>NC_055704.1:2780000-3380000 GCF_017639745.1 Melanotaenia boesemani
TTGCAACCCATTTGATTAATAAAATGTGAGTTTTAATGGAAAAACTTTATGTTGTACTTGATGTTAACCCCTTAACTCCCGGTAGCAGAGGCTGCAGGTGCAGTCGAGCTAAAAATGAAAGTTTAGAGATTTTTTAGGCCAAAAATCTGGATAATGAAGCAGTGAATGTGCATGGATGGAAGTTATTGTGCATATTGTGAATATTTCTCTCTCCTCGCCACCTAGAAGCTGTGAGATTCTAATCCTGCTTTCTGTCTGTTCACCTGATGCTGATATTCATCACATATTGTTCCTTCTGTGTTTAGAAGGAAGCAGCTTCACAGCTTTAAATTCATCCTGCTGACTTTTTACCTTTTAGTTAGTAAATCCTGAACATTTCATCCTTCTTTCTCATAAATATGTGATTTTATAAATATATATGAAGAAATATTTTATCTGTTGTTGTTTAAAGAGAAAACTGCTGCTAAACCTGTTTATGTGTTTAGTGCAGGGGTCTGCAGCCTTTCCAATCCAAAGAGCCATTTTTCCCTCAGCCAGCTAAGTAAAACTCCTTTGGAGCTGCAAATGTTACGAGACCTTTTAAAAAGGCAACTTAATATATTTTTAATGAAGAGCCACCATAGAATGTTTGTTATTTTTGAAAAACCACATTTTTATTTCCATTTTTAGGTTTTAAAATAAAGAAAAACATAAAACCTTTATAAAAAGAAAATAAACAGACCTTCTTTTAAGGGATGTAGATATTTGTGGAAAATGATGTAAAGTTTAAAAAAAAGTCCATAGTTTCCAACCTAATGATACGAAAGATAGATTTAAAAAATTTTTTAGCCATGTATTTAGAGGCATTGTGGAAGGTCCAGAGAGACACTTGCAGTCGCAGGTTGGAGACCCCAGATGTCGTGTTTGTAAACCAAAATTTACTGCATGTTCTTTATAAAGCCGTAGGCCTTCTTTTAAAGGAAAGAGACATTGTGCACGTAACAATGCGATTAATCACAGCATGTCATGCGATTAATCGCGATTAAAAAATTTTAATCGTTGCCTAGCCTTTTCCACGATAGCTCTTAATACATGACCAAAAATGCTAAAATATAGGTTTTTAGCAATATTTCAAGTTTTTTTTCATGGAATAATCGCATTGAATTTCGGTAACATAATGATACTAAAAGTAAAGGGAATATACTTATTTTTAAAATATTTTTTTCTTGTCATTAGATTGGAAACTCTGGGCTTTTTTTAAATACTTAATTTTCCACAACCATCTATATCCCATAGAAGAAAGTCTGTGTCTTCTTTTTGCAAAATTTTTATGTTTTTCTTTATTTTGAAACCTTAAAATCGAAATATAAATGACTGACAGCAGTAACAGCCAATCACGTAACAAAAAACACAAGCGCTGAGCCAATGAGATCAGTTTAATAGTTTATGAGGCGGGACTTAAAACAGCACTGCTGCTGAGAGAGCGCAGTACCTTTCAGCTGTCTTGTCCCACGGAAATAATAGGGACGTGTCCCCATCATCCCTACACAATTCTACGCCTATAAATAAAAGCAGATCAGTTAAAAGTCAGCTGCAGATTTCCTGTAGAGACGCATGAGAACAGAAAAGTTTAACCTGGAAGTGTCTACGTTTGGTGAAATTTTCATCTCCACTGCAGCAGAACAGATAAATGCTGCTTCTCCATGTTTAGAATCAGAATCACAATCAGAATCAGAATACTTAATTAAGTCCACACAGTCGCTTCATACCAAAGAAGAAAGGATAAGATAAAGATAAAAATAACAATAAGAAAAATTACCAACAGATGCAGGATACATCCTGCCAGTGAGTACTATGATAGACAGTAATATGTAAATGTAGTGCAAAGTGTAAATGTGTAACAGTGGATGTTGTTGCCGTATGGAGGAGTTGTACAGTGTGATGGCCACAGGTAGGAATGATTTCCTGTGTGGTTCAGTGGAGCTTTGAGGTGGCATCAGTCTCTCACTGAACGTACTCCTGCGCCTGATCAGCAGGTTGTGAAGCGAGTGGGAGGTATTGTTCAGTATTGTCTTAATTATGGACAACATTTCTTCTCCAACACCACCGTCAGAGAGTCCAGCTCCATCCCACCACAATGTTACTGGCTTTGTGGATCAGTTTGTTTAGTTTGTTGTGTCTTCAAACCTCAGCTTGCTGCCCCAGCATGCAGCAGCATAGAGGATAGCACTGGCCACGACAGACTCATAAAACATCCTGAGCAGTGTTTGGCAGATGTTAAACCAACTTAGCCTCCTCAACAAATAGAGACACTCTGGCCCTTCTTGTAAAGTGCAGCAGTGTTCTTAACCTAGTCCATTGTATTGTCAATATGCACTCCAAGGTATCTGTAATCCTTTACCACTTCCACATTGACAGCCTGTACTGAAACAGGTGTCGCTGGTGTTTTGGATCTCCTAAAATCCACAATCAGTTCCTTAGTCTTTGTCACATTAAGCTACAGATGATTCTGTTCACACCATGTGACAAAGGAGTCAACAGCAGCAGGATATTCCACTTCATCTCCGCTTTGGATAAAAGCGTCTGCTAAATGACTGTAGAATAGAGTCATCAGAAACTTGTGAAGGTGGCAGGTCTCTGCAGTAGAGGCAGGCAAATGTGTAGAGGGGGAACAGAAAGGAGGAGAGGACAGTCTCTTGTGGTGCTCTAGCGTTGCTGACCACCGTGTCCAACACACAGTGCTGCAGGCGTACATACTGTGGTCTTCCGGTCAGGTAGTCAATAACCCAGGACACCAGAATCTGCTACCTGCTTTGCTGTCAGCTTCTTACCTAGGAGGGTTGGCCTGATGGTATTGAATGCACTGGAAAAGTAAAAAATACATAACCCTCACAGTGCTCGCTGACTGGTCCAGGTGGGTGTAGACATGAATGAGCAGGTAGATAGATAGATAGATAGATAGATAGATAGATAGATAGATAGATAGATAGATAGATAGATAGATAGATAGATAGATAGATAGATAGAAATACTTTATTCATCCCTTTGGAGAGCCCTCAGGGAAATTTGGGTACCAGCAGAAATACAACACCAACAGTAAAGCAGGACAAGCACAAGACACAATATATACAGGTACAAAGCAAAATAGAGGCAAATAGAATGCAATAAACATAACAATAATAACAATAACATAAGTTAAATAAAACAATATAAACAAGCATTGCACACCGTAGAGGTGGTACAGATTCCCAATTCACTATTGTACGTATAAGTTATTTCAACTGTTTGTATGAGTAAAAATTAATAAAGAACTTATTGTACATGTCTTGTATCAGGCTGACTGCACACCTCCCTCTCCCCCCTCCTTCTCCCCCTCCTGCCTAATGCAGAGTTGAACAGTTTGATGGCTCGGGGGACAAAGGAGTCTCTGAGCCGGTTGGTCCTACTCTTGGGGAGGAGCAGCCTGTTACTGGTCAGGCTTCTCTGTGCACTGATGACAGTGTGCAGAGGGTGACTGGCATCATTCACAATAGCCAGTAGTTTTTTTAGTGTTCTTCTCTCTGCCACTGTCACCAGGGAGTCCAGCTTCATGCCAACCACAGAGCCCGCCCGCCTGATGAGTTTTTCCAGCCTGTTAGCACACCTTTTTGTCATGTTACCCCCCCCAGCAGACAACAGCATAAAAAAGCGTACTAGCCACCACAGACTGATAAAACATCCACAGGAGTTTCCTGCAGATGTTTAAAGATCCCAGTCTTCACTTTGGCCCTTCTTGTACAGGTGATTTGTACAGTATGTCCAGTCCAGCTTGTTATCCAGCCACAACCCGAGGTACCTGTAGTTGTCTACAATCTCCACCTTGTCGTCCCTGATGGTCACTGGACGTGGTTGTGGGCTGGACTTCCTGAAGTCAATAACCAGCTCCTTAGTCTTTGAGGTGTTAAGCTGGAGATGGTTCATCTGACTCCAGGAGACAAAGTCACTGACCAGATTCCTGTACTCATCCTCTCCATCATCCCTGGTACACCCCACGATGGCTGTGTCATCTGCAAACTTCTGGATGTGACACAGCTCTGAGTTGTAACAGAAGTCTGAGGTGTAGAGTGTGAAGAGGAGGGGGGCCAGCACCGTCCCCTGGGGGGCTCCTGTGCTGCTAATAACAGTGTCAGATGTGGTGTCCTTTAGCCTGACGTACTGCGGTTTCTCTGTGAGGTAGTTACCAATCCAGGACACCAAGCAGGGGTCCACCTGCATCTCCCTCAGTTTGTCCAGAAGCATCAGGGGCTGGATTGTGTCGAAGGCACTTGAAATATCCAAGAAGAGGATCCTCACTGTGCCCCTCCCCTTATCCAGATGTACTTGGACACGGTGTAGGAGGTAGAGAATAGCATCCTCCACACCCACACCTGCGCGATAGGCAAACTGTAGGGGGTCCTGGGCCTGTTGCACTTGGGGCTTGAGGAGATTGAGGATGAGCCACTCCATCGTCTTCATCAGATGGGATGTAAGTGCCACCGGTCTGTAATCGTTCAGCTCACCAGGACGTTTTTTCTTTGGACCTGGAACAATACAGGATGTTTTCCACAGGGTAAACACTTTCCCCAGCTGTAGACTGTGGTTGAAGACATGCTGGAGTGGTTCCCCCAGTTCAGCAGCACAAGTCCTAAGCAGACGAGGAGGCACTCTGTCAGGGCCTGCTGCTTTCCATGGGTGGAGCGTCCTCAATTCTCCCCTCACCTGTTCTGCTGTTATGTGTGGAGGGTGTTGAGATGGGGGGAGGGGTAAAAGTTGGCAGGGGGGCTGCACAGGGGATGAAGTCAGGGAGGTTGTGTACTGCAGTGGGGAGGGGGGACAGTGGGCTGGTCAAAGCGGTTAAAGAAGATGTTCAGCCTGTTTGCTTCTTCCACTGTCCCCCCCGCTGTCATGGCCTTTGATCTGAAGCCTGTGATGGTGTTGACACCATCCCAGACCTCCTTCATACGGCTCTCACTCAGTTTATCCTCCACCTTCCTTCTGTAGGTGTCCCTCGCCACCTTCAGGTATTGTTTCACCTCCCACTGTGCTGATTGCATTTGTAGCATACCCTCCGAAAGATTGTAGACTCGACTGATGGTTTTCAACATTTATTTCAAACTCCATGAATTCTATTTGTTGAGACCAACGTGAGGACTGATGAGACAGAAATTACATTTAAGTTTAATTCGTCCCGAATTTCACCCACGTGAACAAAATTTAACGTAGCATTAGCTTACTGACACAAATAGTCAAACAAATATGACCGTAACCAAAACACCTTACTACTAGGGATAGGGTTGCTATCTATCTTTCAGCAATTCATTGTTAATTCACCGTGTTGCAAATATTTTTAAACATTATTATTCATTTACTCATTTACATTTTATCCTTACATTTTAGTAACTACTCATTCAATACTCAGTCCCTTTAAGGATAGGGGTGCCAGTCCCCTACAAGTAAACAGGGTTCCAGTCCCTGTAAAGGTGAGGTGCCAGTCCTCACCGCAGGAGGTTCCAGTCCCTTTCTAGTTTTGGGGTACCCCGTTGTATGTTTTATGTTTGTCTAATGTCTTATGAATAATAATTTATAAATATAAATATATAATTACAACAATAATTGTGGGGAAGAAAATAAATATATATATATAAATTGTATGTAGAGCAAACTGTGGTGGCTTTGATACACAGAACATAGAGCAACTGAAGATAATAACCTAAAAGTGTGGGATTGCACTGTCCTATTCTAGAACCGGACAGCAGCTCAGAAGGAGGTGATTTTGCATAAAGCATTGTGATATTTTTGCATTGTGAGTGTTTTCAGAAGCGTTTTGAGAAGCTGTGGTGATTTTGCATACAGCATTGTGATATTTCTGCATTGTGAGTATTTTCAGAGCTTCAGTGATTTTGCTATGGTATTTTGCATACTGTATTGTGACATCTTTGCATTGTGAGTGTAATCAGAGCTTCAGAGATTTTTCTGTGGTGATTTTGCCCGCAGCATTGTTGCATTTTTGCGGTGTGAGTGTATTCAGAGCTTTAGTGATTTTGCTATGGTAATTTTACATGTGACATTTTGACATTTTTCCATTGAGAACTTCATTGATTTTGCTATGCTGATTTTGCATGTGGCACTGTGATATTTCTGCATTGTGGGGGAATTATATTGTGGGGAGGCTTTTAAACACAGAGCTTTGAGTGTTTTGAAAAAAAAAAAAAAAAAACTCTCTGCTGTCTTCATTTAATTCCGGACAGTAGGGGATTGAGACAGCACACCTTTTACTGGATAAATTTTTCTGCTCTGTGGGGGAAATTGTATTGATTTCATTTCATTTTCATTTCATTTATTCATACACATCCATATTCACATTCACATGTTCTACACCTTTTCATATGGCTTAGCCAGGATCGTGTATAAATCAGGTCTCCTTAGGAAGCTACCTAAAGCTTATAAGCAGGAACCTGTATACATAATGACAATTTTAAGAAGAAAAAGAAGGAGAGAAAAATCATACAACATTAATGTACCGACAACAATAGTATTACATACTAAACACGCACACACACACACAAAAAAAACAAAAAAAAAACAAAAAAAAAAAACAAAAAAAAACAAAAAACAATTTCCCTAGGGCTAGAGAGTTTACAACTTAGGTATTGGAATGTTTGTATGAATTGATTAGAATGGTTTTTAACATCTTTTTAAAGGTGGAGATGGATTTTAACACTTTCAACTTGTCGTCGAGCTCATTCCAAATCTGAGGGCCCCTGCATACAATGCTCAGGCTGGTGCTAGCGAGTCTTCTTTTTTTACCACTGATGAGATGTTTGTTCCTGGTATCATGAGTATGGGCTGGGGCCCAGATTGGAATGAGCTCTGACAGCCTATTATTCATATTATTCACAATTTGGAACATTATACATGCATTTTGAAATGTATTTAGCTCCTTAAGTCGAAGAAGATGTAAGCGAGAAAATAGGGGGTGGCTGGGGGCATTAAAACTGGACCAAGACATGACTCGTACCATCTTCTTTTGTAGGGCTTCTAGTTTCTTTAGGTGACTGGGAAATGTGTTACACCATATGACATTACAGTAATTAATATGGGGCTCAAACAGGGTCTTGTACAGGGTGAGAAGTGCAGTTAAAGGAAGATAGTGTCTTATTTTGAAGAGCAGACCGACATATTTGGATAGTGTTGATATCAGGTGGTCAATATGGCTTTTGAAGTTAAGAGACTTGTCAATTAGAACCCCCAAGCACTTTGTAGAACTGACTTGTAATAAATTCTCATCGTTTACTTTCAGACAGATCCTGATTGTGTCAATTACTTTTTTATTTGATCTGAATACAATGTAGTTTGTTTTGCTGATGTTAAGGGAAAGTTTATTACACCTGAACCAGTTATCTATTTTATTTAATTCAGCATTTAAAAGAGTCTGTAGGTCTATTGAGTTTTTATGTGAAAGAAACAAGTTAGTATCATCAGCAAACATAATCTTATGTAATATTTCGGATGAATTTACAAAGTCATTAATGTAGATAAGAAAGAGCAGTGGGCCCAGAATTGAACCCTGGGGGACCCCATATTTAATTTCCTTATTTATTGAAATATGATTATTAATGCTAACATATTGTTGTCGATTGAATAGGTAACTTCTAAACCAGTTGTGTGGTGTTCCTCTAATGCCATAATGATGCATCTTCCTCAGTAGTATATCATGGTCGATGGTATCGAATGCCTTGGATAAGTCCAGAAAAATGCCAATTCCACACTCGCCTTGATCAAGAGCATCATTAATTTTCTCAACAAGATCCAGAATAGCCATGCATGTTGAATTCTTTTTCCTGAAGCCGTATTGTGAACTTGTTAGAATATGGAACTTGTCTAGGTATTCACTTAATCTATTGTACACAACTCTCTCTAGTACCTTTGAGAGAGTTGGTAACACAGCAATTGGGCGGTAATTGTTCATATTGTTTTTATCTGCAGATTTATAAATTGGAGTGATTCTGGCAATTTTGGTCATTTTCGGTACTACGCCATGAAGTAATGACAAGTTGATGCAGTGTGTGAGAGGTTTTACTATTATATGGGCAATAGCTATCAGGATTTTACTGCATATTCCATCTGCTCCTGCAGTGTAAGAGTTCTTAAGATTTATAATGATTTTATGGAGTTCTGCAGCATCAGTAGGTCTAAAAAAAAAAGGAATTTAAATAATTGCCAGAAAGATAGTTTTTGTAAGATAATCCTATAGGAGGTCTGATTTTGTTTGCAAGGTCTTCACCTATGGAAATGAAGTGGTCATTTAGGGTATTAGCAAGTAGGGATAGATTGCCATCCGTGGAGTCAGGTAACACTGATGACTTCTGACCTCTGTTTAGGACTTTATTTAGAATTTCCCATGTCCTTTTAGAATCACCTTGGGCTGCACTAATATGTTCTGTATAGTAGTTACATTTGCTTTTCCTTAAAATATGAGTAAGTTTGTTTCTGAACCTAAAGTATTTATTTCTATTTTCATCAGTGAGGTTTTTTATGTAGGACTTGTAGAGTTTATTTTTGTGATTTATAGAATTTAGTATCCCTTTGGTAAGCCAAGGGTTACAATTACGATCACTGCATGTGACAGTCTTCTCAGGAATAGAGTTATGAATAGAATTAATTAATTCGTGAGTCAAGCTGTCGTATGCAGTGTTGGGGTCACTAGCATCATAAACACTTGTCCATGATTTAGCCTCCAAGCTCTCACAGAGTTGCTGCAGGGTTTTCTCATTTAGTACTTTGATTTTTTTCTTACAACGAGCAGGTACGGGTTTACATACAAAGTTAAGGAACAAAACAAGGAAAGTGGTCAGATATGTCAGTAATGACTGTGCCAGATTCTAACTTTAAATTCCGAATATTTGTAATAATATTGTCAATGATAGACCTGGATGAATTAGATACTCTAGTAAAAGTATTTATGGTTAGAAAAAACGAGGAGGAATGTAGAGTGTTAGCAAACTCCTTTTTGATAGCGTCATCCTTGGAGATATCTATATTGAAATCTCCAAGGAGGATGCATTTATTGTTTTTCTTGTTCAATCCATAAAGAATTTCCTCTAATTTGGTATTGAAAATAGCAGGATTAGAATCGGGTGGTCTATAAATCACTCCAATAATAAGATTACAACCTTTACCAGTGTTTACATTAATAAAAAGTGAGTCAGACTGATCATCTCCCACACTTAAATTTTCACAAATATTGACATGGAATCTGGAGTTTACATATAAACATACTCCCCCTCCTGTTCTTCCAAGTCTATTCTTGAAATACAATTTATAGCCCTGTAGATGAAGAGCATCAATGTATGACCTTTCACATAGCCAGGTTTCACTACAAGCAATTACATCAAAACTGCACCCAGTGGCAGATAATAGAGAAACTAATTGATCATGATGTTTGGTGAGGCTTCTAATGTTAAAATGAATTGCAGAAAAGTTGTTGCTGTCCTTAAGATATTTAAGTTGTTCAGATTGTTGACTTCTGTTGTGTGGAGAATTAAAACCGGGTTTTGCGAATATCACACCGGACGCTGAGTGAACATTTTGACTGAAGCATCGCACTGGTGGAAACCTAGCGGTGTTAACACAAGCCAGTGGTCTGGTGAAGTAGGTTGATCTGTGATCTCGCAGGTGGTGTGAAGGTAGCAAACTCGGGGACACGATCCATTCACATACATCAGAGTCCATATTTTATAACATGTCTATTTCAGCAGAGCAAGTCCCTCCTGCGGAGGGCAAGAAGGATAACTTTTTAACCAGTCAGGCATTGCAGGCAAAGAAAAAGAGTTTGATTCTTTTTGGTCAGATTGTGTGACTAGAATGCAGACAAGCCAGGTGAATGTGGAAAACCCTGATCCTCGTCAGGTACTGACATGGTTTAAATGTGCTGAATCTCAGGCAGTAGGAGCTATGGAGGTAGTTAAGAAAGAAATGGAAAATGCGAGTAGGATTAATAAGGGTAAGAAGAAGAAAAAATTTGAAGAAGCCGAGAATTGGAGAGCTTTTATTCATCATATCTATATTACTACAACAGCATTGTATGCACTTCAGCGACACCAGCGTAGCAGACACGGGGAGTCGAGCTTCTCTCCCTCCCGTCCTGATCCACCTCCTTATCAGACCTCTCCAAGCCCTGCTCTTCAGGTGCCAATCCTTAATGTAAAAGGAGGATTTTTGGATTGTGAGGAGGCTCGGGAAGAGTCTTTGGCTTCTCATACCACTTTGTATCCATCACTTAGTCCTGCAGGACTTCTACATTCTACATCAAGGGAGCAGGGTGAGAGGGACAGTTCTAGCAGAAGGAATGTTACTAGTCAGCTTATAGACCACCCTCAGGAGACTGAGCACACGTCTTGCTCCCAGACTGAACCACTTTCTGGTTCAGATGGAACATTTTCTATGACAGTGGCAGGAGCTTTGAGTGCCACCCCAGTAAAAGCCAGCACGAACCCCTTTCTGCATCAGATGGAGGACATTTCTAGACAGAACCATCAACAGGTCACTCATGACTCCACTTCTTTGTGGCATTCTTCTCGGGACCCCGCTCCCTCTGCCAGCATGGCCACTTCTGACTTGATTACTTTTAAAAGCACAGAAAACATTTCTTCAGTGGAACCGCAGAGCTCTCTTTCCACCGAGCCACAATTGGGCCCACCATACTTTCAGAATATGCCACAGCGACTTGGAGGAAATTTTCCTCTGATGCAACATCAAGCTGGAGGCTCAGTTTACAAGCCTTATTCTTTGACAGATATGCATTCTCTTACTTCTAAGTTACCTGTTCTCACTTCTGGGGGATTGATGTGGTGGAACAAAATGATTTCTCTTACCGCAGGGACTCAATTGGCTCTGGGAGATGTGCGAGGGATGGTTGCCTCTTGCACTTCGACTCTGACTCTCAGAGAACTTGATTACTTGGCAGGAACTTTTACTCATCCTAATGACACCCCTTTGGGACCTTATGCTACTGCATGGTCAGCTGCACTTGACAGAACATTTCCCCCTCCTGCGGGTGATGTAGCTAAAATGACTTTCCAGAGAGACAAAGAGACACCAGAGGACTATGTACTGAGATGCATTACTACATACACTGACAGGGTGGGGCATCACCCCAGCCGTAGTGAGGTCCACTGTTCATGGTTTAAGCAGGCGTTTGAGTCTGGCCTCCCTATTGAGGTTAAGGACAAATTAGGTGACCAGCCTGACCTTTTCCCTTCAGAAGCTTTTGAGCGTTATTGCATGTTTGCTAAGCATCATCTTAATCAGTATGACAAAAAGCAGAAGGAACAGCAGAATCACAAAGAGGAGATGGAGGTCTCAGTGTTGAAGCTTCAGTTAGCAAAACTCAGAGATGATGTAAACAGAGAGAAAAAAGCTAAGCAACAGATGGTAGCCATGCCCCCTGCTCCTCCACTTCAGGCCCCGGTGACTGTAGCTCCACAGGCCCCTCCCCCAGCTATGCAGCAGTCCTATATCCTCCATACTCCGGCCCTCCTAGGGGGCAGGGAAATTTCAGGGGACGCGGTGGACCATGGACGAGGAAGGGGTGGGCCAGGACAGCAGGGGTGTTTCAACTGTGGACAGTTCGACCACTGGCATAAGGAGTGTACCTTCTCTCAGCCACTCCCACAGCAAGCACCCTATGCCTCTGCAGCTCCGCCCCCACCACCTCCTCCTGGAACTGGAGGGTGGATACCTCAGCAATAGGGATGCCCAGGAGGAGCCTATCCAGTCATGGGGGAGGAGGCAGAGCCCATGATGACCGTCAGAGTGGGTGGAAAGTTTGTGACTTGCTTGGTAGCTTCAGGGGCAAAATGGTCCACTTTAACCTCTGTTTCACCTGAACTTTTGTCCACTGATACTTTGGCACTCACTGGCTTCTCTGGGACTGTTCAACATCTGCCACTAACTGCTCCTCTTCCCACCGAGGCAGCTGGATATCATTTTGAACATCACTATGTTTCCTCTCCACACTGTCCTGTTCCACTGATGGGCAGAGACATCCTCACTAAGCTGAGGGCAAAAATTCTTTGTTCTCCAGATGGAGTGACTGTCAGATTCCCTAATGGAAATATAGTGGACTGCAACTCTGGTCTCATTCATTCTGCCTCACATGGACAATGGCTTCTTTCCACCCCTCCTGCTGCTGCACCCAGCATGCAAACTGACCATGCATGTATATATTGGCTTCTTTTGGATGACCTCACACCTTCACCACAGTCACTGCTCACCCTGTATGCTCAATGGTCCCCCTGGATCCATCACCATGCTCCCTACTGCCCCCCTCCTGACCCTCCTCACTGTACTATGGTATATGATCACTGGGACACCAGCACTGATTATTATCACAGATGGACAGATGAGGCTGTGGGGACCTGGGACCTGTCTGGCTCTGGCATTGTTTTGGGCCCCCAAGGTGTGGCTGCTCTAATTGATTTAACCCCTGAACAGTTATCCTTTTATGAAATGTCTCCTTCTGCAGCACCTCATGTCACTCTGGCAGTCAGTCCTACTCATTCTGCTAAAGATTTAGGCCAGGGGTGGGCAATTATTTTTTCCATGGGGCCACATGAGAAACAGAAAATATTGTGGAGGGCCAGGCCAAAAGGCTGAAGTCAATTATGCATAATATTAATGGTATTTCTTTATAAAAAGTAGTAAATACCATTGTTTTCTCAAGCTGGTAAGAGTAGACTATATGTTATAAATGAGCAAAAAGGAAAAAGTGAGGTTGCCTTACAAAAATGTGATTTATTCAAATTTCCCAAGGCAATGGTAAACAAAGTGTGAGCATTTGGTTTTTGTTAAACATTTGTGACTTATATTAGTTAACAGTTTCAGTCACATTCGCTCCAAAACACATTTTGAGTTTCAAATATTGTTGGAAAGAGGTTCTTAGCATTCTACAGACACACAGTATTGTCTGTAAAATAAAATCACTGAACTGTGATCTTGAGAAAGAGGTTTCAAAAAAAAGTGTCCCAGTTCACTGCTAGTTGCCTACATTTGTGGTCCAAACACCTTATTTCGTGTTTTTAAGCGATTTTTTTCTTGTTCAGTGAGAGAAATCTAGTCTCTGCTGGGCTTTAACAAGTGCATCAAAGTCAGGTTGAATGTCTGAGGTGGAGATGCGAAGCACAGCTGACAAATGATCATCAGTTAGAGAGGATCTATACCTGGATTTTGTAAACTTCATCACTGAAAATGTTTGTTCACAAATGTAGGTAGAGCCGAAGAGAACCAACATCTTCTGAGCATGTCTCCTCAGGTTTGGAAAGTTCTCCTCCTTAAGAGAAGAGTAGAAATCCAGCAGAGATCCAGACTTAAAGTGCTCTGCCAGTACTGCATCAGACTGCAGGTCAATGAGTTCCAGCTGCACATCACTGGGTGCATTATCCACACTGCAGGTAAAGGGAGAGGAAATCATGTGCATTTCATCCTCGATTGTTCTGAGATCTTCAAAACGCCTTGAAAACTCACCATGTAATGCTCCTAACATGGATGAGTACCTGCTGAGGTGATCAGCTGATGGTGTGACTTCCTTCAGGGTTTGCATGTGAGTGAGAGTGTTGCTCTCCAGTTGACTTGAAAGAAACTGCAGCTTTCTCATGAAGGCCTTCACGAGGCTGTGCATTTCATGAACAAAAAGGCCCTTGCCTTGCAGTTTGGTGTTCAGTTCGTTCATCAGTGCAGTCACATCAACAGCAAATGCAAAATCTGCCATCCAATCCTCATCTGAGAGCTCTGGAATGTCTTTGCCTTTCCTCTCGCAAAACTCTCGAATCTCTGCTTTCAAGTCCCAAACCCTCTTCAGCACTTTCCCCAGGCTGAGCCATCTGACAGCTGTGTGGTAGCCGATGTCACTATGCTCAGTCTCATGCTCCTCCAAAAGAGCGACAAACTGTCTGTGATTCATTGCCCGCGCCCTGATGAAGTTTACTATTTTAGTAACAACATCAGTAACATGGTTGATTTTTAGCACTGACTTGCACAACACATGTTGGTGTATAATACAATGCAAAAACACCAATTTTTGATCTGCATCGATTTCTGTCACTTTATCTTGCATGCGTTTCAAAAGTCCGACATTTTTCCCTGTAAGATTTGGACAACCGTCTGTTGTGACACCTGACAGTCTCTCCCATTTCAATCCCAGAGTGTCCATGCACGCATTTACCTCTGTAAAAAGATCACTCCCTGTCGTTGTCCCTTTCATCGACCGCATTGCAGCTAGCTCCTCTGTGAGCTTGAAGTCCGTTATACCCCGGACAAATACGAGCAGCTGGGCTGTGTCGCGGACATCACAGCTCTCGTCTAAGGCCAATGAGAAAAAGTCAAAACTTGCCACTTCACGTTGCAGCTGAAGCTCCAGGTTCCCCGCAATGTCCTCGATCCTCCTGGTCACGGTTCGCCTGGACAGCGGGATTTGCTCAAATGCGCCTTTTTTTTCAGGGCATATTAGTGCGGCAGAGTCCACCATGCACTCTTTGACAAACTCTCCCTCCGAAAACGGCTTACTGTTTTTAGCTATTTTGTGGGATATCACAAAGCTGGTCCTGGTCGCTGCATCTCTGGATGTGTGAAGCTTCGTAAAAAAGCCTTGCTGCTTTTGCAACTTTGCTAGCAAAGCTTCGGATGTCCGTTCCCTCTCAGCATCAGACAAGTTCTTGTATTTTTCCGAGTGTTTCTTGTCGTAATGCCGACTCAAATTGTAGTCCTTAAACACGGCAATCTCCTCCCCGCAAACCAAACACACGGCTTTACCTCCGACTTCAGTAAAAAAATACTTAGCAGTCCAATTTTTGTTGAAAATCCTGCATTCGGCATCTATCTTTCTTTTTTTTGCATGAGCGGACATTTCTGTGGGCTACAATCACCATGTCAACCGCGGGCACCTGTTCCTATACGTATTGTGTATGTAAAAAACAACTTCAAAATAAAAGCAATGCAGTCTTAGTCCATGCATGAGGTAACATGAGAAAATACATTTATTTTGTAATTTCCAATTAACCTTACGCGGGCCGGTCAAAGTCAACCAAAGGGCCGTATGTGGCCCGCGGGCCGTAAAATGCCCAGGTTTGATTTAGGCCCTATGTGTAAGCAGGCCTCAGATGCTTCTGACTGGGTAAACACTCAGCTGCCCCAGGTTTTGTTTTCTCCCTCCACCTCACTGTACAAAATCTGTTCCCTCATTCAGGACAAAGCTACACCTGAAACTCTTCTTTTGGACAGACAGCATGGTCGTGAAAAAACTGACCATCCACATATAGATTTCCTTTGCTCCACTCTGCCCTCTTCCCTGATCTCAGACTCATTAATCAGATAACCAAAACCAAACCACCAGCAGTCCCTAATCCTTATACCTGCCTGAACTCCATCACCTCCCAGTTCCAGTTTTTCTCTGTCATTGATCTGAAGAATGCTTTCTTTCACATTCCTCTCCACCCATCAGTTCAACCTCTCTTTGCTTTCACCTTCGAAGGACAGCAATACACTTATCGTGTTCTTCCTCAGGGCTGGGTTCTGAGCCCTGGGATCTTTAACCAATGTCTCAGGACTTTTCTGGAGGACTTGGATATTCCTCCAGGTACCACTCTCTTACAGTACGTAGATGACCTCCTAGTGGCTGGAACGGATATGACAAGCTGTCTTAACCTCACCATGTCCCTGCTACAGAAACTGGCAGACGGTGGTTTCAAAGTTTCAAAAGACAAAATGCAGTTTTGCAGACCTGAAGTTCTGTTTTTGGGACGTCTTATTTCTGGCCAGAATCTGACTGTCTCTCCTGATCACAGAAATGCCATTCTTCATGCTAACAAACCTCTTACTGTTCAGGACATGCTTTCTTTTCTTGGCTTAGTGGGATATAGCAAAAATCATATCCCCTCATACACGGAGCGCACCAGTCCTCTCAGAGACATGGTCACAGAGGCTGGTCACCGTAATCTTAAAGCCACACTCTCATGGACTACTACAGCTGAGGAAGCCTTCATTTCCCTTAAACAGGATCTGGCCTCTGCGGCTGCATTGGCCAGACCTGACTACTCCTTACCTTTTCACTTGGACACCTCATTGTCAGGAAAACATGCTCATTCTGTCTTATATCAACTTAAGGAGGGATCACGCAATATTCTCCGTTATGACAGTGTCACACTTGACCCCATGGAGGTCCGACAGCCAACTTGTGTCACCGCGACTGCAGCTGTCGCTGCTCTACTGGTGAAGTCTGCTCCTGTGGTTCAGTGTCATCCTCTCACTGTACACACTCCTCATGGAGTTAGAGCTTTGTTGGACTCTTCTGCTTTCACTCTCTCTCCTCTTAGACACACAAAAATTTCCCGCATTGTGTGTCAGCCCCATATCACCTTTGAGTGCACCCGTTCTAATGCTGCTGAGGCCTTCCCTGATGGAGAACCACATGACTGTGTGCCCAGAGTTATCTCTCTTTCATCTTTTCGCCCTGGCCTGTATGCCACACCTCTTTCTGATCCTGATCTCTCACTCTTCACAGATGGTTGTTGTTTCAGGGGCGCACAGGGGGAGTTAAGGGCCGGATTTGCAGTGGTCCAAGATGTAAATACACAGGGAAAAGAAGGACAGTTTGAAACTGTCCTAGCTGAAATCATCACAGATGAACACAAGTCAGCACAAAAAGCTGAACTAAAAGCTATAATTGCAGCCTTAAAATATGCAAAACATAGAAGAGTGAATATTTTTTCAGATTCTGCTTACATTGTAAATGCTGTACATATGGAACTTCCACAGTGGGAAAAAGGTGGATATCTGACATCCACTCACAAACCAATTAAACATGCCAAACTCATGAAGGACTTGGCACAGGCTCTCTTAGAACCCACAGAAGTGGCAGTTGTTAAAGTCAGAGCACACACGAAAAGCCAGGACAGGCAAGCCAGAGGAAACGCAGCGGCAGATAAAGCAGCAAAAAACGTCACTGGCTATCGACCACAGCTATTTCAGATGCTACTCTCAGACCAGGAGGGACTGAAGGAAATAGAAAAACAGGAATTGAGAGCATCACCAGAGATTATAAAAACTACTGTTTACTATTCATTTGATATTTAAATTTTTTCCTTTCTTAGACCTTTTTGGGAGCTAATGAAATTTTACATTTTTATATTCTAAAATTGTATTGTATTTTAATTATAAAGCAGCACTGTTTAAGCTTATAGGGCAAGTTTCTTATTTTATCCATTTTAGTTGTCTTTAGAAAAATAAATAAATAATTATAAAGTACCCCCTTTCCGAGATGGTTCGCTGAACCACACAAAGCTATAAATGACTCAGAGGATTGGTCTTATTTCCATACATTCCTTAAATGACAGATAATGAACCTGGACACTGTTGTATTTACAGCAAAGGCATTAATTTAACACTCTGAACAGATGAGAAGTCATATTCTCACTGAAAACAATTCAGCAGACTTTAAAATCATATCAGACATAAGTTTTATTTTAAGACAAAATTTGGAACTGAACCATGTTTGTTTTTTCTTTTCCTTTTTTCATAGCTGATTTTTAAGATGAAATTGATCTGTGGCTGCTGTTGTATTACACTAATCTGTTCTCTCTGTGAGCGTTCTATTCAGGCTGCGGTTGACAAAAAGCATTCTCCTCCACCGCCTTATTCAGCTCAGTTTCCCCTTCTGGAGGTCCAGTCCCTGCTGGACTCTGATGACCCCCTGGATGGAGAACTGTCAAGGGAGGACACAGAGGTTTGAGACCCCTTAACCATATTTTCTGCAGCGGATTTCCTGCTTAAAGATACAGACAGTACTGTGTTGGTTGATGAGGGTTTGAAGCTCTGGGAGACAAAGGATCTCTCGTACAATTGCTATGTAAGGGTTAACCTAGTTTAGTGGACTGAAGGGTTCCTTCAGTCCAACAGGGGGAGTTGTTGCAAATATTTTTAAACATTATTATTCATTTACTCATTTACATTTTATCCTTAGATTTTAGTAACATGCATTAGGCTCTGATTTTAATTAATAGAGCTACATTATATAGTGGTGCTGAGGTGAAAACAGCTTAATTATTATTATTCCTTCGCAGCTTACAGATAATGCATTCACAAACAGGACACAAACTCATACAGGGCTACTGAGTTCAATACTGAGAAAATAACAGGGACCTTGAAAATGTTCTGGATGTCCAGTAGGGAGTGGTTGTAAATATTGTTGTATCTCCTTACTTATCTATTCCCTTCAAGCAGAACGGAATTCACAGTAACTCAGAGAAATTATTAAAGAGCAGCCTTTGTGTGAAACTGTGAGAAAAAGTATAAGGGAGTCAGTAGAAAGGCAGAAAAAGATAGTGAAGCAGAGCATAGTATCTTTTTCCTTTCAGCTCTGACGCACCTCAGACGAAGGACCTGGAGGAATCAAATTCCCGGGAGAAGGAGGGACCACCTTGCAAAATACACATTCACATGAATGCGCACTACATGCACGCACATAGCCACAATGCATTGTATCACTATAAATGAGGAGGGTAACTTAGGTAGGGGGGTCTTTTGGCTGAACCGAAGGGTCCCGACACTTCGTGTATTAGTTGACCAGAAGCTAAGCTAACAGGCCTCCTCTTAAGAGATATGTATTGCTTTTTATTACTGGGCAGTTCATGTTGTCAACAGTAAGGGGTCGACTGTTGACTATGGCCATAGCTTCGTACAGCACAGTCCTCAATGAAGCATCATTAATTCTGCCTTGAGAAAGAGAGAAGGTAGAGCTCAGCACACTCTTGACAGTCTTTATCTGGCGCTCCCACACGCCCCCTGCGTGACTGGAGTGAGGTGCGTTCATGATGAAGTCACACTGTTTCTGTGACAGGAATGTGCTCAGTCTCATTGTGTCAAGCTCCTCTAAAGCTGCGTTGAGTTCATTCTTGGCACCAACAAAATTAGTGCCCTGATCACACTGAATTTGGCGGACTGCACCACGGATAGCAATGAAACATCGCAGAGCGTTGATGAAGGTGTCAGTGGACATGTCCTCTAGCATCTCAATATGAATGGCTCGTGAGCAAAAACAGGTAAAAAGCAGACCGTATCGTTTATGCTGTTTTCTTCCCTGTGTGGTCATGAAAGGGCCAAAGCAATCCATACCGCAGTATGTGAAAGGAGGGGAGGGCTCCACACGTTCTACAGGTAAGTCACTCATTCTTTGACCCTCTACATCTCTCCTGAGTTTATGACATGTCACACACTGATGGATGTATGATGCTACTGCTCTGCTCATTCCAGGAATCCAATATCCACTGGCTCTGATTTCATTAATTGTAAACCCCTTTCCTTGATGTTTCGTCTTTTCATGGTTGTGAGCTATTATTAACTCTGTCACATGGTGCTCTTTCGGAATGACAATTGGGTGCTTAAAGGAGTCAGTGAGAGATGAGTGGCGGAGTCGTCCTCCCACCTTGAGGAGACCGTCTGTGTCGAGGAAAGCATCAAGGCGGTGTAGTTTGCTGCAACGCTGTAGTTGATTACCTTTGCTCAATAATTTGATTTCTTCTCCATATGCTTGTCTTTGCAGGTTCTGGATTATGACACGCTCAGCACTTTCTCTTTCGCTCACTGTTGAAAGAGCATGTGATGCAATCTTTTTAGCTTGTCGAAGCAGACGGGCTACAGCTCTGGTAGCGCGGGACCATGATGAGAACTTGGACAGACGGTCGACAAGACTCATTATTTCTGTGGTTTTTGTTTGCAGGGCCTGTGCTTTTTTGACCTCTGGGTCCCCTATGGACAGGTCTGGCACCTAGTAATGCAACTAGTATAAACCGGAAACCAGTATAAACCGGAAACCAGTATAAACCAGAAATCAGTGTAATCTGGAAACCAGTATAAACCAGAAACCAGTGTAAAATGGAAACCAGTATAAACCGGAAACCAGTGTAAACCGGAAACCAGTATAAACTGGAAACCAGTATAAACTGGAAACCAGAATCCTGTTCCTAAATAACCCCCCCAGAAAAAAACCAAAAAAACCAAAAAACAAAAACATATCTCATGCTTCATGTGCACCACATGATTCGCGTACTGATGATTACGTACGGGAAGATTAGGTACTGTCTGCTGAAGATCCTGACAGTAAGAATCTAAAGTTTCTATGCCAGCTATTTGCATGTGTATAAAAAGCAAGTTAGAACTCATCAACTTCTAATTTTAACAGACGTGGAGCTGAAGCATCTGTACAGTTTGAGAGGAAATCTGTTCCTCGCCATTAAAAAAAGCCATTAGGTTTAAATGGGCGGTCTCAGGCTTTACATATCTGGGAATTAGTTTCCACAAACATCAAGAGCATCATAACTTTAGCTTTGATTAAAAGAGATTTAAATCGATGGTTTGATCTTCCTTGATTTTGGCTCGGCAGAATTCATATAATAAAAATGAATGTGCTTCCAAGATTTCTGAATCCAATGCAAATGCTACCACATCAGAAATCAAGGAGTTGACATAATATCACAGACATAAAACTGTGTGCGCGTCGCTAGATCGTTAGCTAGAAGCTGTTAACCAAGATAACCGGAAGCTTGGTCGTTTAGTTAGCTGTTCCTAGGTTAGCACAATGCTCTTAATTAGAGTTACAAATATTTAAATCTGCTCAGCGGGCTGTCAATTAGCTCATTATTATTATTGTTATTATTATTATGAGTTATTTTTTCTTTTAAGCTTTAATTTTCTGTGTTTGTCGTTGTCACGCAGTGTTGACAGAATTATTGTTTTTGTGTTGACAGATGCACCCAAATATTATTTCTGTTTTGTAAACATGTGATCATTCATGTTTTATGTTGTTGTTTCTATTGATTTGTGAATTTGTATTCTCACCTCCTAATTTGAAGAGTTACTGGCCCAGGTTTGTGTGACCAGACTAATTGTGGGTGTGTTCAATAAAGAGCCGTTCACTCACAGCTGTTCGGATTTTGTGAGCTGAGCGACTGAGAAGCAGTTTCTGTGTCCCGTGCTTGTTTTTCATATAAGATCTTGGGAAAGGTAGCTACTGTGCTTTCCACAAGTTTCTTTTAACTTCTTTTCTGACTCCACGCGTACCGTTGTGCAGTTTGGATCTGCCAACATGCAGACGTGTCGTGGGCTCCTTGGGGTGAGCTGGATGTCTGCTGACACGTGGCAGACATGTCCCAGCTTCTGGACCACATGAAGTTACAGAAACACATAAAAGGTAATCAGAACATGATGGCCAGTCGGTTTCCAGCAAGCAACCAACGCAGTCATTCAGACACGTTACAGGAAAAGTTAGAACTACTGTGAACTGAATAAAACTGAGTTAAAAATAACGCCTCCAAATTTAGCAATCACTAAAAATGACCCTTTTACTTACAGAGCTAAAATTTGCAGGATAAATCCCCTCAATCATGCCAGACACTTCAATTACTGCAACTTTCATGTATTTTTAAAAGAAAGCCTGCTAGCTGAATATGCATATCTGGAACAGATTAGTTAGCATCAGTTAGCATCTATTAGCACCAACTTGCTGAAGTGATTTTATAAACGGGTCTTGTCAAGTCTCTGATGGTTTGGTCTAGATTCATCAGTGCATCAGTGTACGGGATTTTTACATTTTTTCATTACCTGCATATTACACCTAAATATTTTACTTCAGCAGATGTCAGTCCCTCAGTTTATTTTCTATGAAATATAAATATGATATAGAGGCCGTCCAACATAACTGCCTGCATAGCAGACACCTGGTCCTCCCACATTTCCTTTCTAAATTTTAGGAGCGACGGCCGAGGAACTATGACTTTTTTTAAAAAAAATCTTTTTTAAACCGTTGGCTTTCACACTGTGGGAAGTCACTCAAAATGGCCTCTTTGCACTCAAAGTAAATGTCGTGGCGGGTGACTGCGGCGTCTGGGACGAGCGGTGATGGCGGCCAGAGATGGCCGGTGGTGGCGTTGGCCGGGGAAGGCACTGCTTTGGGGGCTTGGACCCCCGTTATAACTGCTTGCAGTTCTAGTTAATTGTCTTTTAATATAACACAAACACACAAAAAACTACTACAATGAATTTTCTCTCTGGAATAAAGTATTTTCTTTTTCCAGAGCTGGATATTATGGTATTCCATGCTTTCATCATCAGTAAACTGCTTGTGTTGGTTTTAAATTACACCTGTAGCAGGTGCTGCAGCCTGACTTTGTAGTAGGACATGTACAGAAATGCAGAAGTATTTAATACGTCAAAGCTCAGTTTTTCATCCCAGAGTGATAGGTTGAGGCCTTTGTAGACTTGGAGGAACTCTGCTATAAATGGCATTTTCGGCTCATCTTGATTGAAATTAATTATAATTTATTTTAATTCAGTCGGTGTTGAAGTGGATGGATGAGGACTGAACACATGTGTTATGAAGGACCTCACAGAGACAGAACTGAAGTGACAGGTTTATTGTAAACAAGGTTATCTAATCCAGAATATTACTAGTTCCAAAGATGGTGCTGAGTCCAAGTAATTAGCTGGGTCAGTCGGGACCGGGACAGGGAAGAGGAGAAGTTCAGGCAGCTTGAACGAGGTCCGACGGAGACTGGTAGGTGAATTGGAGCTTATAAGGACTGGTGAGACAATGGGGAACCGGTGTGACAGGTTGGGTGGATTGAGAGCTGGGATCAGGGACAGGTGTGGAGGATCAGAGGAGTGCTGGAGGAGTGGCAGGACAGACTGTGACAACATGGAAGAGGTAAGTGATAGCGATGCTGCGTTCCATTTAGTTCACTTGAGCTCACTTATACACTCCATATTGTGTAGTCACCTAAAAAACCTGATCCTGCTGTTTCAGCTAACCAGTGAAACTTTGATCAGGTTTTCTACATTTCACATTTGTGGAAATCCCACAGTGTGTGAGCTTCTATATGCACTCAGAGGGTAAGTGGACAGTGAGATTGCTATATTAAAGCAACTGCATGTCAATTTCCAGCCTTAAAACTCTGCATCAGACCACGCTGGCTTTCCTGGAGCCGTTGCTGCCCTGCAGCCATCCGAGCTGAGAAACGGAGCTTACTTTTCCTGCCTGAAGCAGCACCGCATCACATGCCAGCAACTTGATATCAACACTGGCTGTACTGAACACACATCATTTAACCCCTATACACTGCTTAAACCGTTAGCATCCTTACGCTGGGCTTACACCAGAAGACTTTGAAAAGGTTTGCAAAAGATTCTAGAAAACTACCAGCTCACGCCTGCTCTCATCTAAAGACAAATGTTTGATCTCAGACGGAGATTTGACAAAGACTGTGAATCATTATTTACGAGACTACAACTAGATTCTTTTAGCATTTTTTGTGACATGTTGGACAGCTGATATGGAACAGGGCTGATCTGCCCACAGCAAAGCAAAGAAAGGGAGAGTTTCCCTCCAGGATCAATAAGGAATTTCACATCATTAAGTTTGGCTTTGCATCTCCACCAGGTGTTAGACCGACTCACCAGCACCTGGAGGGATGATTGAGTTTCTATTCTCATTTGCTTGTTTCATTATACTGTAACACATAAATGATCCACAGCGGACATTTACTTCTTAACTGTCTACTTCTTTTTCTGGATGGTCCACCGACAACGTTTCATCACTGCTACTTGTTTGTCTTTTATTTATTTATTTTTTTTCCCTCGTCCATTTTTGCCAGTGTCCGGACTGTCGGGATTCCTGTTTCTGCCTTTGTCAGAGCTCATCTATTGGTTTATCGTGTTTTGTCACTGTGACTTGCGATAATATCTAACACGTTTAGTTGGAACTTTAAGCTCTTGCTGAATTTCCTCCAGACGTGCTGTGGCCACTGGTGAGTGCTTGAAGTGGGCAACAATCTTTCTACCATTAGCCAGAGCATCACTTCTCTGCAACAGGCTTCATTCACCACCAGCCGGAGACTGTGTGCAAAGCACCCCAAACTTTTCCCATTCATCTCCTGCATGGCTTCTTTCATGTGGCTTGCGTCATCACGCAAAACAACATGGACACTGGACTCTCGCATTTTCCATTTGGCCGGCATCCGCAGTGATGTTTAAATTAAATTTTATTTATAGAGCACTTTTCACGCACAAAGCAACATAGTGCTGTACATGTTTAAAAACTAAATGTAAAAGCCTTCACACGCCAAAGAATACAACAAAAAATAAAAAGGCACACCCCATAATAATTCACACACAATGACACACAAACTCACACACATACAAAAGCGGAAGTACCCTCTCCCAACCTGCCCACACCCCATTCTGTACCAACATGACCTCCCATCACTGGCTACTGTCTCTGAACTGAATGCAAGTATAAAAATAATAGAATGAAAACTTCTGGCTGACGCTGCTGTGAGGAAACAGGATCTTGGGGAAAATATGATTGAATAAGTAAAAATATAAACAATAACAAATAAAATTTAGCTATACCCTAAAAAGAAAGGCCTTTAATGTTACAACAGCTTCTTCGTCTGTCAGGGCAAACAGAGCCACCTGCCTGTTGGCTGTTTTGTGAGACTTCACAGTATGACAACCCGTCCATTGCAGTTCTGCTTCTGCAGCCATTCTGTGACCTGAGAAACAACCATGAACACATTAATGGCGTGAAGAAAGTGACTTGTCTTTTTTATTTTATTTTTTATTGTGGCAGGTACAAAAAAAACCCAGATTCATGTCAGACTGACAAAAGATGAGAACAATCATGTAGCATCAAGTTGAGGAGATGCACTTTGAATGCCTGATTTCCACAATCATAATTTTAAGAAGGAAGGGGGAAAAAAGACATAAGAGGAATCATCTGACCCACATTAACAAATAGTAGTCTCACAATCTCACTTTTCCAAGTACATTATAACAGGTATCCATTTTTTAAAAATACAGGTCCTTTTGCAGTCAAAGATTTGCAGTTATGCATTCAATGCTATTTACATCTTTAAGCCTTTGAGTCCAATGATCCAATGCAGGTGGATGGGGTTTAAGCCAGTTTACACTGATCATTTTATGTGCAATCAACAGAAGCACTCTGAGCATAGAGGCCTTATTTTTACCCAAACCTGTTAATGATACAGTGCCCAAAATGAGCTGTTGTGGCTCAATTACCCTATTTAGCTTCAGAAGCTCATTTATTTGTTGCTTCACATTTTCCCAGATTTTTTGGTCAAGTTGGTCTTCTAACTGTGGCCACCTCACTTTGTTACTGCGGAAACTGTTTCGTCGTCCTAACTTGCCGCAGTTCATTTTCATGAATTCATCATCTGGCATATGAATCTGGAAGTGAGTTTATCCAAAATGTATCAAAGCTTTTTACAGAAAATTTGAAACGCTTCAGCAACTTCTTCTGGGCGTGAGACCTCAGCCAATGATGTTGGATGTTTTATTTTAGGAACAACACGGTTTGACTGTTCTTTTCTCAATTGAAAGGCAAGCGGTCGGCTTGCTCGGTTTCCCATCTCATAGTATCTCTGGCTTGCATATCGAAGAGCTCCCTCAGCTTTACGTGTGAGATGTTCGTCTAAGGAGGTTCTGCAATTTTGTAATTGCTTCAATACATTCTTGTCTCTGGTCATTTTTATATTCATGTTCAAATCCTTTTATATCACTCTCCAACTGTTTCTCCCTTTCCATCCTGTTTGTTTAGTTTGACAGAAATCTCAATACACTTCCCTCTCAGCACAGCCTTTGCCCCACTCCAAAGAATTGAGGGGGATACTGATCATCATCATTAATCGTTGAGTATTTGGTTATTGTTTGCTTTATTTGATCTTTAATACTTGGGTCCATCAGCAAAGAAATATTCATTCTCCAGTATTTGAAGTGCCAGCTCAAGCCGACGTTTAATATTAGCCTTACAGGGCCATGATCAGATAAAGTACTTCGTTCAATAACACACTCCCTTATTTTGTGCAGGTTCTGTTTTGAAATACAGATGAGATCAATCCTAGAATAAGACCCATGTACCATGGACATAAAGGTGAAATCTTTAGTTATTTGATTATTGGCTCTCCAACTGTCAACCAGCCCTAATTCTTCTAACATGTGTTTTGCTGCTTTAGATTTCCTACTAGGAGGTCCATAATCAGAAGGAAATTTATCCGTTTTCCTATCTAAAACACAGTTAAAGTCACCTGCCAGAATTATGGTACCTCTGGCTTCCCTTACCATCACAGATGCTGCTACTTTGAAAAAGTAGGGTCATCGTCATTGGGAGCATAAATATTCATTATGGTTAATTCTATTCCACCTAAAGTTCCCATAATAAGTATGCATCTACCTTCTTTATCCTTTACTTCTTTCTGACATGCAAAAACTAATTAATTTGGTAATCAAAATTGCTACTTCCCTCTTTCTGCTATTTGAACAATATGCATAAAAAACCTGTGCGACCCATTTTTTTAATTATGTTCTACATCATTTAAGTGAGTCTCCTGCAACATTCTTTAAGTTTTTTCAACTGAGTTAGAATCTTCTTTTTATAGGATTATTCTTTCCTTATACATTATAACTGGTAACTCTTAAATCAGACATAAATGGACAATCCCTGTTATCACTTTACTTTCCCAGACTTCGCCTCAGCATAAAATAATCGACTTTACCAAAATCTATACAAAAACCACTTGTGCTGACCTAACAAACATGTCAAGGATATAGGAACTCTCAACACAGAACAAAACATGAACATAATGAGCATGTGACTTCCACAAATCCAGCTGAGTACAGAAATATATCCAGCCCCCTGTTGTAATGTAGGTAGAGGAATGTGGCTTTTAATTCCCTCTGGCAACATGCACTAAGTGCTGTCCAAACCACAAACCAAAGAAAAAACTAAGTCCTTGGTGAGGTGGTGATCCCTTCTTGGGTTTCATCACAAAAATTTATATTTAAAACAAAGCTGGCATCCCCCGTCGTCTTATACTAACATTTCTGCTATTATTTCTTCTGCAGGTTTTGCTGTTTTAGCTTTACACATTGATAAATAGGCTATAACATTTTACTCTTGTTAGGCGTAATGTGACAGAATGTCTAAAACATGGTAATCGAGTCAGTCTTTTATCTGAGGACTGTTCTCCTCATTCTAATCCTGCAAAACGCTCCGCAGGTCCGCGTCTGACAACGATGTATGTTTTCTTCCTCTTCTCCCTCTGTCTTGTCTCATCCATGTCTCCCTTGTGAGCTCCCATTCCAGCCTCTTTCTCTCGCTCACCTGTACCGCGATGCCAAGCTCCGACAAAGTTGGTGAAGCTTCTATTAGCATAGGAAAAGTTTTCACTCTTGACTCCAAGTTAATTCTCTGAAACGGGTCGTAGCCGACAATTTGGAACATTTAACATGTTTAATATTTAAGAGCTGATTTCTGAAGAACGCCGACGACTCGTGTATTCTGACTGCGTGGATGGTGTCGTGGTATGGAATAAAGTCCGTGTTCACGTTGTCTCCAGTCTGTTATTTTTTCAGTTCTGGATTTTTCTGACCACCATCATTCCCTTGTCCTATATATCCCCTTCCATGCTGTGTGTTGTTTTCCGATTGTTACTATGTTTTTTCTTTGTTTTTTTGCCGGTTGTTGCTATGGTTCTTCTATGTTTTTTGCTGGTTGTTGCTATGGTTCTTCTATGTTTTTTGTGGGTTGTTACTATGGTTCTTCTATGTTTTTTGCTGGTTGTTGCTATGGTTCTTCTATGTTTTTTGCCGGTTGTTGATATGGTTCTTCTACGTTTTTTGTGGGTTGTTACTATGGTTCTTCTACGTTTTTTGAGGGTTGTTGCTATGGTTCTTCTACGTTTTTTGCTGGTTGTTTCTATGGTTCTTCTATGTTTTTTGCAGGTTGTTGCTATGGTTCTTCTACGTTTTTTGCTGGTTGTTTCTATGGTTCTTCTATGTTTTTTGCCGGTTGTTGCTATGGTTCTTCTACGTTTTTTTGCCGGTTGTTGCTATGGTTCTTCTATGTTTTTTGCTGGTTGTTGCTATGGTTCTTCTACGTTTTTTGCTGGTTGTTTCTATGGTTCTTCTAGGTTTTTTGCTGGTTGTTTCTATGGTTCTTCTACGTTTTTTGCTGGTTGTTTCTATGGTTCTTCTATGTTTTTTGTCGGTTGTTGCTATGGTTCTTCTACGTTTTTTTGCCGGTTGTTGATATGGTTCTTCTACGTTTTTTTGCCGGTTGTTGCTATGGTTCTTCTAGGTTTTTTGCTGGTTGTTCCTATGGTTCTTCTACGTTTTTTGATGGTTGTTGCTATGGTTCTTCTACGTTTTTTGACAGTTGTTGATATGGTTCTTCTACGTTTTTTGATGGTTGTTGCTATGGTTCTTCTACTTTTCAACATTTGTCCGGCTCGGAGGACTAGATTGTAGATGAGTTGCTGGACAGCATCGTCATGTGTGTGTTGTTCTGGGATTACATTTTCAGAGCACACCACACACAAAAACTGATATTTTTTTAGATCACGTGTGAGTTCTCGACCGGATAAAAAAACATCTCATAAGATGAAAAAAATTGTGTGTGTACCAGGCCTAAGCTAAAACTCAACTAAAGTAACAAAGCTAAGCAAATACAAGTTCTAACAAATTTATAACAAGTGACTAACTACATATTATATTCTATATATATAATATGAAAGAGAGATTTTTAATGAAGTCTTAACAATACGACCACAAACATCTGTTCATTCTGATGGGACCAGGACAGTCTTTTATAACTGGTAGTGATGAAGACAGTAGGACTAAACATGTATTTAGCAGTAAAATCCTTTTTAAAAAAAACACTGCTAACTAAAGGCTTCGGTTACATGCGTGAAATACCTGGTGTTGGGTCATCATCATCATACTGTTCAAACATCTGTGCTCCTCTACTTGGTGCTGAGGATGCTGCTGGAATCAATATACACACCAAAACCAGATATGATCATACCTGCTCCCTAATAGAACAGAAGAATACACCTGTCTTTTCTCTACCCTGGGGATTTACCTGTATTCAGTCCATGCTCATCCCCCTGACCTCGCACAGTCGACCTTGCTCCAAGGCAACCAGAGTCTTGCTGACCTTCACCAACTACAGTGTGCCTTCAGGTGGTCTATAGTACTCCCTGTGGACCCGGATTTCATTGCCAAGACAATGCGCAAGTGTGTCCGTCTCATTATCCTTCAGGTTGAGCTGTTTGGTTAGCTGACTGCTTTCTTAACTTGGCTGAACACAGAGTTCCTGTTTGCTTGGCCCCATACTCTCACAATGTGCCTGATGGCCTCTGATCCCCTTTAGGTGAGTGTCAGCCTCAGGCCGGGTTCTGGCCCACCACTGGCCCACTGGTATGGGACGTGGGTCTCCGTTTTTTCGAGTTGTCTTGAACACAGTTTCAACAGCTGCTAGATCTCAACCACTATGTAAACCCTTAGTTGCGTTTTTTTTTTTTCCCCCCTGCATCATAGTGAAAAACCGTTGATCCGGCACAGTGCCGGAATACTTTAAGCCCTGAGAGTATCTGCAACTTTTTCCTGAACTTTGACCATTTTTTTCGGGGTGGGCCGTGTGGGGTTTGTGCGCACTCAGGTTCCCGTAGCTTGGAGGGGTCCAAGACGAATGCGTGAATGCCCCTTGCATGTCTCTACCCACCCAGGGGGATGTTGCTGACAATTGGCATCGTCCATACTTTCAGGATGTGGCTAATTTATCAGTTTTTTTATGTGTTTTTTTTTTTTTTTTTTGGCTGAGGAAGTGTTACCAGAGGTCTCCTTTGGCTGCATTTTGTTCCCATCCAGATTTCCTTATATTGCCTGGTCCAGGTCACCACAGCATTCTGCTGTTTTTTTGTTTTTAATTACATTTTTCTGCTTTCTGTTTGGGTCTATAAGTTTTTGATTCGGCCATATCCACTTGCTTGGGACAGCTGTACATTGTTGGGGGGCTTCACTGGGAGTGGTGGAGGCATGTGAAGAGACAAAAGGTTCTGGAGGTGTGGAGCTGTTTGGTGGTGGTACAATGAAATCTTCATTTTGTGAAACCTGAAGCGAAGGAGGGGTCAAGTTCATTAAGGCATCCAGCTTACTTTTTCTTTGTTTCGTGTTTCGTTTGTGCTTTTCTCTTTTTCTCTCTCAATTTGTTCTCCTCAAAAGGAGGAAGCAAATGAACACTGAAGGACATAATTTTTCCTTTTTGTTTCTTCTATTCATACCTGTTAAAGGAAAATGACCTAAGTATTTTAAAAATTTCATTTCAGATTCAACAATTGTAGTAAAAGTAGTCATAATACACTGCTGGTTGTGGACTAAACTTTCAGCCTTCCCTATCTGTCTGTCCTATGTGAACTGACGTGATCAATTTCCTTTTTCCTCCTGAGGACTTCCTCCTTATAGGGTCTGTATTCAGTCTTTCCCGGTACTTACGTGTCCTCTTCTTGCTGAACATATCTGCCGCACTCTGACAAGAAATGCAGGAAAACCATATTTAATATGGACAGTATGGCAAACTGTAAAATATGGTTGCATGAAACATAAAATTGGAAAGTGGATTATATATCAAATAGATATCTTTCTGTTAAAACTTTTATATATGTATAAAGATTCACCAAATGACATTTTGATCAGCCAGCTAATTTATTAGCAAACTAAAACCAGCTAGACAATAGTTATCATGTAATTAGCCACATGGCAGCACCGATTTTTAAGAATTGAGTAAAATATGTGAGCAATATTTATTTTTTATGAAAATGTCACACCATATGACACAAAACATTGACCACTACTGGTGATGTCAGATTCATAGCTTTTTGACTCAAAATCAAGAAAGCACAACTCAGCTCATAACTGTGCAAGTCAAAATAGAGATGTCACTGTAACCTCCTGGTTTGGTGTGGTCCCCTTCATCATTTAAGATGTCCAAATACTTACCCATTCAGAATATACATTTTAGCCTCACACCATATAACAGCCATTTAGTGGATAAAATGTATGACATAATGCAAAGACATCAGCACTATGTAACTATTATAACACATTATTTTATGTGCACTGTAAGAGTTGGTTGTTACCAACCAGAGGTGTGGACTCGAGTCACATGACTTGGACTCGAGTCAGACTCGAGTCATGAATTTGATGACTTTAGACTCGACTTGACAAAATGTAAAGAGACTTGCAACTCGACTTGGACATCAATGACTTGTGACTTCACTTGGACTTGAGCCTTTTGACTCAACAAGACTTGCTACTTTCCCCAAAACCCAAAGATTAAAAAGGATGTGATTAAGGAATGCTCTGGTTCTTTCTTTGTGTGTGTGGGTCTGTGTGTGTATGTGCTGTTGGCACAACATCCAATCAAATCAACATTGTTTTGATCCGACAGCATCCATCCAATCAAATTGCGGGACAACCAATGAAGAGGAACTGTCAAACAACGCGGCAGGTGGAAAAAAAATTATACCAAAGATAGTTTCATTCGGGTATAAAAACTACGAGGTGGTCAATAAAAAACGAATTGCATTATGCAAAACATGCGGCTCGAAGATTACAGATGGAGACGGAACAACTTCGAACTTCGTTCGACATCTGAAGTTGCACAAAGAAAGGTAAGTTCCGTATGAAGGCTTATGTTTATTGGCTAAGTAGCTAATTTTTCTTTGCTGTGTAGTTAAATCAGTAAGGCTGTAAACTCAATGTTAACATTACATTGCAAACACGGTAATTTGTTTCGTTTACTGCGAGTTCACTCCCTTATTTATACCTTTATTAAGTATTTTTTTAAGCAGGTCTGTATGAGGTACTTATAACATTAGTCAAGGTATCACACAGTAGACGGCGGTTAGCAGCAACGCATATTTTAGCCAGCTACAAAGAGGCAAACCCAATAAAATATGTGTACCGTTTTAGCTTGCTGTCAGACGGACTTTTCCGATAGGGAAACAAAGTTATACTGCTAGTTGTTCTTACTCTGCAGCAGTGCATTGACAAAAAAGAAGTTAGCTTGCAGCACACATGAGTTGCTGGTCTACATGCTGCAAGGTAACACACTACAGTACAAAATACATATTATCACATAATGTTAAGATTGATATTAATAATATGAGTAATTAAGAGTAGTTTCAATACAGTTCATTTGTGGCTATAAGGGATGTTCTGACATCTGTTTAAATTGCTTACCTCTTACAGATTTGAAGAATACCAGATGAACAAAAATGAACCACAACAGCCTTCAATCTCGCAATTCCTGGACAAATGTGTAGGGCATTACAGCATGAGCCATCCACAGCAGAAAGCTATCACCAATGCAATACTGTCTGACTTAATTATTGATTGCAACTTGCCCGTCTATTGTGGAAAACCAGAGTTTTCGGCACTTTCTGACAGTACTTGACAGCAAGTACAATCCAGTGTGTCGCAGAACACTGACATCAAAAACAGAGAAACTCGCTGAAGAGAGACGTTCAAAATTAAAAACTCAATTGAGCAACACTGACCATGGACATCACTGTGGACATTTGGTCTGACCAAAAGATGAGGGGATTCCTTGGTGTCACTGTGCACTGGATAGAAAAAGAGGCAGAGAGGATACAACTAAAGTCCAATCTCTTGGCCTGTGAACGCTTCAAAGGCTCATACACGGCTGAAAGAATCTGTGACCAATTTGAGGCAATATGTGATGAGTACAACATTAAAGATAAACTGGACTACGTTATTACTGACAATGCTGCCAACATGCGAAAAGCATTCACTGTGTGCTTCCCCAGTAAAAAGAGGATGACGATGATGGAGATCATCTTGATGATCCTGAGCTCTGGTGTGACTTAACTCTGGAGGATCAGCTAACAGTAGATGCTGCTCTGGCAAAGAAACAACGCTTGCAGTGTTTCGTGCACACTCTTCAGCTGGTGGTGGGAGACGGTTTGAAAGAAACAACAATGGTATCTCCTTCTCTCTCAAAGTTATCAAAACTCAGCCTCAAGTCTGTTTGCTGAGTGGCCTGGTCAGAAGTCTCCAGGCATCCCTGAACAAAAGGTTTCTTGGAATCTTTATCAACATGAAAATGGCCAGGTCACAAGATGGGATCACTGCCCCTTTTTCAGATCCAGTCTACCTCAAAGCAGCTGCCTTGGATCCAGCCTTTTCTCTGTTGTGGGTGGAGCCCCATGTGCTGGTCGATCATGACGTCAAGGTAGAGGTGGCACAGCAAGTTAAAGGTAAATGAGTCTAATGTAACTTTTCCCTCATAATCTGATCTAATTGACACAAATGATAAAATGACTCTATTGTTTTTGCATTTTTTTCTAGAATTAATCTTGCAAGATGCTGCAGAGACTGAGCAACCTGCCTTGGAGAAGGAGAGGGGCTGTTTGCAGCATACCGTAAGAGGCAGAAGAAGGATGTTGAGACCACTCCAGCACTACAGCTAAGTCACTACCTTGACATAGCCGAAGGACAAAACGCCCTTTTGTTCTGGGCATTGAACATGAAGACTCTTCCTTCACTGTTCCGACTGACCGTCAGAGTCTTGGCAGTGCTTGCCTCCAGTGCTCCAGTGGAGCGAGTTTTCAGCCATGGTGGCATCATACTACGCCCCCATCGTGCACAAATGACTGACAGACTTTTGGCCAATTTGGTCTTTTGCAAATGCAATGCAGCATAGGCCCCTGACATATAAAAAGCACAAGCCAGTTCATTGTTGTGTTCATGTATTTGTTATGTTTCTCACATGTACACACACACAGACAGACAATATGAGATGAGATAAATCAGAGTATCCGCAGATCCTTAAAAAGTCTTAAATGAGATTTTTCAAAATTAAGGCCTTAAATATCATTAAAAATGACAAGTAATCCTTAAATCCAGAGTCCCAGGGTCTTAAAAAATAGCACACATCAAATGAACAGAACTCATATATTTTATTTGGAAATCTCTAAAGAACTTTGTAATTACTGTTTTGTATTTTTGTGTAAGAGGTTGGAATCTGCGGAACCCCTTGGTTGTCTTTGTGGGAGTGGGAGTGGGGGGGGGGCTATTTACAGGCACATTAGCAGTTTGTACTTCATTAGCTAACAGGTGCGCCAGTCATGGGGAAGTGCAGATTTAATGTTCGCTGGCTGGATGATCCAACATTTAGGACATGGTTAGTTCCAGGCAACAGCTACGAGGCCCGCTGTACGCTGTGCAAGAAGATTTTTAAACTCGGCTCGATGGGAGTTAAAGCTGTGGAGTCGCATATGTGCAGCGAGAAGCACAAAGCTGCTGCCAAAACCCGCCAGCAGATGCCCGCCATTTCTCAGTTCTGCGCTATTCCATCAGTTCCTCAGACTTCAGCTACATTTCCGATCCCAGCGACTACTGCAGCATCAGAAACAGACTTCAGGGCAATCTTTGGGTCCACCGCTACCCTTCAGGCAGGGGTACTGTGGTGTCTGCATAGCGTGACAAAACACCAGTCCTACAGCATTAATGAGGGAGTTGGAGAGATCTTCCAGGCTATGTTTCCTGACTCAGGAATCGCTAAAAACTTTACCTGTGGTAAAGACAAAACAGCCTACATAACAAAATTTGGTGTGGCTCCCTATATCATTAAACTCCTCGTGGCCGATGTCAACAGAGGCAGTTTTACTTTGATGTTTGATGAAACCCTCAACAAAATGACTAAAACAAGGCAACTGGACTTACATGTTCGTTACTGGAAAGATGATCGAGTCCAGTCTAGATACCTGGGATCCCAGTTCATGGGTCATGGAAGAGCTGAGGATTTACTACTCCACTTTAAAGTAAGAATCAAGCCAACACTAATAAAATACCTGTAGTCTAGCTGTAGTTGTTTTTGTTTTGAAATGGAAAAAGTGAACTTTTTTTTTCTTAAGCATTTTTTGTTATAAAAATTATTATGCAGTTGTGTTGAAATCCATAACAGATAATGCTTTTTATTTTGCCATATTAAAATGTGTAAAATATAAAACATGTTTTTGACAATTTCACAACAAGCTATGGCTTTTCTGTGCATCAATTCTAGGTTTTAATTGTGATACATTTTACTAATGCTAGATATCGTCTAGACTATATGTTTGATAAATTACTCTTTTTTTCATCAGGAATGTACTCAGCAGCTGGATTAGAAAAAGCTGCTTTCAGTCTCCATGGATGGGCCCAGTGTAAACTGGAAGTTTCTGGAACTACTTCAACAAGAACAGCATGACCAGTGTGAGGGGACTCAGTTGATTGTTGTCGGGAGCTGTGGCCTCCACACCCTACATAATGCCTGCAAATGCGGTTTCGCCTTATGGCAGCTAGAGAAAGTGATGAAAGCCATGCATGTTCTCTTCCATAATGTGCCAGCAAGGAGAGAGGACTTCACTGCTTTGACTAAATCTGCAAAATTTCCACTTGCATTCTGTAGCCACCGATGGCTTGAAAACTTACCAGTAGCCGAGAGAGCCCTAGAGGTGTGGCCATCTCTGACCATGTACCTGGATGCAGTCAGAATGAGGAAGCTACCAAATCCAGGAACTGCATCTTTTGATACCCTTGAAGCAGCTCAGAAAGACCCCCTCATCCAGGCAAAGCTACATTTCTACATCGCTATCACCAGGACATTCACGCCATTCTTGACCAGATATCAAACTGATGAACCAGTGATGCCATTCTTAGCCACAGACTTGGCTGAGTTGATGAAGGTAACTATATCCTTGCACTGGACAGTTTGATGTTGCTATTTATTTCAATGTGTGTACAATTCTGTCTGACTTCATTTATACTAAATTTGTCCTCATGTAGGCCTCCCTTGCCTCTGTCACACTTAGAAAGTGATAATTACCGATTAGAGCAAGGGGGTGACTGCTAATCTAGGTTCAATAAGGAGATTGGCTGCTGTTTACCTGTCTCAACTGTTAAAGTAAACCTGTGATAACCACCCCAAATAATACAAGAACCACCAATTACGGGTAAAAATAAGGAGAATGTATTACAAACAAACAAAATGTCAGTGACAATGGCCACAAAATAATATATATATATATGGCCCAGGTCTGCCCCTGGGCTTGCTTACCAATTTTCACCACTTACAACCTTAAACATGACAAAATCAACCCTCTGAGATCTCAGGGAAATATAGGAAGTATAAATAAAAGGAAACAACAAGGGAAAAAATGTGTTCAAAGTTCAACAAAAAGGAAAAAAGAAATTAATTAATGAAACTAAACTGAGTGCACTCAGACTGTCCTACCACCCTCTCTCACAAAGAATGTCCAGGGACGCTGTTGCAGCACGGATGGATGGTGGTGATGTGGATGGGTCCTTTGATGAAGGGGAGTAAGTTGACCAGACAAGGGAAGGATGTAGATGACCAGAGTAGAAGATGATGAATGGACCAGAGTAGAAGACCAGCTGAAGACTCCACAAAAAAAAACAGCCAGGATATGTTTTCCAAAATTCAGTTGTTCATGTAGTTCTATATTGAGTCACAGCTCTAAGTTGTCATTTATCCAACCATTTATATTTCCCGGGTAGACTTTCTTGTCTTGTATCTTAGACTCTTTTCCAAAACCAGCTCGATCGTCCTCTCTCAAATCACTCACGCTGCAGCAGGCAGGGCACGTAGCAGGGAGTAGGACAAAGAGCGTTTATAGGTGAGATGACCACTCCCATCTCATTTTCTCATGCTAAAACATAACATAACTAATTGCCCACCTTATTTAAAGGAACAGGTTCTTAGTGGAGAATTTAAGGTGAACTTTTTTATATAGGGAGTGATACCTCTCTATGACACCTTGTGGTCAGATTAAGAAATTACTTTAACCTGATTACAACAGATAAAACTTTTAATTTAGCTTGACCTAATGTGATAAAAAAAAATAACCCAGGAGGGGGATTTGGACTACCTGGGTTACACTCACATTAGTGTGCTACCTTTAATCATAATGAAAAAATGTGATTCATATGATTGATTTGCAAATTATATACAGAAACTCACACCCACAAATATGATTCAAGAAATCAATTTTCTAATGTTGGTCTGTGTTGTGATAAATATTTGAAAAATTTAGCATGAATTAAGATGCATTTTGTTTTTCTGTCAGAGTGTGCTGAAGCGTTTTGTCAAAAGAGAGACCCTGAAGGACATCAGTCCACTGCAGCTGGTCAGACTGGATGTCAGTGACAAGAATAGCTGGGTCCACCTAAAAGATGTCACTGTAGGCTTGGGTGCAGAATCAGTTCTCAAGGTAGTGTTTCACCTTTTAATGTAATGATGATAGACAGCAAATATAGTTTGTTTTTATAAGAAAGGGTCACTTAGTCTTATTACATTTCATTCTGTCAGGAACTTCAGAGACAAAAAAAGATAGGGGAGCTCACAGTCTTGGAGTATAGGAAGGACTGCATCAAGATAATGTCCACCATCAGTCAGAAAGTGCAAGACAAGAGCCCATTAAAGTATCCCCCTGTTAGGCAGGTGGCCTGTTTGGACCCCAGCAGGATGTACTCTGACCCAGACTGGTGCCAGACAAATATGACTAAACTAGTGCAGAGATTTCTGCAAAGCAAGCATTTATCAGGAGGTGTCTCTGCTGGTAGGAGAGAATACAACAGTTCAGTCTGTGTTTACACCAAAATATAAAAAGGATCAAGTTTGCTGATAAATATGAATCTGGTTTATGTACTGTATATAATCAAAATGTGTTTCCCTGTTCCTTTTTATGTTGCAGGTGATGTAATTATACAGCAGTTTAGTGAGGTCTTATCTGTTGGAGCAAAAAGTGAGACCTTTCTCTCCTATAGACCCACAGAGAGCAGACTGGATGCATTTCTCCATGGTGTCCTGAGCCAACGCTATCAGGAGCTATGGGAGTTTTGCCAGAAACTACTTCTTCTTTCCCATGGACAAGCAACAGTGGAGAGAGGGTTCTCTGTAAACAAAGAGGTGGAGACCTGCAATATGCAGGAAGACACAGTGATTGCCCAGCGATTGGTTTGTGATTATGTCAGTGTCTGTGGGGGAGTTCTCAAAGTCCCTATTTCAGAGGAACTACTTGCATCTGCTGCATCAGCAAGGTCCAGATACAGACAGCATCTAGATGAGCAAAAGAGGAAGAAAATAACTGATGCCCAGACACAGAGGCGAAAAGCTGTAGAGGAAACCATAGAGGAGCTTAGGAAGAAGAAGCAAACTCTGCTGCAGGTGTCCAGCAGCCTACATAGGGAAGCTGATAAACTTGCAGAAGAAGCTGAAGGGAAGAGTGGAACCTTGATGGCCCAGCTCATCACAAAATTCAACACATTGAGGAAAAGATACAAAGTGTGTGAATTAGAGCAAGTGGAAGCTGAGTTGAACACAAAGACTGAAGAACTCAGATCTATTCCATAACTGGAAGAAGTATCACAATTCACTTACTTATTCAGTTTGCAGCACTTGTATTCAGTTTAGATATTCATGTAACAGAGTTTACTTAAATACTTATATTTTTGGTATTTGATTAACTGAACCTGTTAGTACTTGATAAATGCATTCACTTTCATGCTCTGAGAAACAATTATCTTTACATTTGTTATCTTTTAGCACTGTTACATAAGTGTTTGGACTATTTGTAAGGTGGTTCCATGCTTTACATTTCGTGAATGTAAGGTCTTAAATTTTATCAAAGCGGCATTAAAAAGGTCTTAAAAAGTCTTAAATTTGGCTCCCTTAATGCTGCAGATACCCTGTAAATGAAATGAGATAAATACAGGACAGGACAGAAACTGTTAGCACTTTTGTACAACTAATTAGAGTTGCACCTGTTTTTTTTAGATGTGTTCTGTAAGGGAGTGGTTTAAAATATCAGTGAAATGTTAAAATGATTGATTAATAGTTCAATTAGGAAGTGCATTGTCAGCACTATTTTTTCTGCACTTCTAATTGCACTTGTTTTAATAAATAAATACAGATTTTAAAAGCATACATGATCTGTGTAAATATATTATTGCTGTGTGGTTAAAAGGACTCGACAGGACTCGAAACTCAAAGTGTAGGACTTTGGACTTGACTTGAGACTTGTCAGTCTTGACTTTAGACTTGACTCTGGACTTGCCTGTCTTGACTTGGGACTTGACTCGGGACTTGAGGGCCAAGACTTGAGACTTACTTGGGACTTGCAAAACAATGACTTGGTCCCACCTCTGTTATCAACAGCCAGTGCAGAGTCAGTCGATGGACTCCTGGATCATTTCAATCTGAAAATCTTGAATGTAATGGATGCTGTTGCACCGATAAGAGTCAAGAGCACTTTGATCAAACAGAAAACATCATGGAGAAACACCACTGTGGTTACCAGCCTAAAAAGAGAATGCAGAAAAACTGAGCGGAAATGGCGGAAAATAAACTTCAAATTCACTATGAGCTGTACAAACAAAGCCTGCGTAACTATAACAATGAGCTGTGCAAGGCCAGAGAGCTGCATTTATCTGAAATGATTAACAGGAATGTCAACAATTCTCTCTGTTTGCTATGATTGAAAAACTTCTCGTATACAGATAAGCCCAGAGCTCCTTTCCACTGAGAAATGCAACCAATTTGCCAACTTTTTTTGTTAAAAAATTAAAACAATTAGTCAAAATAATAATTCCACACAGTCACACAAGAAAACTAGTCTGTGTCTAAAACCAGGAAATAATTCTGATGTTATGTCGCAATTTAAAATGGTTGATTTAAAAATCCTACAAGAAATAGTTTGGCATTTGAGTCATTTTGTTCCGATCGGCAGCTATGAATCCGAGCGAGTGGCCATGACTTGTGGAGTCCCACAGGGGTCAGTCCTTGGACCTCTTCTGTTCAACTTGTATATGCTCCCTCTGGGTCAAATATTACAGAACTATAGCATTAATTATTAAAGTTATGCAGATGATACACAATTTTATATGTCTCTTTCACCAGATGACTGCAGTCCAATAGACTTATTGTGTCAGTGTCTGTAGCAAATAAACACCTGGATGAAGGAGAATTTTCTACAATTAAATGAAGACAAAACTGAGATTATTCTGTTTGGTAGCAAAGAGAAGAGGGTCAGCATTGGCCAGGTCAACACCTGGAGACTAGGGCTCTTAAAATCCCCGACCAAGTTCGTAACCTTGGAGTGTTGATAGACTCTGACCTGACTTTCAGCAGCCACATCAAAGCTGTCACTAAGAAGCTTTTTACCAGCTCAGAAACATCAACAGAATTAAAAGTTTAGTTTCCCAGAAAGACCAAGAGAAACTCATCCATGCATTCATCTCCAGTAGACTGGATTACTGTAATGGTCTTTTAACAGGACTTCCTAAAAAGAGCATTAAACATCTGCAGCTCATCCAGAACGCTGCTGCTAGAGTTTTAACCAGGACTAAGAGATCTGAACACATCACACCAGATTTGAAATCTTTACACTGGCTTCCAGTCAGTCACAGAATAGATTTTAAAACCCTTCTGATTCTTTACAAATCCCATAACGGTTTAGGCCCAGAATACATCTGTGATATGTTCAGAGAATATAAACCTAGCAGAGCTCTTAGATCCAAAGACTCTGGTCAACTAGTCCAGACCAGAGTCCAGACTAAACATGGAGAAGCAGCATTTAGCTGTTATGCTGCAAACAAATGGAACAAACTACCAGTGGAGATTAAACTTTCCCCAAATGTAGACATTTTTAAATCCAGGTTAAAAACATTTCTTTTTTTATGTGCCTATGCATGAAATCTGCATGTTAACTTTTTTTTAAACTTATCTTGCTTTTAATCATTTTAATGTAATTTATTATTTTATTGTGATTATGTGTTGATGCCTTTTACTATTTCTAAATATCTGTAATGCCTTTGTTTTATGTAAAGCACGTTGAATTGTCCTGTACATGAAATGTGCTATACAAATAAACTGCCTTGCCTTACCTCTTCTTTTTCTTTGTGGAGAACAACTTTAGCTACTATCGGCCTGGGTCTACCCTCCGTTTTTTTCCTGCCACAGGATCTGATATAATTTTTAACAGCTGCCTCTGTATCTTCCTCCATCTGCTCAGGGATCCCTGAAATAACTAACTTATCTGTCATGCTACGAGCCTGAAGGTCTAGGACTAATTCTTTCATTTTTTTATTTTCCTCTGATAGTCGGCTTACTCCTTCGGTAAGGCTTTCCACCGAGTCTCTGATGGCCTGTGTTCTCCGTAGCAAGAGCTTCCACCTGCTTTTGGCAATATTCCAAACTTTCTTTTAAAGATTGAAACTCACGAAGAACTTCCAGCAGGGAGAGCCAGGCATCGAGACGGGATAGCTTCCCGTTGATGGAGATTAAGATATCCATCATATCGCTGCCATTTGGAGAAACTATGGCTGGTCGCTTCAGGGGAATCCACCGGGCGAACCCTTTTGAAGCCGGTTTTGGAGCTCGTCGTTGCAGCGTTGGACTTCCCCATCACTATCCGCTGGAAGCTTTATCCAATGAAATTCGTCGGGCTGGTGAGATCTTCTTTGCTGTGATCCAGAGTGACCGGGTTGGTTTGGTTTGGAATATCGACCCCTTTTTTAAAAAAAATATATATATTATTATTATTTTAATCTTTCTTTGTTAGCTGGGGGCTTTTGTTTTCAGTAGCGCGCCATGTTGATCCTGCAAAGTCTCGTCGAGTCTCGAGTTACAGCATGCTGTGAGAGGAGCCTTTTTTTTTTGTTTTTTTAGTTCACACCTGTATCCTACTCCAGTGATATCACCAGGATTCACTTCATGTTGGGGCTTCTTCACTGAGAGGCTGAGGCGAGTTTCGCTGGGCGGACCTTTTCAGATCTCACTTTTTCTGCTTTCCTCGAGGAGTTTTGCCAGGTCTTTGCAGCCCCGGCTGTTCCCTTCTGTGCTCCCGCACATCTCTTCACCATCACCCAGGGCCAGCGCTCGGTCGCGGAGTACATCCTGGAGTTTCGGACCCTGGAGGCTGAGGTGGATTGGACTGAGGATTCATTGTGTGCTGCGTGAGTACCTAAAAGATGAACTAGCTTATTGGGAGGAGCCTGCGAGGCTTGAGAAATTAATCACGCTAACCAGTAGTATTGACTCTTGATTGCAAGCTTGCCAGCGCGAGCACCGTACTGTTCAAGCTCCCCCCATTTTTCCAAGGTCATCCATGACCTCATCACCAAACCCTACTGGTCCGGCTCCTGTATCTCCGAGCGTTCCGCCTCCCGAGGAGCCGATGCAGGTGGGAGGAGCTCATCACGAAATCGTGAGTGCGTACTGTGGCAAACCCAGTCATTTCCTGTCTGTCTGCTTGTGGCGACCAAAAGACCAGGCCCGCCATAAAACTGGGAGTTCTGGTGGGCCAAATCCAAAATCCCAGTGGATCTCAGTCTTGGTTCCAGATCCCTGCTGCAACAGTTTCCCCTCAAGGCCCTCACTGACTCCGGGCCGGAGGAAAACTTCATTGATGAACAAGTGGCAGGTCAAGCATCCCCTTAGAGGCCCTGGAGAAGTCCCGTAATGCCCTCGCTCTGGATGGTCGAATGCTAGCCCAGGTCAACTATTGCACGGTTCCGGTGAACCTCGTTCTACCAGGTAACCATGCAGAAACCATTCAGCTCCTGGTTATATCAGCTCCCAATACACCCTTTATCATGGGTTATTCCTGGCTAGCTAAACATAACCCTAGATTGGGCGCTAGGTGAAATTCTGAATTGTAGCCTATCTTGCCATTAACACTATCTGCGGTCTGCAATATTACCCATAGGGGAATCACCGTACCAACCACATTGTACCATAATCATACACTGGCCCACTTAAAACAAAAGATATTGAAATGTCAAATCCACACACACCCTCTACATACCCTTTACTCTCACTTTCTTTGTGATAAACACTGAACGCTACATAACATTAAAAACCAAGACAGACTTTCTTTGAAAAACTTTCACAGAAACTTGTCAACACCTCAACCCCCATAAACAAATTCCTACAGAAACTTTACTCCCAGTAAAAACTAACATCTCAGCTAAAACAAAGTCATGATACCAGATTTTATCCAAAAGACTTGAGGATTTTCTGATATTTAATAGATCTTCTCTCAAAAATTATCCTTACATGCTATTTTTACTATGATATAACTACTTATGGACCTGGTCAAACAATAACTTATTTCAAGTGCATTGCTCACATCTACTTTAAAACCATTAAATACTATAGTGCTTGAAAAAACCCAATTGATTTAACAAAATTAGAACAACTCCTTTACATACTGTCTAAACACCCCTTCTGACAAAATCGACAGCATTCAAAACCTACTCAGACATCTTCTAAAAACACTTTTATAAAAAAATCCAGTAATGCTAACCTAAAGCAATTATCCTGCTAAAGCTGATGGTAAAGCCCATGTTGTTAATTATCTTACAAAAGCTATTACTCATTAATTACAATGCTACAATGGTTATGACTTATCTTAATTATACATATTAACAATTAAACAAATCTCTCCATTTCATACCCACACAAATCCATATTACACTTTTTTTTTATTTTTCCTACTAAACTAACTGCACAATTTTATACATCACACCTCAAAACACTACACCACTTTGTTTTTTTATCACTTATGCCTTCTCTCATTAATACATAGAACTAAATAGTCCAATAAAACATTGTCAAATAGATTTTTAAAGGTCATATAATTTGATGACATACTCTAATATGTCATGCCATAACAAAAACTTTAACTTTTAACTTTAATCCTAATCCAATATAAACTTCATTTGAAATACTTAATTCCCCAATTATGTCTTTTCTAATTGACAGTTAATCTTTTCTTTTTATTTTTACACCTTCTGCAGGTCATGTTTCATTCACCCTTAATTCTACTATGCTGCTCACATCTCCTCCCTAAACATAAAAACAAACATTTTCCCTCACCAATTTAACTACATAATCTTTAAAATGATAACCACATGCTACTTACATCTAATCGCCATATGACTGTACTATAAAACATGTCTTGTTCCCCCAAGATCAGCAGCCCCTCAATCAGCGCAGCCGCCCCCGTTTCCGGCCCCCAGGGCAACCACCTCCCCTACCCGCCCATGGTGGCACCCCGGGGAAGACGGGTGTGAGGTGTCCCCATTGTCCTCCTCATCCTCCCCGCTCATGACTGTTTGTGGTGAGTGTGTTTTTTGCAAGTAAAACTGGGGAACAGCCCCCCACTCCCGCCCTCCATGCACCACACGACACGCCCTCCCAGACGTTGTTTGTGTGTTGTGTTGGAGTTTTGAGTGTAATTTAAACCGAGGGGCAAGTCGCCACAGGGTGCAGCTAAGGAAGCCACTTGGGTGCCCCCCCCGGCTACACCCCGCATGACGTGCATGCCTCCCAAATCCCCTATATGTATATGTATGTATGTATATGTATATATGTATGTGTGTGTATATATATACATATATATATATATATATATATATATATATATATGTATGTATGTATATTTATGTAAGTATGTATATGTATATATGTGTGTGTATGTGTGTATATATATATGTGTGTGTGTGTGTCTATATGTAACTTAACATGCTATATAGCAGATATTGTTTAAAATGAGCTTCCTATATTAGGGGTGATACATAAAAAGTTGATGTCACCAATTATTAGCAAATTGAATCAAGCAAAGTAAAGTAAGAATAGCTTCACTGAATTTATCACAACTTTTCTTTGAAATTCTTATACTGTACTTGGCAACTATACCATTATAGTATAAAACATGGGTTAGTTTACTGTGGGTTTGTCGACCAGCTTGTTGTGCTAAGATTGTTGGAGTTAACCCGATAACCATAATTATTTCTCAGCTACCTCACAGTTCAAGCTGCCTGACAAGTGAATTTCAGTCAGTGGGTAAACACTGACCTCTAGTGGACACCTACTGGTACTGCAACTTTCCCAAAATCAAGTAAAACATTTAGGTATTTTCATATTTGTTATTTTAGAATTTACTATTTTAAATTTAGAGTAATTCTGAAGTTTTTCTGATTAATTAATTAATTGATCTGATTTGTTTTTTTTTTTTTTGGAAATCATTGTAGATGCCCTGTGTGAATCATGTTAGATTTCTGCACTGCTTTGAACCCCATACAACCAAAATTGCTGGGATCAAGCTGGAGGAAATAGGGTGGATCTGAACCTCACATCCTAGTTCCCGAACTACCTCACCGACAGTCCACAGCAAGTGACGACACGGGACTGTGTCAGACCCGATCGTCTGGAGTACAGTACTGCAGCACTGCAGTTCTCCACCTCAAATTATTAGTTTTTTTAAAATATGACATTAAGATGCCCTCAGAACTGAATAACTTGTTTAACAGGATTCCACACCTAAACATATCCATATTTATGGAAAATTGATGTTTATATAAGATGTCTATATTGTTCTAAATGAAAAAACAATGGGGGGAGAAGTTGTGTTTATAAATTAAGGACCAAGAAAGAAGCATCTGTTTATGAAAATTTGATAGCTTAAAGGGAATTTTAGCAATATTCTAATTACAAAGTGAAAAGAATTTAAGGCCTCCAACTTTAGAGAATATGTAGTTCGGAATGAAGTTCCAGATTGAGGGAAGGTTTCTGAGGAATTGTTTGATAATATTTATTTTAAATATATTATTTAAGGCTAAGAAATCAAGGAGGTTTAGGCTGCCATGTTCATAGGAGTTCATCAAAATTTCTAATGTTATTCTTCCATACAAACCTATAAAGCATTTTATCAATTGAGACTGCTGTTTATTTTGTTTACCTCGAGAGACAATGCTGCGTAGGTCAAACGAGAAATGCCTTCTGCTTTAGTTAATAATACTCTGCCTCTGATTAATAGATCCCTTTGAAGCCATGAATTAAACCTCTTCTGTACTTTTTTAATGATAGGGCGAAAGTTCAAGCAGCATTTTGAGTCTTGATTTTTGTGCCAAGATAAGTGACAGATTCTGTCACCTCCACCTGTCACCTGCAAAAGTTCCCTGACACTACTTCCTGTAATAAGGACCCTGGTACTACTTTCAGAACTCTAGTACTACTTCCTGTACCCTGGTACTACTTCATGTGCTCTAGTAGTACTTCCTGTACCCTGGTAATACTTCCACTATCCTGATTCTGCCTCCTATGCTCTAGTAGTTCTTCCTGTACCCTGGTACTACTTCCTGTATCCTGGTAGCACTTCCTGTGCCCTAGTACTATTTTCTGTGCCCTAGTTCTACTTTATGGGATTTGTTGCAGTAGTGGTTTATCTCTTGTTGGCTGACACATGAAAGTTACTGGTTATTCTGACCTTGGGTATACAGGAGGTCCAATATGGGAAAAAAATATTTAACATATGTGGTGATTGTATGTGTGGTGGTTATATATGTGGTGATTGTATGTGTGGTGGTTATATATGTGGTGATTGTATGTGTGGTGGTTATATACGTGGTGATTGTATGTGTGGTGGTTATATATGTGGTGATTGTATGTGTGGTGGTTATATACGTGGTCTTTGTATGTGTGGTGGTTATATATGTGGTGATTTTGTGTGTGGTGGTTATATATGTGGTGATTGTATGTGTGGTGGTTATATATGTGGTGATTGTATGTGTGGTGGTTATATACATGGGGATTTCATGTGTGGTGGTTATATATGTGGTGATTGTATGTGTGGTGGTTATATATGTGGTGATTGTTTGTGTGGTGGTTATATACGTGGTGATTGTATGTGTGGTGGTTATATATGTGGTGATTGTATGTGTGGTGGTTATATACGTGGTCTTTGTATGTGTGGTGGTTATATATGTGGTGATTTTGTGTGTGGTGGTTATATATGTGGTGATTGTATGTGTGGTGGTTATATATGTGGTGATTGTATGTGTGGTGGTTATATACGTGGTGATTTCATGTGTGGTGGTTATATATGTGGTGATTGTATGTGTGGTGGTTATATATGTGGTGATTGTATGTGTGGTGGTTATATACGTGGTGATTATATGTGTGGTGGTTATATACGTGGTGATTTTATATGTGGTGGTTAAATACGTGGTGATTGTATGTGTGGTGGTTATATACATAGTGATTGTATATGTGGTGGTTATATACGTGGTGATTGTATGTGTGGTGGTTATATATGTGGTGATTGTATGTGTGGTGGTTATATACATAGTGATTGTATATGTGGTGGTTATATACGTGGTGATTGTATGTGTGGTGGTTATATACATAGTGATTGTATATGTGGTGGTTATATACGTGGTGATTGTATGTGTGGTGGTTATATATGTGGTGATTGTATGTGTGGTGGTTATATATGTGGTGATTGTATGTGTGGTGGTTATATACGTGATGATTGTATGTGTGGTGGTTATAAATGTGGTGATTGTATGTGTGGTGGTTTTATATACGTGGTGATTGTATGTGTGGTGGTTATATATGTGGTGATTGTATGTGTGGTGGTTATATACGTGATGATTGTATGTGTGGTGGTTATAAATGTGGTGATTGTATGTGTGGTGGTTATATATGTGGTGATTGTATGTGTGGTGGTTATATATGTGGTGATTGTATGTGTGGTGGTTATATACGTGATGATTGTATGTGTGGTGGTTATAAATGTGGTGATTGTATGTGTGGTGGTTTTATATACATGGTGATTGTATGTGTGGTGGTTATGTGGTGGTTATATATGTGGTGATTTTATGTGTGGTGGTTATATATGTGGTGATTGTTTGTGTGGTGATTTTATGTGTGGTGGTTATATACGTGGTGATTTTATGTGTGGTGGTTATATACGTGGTGATTGTATATGTGGTGGTCATATATGTGGTGATTCTATGTGTGGTGGTTATATATGTGGTGATTGTATGTGTGGTGGTTATGTATGTGGTGATTTTATGTGTGGTGGTTATATACGTGGTGATTTTATGTGTGGTGGTTATATATGGTGATTTTATGTGTGGTGGTTATATACGTGGTGATTGTATGTGTGGTGGTTATATATGTGGTGATTTTATGTGTAGTGGTTATATATGTGCTGATTGTATGTGTGGTGGTTATATACGTGGTGATTTTATGTGTGGTGGTTATATATGTGGTGATTTTATGTGTGGTGGTTATATGTGTGGTGATTGTATGTGTGGTGGTTATATACGTGGTGATTGTATGTGTGGTTGTTATATACGTGGTGATTGTATGTGTGGTGGTTATATATGTGCTGATTGTATGTGTGGTGGTTATATACGTGGTGATTGTATATGTGGTGGTTATATACGTGGTGATTGTATGTGTGGTGGTTATATACGTGGTGATTTCATGTGTGGTGGTTATATACGTGGTGATTGTATGTGTGGTGGTTATATACGTGGTGATTGTATGTGTGGTGGTTATATATGTGCTGATTGTATATGTGGTGGTTATATACGTGGTGATTGTATGTGTGGTGGTTATATACGTGGTGATTGTATGTGTGGTGGTTATATATGTGGTGATTGTATGTGTGGTGGTCATATACGTGGTGATCATATGTGTGGTGGTTATATACGTGGTGATTTTATATGTGGTGGTTATATACGTGGTGATTGTATGTGTGGTGGTTATATACGTGGTGATTTTATGTGTGGTGGTTATATACGTAGTGATTGTATGTGTGGTGGTTACATACGTGGTGATTTTATATGTGGTGGTTATATACGTGGTGATTGTATGTGTGGTGGTTATATACGTGGTGATTGTATGTGTGGTGGTTATATACGTGGTGATTGTATGTGTGGTGGTTATATGTGTGTATAAACTTACATGAGTGTTAGCAAATGTATCATTCATGAGTTCATGAGTTTGGGTGGCCTGGTGAGTTTATGACTCCTGTCCTGCATATTTGTCCCAGATTGTCCAAGGACTTGGTGATGGGAAGGAAGATGATGGGTACAGCTGTTGTCCCATACCCTCATGAACTCTATATTAGCCCTGCAGAGCTCCTTCAGAGACAGACTTCTTCACGTTTTTGAAGCAGCGCTATGGCAGATTCTTAGACTGGAAACCAGCACTGCTCCCAGTAGACCATAAACACCCTGCAATTTTTGTTCTTTTTTAAATACATTTTATTTATTTAATTTGATCATTGTTATGACTTTACTAATTTTGAACAACTGTTTTGCTGCTGTTGCGATGAAGTTTTCCCACTTGGGACGAATAAAGGTATCTCATCTCATCTTCTTCATCAGCTGCAGAATTGAGTGAAAATCACCTCAGACAACAAAGACAGAGTCAGAGAAGAGGATACTGTCAAATGTTTAATCCATTCAGTACAGAGTGTTTCAGTGCAAGTGCCAAAAACAATGGTGTGGAGCTGTGTTTGGTTTATGTACATATCTGAACTTTGGCATTGAGAAGCTGAGCAGGTCGTGGAGCAAACGGACACTAGAGGCATCAGGAGGATCCAAGACAACAATGGCTTCAACGAAGGCAGAAAAACATCCCGAGAACAAGATGAAGAGCCGTCTTTTCTTCATTTCAGTCCACCACAAAAACAAGTCCATGAACAAAATCAATGGTATATATATTTATATTTATATATCTAAAGTGCATTATGGTACAAAAATATAGAAGGTCAGCAGCACCTCGATACATTTACAAAATAAATACACCATCCAGACAAAATAAATTACAGCAAGAAAAAAAATCAGACATAATTGGAGTTTAAAAAAGGAAAAAGCAAGAATTCACAAACAAGTTTTTCTCTTTTTTTTTTTTTCTTTTTTACCATATTCTGCAATCTATTCTGTTATATTTAGAATATTTACACACAATAAATATTTTCCAATTTCTTTCCAAACAATCACAATTACAAATGGCTGCATCGTGAGTATTTAGGAGTCCACCACAACTGTCCGAAGGTTTCTGCAAAACAAACACAGAGGAAAAATCGGGTCAGTTTTTCATCGTTTTTAACCACAAACACCAGTAAACATTGTCAGTGTCATGAGCACAGAACCAGAACCTGTTTCATGAGTCCTTGTTGGACCAAAAAAACATAGTTCCTGGTCCCTAATAAAACCAAAACACACTGGCATGACCCCGATGTGTTCCCTCCAGCTGCCTGAAGGGGTGCTGATGAGTCCAGTAGAACCCTAATGTATGGTATACCGACTGGGCCAAATTAGATAAACAAATACATGTAGAATATGAGATTTAATTTTTTTTAGGTCAAATTTACTTCCTATCTCTTTTCATTTCATTATTATGTCATCTATCTCTCTAGCTATCTATCTATTAGGTAAGACTGAATGCTGCACAACTTATAAAATCTCAATGTTTTAATAAAATATTTCTGAAGTTATTTTAAAAATTCTCCCCGACAGCTGTTTGTTTTGAATTGATTTTTTAGTGGTGCATGGTGTGGTTTTTGAAATAGTTATAGTTATCGTCAAGTCAGGAATATCCCACTGAAATGAGTAAATCTGACTTTAAATATGAAGAAAACTTGTAGCCAATTCAGTTTAGTTCGTATCTTTGTTGTAATGGCTGCACTGACATCATCAAAGGTTGGTTTGTGAAGCAGGACATAAATTTTCATTTCACTTTTCCACCATTTTTTTATTCTGAGGTCAGCCCGGTTGTTATTGGACTGCTGCAGGTTTCCAGTTTCAAACCATGAAAACATGAAACCATCTGAACTGTTTGGACTCTTTGGGATTTGAACCTTTAAAAGGTGTCATTGAGCAGGTGTCTCACCTTCGTCAGAGACTGACGGCGTTTCAATGCTTCGGCCTCTGCAGGCCAAGCAGGGACCTCCACTCCAGGTGGAGTCCGCTCCCAGCTTCATCTTCCAGTCTCCATGCCAACGAGCGTGCCCTCCTCTTCCTCTTCTCCCCTTCCCTCTTCTTCCCAGACCTCCCTTTTTTCTTCCTCTTGCCGGGCACCTTCAGGACGCCATCTTTGTACGTCTGTGACTTGTTGGTCTCCTGCGGCAGGTTGGTGCCCTCCTCCTCGTCCACCTGGAAGCTGATGGGCAGGTTTTTGGTTCCTCCGGGGGGTTTGGAGTGCAGGGTGCTGCCGGTGGTGCTGAGGTGGATGCTCAGCCCGACCCCCGGCAGCCCGATGCCGGCGCCGCTGCTGCTGCCGCCTGTCCCGGTGGTCCGAACCGGGGGGTCACGGATCTCGGCCGTGTGGACGACATCCAGGAGCTCCTGCAGCCACATGCGACGCCTGAAATCCTGCAGCGTCCGGCTTTTGTCATGCATCAGCTGAGTGTGAGTCACCGATCGTTTCCTGCAGGAACACAAAGATTTTTTCAGATTAGACTCAGACTTTTACTAAAAACTGAATGAAACCAAAGCTCATCAACTCATATTTTATTCCCAGTAGAAAATAAACAACATGTCAGATGATGAAACTGTGACATTTTATCATTTCATGAAAAAAATCAGCTGATAGTTAATCTGATGCAGCAACACGGAAAAAGTTAGAACAGGAGCAACAGAAGGCTCCACACAGAGATTCCTCCTGATTCTATGAATCTATTGATGTTCTACATCAGGGACGGCTGGGTTTAGCCCTCCCTTGATTTTATGAAAATAATGACAAGAAAATAATAAATTCATTAAGTCAATAAAATCTTTAAACAGATTGTTTCAATTCTCGATCAGCTAGTAGCAGCTACAGAGCAAAATCTGCACTGAAAAACAGTAAATCTGTCAAAATGGGCTCATGATCTACACGGAGTGACAGCTGGCGGGACACGCCCCCTTCATCTGCTGCTCATCTGGGCTAAATCTGTACATCCCAAAGCCGGTGGATTTGGACCAGATGGCTTGACGTGAAAGAACGAGTTGTGCCAGTGGGTGTGTGTGTGTGTAGCAAAACTTGTGGTAATGACAGAAATCTGTGAGAACGAGGTGGATTCAGATCAGTTTTCGTTAATGTCCTTAGATGAAAAACTGGAGGAACACCATCCAAAGGAAAGAAAAATCACACAGAAAGACAAGCGTCAAAAAACAAGATTTTGTGTAACTTGTGTCAGAAACGTTGTTTTGTTATAAAGGCACATAATGCTGTTGTGATAGTTTAAATCTTGTATATTGTAATGCCTTTAATGTTAAAATTTGATCAACTGGCTTCTATAATGTCTGTGTTGGCCCACCCACTCAGTGTCACCACAAGCCGTCACTGTTCTACACGGTAGGTGGTGGCTCCTCAAACTCTTGAGAAACATTTTTCTGAAATTGTTCCAGTTTTTAGAGCCAGTTTGCCTCGGATTGGTGAAGCGCTGTCCATCTTTCCATCTGAGAGACTCTGCCTCTCTGAAATGCTCCTTTTATAACCAGTCATGTTACTGAGCTGTTACCAGTTAACCTGATTAGTTGTCAAATGAGCCTCCAGGTGTTTCTGGTTTGTACCAGTTACTTTTCCAGCCTTTTGTTGCTCCTGTTCCAGCTTTTTACAGACAAGCTGCATCAGATTCAATGTAACTGTGGTTGTAAATAATAAATGATGAGGAGAAGTGGTGGAAATCTGTGCAAGTGAAAGATGAAGGTTGAATGGAGTGTAAGTCCTCCTTTCTGCCTGTCTATAAGGTAAAATAAAGATCAAATATTCACACTGTGGCTCTCAGCTGTAAAACTAAAGCTTCTCTCCATGAATCCACGCCCAGGTGAACCTGGAGGAAGCTGTGGTGTCTGGTCCTGATTTACAGCCTGCAGGGGACTAGATGATGATGGTGAAGATGAAGATGCACAAAGTGGCCACATGATGGCACCATCTGCACAGAAACCCGCCGCCTAAGCTAAACTTCCACCAAACTGACTCAGGTTTTGGAGATGTCCCTCTTAGTGAGGATCATGAAGGAATCTGCTTGTTTTAGGCATGAAGGAGCTGACTCATCAGAGAGAGAGGAGCTCTGGTTCTGACCCACTGGACCAGCTGTTATCTTTCAGAGCTTTGCTTTGCTGCGGTGTCGCGTTACGCAGAGTCTGAACTCTTTGAAAAACAGGTCCTGAAGCCTGGGAAGCAGCGAGCAGCAACACTAAAGGTGTCTGAACACACAAACAGCCGGGCTTCCTCCTCCTCCTCCTCCTCCCTGATGCAGCTCCGCGGGTCGGAGCTCTGTTTCTTATTCTGCTGAGTATCGACCTCTGAAGGCAGAACGAGCTCCTGGGAGCAGATTTTGTTTATATGCATACAGATATTTCCCGTAAATCGTCTTTGAAAGCCGACCCGGATCCGTTTTCACCATCAAACAGAATGGAAATCGTTTCTGTCTGAGCACAGAACCGCTTTTCTGGGTCAACCAGAACAGATTTCTGCCTCCTCAGAGAGAAATCCAGGATGCTTCTTGTCCGATTCAGGAGGTTCTGATCCACACACCTTCCAGAACAGACAATGAAACCCACTCATTACTCAAACACTTGGATTATACTAAAGAATTATACTAAAATACTAAATTAAAAAGAATAAAGAATAAATAAATAAATAAATAAAACACTTTAACCAAAGTTGTAAAAAAACAAAACAAAACAAAAAGAAATAATAAAACAGAATAAAATGAAATAAAGAAGAAACTTGAATGAAAACAAAAATAGAAAAATAAAAAAAACAAAAACAAAAAAGAAAACTCTTGAATTAAAAATAAAAAGTTAAATAAAAATCAAAAAAAGAAAAAGAAAAGAAAAAAGAAAACCCGAATTAAACTATAAATGTAAAAACTAAATCAATCAATAAATAAAATACTAAAGTTCCTAACAAATGCCAAGAGGGATTGAACCCTCAAAGCTTTTCTAGTTTCTGATGGAAAACACAACAAAACCCGTTTCAGAACCTGGAAACAACAAATCAACCAAAAATTTTCCTGCTGTTGGTCGGAGTTACGACCCGGGCAGGTCGGAGGTCAGAGGTCAGCACACCAAAGCACACCAGAAGCCTGGACCTGGTCTGGTTAAAGACTCAAGCCGAGCATCTTCACACCGATTCATTACGAGCCATCACATCCAGGATCTGTCCCATGTGGAAAAAGCTCAGCAGGTTTGGTTCCGGTCTGGGTCTAACACCAGCAGGACTTTACCAGCCTGAGACGCTCTCTGCTTTCAGAAAACACTTTGACCAAACCGGATCCGGAGCCAAGTCCGCTCTAGTTTCTGGGACACAGACGGATCATTTAGAGGAGAAACAGCTGGAAGAAACCGACTTACATTCTGCTGCTCAGGGCATCGAGCGGCCGTCCGTGGTGTGGCACCGGGGAGCAGAGCAGGAACACAGCGAGGCACCACTGCTGCAGGACTCTCCTGGACAAGAACATGGTTTCTGGAAAGAAGCAGGGAAGAACATGAGAAAGCTGAAAGTGCTGCAACACAAAGCTGAAAGGAAAAAAAGCAGCAGGGAGTTGAGGGAAACTCACTTTCCCACAGCCGTGTCTGTCCTACACGGAAAGATAAACACAAATTATGTCCGCTCTCAAACTTTCCAGCAATGGGAAAGAGATGTCAGAAAGTCCAGGTGATGACACCTTTAGAGACAAAACAACAAGCTGTCCAGAGCTGATCTTCTGGCTCGTCAGATTAAAACTTCCTCAGAGACTCTGTGCAGCTGCAGCTCTTGAAGTCCTGCAGGCGTCCAGCTGATGAAGGTGAGACGCTGCTGCTGCTGCTGCTGCTGAAGGTCCATCTGATGGGAGTGTTTGCTGCATGCTGCTGAGAGCTGCAGCAGGTCGCAGGCAAAGGGAAGGGGAGGACTTGTTAACAAAGAGGAGGGCCTCCACCTCACAGGGTAGAGGAGGAGGAAGCTGCAGGACGGGGGCGCTGCAGCTGCACAGACTCCTCAGGAAGCTGCAGAGTTCAGAACTGAGCTAACCCACCTTTAAACTCAGCATTGTCTCTGTGAGACCGGTTTTATGATCTGATTCAAAGATTTCTTTTCACCAAAGATAAGAGGCTCAGCATCAGTCCGAAGACTGCCAACATTACACATTTAACAAGTCTTGCACATTTAACATTTAACAGCCAGAAAGGTCAGTCAGATCTGGTTTTGAGACTGATATTCAAGACAAGATAATTAGCTTTTAAAACTCCAGAAACTCCAGTAGAAATAACACACAGATCAACAGTGACCGAGCCTTTTCTCATCTGCACATCATTCTCTCGAAAAAAAGAAAAAGGATAAAATCTTTCCGTGAAGTCACACCTTTAAATGTTTTTTAAGATAACTATTCTCAGTCAAATATTTGAATATACTGATAACATATTCCACATTCAGCTTCTTAGTACTGCTTGCTTCTAGTCACAATTTTTTTTAAGCTGTAAACAACATATTGTTATGAAAACCACCTGTAGTGCTGTTATAATTGATATTTTTTAAAATTTCCTTTTACTTTTTTTAAAAAGTTAATTTTCTTTTTAACTTTGGATTCATGTTTGTAGAAGTAATATCCGGCTGTTTTTTTCATAACTGTTTTTTATTAACTCGATGGCAGGATGGTCTCGACTGCGACACAGAAAATTAATTTATACATTTTATAAACTTTTAATGAGTTTTTCCAACATTAAAATGTGTTTTTTGTCAACTCACTCTTTCCGCTGTTCCAAACTCTCCAAACTTAATCTGATCTTGTGACGATATGTCTGCAACGTAATATTATGTTTACCCTGATGCTAATGCTAATGCTAACATTACAGTGGTGCCTACAACCCACCCCCGCTTGGCCTACTGCATCTTTTACAGGGGGTGGAGTTACTGTTAGTTTTCCTTTGACTGCTCAAAACACCTAGTCTGCTCTGATTGGTCAGATCCAGTGGCCTGATTAGGCTCCTCCCACAAATTAGCATTAGATTTACTGAAATTCAAAAGTGACTGATTGGATCCAGAGTTAGTTAAAAACACCAGCATCATTATTATTATTTCCTAGTAACTAAATTATTATGAAGAGGTTGAGGTTCAGAGAAGTGGGTGGGGCTTAGAGCATGGCAGTCACACAGAACCCTACTCTGCTGCAGTAAAAAGACACCTGGTGGAAAATGACTATCCACCCACAAACAAACAAACACAAACACTAGCAAGCATATAAGTTACGGCAGCTGTTTGGCTACTGTTGAATCTGCATGTAAAGGAATTTGCAGCGTCATTGGAACATAAAGGAAACCACAGTGTCACAATCATTTCAGATCCACAAACAACTGCAGAGTCGGTCTATTTGACAAAGTTTAGCAACAGTTCTGGGAAAAAATCCTTTTTGTAAAAAACAACACGTGATTATAAAATTTCCGTCCTCCCACTGCTGATAACAGCTGATTATTCACCAACCACTGCAGGGACTCATGTTTGATGACGCTGCCATGGCGACTCCTTCGACAAATACTTTCTCAGACTCATCACTCAGTTCTTAATCATGTGCTGTGACTTGTTTGTCTCAGCAGCTTCCACCTCAACATCCATCCAACCTTGCCTTCTTTTGAGATCCAGATGACCTGGATCAGAGTTTTATCTGGTCTTCACACCCGTCAAAGGCGGTAAAACTTGATTCAGCTGGACAGAATTGGGCTAACGAAGAGTTTACATACCAATGTTAAAACCAGATTCTGATCTGAGTCTGTTCATCTTTTCATCCCTGTCAACTTACTTAGTTAACTTACTGAGTTACACCCACTAACTACCACTAGCTACAAGGCAAATCTGGATTCTTCTGTTTAATGCAGTTACAGACCAATCTCAAAGCTTCGTTTTCAGCCCAAGATTTTAGAGAAAACATGCACACTTAAATTTAAGTATCAGCTGCATAAAAGTGGTGAGAAATACCTAATTTTCTAAAGATTTTATTAAATGGAAGAATATACAATGAGATTAAGATTGAGCCAAGAATTGAGCCTTGTTGGATTCCACAGGGCCATGGTGCTGTAGATGAGGGGGAGTTTCCCAGCCACTCCGAGAGATAAGACCTGAACCACTGAGGGGTGCCACTGTGGAGCTGATGGAGTACACCAGCACTATCACTGTGAGGTATGCCGGCTGCATGGTGGCCGACAAGAAAAAGGGCGATGGCTCAGCTGAAAAGACAATCAGCTGTCCATTACCCTCACTAGATGACTCATCACCATCCTGGACACCAGCATCCAGAACACCACCACCCTAGACACCAGCATCCAGAACACCACCCTGGACACCAGCATCCAGAACACCACCACCCTAGACACCAGCATCCAGAACACCACCACTCTGGACACCAGCATCCAGAACACCACCACCCTGGACACCAGCATCCAGAACACCACCACTCTGGACACCAGCATCCAGAACACCACCACCCTGGACACCAGCATCCAGAACACCACCACCCTGGACACCAGCATCCAGAACACCACCACTCTGGACACCAGCATCCAGAACACCACCACCCTGGACACCAGCATCCAGAACACCACCACCCTGGACACCACTTGCTCAGCCTACTGACCTCTGGAGGAAGATACAGGAGCTTAAAGTCCAAAACAGAGTAAAAACAGCTTTTTTCCGCAGGCCGTCAGAACATTAAACTCAAGCCAGTAACATCAGTCCCAGCGGGTACAGTTCAGAGCTGTGCTCCAATTTAAACCTTCCCCATATTCTAATTTTCCTGTACTCAAAGAGTTTATTTCCACAAGCCATCCTTGTGTTCCCAGAGGTCATGTGATCACCACATTTTTCTGTTTTTATGATTTATCTTAGAATAAATTCAGAATAAACTTTTTGCTTTTATTTAGCTTGATTTAATTTTATTTCTCCAGTAACTCCAGAAAGACTGAACCTGTTTCCAACCAGCCTGCTGCCATGACGATGACGTTGCAGCATCACATTCATCTTTGGGGTGGTTTTTGTTCATGTCACAGATGGAAACATAAAGACCGGTTGTATTTCTGATCCTTATGGATGTTAACACAGTTTCAGTATGCTGTTTTTCTTCAGGGGGCTTTGGGGGTTTATTCTCCACCATGAGCACAAACATTTTCTCAGGCCAGTGGTCCAGAAGCTCAGCATGTTTAATTTACTGTCACATGTGATGAAGGAAAGCAGCTCCACTTCTCCCCTGTTCACCAAAATGTCCATTTTCTGGAAAGTTGTCCTGATGTTTAAATGGCTGCAGGTCTGACGTGTGTTTACAGACGAAACTGATGCAGTTGTGACGGCAGGAATCTGCAGCGATGGAGGATGTGGACTGAGTCAGCCATGACCATGGGCCTTTATCTACTCACCACTGACCTGAAGAGTCCGGTAGGCTGGTTCAGGTACAACAGGTGGCTTCAGGCTATGAGAAGGACATGTGAGTCTAATGGAGTCTGGCAGTTTTAGCCTGAAATAACAGCTAGACAAGGATGCGCAGAGATGCTCAGCAGCACCACAGAAATACAAAGCTGAATTCAGTGAGTGACGACGGCTACTGACCCCCAGACAATGCCTCCCGATCCCGGGATGAAACAGGCAGGAAACTTCCCGACCCAGGGAGGAAACTTCCCGACCCAGGGAAACACAAGCTACTACTATGCCTTTGAAAACTGCCCCTTGGGGACAAATAAAGTGAATTGAATTGAACTGAATTGAATTCCTGTTGCTAGGAGGAAACCTTCCAATGGAAAGGCTGCTCCAGGATTCCTTTTTAAAGCTGGAATCTGGTCCAGTTTGGATTTCAGCTCTCAGATTTTACTGCAGTGATTTCAGCTTTTTAATTTAACTGGTGTTTAGAGACGTTTGAGAAAAAAGACAATGATTGTTTTTTTTTTTTTGTTTTTTTTTTATTATTATTTTTTTTTTTTATCATCGGCCATTCTTGGTGGTTCTCCACCACAAACATGATCTTTTAAATCTGAGATCTGCCAACCAGAGATGGGACTCGAGTTTGGGACTCAGACTGATCAAGCTGAATCGGGTTAAATGCGACTCTGTCTGGAAACATTCCTGGTTTCTGAGGATCAAACAGCTTCACACCATCAGTGCCGTCGCTGCTCTTATGTGACGGCAAAGACACAGTAAAGCATCCTCTTTAGTTAAATTCTTCCTTCCATTATCAACTTGTTCCAACTTCTTATGCAAGCTTTATTTAACCACACTATCCCAATGATAGATTAAAACCTTTTTCAAGTGAGACATAAGAAACCCTGAAGTATTAAAATATTAAATATACGAGTTAAAGTTAAAATGTTGAATTATACACCTCAAAGCCACGAAGAGTTGCACCGAACCTGCCTGAAGAAAAATAATAAATAATAAATTATGCAGATTCCAGATCTCATTTCAGGATAAAAATAAACTAAAGTCAACTCTGGATTTATGCAACTGCTTTTGGTAACTTTTTTTTATTTATCAGTAGAACATTGTTCAGTTAAATAAGGTAAACCTGAAAGTTTGCTTGTTTTGTTTTTAACACCAGATACAAACACCCCCCCCCCCCCCCCCCCCCTCCACTTCATCAGCTCTACCTGTTCAACTTCCTGTTAACACCAATATCTAACCAGCCATTCACGTGACAGCATGTAGTCATGTAGACATGGTGAAGACGACTTGCTGAAGTTCACACTGAGCATCAAAATTAGGAAGAAAGGGGATTTAAGTGACTTTGATGGTGACGCTGTTGTTGGTCTGACATGGACCAATCAGCTCCATGGGCGTGATTAACAGGTCTGAGGGATTTCTGATCAGCAAACATCTGGAAGTAGTTTCATTTTCTTGTTTCTCTCCTTAAACGGTTGCAAACAGACATGTCACGTGAACACATATAATATAAATGTTGGTTCCTGGTATCAGGAAAACAACCTATCATTGGTGATAACCTTGCAGATACAGCATAGTTATATTAACAACATAATGTGTAAGTTCCTTAAATAACTGGAAGAATCAGCTAAAAGTCCTGAAGAATGAGAATGATGTTTCCTAAGCTAACCCCCACATGTGGAGGTCTTCTCTTAGCTCCGGAGAGCAAACAACAGTAAGTCAGACAAACACTGCGGGCAGCAGCGCCATTCCCCTCCAGAGAGTCCTGACCCGACATGTGTTGAAACATCAGAAATGTGTTCCAGCTGTCGCCTCCCACAATTAGCAGCAGATCTGTGAGTGAGCTGCAGCTCCAAGGCGCTATCACGGAGGAAATCTCTGTGGTGGGAAAAGATGTTTACTCAAGCATGAGGCAGCAACATTTCACATATCCTATGCATCATTTTGCAAGTTTTTCCCAGCTTCATGTGAATACCGACATCTGAAACAGCAGACCTGAGATGAATGTTTTTATATTTCAGAACTAAAGCAGGAGGAACACCATTTGATGCTCCCACTAACAGATAATGGGTCAGTAAAAATGTGGATAAATGGCGTCAGTGACCCGCTCAAATAAAAACAAAGTCAGCTTGTAAAGGTTTCAGGATTAAAAGATAGATGCATCGCTAAGAATATTCCTGCTTTTCAACCGCATGTTCTCACCCAGCTCCAGCCAGAGCATAATACACCCGTTTCCTAATTTATGCAAACATCACTCGTGCATGTGCAAAACTGCTGCCGGAGGGCAGAAAGTGTGGCTGTTAGGGTCAACTAGGTTTTGTGTTCATCCAACTGGACTCACAGCGGTCTGACTAGCACTTAATTATGACGTTCCATCTTGTTTGAATTCTTGCTTGTGTTGTTCTTACTCTCAGATGTAAGTTGCTATGGATAAAAGCGTCTGCTAAATGACTGTAGAATAGATGTAGAATAGAACATGTATTTACTGCTGTATAAAGGGACAAACATTGAACAGAAAGAAATACCAGTTGGTCAGCAGTTATCTTCACCACTCTGAAAGTGCACTGAATGCTTCTGCATGTTTAGGTCCAGACTTTATAAAAGAGAAATAAATAAGAAAAGTTGTTTTATGAAGGCAATGTAGACATATTAGATATTTCTAATTGTTATTTATAGTTAAAAACTATAGCTGATTGGTCACAATGTTCTTAAAGGTGAATAAAACTCTTTGTGATACTTTAGCAGCGTTGACTGTGGACACATTTGTTTGCATCCACATGATGGTGTTGCATGTGACCCCCCCTTAAATCCTTGCATGTAATCTAAGATACGTCCCCTGTCCCCCAGTCTAAGCTCCAACTCTCCAGCAATGTCTATGAATCTGTCTCCACCTCCAGTTAGGGGGGCGGCTCTTTTTTCTGCCTTTTTTAGCAGGTTGACATGAAAACGTGTCTGTGTCCACGTTTTTTCAGCTGCATCTTAAAAACCTGTTTAAATTCATCGTTGTGTATCTCTGGACATAAACACGGACCCCACCAGAGTCCTGCCGGCAGTTTTCCTTTAAAGGGCTGGACCAAAGTTTATTCTGGGAGAGCTTTAATCAGAGCAGCTGATGGGGGGGGGTCAGGTTAGCCGGAGTGGACACACTGAGTGTAAAGAGCAGCATGAAAGCCCACCGTGCACTCTCTAAATGTTTAGCTAGCGCTACCGTCGGCCTCCTGGGGTTTCAGACGGGCCGTGCTGGGGGGAGGGGGTCGGGGATCCTACGTGCAGTTTGCAGGTATATTTATCAGGGCTTCCCTGTTGCAACTCTAATGGCTGACAGGTTGGAAACAGTTTTTCATTTACTCATTTATCTGAAAGGTTTTGTGACCGTGGTTCATTGATGCATCCTTGATTTTACCCAGAAATAGCAGCACGACTGTGAAGGTCACCGTAGGAACCTGAGAAACACACAATGAAGACATTATGTGTTAAACGTGCAGGCTGCCAACATCAGGCCTGGATGTTGTGATGCAACACGCTTCATTCATTACTGATTATAAACAGAACCCATTGTTCCTTCCAGGTCATCATTCAGTGCCTTAAAAAAACTTCAACGTTTTCATGGTGAATGATTAGTGCCAGAGAAGATCATGGGACTTGTTTCCCCCTCCAGTTTGTCTGCAAATTAGTCGAGTTTCTTCCAGTTTATGAGCTCCTCTGGTTGGAGAGGATTCAGGAACAGAACGTCCAGGAGGACAAAGATCCTCGACAGGAAACGTGACCTGTCCTCATCCCGAGGCAGCTCGCTGGCGTGGAAAGGAAAGCTCGCACCAGCTTCCAGCTGTCTGAAAGCCACTTTACCTGCACGTAAACAGGTAGAAGAAAGAAGTCTTTCCTGGCAGCGAGCGGGCCGCGGGGTCTGAGCCAGGAAAGCTGTTTTACATTCAGAGAAAATTGCTGCGTTTTGGCAGCGCAGCACATACACAAAACAAATGTCCGCTTTTAATCTGCACTCCCCTCCTTTCTCTCCTCACAGAGGCATGCACTGTCGGCATCCACCCCTCATCAGTGGTCCCCGCCAGGGCCCCCGTCTCTCTGATAAGACGCTAACCCATCTCAATTAACGGCTCACGGGACTCGACACAAAACCTGCAACCAGATTCAGATTCTGGACTCAAACAAAGAGCCTCATCACATGACCGGCTGCCGCTCATCTGGAAGCATTTTCACAGTTTGAGCCGTGTTTCACACTCAGCTTCTCACCTGTGATGACACACCCAGGTTCCATCAGGAAGACCTGTTCAACCCAACAGGAATGGAGGCTGGACACAGGAATGATGGGAAAGTGTGAACTGAAGGGAAGTGTGAGGAGGTGGTGCAGGATAATGGATGATGATGATTGAACGATGATGAAGAGACTGAGAGACGTCTCCCTCTCAGGGGTGGCCTTCCCGTTCTGGTATTAACCTCTGACTAACCTCTTCATCTTCGCTTGGTGGCGACATATTTGACCGGAGGAATTCAGGAATGCACAGCTTGTGTTTTGTTGCAGTGGAATGTACAAAAAGCCTCAGCCTCACCCTCCTCCATCTTGTTTTACACTCATTCACATTATACAAGTCACGCCCACCACAAGGACAGAGCTGCACCGCCACCATGCAGCCACAAACAGGAATTTTCTGAGCTCAGAGATCCTGAGGTTTTGGCTACTGGATCCAACCATGAGACATAATTGGAAATAATCCAATTAAACATGTTAAACTCTGGGGAAGCTTTGTTTCCAAAGAGATTCCTGACACTGATGGAGTTTGTTTACAGGAGCAACAAAAGGCTGGAAAAGTAACTGGTACAAATCAGAAACACCTGGAGGAGCATTTGACAACTAATCAGGTTAATTGGCGACAGGTCAGTAACATGACTGGGTATAAAAGGAGCACTTTGGAGAGGCAGAGTCTCTCGGATGAAAAGATGGACAGAAGTTCACTAATCTGAAACTAACTGGGTGTAAAAATTGTGGAACAATGTGGAAAAATGTTTCTCAAGAGTTTGAAGATCCACCATCTACAGTGTATAATATTTACAGATTCAGAGAATCAGGAGGAATCTCTGTGTGCACTGGACAAGGCTGAATGCTAGTGATCTTCTGCATTAAAAGAAGACACGATTCTCTACTGGAAACCACTGCATGAACTCAGGAAGACTTCCAGAAATCACTGTCTGTGAACACAGTTCACCCTAAAATCCACAAATGCAGGTTAAAGCTCCATCATGCAGAGAAGAAGCCAGATGTGAACAGGATCCAGAACCAGCACGTCTTCTCTGGACCAAAGCTCATTTAAAATGTTCTGAGGCAAAGTGGAAACCTGGATGAAAATATAAACTAGTTTGTGGAAAGCATGGACGGCGTGTCCTGCAGACTAAGGAGGAGAGGGAGCATCCAGCTTGTTATCAGTGGACAGGTGAAAAGCTGCATCTCTGATGGGATGGGGCTGCATTAGTGTCTATGGCGTGGGCAGCTTCCACATCTGTGAAGCTCCATCAATGCTGAAAAGTACATGGAGGTTTTAGAGCAACATCTGCTCCCATCCAGACAACGTCTCTTTCAGGGAAGGCCTTGAAGATTTCAGCAAGACGATGTGGACCACATCCTGAAACTACTTTTTATACCGTGCTGAACATCACCCTGGAACTACTTTTTAGACCGTGTTAAACATCACACTGGAACTACTTTTTACACCATGCTGAATATCACACTGGAACTACTTTTTACACCGTGTTAAACATCACACTGGAACTACTTTTTACACCATGCTGAACATCATCCTGAAACTACTTTTTACACCATGCTGAACATCACCCTGGAACTACTTTTTACACCATGCTGAACATCACCCTGAAACTACTTTTTACACCATGCTGAACATCACCCTGAAACTACTTTTTACACCATGCTGAACATCACCCTGGAACTACTTTTTACACCATGCTGAACATCATCCTGGAACTACTTTTTCCACCATGCTGAACATCATCCTGGAACTACTTTTTACACCGTGCTGAACATCACCCTGGAACTACTTTTTACACCATGCTGAACATCACCCTGAAACTACTTTTTACACCATGCTGAACATCACCCTGAAACTACTTTTTACACCATGCTGAACATCACCCTGGAACTACTTTTTACACCATGCTGAACATCACCCTGGAACTACTTTTTACACCATGCTGAACATCACCCTGGAACTACTTTTTACACCATGCTGAACATCATCCTGGAACTACTTTTTACACCGTGCTGAACATCACCCTGGAACTACTTTTTACATAATGCTGAACATCACCCTGGAACTACTTTTTACACCATGCTGAACATCATCCTGGAACTACTTTTTACACCATGCTGAACATCACCCTGAAACTACTTTTTACACCATGCTGAACATCATCCTGGAACTACTTTTTACACCGTGCTGAACATCACCCTGGAACTACTTTTTACATAATGCTGAACATCACCCTGGAACTACTTTTTACACTGTGCTGAACATCACCCTGGAACTACGTTTTACACCATGCCGAACATCACACTGGAACTACTTTTTTATAGACGTGTTGCTCATATCAGCTCATATTTTCCATCACATGGTAAAATGTGTCAGTTTCATCATCTGATACGATGTTTGTCTTCTACTGGGAATAAAATATGAATCTTTTTCGTTTTTTATTTGAAGTTGTAAATTAACAGTGACATGTCTAAAAAGCATTTACATTTTGGTTTGGACTTCCTAAAGACATGTCTGCAGTCACTCTAATTACAAATAAAATGATTTCATATTCTATTATTTAAAACCTTCTAGTTCTGATTTTTTAACTTTAGTAGAAAGTGCTCTTTTAAGTTTATTCTCATTATTTAGTGACTACATGTTAATGTTGGAAAAATAATCCAGGAATATCTTGGTGAAATTGATGTTGAAATGGAAAAATGGAGGCTGAAGACAGCTGTGTCTTTCATTTTTCATCACCACATCATGTCAACTTGGACTGAAATCCATCCAGTAACATGTAAGGTATCATCTGTCAGCAGAAGTGAGTAAAATGGGTGCTGAGAAAGCTTCGTTGTCTGGCAAGCGGAGTGGGCTTGCTGTGGGAGCTGCAGCTAGTGATGTCGACAGCGGTGAGAAAGCAGGAACGGCGCCTGCAGTCTGCCGCTCTCTGGCTCTCGCTGCAACTTCTGCAGATGTCACCAGATGACTCTTCATCATCTACTGGTGTGTCACGTCCCCTCGCTCAATTAGATCTGATTATGGTTAGCACTATGCTGCCAGCAAACGGGATTACGGTGTGTTGAGGACACAAGTGCTTTTGACTTACTAAACAGTCTTTATGGGTTTAGGCTTGTGATTAGATTGGCATTTAAAGCGAGACACAGGAGGTGTGTAACTGACTCTGTAAAGTAGTTTTTAAGCTTGTAACAGCTCAAAGCAACGTTCCTGTGTCTGAAAGGCCTGTAAGACCACCTACTTTCACTTGGACTAGATTAAAGGGTGTAACCAGCATATTTCTTTACAGTACAACTAATATTATAATAGTTTTACTAAATACAAAAAATATTTAAAAAATATATAAAAGTGCTTTTGATTGAACGTCCATTGGGTGACAGAAGCTAGCAAGCTAATGAAAAATGTCTGGTGAGAAGAGAGACAGCAGTTTAACATAAAGTTTTATTAAACTTTGGAATCAACTAACTTTGCTTTAAGTACAAGACAAACCAGGATAAGAGCTATGTAGTAAAGAATAATATATTTTTGTCGTGTTCTGTGTAGCGTTCGAAATGGTTTACTATCTAAATTAAAACATTTACTAAAGCTTACAAACATACGCTAACAGACGAAAGCATTTGATGGATGCTAAGCTTAACAGACAGCTTCTAATGGCTAATGAGCTAATGCAGCTAGTAAGCTAAAGGTTAAGCTAACATTTTCTGCTTAATGGGGAAAAAATAATAAAAAAAAGACAATATAATAAACTGCTTGACTTTGGATTTAAATAAAAAATAATAGCTTTTGTGCTGTATAAAATGCTGCGCTGTTCGTTAGCTAACTGAAAGGTTCATTTAGAAAAATTTTTTTAGTTGGTAACATTACAAGAAGAACACTGGTAACACCAGGCCAAATTAGTTAATAGCTAATGGTAAACTTCATGTAAAAGGTTGACTAGCTTTGGAAATGACATATCTTAAATAACCTATAAAGATTTTAAATAAAATGAGGGTTTCTCCTTCAGAAACGACTCATTTTGAAGTGTGATGATCGTCCATATCTGTCTGTCAGGCCTTCTAATGCTAGTTGAGCTGGAGTTTACCTTGGCTTGTTACTGGGATTTTTTATTTCATTATGTTTATTTTATTTGTGTTTTATTTGTATCTGTTGACTGAAGTTGTTGTGGAGCAGACAGATTCAATTTGAATTGAATGAAACAACTTAGAAAACCATATTAGAAATTGTTAAAAATTTAAACAAGCGTTGGTGTAATTAAGCTGCTATAAACTGTGTGGTTTGACTTTGGCCAGTGCAACCATAACATGTCTACCACTTTTTCTCAGTTTTTCAGCATGAAAAGACATCCATCATCATCATCATCATCAAAAAAAAAAAAAAGTATTTTACTAATTTTACTACATATTAACCAAAACCAAACCTGGATTCTATCGAATGAGGTCCAAAGTAAATAAATTTACTGTAAATAAATCATTTAGTCTTTGGCTTTTAAGATCGTGGATTGTTTGTCTTGTATCTGTGTCTCATGGAAATTAAAATTAAACTAAGTAAATTGTCTTTACACAAACTTTTAGACCTGTGAGGAACCAAAAAACTCCAGCTTTTACTTTTCCAAGCACAAACTCAGCATCTGGGTCAGTCCATATTTGCACATTTGCACCTTTGTTATTTTGCAGATTTTACTTACTTGTATCTGAGTTCCCAGTCTCTTCCCAGTATTATGAATCCAGTGAAGTCGTCCCTTAAAGCAGAACTCTCACTCTTCTCGTCATTCGTGGCGTCTTCTAAAGAGAAGGTTTGTCTGAGGCTGTGATTCTGCTTGTGAAGATTAGAAAGCCCTTATAAATACAGCAAACCCCTCCTGCTGACATCACGGACGGGTCATCATCATCGCCTCATGGTAACAGCAGAATCCATGAGGCTGCATATGTAATTAGTTGGCTGAACTTACTCACTATCTACCCGATCCTCCCTCCTACATCTTCTTTCCTTGTTTCAGTGTGACGGGAGGAAAGAGAGATACCACAGCTTAAGTTCATAATTCTGAGTCTGGCTAATTACACATGTGAGGCTCCTTGTCGTGTTGGCTGGTAAATTTTTTTAACCAGAGGTGGTTTTTGTGGTTGCTTTACTCTCGCTCTGTAACAGATTGAGAGCTTTCTACTCCTTTCAACGTCACTGAGGTGTGGCAATAAAGCCAATATGTTGACACCAATCTTAAAATGTTATTCCTGCTCCTGCTTAACCTTTACTCAGACAGATTAATACCATAATTTAAATACCAATTATGAAAACAGAGTGCAGACAGAGCAGCCAGGGTTTGGCTCTCTAGCTGTTTTTGTCTCCTCTCTGTTGAATAATGACCCCCTGCTATCAGGCTTCTACTCGGCTGACTGGAGGCGGTAAAAAAGAAAAAAACGCTCCAAAAACATAGTAGTAGTGGTTTTGTTCGTCACACCTTCCCCTGCTTGCGTAGCATCCATCCAAATCTCCCAACACGAAGGCAGAGAGCTGTAGTTCCACTCGTGCCATCTGGTCGAGGTTCTCTATGTTTAGCTGAGACTCATGGTTTGAGGTTGTAAAGGAGCAGGTCAAACACTCCTCCATGCTGTCAGTCTGCCAGTATTCAGGCAGCATTTACTGTGCAGGGACTCCTCATTCTCCCAGAAACTCTAAGACATTGAAAGAGGCCAATTTTAGATGAAGTCAGGAGCCAAAAACAGCTGCTGCTTTTATAATCCACGAACCAAAGGGATTAAAATCTCAAATATGGCCAGATTTCACAATCTATGAAGATCTTTGTGAGATTAATTAATTAATAAATCTATTAATCCTGATTGGGAAAATCTGAATTTTACCCATCTTTAGATTTACTAAGATTTACTCTATCTATCTATCTATCTATCTATCTATCTATCTATCTATCTATCTATCTATCTATCTATCTATCTATCTATCTATCTATCCATCCATCCATCCATCCATCCATCCATCCATCCATCGCTACACCAAAAGTCATCTCCACGAGGAAATGGAAATATCAATCAGCTACCTCATGCTCATGATTACAAACATCACTGGAGACAGCATCGCTGTCATTTTAACAGCATCATTTAATTAACAATTTTAAAACAGGAAAATTGATATTTGCAATTAAATCAGATCAATTAATCAGAAATCATGTAATTAATTAAGTACATTTTTTTAACCACTCGACAGCCCATCTAGTAAAGTTTCACCTGAAGGCTGTTAAATCCTCTCTGTGAAGGACGATCCTCCTGTTAACCTGCATGCAAGCTCTAGCTTCATAAATAATCTTATTAGAAATCAGGACTTTAACCAGAAGTATTTCATTGCCTAAATTCCATCATTACAACTCTCATGTACAATAATGAGGCCAGGAACTATACCACTCTATCAGTGCTTTACTGAGAAATGTTGTTTATCCCAGATAACCAGATTAAATGATTACTGCTAATTAAACTTCCAGCTGATGTCTGATGATGTTAATATCAGAGACGAGGCTAAAGATAGACGCTAAAGACTGAAGAACGCTAACGAGAGACAGTGAAGAAAAAACGTCATGCTGAATGTCTCTTCTGCATGCATGAGCTCGGCGTAGCTTGAATTAAAGGCGCTCTTCTCTCTGAACACATGAAAATGCTGTAGTTAAATGTTTCCACATGCATGTACTGTTTATTGTGTAGATGGAAAGCTGAGTCTCACAAAGACACAACATTGATGCAGATACTACCATCCTCTGCTAATGAAGTTCGCTTTGAGGCTCCAGATAAAATTAACTTATAACCAGAAACAGTTTCATGTCTTTAAAGAAGGTGTTTGAAGATAAATGAGAAACCACAATGTTTAATTAATGTTTTAACTTCAACAGACACAGCAAAGGGAAAGAGGCTTCACAGATTCCATGACAGAGACGAGCAACCACATTTACAGAAATGGCCTCAAAACAAAACAACCTGGTTCTACAAAAAAAGTCAGAAACTACCGACTCTCTTTACCACCTGTTTACGTATTTATTGCCAAAAAGGCAGACAAATAAAAAATACCCTCATCATGTTCTGGGAACTTAATGTTGCTTTGTACTTTCACACATCAAACAGGCAACATAAAACAGCTTGTTTTCAAGCAACATCACATCACCTCATTATTTCTGTTCAACTATTTTCTCCCTTTGGCTCAAACATTATATAACTTTAATATTAATTATTACAGTTATGAAGACGATACACAACTTTATGTGTCTTTGACGGCTGCAGCCCAGCTGACTTACTGTGTCAGAGTCTGGATCAAATAAACCCCTGAATGAGAGACAAAGCTGAGATTAAGATAAGACTTTTATTCGGCCCCAGCGGGGAAATTCTGGTGCAGCAAGACAGAAAGATCCGAAGTAAAAGCCACAAAAGAAATTAAAAATAAAATAAAATAGTTTAAATAAATAAAAGAGAAGAATGAATAAATAATGAAAAATTTGTTCAATATTTACATTATGTGCAATAATAATTTATGCTGTCTTTTATTGTGCATTGTGTGTTTTTGGTCTACTGGGAATAGTACTGGTTTCCAGTCTAACTGTTGCAGCAAGGAAGGACCTGCAATCGTGCTCCTTCACACATTTGGGGTGAAGAAGTCTGTCTCTGAAGGAGCCCTGCAGTGCTGTCAAAGTGTTCTTGGGGGGCGGTGAGAGCTGTTCACCGACATGGATGACAGCTTATGCATCATCCTCTTTTCTCCCATCACCCCTACTGGGTCCAAGGGGCCTCCCAGTACACAGCTGGCCTTCTAGATTAGTTTGTTCAGTTTCTTCCTCTCTACAGCAGACATGCCGCTGCTCCAGCAGATGGCTCTATAAAAAATGGCTGATGCCATCACTGTGTCAAAAAAAGGTCTTCAGGTGAAATCCCAGGTATTTAGAAGATGTCACCATCTCTATGTCCCTTTCCTGGGTGTTTACTGGTATTTAGGGTCCACCGGTGGAAATCCACCACCAGTTCTTTGGTTTTTTCCCTGTTGATGTGGAGGTGGTTCTGCAGGCACCAGTCTACAAAATCCTGCACCCCCCATCTGTGATGAGGCCAATGAGTCCGAGAGTCAGCAGAGAACGTCTATAGGTGACAGGTGGAGGTGTTGTGTAAAACACCACCCTGTTGGTGAAGTAGTCCAGAATCCAGGATGTGAAGTGCAGATTCAGCCCTGTGTTCTCCAGCTTGTTCCTCAACAGTGTTGGCTGTATGGTGATGAAAGCACTGGAGAAATCAAAGAATATGATTCTCACAGAGGTTCAGGCTTCAGTGCCACCAGCCTGTAGCTACTGAAGTCCTTGGGGTGTGTGTCTTTGGTACAAGTACCAGGCAGGAGGCCTTCCACAGCTGTGGGACTTTCCCCAGATTTTAAGATAAGTAGGCTAGGTGGGTGAGCTGTCTGCAGCCTGCTTTTCTCATATTTGAATCTTTTTGTAAAAAGAAGTACAATAATCTGTCATTTTCATTTTCTTGACAGTAGAAACATGTTTATCCAGCAAAGTGGGGCCTTTAAAGAGATGCTGATGTTCCTCTGTTTCTGTTCCCAGAATCCATTTCCCCCTGGAGTCAGTGGGGATACATCACCGTCCTGATCAGGTCTTGTGTTTCTGGTTTCACTTTGAAAGGCTCGTGTGATTCAGTTACACGCTCAATAAAGTGAGGCGGCGTTAAAAAGCGTGACATCCCTCGTCCTGCAGATTCACAGCAAACTTCATCCAGGTTTTTATGTCCAGGCGACGGTAACTGGGCTGCAGTGTGGGGGGGTCTTCATGGTGATTCAAAAACAGAAACTTTCATGAGCTCACAAGAAAACTCTTACAAGAGTATTTGTGGGTGTGAACTTATAAATCCATGAAAGGATTTCAGCAGTGTGTTATATGTCACACCCATGAATTATAATTTTGTTTATTCTTTTTTTTACAGTCTTATAAAACAAAGTCCTTATTCTGAGGAGTTAAGTAATAGCTTGAACCATTTCCTGTCCTGTCTTAGTCCGTTAATCAGACGGACAGACGACCGATATTCCGTTTTGTCTGGAACTGGGTTTTAAAGTTCCACTACTAAACTTTGTCAGATTCACCCTTAACAACAGTTAATCCAGCATCGTCTTCATCCCGTCGCAAATGGAGGACCAGGAAGGGTTTTGGAATAACAATACAGCATTTTGATGAGTAACTAATTAAGAAATAAAAATATAGATGATAAATATAATTTCAAATTAAACAATTCATACAAAAAAAAAAATCAAATTGCAAAATGTTTTGTAATTACACATTTGAAATTTAAATATTAAAGTATTAAATGCATATTAAAATACTAATTCCTTCTTAAATGCTGCGATTTATAAATGTATTTTTAAAGGCTATTTCCAAAAGAAAAAATAAAAGATTTCATAAAATTGATTATAAATACCTTTCCATTGCATACATTTAAAAAGGTAATTCCTTTTTCCTTTTCCATTTTCTTTCCTGTCATTTTTTGTCATTTTTGCAACTGGATTTCCTTCGTGGTTTACCCTCTCCATCAACCTCCGCGTCACACCACCAATGTTTTTCTTTACAGGTAGAAGTTGAGTTAAAAACAGTTTTACATGTTTAGCTTTCCTTATAGCATTTAGTGTGTGTTCTTCTGGGGAGACATGGTAAGCTCCTCTAAGGATTTAATTCTGAGTTCTAACTCTGAAATTCTCAAAGTTTCCTTCTTTTTCTTATGAGAAGAGAAGGAAATTATTTTCCCTCTCATTACTGCTTTTCCTGCTTCCCAAAGAACACACGCTGAAGTTTCTGGCAAGTCGTTATTTTCTAGATATAAGGACCATTCTCTTTTAAAGTAGCTCCAGTTTCTAGTTGCTGTTTTATTGCTCTTACTTCTCAGAGTGAATGATACTGGTGCGTGATCACTAATGCTAATAGGATGGATTCTGATTTCTGACATGTCATTCATCAGCGAGCTGCTAGTTAAGAAATAATCTAATCTAGAGTAGGAATGGTGAACTGAAGAGAAGGTGTATTCTCTTAGTGTGGGATGGTGAGAGCGCCAAGCATCACAGAGACCAAAATCCTTCATGTACTGTTTTACAGTTTCTGAGGATTTCCAGACTCGATGAGTTCCTGTGGTTCTTTTTTTCTCCAGTATAATGTTAAAATCACCTCCTATAATTAATGTGTTATCTGGGTGACCATAGAGTGAGGCGAAGAGGGAGTGAAAGAAGGAGGATCATCTACATTTGGACCATATATATTTGCGATACATAACTTAACATTTTTAATAGATAATGTAACTATTATAAATCTGCCTTCTGGATCTATGATTGTATTATCTATGTCAAAATTTAACCTTCTATTAATAAGAGTTGCTGCTCCTCTCTGCCTAGAATTATAACAAGCTGAATACACGTGTGGAAACTGTGTTGTTGAGAGAAGATCTATTGTTTGATAAATGAGTCTCTTGGAGTAATATTATATCTGCTTTCATTTCTTACAAATGATTAAAAATTTTTAACCTCTTTTCCCTTGTGCCAGCTCCACGCACATTCCAAGTGACAAATGTGAGTGTGTTCATGAACCAACCACAGAAATGAGGCTATATGCATATTACTGAAGCGTGTGTGCGTGCATCCCACTGCTTCTCCTCGTACATGTGTATCTGCCAGCTGGTTGTGACAGGGATGTATGTGCGCTTGTGCTGTTCTGTGTGTGTTCCTGTGAACCATAAAAAGTGCTAATGTGTATATAATATAATGACAAGTGTTACTGTTAACCGTTAAAGGGTCGGAGAGAAGAAGTGTAAAGAGTGAAAAGAGCGACAGTGCCAAATGAAAAAAGTCATTTAAAAAACGCATCTGTGCTGAGAGCAGTGTAGTGGAGACGGGCAGTGGATTTACTGTTAACTAAATGATCTTTTATGGCAGTTTTATGGATCTGATCTAGTAAGAATACAGGAAAATTAAAGCACATACCAAGTCAGTAGAGCCACAGAGTGATGTCCGGGTCGCGGTACAGCTGTCCATTAATAAATAATTTATCCACCGCGATGACAGCGCGAATGCCTTCAGTGATGGAGTTTTTCCTGATGGGAAACAGGACTCTCCGTCGGTCCAGAATCTCTCTCAGATATTGGTCATTTACTCCGAAGTTGGTCCCCTTCAGTTCGCGGCCCTGGTTCTTCACCTGCTCCTTCTGTTTGAAGCTGACGAACTTCGCTACAATGGGTCTTGGTCTGCTGGACCCGGGTTTCCTCCCGCCGAGCTGATGGACTCTGTGAAAGGAGATGTTTTTCACCGTTTCATCCGGGAGCTTCAGGTGGGTTTTGATGAAGTTTTTCACCGTGGTCTCGGGGTCCTCCTCCGTCTGCTCTGGAATCCCTGCAAATACCAGGTTCTCTCTCATGCTCCGCGCCTGCAGATCAATCACCGTTTCCTTCATCTTGTTATTTTCTTCCGAGAGACGGGTCAAGCCCTCGTTGAGGGATTTTACCGACTCTGAGACTGGCATTTTCTACAGCCAGAGTTTCCACCTGCTTCATGACCGCAACTCGGTGAGGAAACTATAACCAAACAAAAGCAGCAGGCCCATAAACTAAAGTGACCGTCGTCACAACACAATAAAACGCTAACCTAGCCCAGCGCTAAAACAACCACAAAGTAAACTTAACACAACTAAACACTTAAAGCACCCATTGTGGAAAAGGAGGTGGTCGCAACACACACACACCCGGTGCACAACATGAGGGGGAGAGCGGCCGGAGCCATTCTGGCTTCTCCCCCTCCAGACCTGCCTCGGCTGCAGCCTTTTCAGCCTGAGCTTCCCCGTAGCTGTAGCCTGACTGGTCCAGAGGGGTGCCAGTCACACAGGGGTGGGGACAAAGGCGCTGGCCTTAGCCCCTCCGGGCAGCGCTCTGCCGCCCCTAATCAACACAAACGGCCACAGCTGTCTATGACAAGCAGGGCCGTAACACTGTCTCTTGGCCTTAGCATTAGTGTCGGGGGTCTGGGCCTGCCCAGATGTGCTGCCATGGTGTGGGTTGGTGCATGCCCTGGTGTCTGGTTGCCGCCCTGGGACCCAGGGTATGGCCCGGGGGCAGGAGGGGTGTAGGGGTTTGAAGGAGGGCTGAGTGGGATTCGGGGGATTATAGGGGGAGGTGCTGGGGTGTGAGACAGGGATGCTTGTATGTTTTGTGTGTCTATGCATTGGATGATGTTTGAGTGGGTGTGGGGGTATGTTTGTGTGCGTGGGTATGCATGTGCTAGGATGAGTGGGGGTGTGTCTGGGGAATGAGAATGGGAGGGTTGTATGCTGTGTGAGTGTTTATATTGTGTGGGTGGGGCTGAGGAGGCATGTGTGTGTTAGGATGAGCGTGAGTGTGCAAGGAAATAGGTGTGTGCATGTGTTTCTGTGTGTGGTTGGGGCGGGATTAAGTGCACTTGTGGGGGGGGACCTGGGCGGGCCTGGGGGTGGTTGTTACGGACCCCTTCTGGTCTAGGGGTGGAAGGGGTTGAGTAACACAACAAGCCGGTTTGAATTAAAAAATAACAAGAATTTATTTACACAATGTTCAATATGTACAAAACTTAAAATGTCCTTTTCAGGTTAAATATAACAACAATAAGAAGAGAAACAAAACAAAAGGTGTCCTACAAAGGAAAACGCACGCTAACCGGCGGCAAATTATAACTCGCTTACACAAATACACAAAGGAAACTTAACCAAACAAGAAACTATAGAGTCAAACAAAATCACTATAACTAAACAAACGATCCTAAATAACAAAAGGTGGGGAGTTTCTCCTAATGAGCAAATTCCCTGACAATCATTCTATTTCATCAATCAATAAGCAATCCGTCTGTTGAACAGTCCAGTCAGAATACCTAAAGTTCAAACAGCAACCAAGTGTCCTCAGACACACAAACTATACAAACAGCTCAAAGAACCACTCATTGTTAAACTCTTCACAAACCACTCTGAGAACCCAACACGAGGCGAACTGTGTCCTAGTGACACAGCTGCCATGAATAATGACAGGTCCTCCTATTTAAGGGCAAGGCATCACTCAATGGTTTCCAGCTGGGATGAGCGGGAGCAGTAGCGACCAATCGGTGAGGTGGAGGGGAGGAACTGCAGCTTCTGGTCCACAGCCAATCCCGAGGCAGCACTGGCCCAGCAGCATTTGCATATCCATGTCTGGAGTGACAGGCCGGAGGCCAATCCAAAAGGCCAGGGGCCGTAACAGTGGTGTGCTGTGGGTCTGCCGCTGTCCCCATCCTCCCATTCCCAGTTAGGCATGTGGGGGGATGGGTACCTTCTGGGGTCGGTGGTGGCTCATTGGCTGTGGTCCCTGTATGGCCCGGTCGTGGGGGGTGGCCTCTCCTGGCCTGTCTTGCCCTGTGGGACCTCCTGGGGAGTGGGGGTGCCTAATGCCACTAGAGGCTCAACATCCAGAGGGAAGTTTGCTTCCCTCTGGACTTACATCCCCGGACCCCTCTTATTTCCCGCTCTCTCTGTCTTTCACACACACACACGTAGGGAGTTGGGAGGCATGGAGCCATGTGGTGTGGAGCGGAGGGGGCCATTCAGTGGTCTCCTCGGATGCACCCCATGGCGACTCGCATCTCAGTTTTAATTGCACCGAGACACCAAAACATAAGAAACACAACACACAAACAACACCTGGGGGGCATGTCATGTGGTGCATGTCGGGCGGGGCCACTTAGGTGCCCCGGCTCCCGGCTCATTGCGGTCACTGCCCCTCAATTTTAATTGCACACAACACACACTACGTAAACAGTTAGGAGTGGGGAGGGGGAGGGTATTGGGGACCTCTCACACCCCTGTTCCCCCTGGGTGTGGCCGGGGGCAGGCGGGGGGAGGTGGTTGCCCCAGGGCCGGGTCCCAGGGTGGCTGCGCTGGTTGGCTGCTGGCTCTGTGGGTGCTGGGTGCTTGGGGCTCGCTGTCCTCTGGTACGCCTGAGGTGTCCCCCACGGGGCATGGTGGGTGGGTTATGTGTGACGTGACTGTGTGATGGTGAGTGTTTGTGGGTACGGCACAGGGGAGAGTGTAAAAGTGGGGTTATATGGGGTGCAGATTGGAGTAGGTGGGGGGAGGGGGGAGGGGGTCGATGGCGCCCTGATTCCCGGGGTGTACGGCTGGAACATCGGGGTGTGAGCTGGCCTACGTCGGGTGGCTGTCTGGGGGGGCCTGGTCCTCCTAGGCATGTTGCGGGCCCTCTGCCTTTGGGGGGTGGGGCGGCCGCCTCTGGGCTCCTGGGGCCCTGGGCCCTTCGCTTGGGCTGCCCTGGGTGGCCGGTCCCTGGCGGGGCCGGCGGCTGCCGATCTTGGTCCACTGGGACCTGTGCCCCAAGACTGTGGGGGGCTCTTGCTGGGGCTCTCCTCTGCTGCCCTTCGGATGGGGCGGGAGTCGTCTTCGTGGTGGGGTAGCTTGGGTTAGTGCTCTGGGGCTGCTGCTGAGGGCCTGGGTCTCTGGGCTGCCCTGGTCTGCCTCTGACCTCCATAGAGGCGTGGTCGCATTTGCACGATCTCACTCACCACTCTTCATCACTGATCACTCCTCTTCCTCATCCTCTTCATGCTGACACAGTCACTGAGTTGTCCAGTCGGTATTTATACTCAGAGATAATTCTTTTTTTTTATTTTTCCTGTGAGTTAGTATCTGGTCGCTGTTATGTCTTTTTGATTTGGTTATTATTTAAAAACTCTTAATGACCAGCAGCTCTGTTTTTTTTGTGTGTTTCTGTTTTTGTTTTTGTAAAAGTTGTAGGAAATTTTCTGGTGTGTCCATGTACAGGTGTAACAGTTTGTTGTCTGGTGATGGTGTGGATTGAAGGGTCGTTTCCTTCTGTCTGTGATCTTTTTGTCTCCTTTCTTCTTTCCCTTTTGCTCTTTTTGCTATTTTCCATCTTTTTCTGTCCCCTCCGGTCAGGTCCAGCAAGATTACATAGATTCTGTGATTCAAAGTAAATAAATAAATAAATGAATCAGATTACCAAGAGGAGCCTTATCCATAGGCCTCCCCTTGACAGAGCAAATTTGTTCAGCACGGTACAACAACCAGATTATCATTTTGCTTGCTATGATGCTAGACAGGACAAGTTAAAAAAAGAAAAAAACAAAACAAAACAGTTTTATATGCTGAGAAAAAGGAAAGCTGGCTGCATCCTGCTGTTAGTGACATCTGAGCATTCACTGGTCTCTGGGGTAATTCTTAAAGAAGTGAAACACTCAGAAGCCGTGGCATTCCTTCTGCTGAGTTCATAACTTGTTATAGTCTGACATGTCTGGCTCTTTTTTCACACCAGACCTCAGTTATCTTTGTGTTTGTGATTTGGGCATCAACCAGGGACTAAAAATCTGGCTCAGAGTTGGAAGACATGCAACTATGTGGCCAAAATATAATGAATATGAAAAGCTGCTGGAGGAGGTTGTAATTCATTCTGTGAGGACTTGAGATCCTTTTTTCTGCAGTATTTACAGTGATGAGCCCTTTTTCTCGTGGCTGCTTTACAGTAGTTTCCATGTGCAAAGGTGTCCTCAGAGACGCTGGAAGCCTCTGAATTTGTAATTCCAGCTGCATTTCTTCCACTGCAACGCTGTAGAGAATGCTGCCAGCTCAGTGGCATTCTTCCACTCAGAAACAGGAGGATTGTGGAGGATATATGTTGAAGAGGAAGCTGCGTCAGAGCCGGGCTGCAATGCGCTGGTGGAGGACGGCGGCCAGTAAAGTGAATAATTCTGCTAAACTGGAGCCGTCTGCCTGACTTCAAATGGCTTCAATTTCCAAGTTGACTTTCCGCCACACAAAGCAAATCAGATGCTGCTATAAATAGCTCCAGAAAATCCTGCTGAAGTTTCCACGTGTTGATTTGAAGCTCAAAGATTTATTAACCTCACTTATTTGGTTTATTTTCTCTTTTCATGACGGAATAATAAAGAAGTTTGGAGAAGATGTGTGGAGAAGGAGTAAACAAACATGATGAATGATGGGAAAATTGTCTGTTAGGGAGTGAAAATCAGCTCTAATGATGGTTGTTCTCTGCTTTTTAAGAGGAGATGTCAGAAATAATTAAACATTAAATTAATAGAGTTAGTAAACTCATGAATTATTCCTCTGGTTTTTAAACGTGATAGCAGTTTATTTCACATTCAGATGATATTTTATGCTAATAGGTTCAAACTCAATGAGACTACATTTTTTTAACTTCTTCTCATAATTAAGAAAGTTAAGTTGATTAATTTAGACAAGTTAAAGGGAACGTGAATCATTTGACATTTGACAAATCTTGAAATTTGGCATAATTAGGGGTGTGTCCTTTTGATTGACAGGTATCCAATATCCGCAGAAAGAAGTGAGAGTGCAGCACAACGGCGGTTTTTAGCTGGCTAACAGCGTGTCTTAGCTTTAGCCCACTTACTACCGTTAGCTGGTTAGTTAACGTTAGCTCCGGGTTAGCTCTTAGCTACAGGTAGCTCAGAGATTGATGGGTGTCAATCATTCACCCCCACCTTCACAATCCCCCTCTCAGCTCCACCAATTTGCACATTTTTGGATTTTCTTGGAATGACAACACGCGTGACGCGTGAGGAGGAGGAGAGATGTTGTGCACAAGAGCACACCACAGGAGAGTGAGGGTACAAACAGTTGGTGTGTGTGGGGGTCAGGTTGTGAGGTGGCGATACCAGGCAGCTGAGAGCTGAACCTGTTTATCAGCCTGAGTGTCTCCTAACAACCTGTGATCTCCTGCATCCCCGTCCACACGTCCATCACATTATTCTGCCAGAGTTTGGCTTCCAGCCTCCTCTGGTAGTCGTCCTGACTCCTCAGTGACACTCGGAGTTCCTGTTGCACCCTCCTCTTTTTTTCCTGGTCTCCTGACCTGAAAACTAGGCAATGAGACAAACAAAATGTCTGTCAAAATTTCTTTAAATTGATGAATTTACATCGGTATTTCTTGTTATGTTTGATTAAAGAAGGTTTCTGTTCTTGTCTGGACAATGCTGGTGTGAGATAAATATGCCTGCAGATGCCTTCAACTCAAAATCACAGAAATGATTCAGTAAAATAATTCTGGATTTACTTTTGGAAAAAAGCAAAACAGAACAAAACCTTTCTTGTCAATTCCTGAATAAAATATGTTGCATTATAAGCGTCTGCAAGACACTTTAAAATCCCTATCAGTAGCTACATTTACATGGTAAATATGTCATGTATCTGATTGAAATTAACCTGATCAGAGATTCCAGCTGATACGTTTCCATGGATATATTTTATTCTAAATGCAGGGTCGCAAGAGGACTGGAGTCTATCCCAGCTCTTTCTGGTCCATCACAGAACCAACAAAGATAAACTAACATTCAATCAGACTCTAAACGAGAATCTAGAGACTCCAATCAGCCTAACATGCATGTCTTTGGACTGTGGGAGGAAGCTGAAAGAGAACCATGCATTATTGTGGAACGTGCAAACTCGACACATGTTCCCTTCAGAAACCTTCTTGCTCATTTATAAGAATTATAAAAATAAAAAGTCTGTCTCTGAAGGAGCTCTGGTGTCAGTGTTCTGGAGGTGGGGAGCTTAGCCGTTATCCTCTTCTCTCCCATCACCTCAACTGGTGTTTCCAAGGGACATCCCGCTCTACCCTACTGGAATGAACCAGTACAGTAAAACCAGAAACTGATGCAAGCTGATGTCAGATAGAGGAACATCCATTATTGATCAATACATCCGATTTTACTTCTATTCAGTCAAATCAAAGCCACATCTGGAGCAGAGCCAGGCCCGGCAGCTAGCTTTAAGCTGTTTTGTAGAGAAAGATTGCAGGTTTTTCACACTTGGCTAATACACAAACTGGTTAACTGATTTACTCTAAATGTCTGCTGATGTTTTCTGTTACTTCCATATACAAATTCAGCATGGCGCACTCATTTACCACCTTAAATATTAAAACGTTCAAATTAATACTAAATTGTTTTTCTGACTTTTCTACTCCAGTAAGGTTAAAACTAAACTGGTATGATGTAAACCAACTACAGACACTGCTGTATGTAATAGGTGTGTTATGTTTACAGTGCATAAAATGACTGAACTCCGGGAGTAGTTGGGTACCAATGATGCTATGGTGGTTGGGGGGACCCCAAAATCAGATTCTGCACAGGGTCCCGTGAAGGGTCCCGTGAAGGTTTTAGGTCGGAGTTTTTTATGTAGGGCCTCCTTTTGTCTCCTTTCTGTTGATTCATCATCGTTTACTGTCTCAAATTTGTCCATGTTTTGCTATCAGTGCAAAAACTACAAGTTTTATTGAGCCTTGCCGTGCACCACTATCATAACTCTGGGCCCCACCTGGGGAGCCTGCCCCCCAGTTTTGGAACCACTTGTCTATATATTGTAATATCTAACTGTAAGCCAGCAGCAGCTTCAGTCTGGGTGCAAAACAGAACCGAACACCAGCTCTACCTGCAGCTGGAAGGGCAATAGAACAAGGACAGGTGTGTAGGAGGGGTTTATACATGGGTGAGGATTGTATATTGCAAATTAGCCACTTCCATGGACATTAGTAAGTCATCCAACCAGTGCTGTTTTTGGCAGGCGTTCTAGTCTCAGTTTTAGTCTTCAGGATGAAAATGCTGATTAGTTTCAGTCACATTTTAGTCATTTCTAAGTTTGATAGTTTTAGTCTACGAAAACTCAAAAAGGTTTTTAGTCTAGTTTTAGTAAAATAAAAAAAGTATTAGTTTTTAACAAATTAATTTAGGTCAATAATATGTATTAAAAAGTGGAATCAAGGTTGACAGGTTATAACAAGTATTGTAATTCATAAAACAAGTTAACCTTAAGGCTTTTACATAATAACTAGATCCTTTAGCAGACTGAAAGCTTTAGCCGAGACTTTCCCATCAACAGGGAAGCAATGCTGCTGTGTTTTACTTAACTGCTGTTGGTCAGAAACATTTTATTTCTATATTTAAACTTTTTTCATGAATTGATGCCCTACTTCATCATACAAAAATGTCACACAAGAAAATAGCAGATCTATAAGTTCAACATATAACAACATTGTGAGCTTGTTGTTTGGTTATTTTCATCAATAATTAGAAAATTAAAAGGTTTTAGATTTAGCAGGTTTCCAACCAACAGCAGATACTTTCTGATCTACTTAGAGCTTTATCTGTGTATGTATAACCCTAAATGTGGAATCAATTACTCCTAAAAAGCAAAGGGCAACAACATCTTTACTTTGGTAACTGTTGCTTTATTTCTGAGAATTTTCTGAAGTGTAAAACTCCACCCTGAACATACACATGCCCAAAATATGAGCAAAGGATGAGGAACACATGCTCAACTTGACCTGGTCTGCCAGTGAAATTATGATGGATTATAGTTAAAATATGTCCATATATCGTTTCATCGCTTCCACCAAACCCCTTCATCCACGCTGTCGTCATGATTCATCTATGAATGAATGAGTGGTGGTGGTGGGCGTGGCCAAGGTGCAGCAGCATTGCTGACTGACAGATTGGGCTCACAACAGACAGAAATGTTGTGTTTTTTTTAATGTCGGACAATCAGCGCTTGAACATGTTTTCGTCATCAGACAGACATTTTTAGCTCGTCACCGTCTCGTTATTGTCATGAAGAAAAGGTTCTTCAACAAAATAAATTTGTTGACGAAAACAACACTGCATCCAACACACAGCCGCTCAGTGGAGAATAAATAAATCATAAAATTTCATAGACATACATAGTTAATAAAAAAGTTTTCCTCAGTGATAAACATAACTGAATTTATTTAAAAATATTTCAGAGTAATTAAAAGTTATATAATATAGCAAAATAAGATAAAAATTAACAAAAGCATCTCTGTTTCGTGCATCTGAAGATTAATATTCAATTTCTCATCAAATTAATAAAAAAATAATTAAATAGACTTGCACACAAAAACAGTAGAAAAGAAAATTTGTGTGCAAAAATATGTAAATAAAAGATTAGACGTGACGTCATGTTCCAGTTAAAGGTCAAAAGGTCAAATTAATGGGGAGGATAAATCTTTCTCTTTTTTACTGGATCAGTAGAGAAGAAGCTGATGTCTGTTGAGTGTTTGATGCAGACGTCCTTCCTGTGTTTTATCTCAGGTTTCTCCTCCGGTCGTTGATGGTGTGATTTTCTCTGGATGTTTCTTTTCGCTCCAGGCTGAACCTCGATGTCTGAAAGTGGCTGTGAAGCATCAGAACTTGAATCAACGGTTCCTCCAGGCTGCCTGTAAAACGCTCTCCGTGACAGGTGACAAGGCCGACTTTGTGCGAATGAGCTCATGCTTGTTCAGCCCCCCGCTACGACTCATTTACTCCACCGCAAGCCGCCGCTCAGCCCGCCTTTCTCGTAATGATTGATGAAAGGCCAGAGATCGGCTGTCGCTGCGGCCCAGGTGACTGCTGAGCCTTGTGATTGGCCGTGGCAGGTCAGGCTACGCTGTACAGCATTGTGCATTGTTAGAGTGAGCTGAGTGTGCAGGTGTGTTGCATAACGCTCCACCTGAGGGTGGAAACGACTGCTTGTTCGTAGGGTTACAGCCAACCAACAAACCACATCCATAACTTTTTAATCAAACTCTGACGTATCCAGAAGGTCTGAGGGTCCTGAACTCCGGTTTAACACAGAAAACATCTGGAGGACTCATCTTTATTCTCATTAGTAATACGTGACAAGTCTCATGAATAAAAATTAAATAACTGCAGATTTTATAACTATTGCCAAATTTAATAGAGAAAATATCTAATAATTCTGATTCCTTGGCCTCCCTGGTGAGGTTTGTCTGGGGCTCCTGGAGAGATGTGTTCATGACATGGCTGGAGAAGTTGTGAGGGATGATAAGGAACCTGCTGGGACGTCCAGTCCAGGGATGACTGACAGCTATCTTCATAATCTTCCTCTCTGGAATGATGGACTCATGGAGATATTTGGGAAATTACTATGGCTGTCAAATGATTAAAACTTTTAATCAGATAAATCACAGCTTTCAAATCAATCATGAATTTCAAATCATTTCAAAATGATGAATCACCATTTGTGAGTTTTTATACGCCTGAAATTTGCCCCTTTTACTCTATTGTATCAACAGAACGCGCCGATACTACAAATATTTGCTGTTAACTGAGCTTCTCTTGGGTAAACGTCAGATGTCCAAGGGTCAGTAAATGCAGCACGTAATGTACTTCTATATGTTGTTTTAAATTATTTCTACCATGTTCTAGATCATAACTCAGAATTCATATATCATCACCTCACCAACCGTCTCCATGGTGATAATTTCTGTCCTAAAACCAGCAGATGTGAGACTGAAGTTAAACAGCTGACATTGATGAAGAAACTGATAAAATGATGATCTGGATAAAAACAGCTTTTTCCTTTGATCATTGAAGTGTGAGTGTTTGTGCAGCAGTGATAAAAGTCTGACAGCAGCTTCACCCAAAGTAAACACCTGCTGATAAAATACATCATTGGCTGCTTGTTTTACTACTTTTTCTTCACTTTTTTCCTGGTCAGAGCTCCTGGCCCACCATCACAACTTTTCTAGACCCGCCCCCGCATAGCTGAAGTATAAACCCTGTCTACCACCAGCAGCTACTGTGTTAGCGAAGGTCCTGTGAACAACAATACTTTGGGGTAAACATGTGAACCAGGAACCGCTAGTTTCCTCCTTCTCAGCTGAGAAAATCCGATCAGCTGACCATCGAAGCTGGCGCTGCACAAACAGAGATGATCAGAGATCCTCTAGAGCGACACGTTGGTGTAAAACGCAGCTGGGCTGTCGCAAGTTAAAACAACAGTGCAGGAAAAGTGCAGGTGTGGAACCCTCTCATTGGGAAAAGAGCGTGTGTTAAACCACCCCCATTCTCCACGGAGGCGACGTTCATGGGTCGCTCCATTAACGCTGCGTTCAATCTCAAGTCCATTCATAGAGCCACCCGGCTGATCTTCTCCACTTTTCCATGTTCCCGTTATAACTGAGAAATGACAGATGTACGGGGCTTGTCATGCCGCGCATGCATTAACTGCGTTAAAAAAATGTAACAAAATTCATTACATAAATTAATTAATGCTGTTAATGCGTTATTTTTGACAGCCCTAGAAATGACCTGATAATCCTTCTCTAACACACAGACCTACAGACAAGCGTCGGGCGATATTGCTAAATAATTACTTCATAATATTTTTTTCTAAAATATCTCCATCGATTCATCCCTCCATCCGTTCATCCCTCTGTCCTTTTTCTTTTCACTTATTCAGGCAAAAATTAAGCCTCTGCAATTCCTGCTGTTCTATTTTGGTTTGTTTTTGCTTGTAGTACCTGGAGTAATCAGAATACTGTAATAATAGTATCTAAGCCCCTGGTTTTAGCATTAGCTGCTAATGAGAGAAATAATAAGTTGCTAGATAGTTTACATGTGAATGTTTTATATCAGTGGTTTCCAAACGTTTTCTGCAGGGCCCCTGTTCATCAACAATAATGCCAACATCCCCACCGAACCACCACCATTCCACTACAACATGCAAACATGTTAACCTCTAACCCTAAATGCAAAGAAATGCGCCACAAAATGGTCTTTACTTCATTACTCACGTCATATTAAAAATCTGAATTCTTGAAGAGAGAAGCTGATTTTGGATGGAAGCTCATTGCACATGTGCAGATGTAAAATGATTAAATAAATTAGAAATACATATCTACATACACAAAGACATCAGAGTATTGGGGAGACATCTATGTGTGTTAAGTTGATTTTTCCTAATCAGATAATGGCAGTTATCTGATAAAGGATATCAGATTTTGCTGTTTACATGAGAGAATTTCCTGAGAGAAATTTCTCCTAGAAGTTTTTTTTTCATTAATTGATGGCATTCAGCCTGAATTTCACCTCAAAAATTAAAGCTTTAATACACATTTAGATCCTAAATAAATGTGTGTACATAACAAAAAAGGAGTCCAGAATCAGATGACAAGAGTCACATTTTTCTGAAATAATGGATTTATTTTTTTTCTTTGTGTGTGACACCAGAAATAAATAGTTTATCTATATATAGATTATTCCCAGCATCCAGTTCTTCTAAACTTGTCTGTTCTCAGATTATATAACTCCAACTAGGATGCAGCCGCTCCGTGATCGTGTATTTCCCCAATACGACATGTTTACTGTCCTGTTTTACGGTTCAAACCATCACGCCAAACACGTGTCGGGCGGATTTACAGCGACACAAAACATTTCTTTTTCTAACATTTTCAATTATTTCTGCTGAAACCTCAAACTGGCGCTGCCTTCAGGAACCCAATCAGGATGGAAAATGAAAGTCTGAAGGATAATAAATAAAAACGCTTCTCTGCTGACAGTAAACACATCATTAGTGTTTCCTTTCTCACTAATCTGAAAGTCCCTGCATCCAAAAATCTGCTCATAAATCCGACAGAAGTTTTCCTGCTGCATGTTTCTAATTAAACATTTCACGGAACATGAATGCTGAATAAACACAGCAGCTCTGAAATCCTCTCTTTTGAAGGGCAGAATGGTGGAAACATGATTTCTGGCTGTGTTGTGTTCAGTGAAGGCTTTCTTTTTTAGAGTTGAGGCTCCGCTGGTCAGAAGGTCTGAGGGAGGAGGACCACGATTAAGGAACACAGTTACATCAGAAATCTGGCACTCCCTGCTCTCACGAGAATCCAGTTAAATCACAGAAACACTTTAAAGGATAATTATGCTTTATTTTACCTGTTTAAGTCTGAAGCAAGACGTTTCTGTCTGACCAGTCACCTCCTAGATCCTTCAACATCTACCAGAAAAAATATCGTATTTTCTTTTTTTCAAATATTCCAATACCTTAATCTGCAAAAAGCAGAGACCCATGTCCTAAGACCACCAAACTGGACCAAAATTGGATAAAAGCGTCTGCTAAATGACTATAATGTAATTGGTCTCCAGGACTCCTGAATAGACCTTACCAGGAAGGCTAAGGAGTTTGAGCCCCATGTAGCTGGAGCACGTAAACCACCCCAGTCTCTCAGTTCCAGAGGAACTGTCTAAAGTAGTTTAGATATTAGCAATTAATCATGTTTCTCAGGGCAGTTTTTAATGATCTATAAAATCAAAATAATGGGGCACCACTGGATACATCTGTATGAGTCTTAAAGGTCTGTTAGTCTGTATGTGTCATTCCGGGAAAGATATTTTCCAAAGAAGAGCTTTGGAAAGTCCTTCAAGGATCCCGGAGATCTATTCCTGGAGACTTCTTAGAGAAAATCTTTTACTAAATCATTTTAAACTATTTCCTGTTTTCACTGAAATATAGAAAGGAGATCTGGACCAGGGTTTTTGTACATATCCCAGCTCTTCTGGGATAAATATGGAAACATCAACATATTTCTGGCAACAAACAAGCTCATAAAATGTGATTCCTAAAGCAGAAGAGTCACATTTGAAGTGTTGTCCATTTGGCAATGAAAGACAAAACTATATTTAAGAGCTGAGTGTGAGGTTTATCACTATGATTTACCAGTCAGGATTTTCATGGTGTGAGTTTGAATTTCAGTTTGAGTTCCTCACATAGATGTTTGTCAGAGTGCCTGCGAGTGTTTTAGCAGCATCTGGACCCCCAGACATCAGCTGAAGGAGGGGCTGCTGGGAAATCTGCCAGCTGGAGGCGGTGGCGCTACTCAGGAGGTCTGAGAGTCGACAGCAAGCTCTGTCCAACGCTGACATACTGGAAAAACCTCTGTCCCAGCATAACCTGTCCTGTTGTACTCTGACCTGGTAAAGCTTATAAAAAGGATGAAAAGTTCTCCAAATGAGAAAAGAAGCTTGTGTAAAGTGATAAAACAGATAAAAATAAAGATTTAACACCTCATTAGTGGTTTTTGATCATCAGATTATAACAACCAGGCGTAAGCATCACCTGGCTTGACAGGATGTCATTGTCTATGGCTGGGATTCCCAATCCTGGTCCTCGAGGGCCACCGTCCTGCAGGTTTTAGATGTTTTCCTGCTCCAACACACCTGACTCAAACAAACCCTTAAAATTCAAGCAAATCTTCCTGAGGTCTAACTTTTCTGTCATCATCAGTGTCTCAGGAACAGTGGTGTGTAGCTCTGTGGGGTAAACTGTGAGGGATAGTTTACCTTTTAGGTGATCTACGGAAGTTTTCCAGGCATTTCTATCCCGTCCAGGATGTTTATAATTCAGCTAGAAAATGTAGTGTTTATTCAGACTCTATCTGGTTAATCCACAATGATCCATGATACCAGCATTATCCATCACATCTTCATCATAAAAACATGCCTCATGTTACCTCTAGTGGTAAAAGCACCGGCAAAATGCAAACGGTAGCAAACACCAGCAAGAAAGGATGAAGACAGGGACATTGTATTGTCACATGCAGGACCATTCCCTAACAGGAGTTGTCTTGCTAATTACGTCATTTCCACCTGTTGTCTGTTCCATTTGTACAACAGCAGCTGACATTGATCCACAGTGTTACTGTAAGCAGACAGAATAAAACTGAAAGACCTTTAAGGAGTGTTAATGTGATTTATGGTGTGAAGAAATGAATTAATACAGAATCAACTGATTATTTCTCTGATAATCATACCAAGAACATCTGGAATGGGGACATCTGTACTCCTAAAACACCACTGTTGGATCTAGGTTCCTCTGGAACCTCATTAGAAGTCTACAACTTTAATTCAGACGTCCATTTTTATAAAGACGTCTTCAGCGGATCGTTTTATGGACATGTAAACATACTGAGACGTGCAGAAAGAAGTCCACCCTTTGTGGAATTCTGAGACATGAAGGAACATGAAACATGTTCCTCAGATTTGGGGGGAAGCCTAGTTTATGTGTTATGAAAGACAGCACTTCCCGTGTGTGTGTGTGTAGGGAGGAGTGTGTGATCAGTATCAGTGGTGACCTCACCCTGTGTTGATGTTGTGTCTGTTTACATGTGCACTGCCTGCACACACCATCACTGTCTGATGCTCCTGGGTGGTGCTTTGTCATGGTGGGGAGGTGGGGGGTGGATGCAGCCTGAGGAGACAGTATGGTGTCTCCACCCGCCTGGAGACGCCATGGTGGGATGGCGTCATGTTTGATGGAGGCGATCCTTGGCTGAGTACCGCGAGGCAATGGAAACCCTATTTAAGGTTTGGAAATGCAGCGAAATTCCATCTTTACAGTTAAAATCCACCAGCAGAGGATTTTCTCTTGCTCTGCTCCATGATGGAGGAAAAACCTTTTATTACCTTTAAACTTTTAGTTTAGCTTTTTAAAGTCATTCAACTACTGTTTTCTAATTTTAATTGCATTTTATGCTTTAGCATTTTTTTTAATTCATATGCTATATTTATTATATATATTTTTATTTAATGAGGCAGCTTACAAATGAATTAACTGTGATTAATCATGATTAATTATGATTAATCACCATTTGCAACTATGCCTGAAATGTGCCAATTTTTCCTCCAAGCCAAAGCATACAAATACTTAGTGTTAACTGACCTTCCCTTGGGTAAACATCAGATGTCCAAGGGTCAGTAAATGCAGCATGTAATATTCTAGATAATTTCTACCATGTTCTAGATCATAATGCAGAATTCCTACATCATCATCTTATAAACGATCTACACATTATCAGATGGTGATAATTAGAGCTGGGCTGATGCCAATACTAGCATTGGAAATACTCAACGATCCTGTGTCGCTTATGGTCTCGACACACGCTCCTTCTCCATCGTTTCCTATGGAACCTGCTTATTGAGGTGAAAATCGCTGTCCTCCTCCAGCCAAGCGACAGGCGACATTCGTGCATGTGACATGTTGTGCTCGTTGACGTAGACATGCACACGGGGTTTACGACGCGACACAAGAAAATGTTTTTGTTGCTGTTGCCTGGCACTACTGTTACAACCCAAAGTAGGGGCATGATTGGGTGTAACAAAAAAAAGATAACGTTGGGACAGATGTAAAATTATAATCAGCTCATTTTATTGGCACAGCAGTGAAACGCCGAATAGAACCTGTAAAAGAAATAACCAAGTGTTGGGGTTAGAGAAACTGCTGAAATAAATACAAAGGAATTAACAAAACCCTGTATAAAACCCACCGAGTGAAACCAAAAGAAAGTACAGAACTAGGTGTGAAAACCAAACCAAACAAAAGAGCAGCAGTCCCATAAACTAATGTGACCGTCGTCACAAAACACTAAACTAGCCCAACACCAAACTAAACAAAAGATAACCACAATGGCAGAACACAAACCGAAGTGTAGCAAAGGTTGAACTAAACTGAGTGTACAACGAAGTCAAGTCCAGTCTAAACGGACTGTTCTAATGTCCCCCACTGGGAACACACAAGCAGCCAGGATTTGTCCTGCTGCACTCACTCGAACAGTCCAACACCAAACAGACTACCAAAATAGCACAGCGGACACCCAGTAAACCATGCTACCAATTTTCTGCCACACTCGGAGACAAGGCTACCTGCGCTGAATAAGGTGAGGGGAAGGGCCTGTGCCATTCCAGCTCCCCCCCCCCCCCCTGGCTGCAGGTTGCAGCCTCAGCCTCTAACAAGCTGCAGCCTGATTGGTCCATAGTGAAGCCAATCAGAGGGGCGGGGACAGAGGTGTGCCGGCTCCAGCCACTCCAGACAGAGCCTCCAGAACTGGCAATCAGCGGCAGAATGAGCCGCAGCTGCCAGCAATAAGCGATGGCCGTAGCACTACAACGAACCAGCTAGAGGCTTCATGGACTGACCAATGAAAGCAGGCTAGACAGAGCCGTCTGCAAACACTTTGAACTCATAATTTTAGCTGTCTGACTTTCCCACACTTTACAATACTTCACACAAAGATTATAGCGATGTAAATAAAAAGGCAGCCACGTGGCGCCAGAGTGAATTAGTCCAAACGTAGGTTCTGGATTTATCTGGATCAGCCTTGAGGTCCATCAAATGATGATTTTCATGATGCTGTTTTATGATGCTGTAAACTCGGATGAACCCAGGGTTGTCTTTCTTTTTTACAGTAAACAGCAAGATTTCTATCAATTTGTGCAAAATCTTCTGACTCTCCATCCGTCATATTGCGTCACGTCATGGACTGGTTTGAAATGTCGACATTCCCACCAATATCATAACCAAACAAATTTCTTGGAGAAAAAGCGATCTTAGAGCGCGATGCACGGCACTGCTGCAGTCGCTGCTGTTTGTTGCGTCCCGTGTGTTCGGTTTCATGAAGGTTGCGATGAGTTTCGTCTGTCGCTGTTGTTGGTCGCCTCCCGTGGGTTGAGCCCATAGTCTGCTTAGTGGCAAATCCAGCTCTGGGTAGGAGGTAAAGTGGTAGTGGAAATATCAAGGTAGGAACCTTTGGTAAGGACTAATGTTCTTGTGGGGGTGTTTAATAAAGCACCAAGTTAACGGCATGGAAGTCAAGCCGACTATCGCTGCTGGGTGAAGCATATATTCGCCTTATTGGCCAACTTAACAGGAGGAAGCTGGAAAGAACCCACGCATGCAAACTCCACACAGAAAGACCACTGTTCGAACCTCCCCCCAGCCGAGGCTTGAACCAGGCCTCTTGTGCATGCATGTTAGGTTAGTTGGTCTGTAAACTAGAGTAGAGTGTAAAAAGTAGTTCCAGGGTGATGTTCAGCACAGTAGAAAAAGTAGTTCCAGGCTGATGTTCAGCATGGTGTAAAAAGTAGTTCCAGGGTGATGTTCAGCATGGTGGAAAAAGTAGTTCCAGGGTGACGTTCAGCATGGTGTAAAAAGTAGTTCCAGTGTGATGTTCAGCATGGTGTAAAAAGTAGTTCCAGGGTGACGTTCAGCATGGTGTAAAAAGTAGTTCCAGGGTGACGTTCAGCATGGTGTAAAAAGTAGTTCCAGGGTGACGTTCAGCACGGTGTAAAAAGTAGTTCCAGGGTGATGTTCAGCACAGTAGAAAAAGTAGTTCCAGGCTGATGTTCAGCATGGTGTAAAAAGTAGTTCCAGGGTGATGTTCAGCATGGTGTAAAAAGTAGTTTCAGGGTGATGTTCAGCATGGTGTAAAAAGTAGTTCCAGTGTGATGTTCAGCATGGTGTAAAAAGTAGTTCCAGGGTGATGTTCAGCATGGTGGAAAAAGTAGTTCCAGGGTGATGTTCAGCATGGTGTAAAAAGTAGTTCCAGGGTGACGTTCAGCATGGTGTAAAAAGTAGTTCCAGTGTGATGTTCAGCATGGTGTAAAAAGTAGTTCCAGGGTGACGTTCAGCATGGTGTAAAAAGTAGTTCCAGGGTGACGTTCAGCATGGTGTAAAAAGTAGTTCCAGGGTGACGTTCAGCACGGTGTAAAAAGTAGTTCCAGGGTGATGTTCAGCACAGTAGAAAAAGTAGTTCCAGGCTGATGTTCAGCATGGTGTAAAAAGTAGTTCCAGGGTGATGTTCAGCATGGTGGAAAAAGTAGTTCCAGGGTGACGTTCAGCATGGTGTAAAAAGTAGTTCCAGTGTGATGTTCAGCATGGTGTAAAAAGTAGTTCCAGGGTGACGTTCAGCATGGTGTAAAAAGTAGTTCCAGGGTGACGTTCAGCATGGTGTAAAAAGTAGTTCCAGGGTGACGTTCAGCACGGTGTAAAAAGTAGTTCCAGGGTGATGTTCAGCACAGTAGAAAAAGTAGTTCCAGGCTGATGTTCAGCATGGTGTAAAAAGTAGTTCCAGGGTGATGTTCAGCATGGTGGAAAAAGTAGTTCCAGGGTGATGTTCAGCACGGTGTCAAAAGTAGTTCTAGGGTGACGTTCAGCATGGTGTAAAAAGTAGTTCCAGGGTGACGTTCAGCATGGTGGAAAAAGTAGTTCCAGGGTGATGTTCAGCATGGTGTAAAAAGTAGTTCCAGGGTGACGTTCAGCATGGTGTAAAAAGTAGTTCCAGTGTGACGTTCAGCATGGTATAAAAAGTAGTTCCAGGGTGACGTTCAGCATGGTGTAAAAAGTAGTTCCAGGGTGACGTTCAGCATGGGGTGACGTTCAGCATGGTATAAAAAGTTGTTCCAGGGTGTAGTTCAGCACGGTGTAAAAAGTACTTCCAGGTTTATATCTGGCCCGGTGTACCATCTCTTCTTCTAACATGTCTGGAAATTTCTGGGAAGTGAGGAGACCAGTTGTTGGAGTATTAAAAGAAATGTCCCATTCTGGTCTGATGCAGGATTCTAGCTGCTCTACAGTCCTGGACCTTGGTTGCTGGATTTCTGCTTCCATGATGCTCCAAATAATTTCTATTGGTGAATACTATGGACTGCTCCTTCTCCTCTTTAGTCTGTAGGAATTGTCTGTGCTTTCCAGAAACTAGTTTACATTTTCATCCAGGTTTCCACTTTGCCTCAGACCATTTTAAATGAGCTTTGGTCCAGAGAAGACGGCACTGGTTCTGGATCCTGTTCACATCTGGCTTCTTCTCTGCATGATGGAGCTTTAACCTGCATTTGTCGATTTCAGGGTGAACTGTGTTCACAGACAGTGGTTTCTAGAAGTCTTCCTGAGTCCATGCAGTGGTTTCCAGTAAAGAATCATGTCTAATGAAGAAGACCACCAGCATCCAGCCTTGTCCATGCATACTAAGATTCCTCCTGATTCTCTGAATCTGTTGATCATATTATTTATTATACACCACACTCCTATGAGGTCAGCAATCCAGTAGGGTTTTAATCTATCCGTGCTTCAGCACACCTGACTCAAAATGATGAGTCATTGTGAAGAACATGGTTCGCTGTTAGATCCATTTAATTTGAGTCAGGTGTGTTGAAGCAGGATAGATGGAAAACCTGCTGGATTGTTGAGCTCGTAGGACCAAATTCAGTAGCCGTTATATACTGTAGATGGTGGGATCCTCAAAGTCTGAATTTTTCTGAAATTGTTTCACAATTTACAACCCAGTTTGTCTCAGATTGGTGAACATCTGTCCATCTTTCCATCTGAGAGACTCTGCCTCTCTGAAATGCTCCTTTTATACCCAGTCATGTTACTGACCTGTTACCAGTTAACCTGATTAGTTGTCAAATGCTCCTCCAGTCGCTTCTGATCAAATATGCTGTTTATGTTCTATAGGGAATAAAATATGTGTTGATGAGATTTGGAAAACAATTTATTTTGGTTTTATCTACTTTTTAAACAGAGTTTCAACTTTTTTGGAGTTTTGGTTGCAAACTGAGTAAAATGTTTTAACAGGAGCGCAAGACAAAGACAAACGTTTTCCTCTTGATTGTCCTGTTTATGATCCAACAACAGAAGAAAATCTATATTTGTGTTTACTTTTACACCATAAACAGAAAACTGTTGATGAATATTTTTAGTTTCATACAAACTAGATGAACTTTAAATCATTTGTAAATAAAAGAATCCAGATGAAGGACGTGATTAAACCTAACTGCCACAGATAGGGTGACGTGACTGTTTTCTATTTGTATAAATGAGAAACAGAAACAGCCTCCCACAGAGGGTCTGCTGTGAGCTTCGTCTCCTGAAGAAGAGGAAGGAAGAAGCATCTCCATGGGGTCAGAACAAGCTGCTGTTTAGAGCTGCTTAACAAACAACTTGCCAGGACGTCAGGTTGCATTAAAAACTGCTTGATCTGGTGCAGAAGAATGATGCATTCCAGAATGGTGGACCCGTCTGCAGGCCGCCACTCGGCACTGGCAGCTGCTCGCATTCCTGAAAACCAGGCCAACGCTGTCTGCAGCCGCTCGGTCTGATGTTTAAATTGCTTATCTTTAAAGGCGAGCCACAAACCGCAGCTTTTCCTGCTTTCAGCACTTCGTCACTGAGTGATGTTTCTGCCCAAATCACAGGATGCTTCTGCAGCCTCCCGTCATCGTTACCTGCTTTCTGCTCAGGTGATGCTTCACTCAGCTGCTGTGTGTATACACACCCTTTAATACACTGACACAGTGTTCCCCAGATGAGGGTACACTTATCACCCCTGGGTACTTGGAGACCCTCCAGAGGGTCCATGACAAAATAAAAAAAGAGGATAACTTGTTCTATCTTTTCCATCTTTCTGACTTAATAGATGTGACTTCAGTTTGTATGATGAGGCGAGTCAGCTCAGGTGGTCGTGATTACTACATGCATGTTGAAATGTACATGTATGTACATTTAACATAACTTCTAGATCTGGAAAAGTTTCTTTGATCTTCTGAAATACTGGATTTTTCACTTCCAGACCTGGACTTAAATGTTTGCCTGTTTTAATGATCCATGCTGGTCTGGAAGCTGGAATAAACCTGGAAACAAGAAAAGGTATAAATATATTTACGTAAAAAATATATATATATATGTGTGTGTGTGTGTGTATGCAAAGAAAATAAATAAAAATAAAATCATTTACAAAATCATATAAAAATATATATATAATATAATGTGTATAATAAAATATATGTTATTATATATGAAGTAAAAAAATATTAAAAATAAAAAATGGATTAATTTAATAAATATTAAATTTATGTAATATTTTTATTTTTAATAGAAATATGAATATTTTATTACTCATAAACATATAATAAATAAAAAATTTAAATAAATAAATAAAATTCTTTAAATGATAATGTGCATTGTGTATTGTCTATTTTCAGTTGGATTTATGAATCTTGGTCAACAGTTTTCTTCATTTTTGGGTGACTTTCTTTTATTATGGAGGTAGCTTTTAGCACTAATTAGAGTATTTGTTACTGTTTTTCCTGAGTTTGTATCTCTGGGTAATTTTTTGTGTCTCATCTGGTCAGTTTGTATTTTACTCGAGACGAGCTCAGTAAACAGTAAACAACCTGCAGAAACACACCAAGTTTCATCCGTCCAGAACTTTCCCTGTGATACAACTGAGGAGGTGACGCAGATGAAATTCCTCCGACTGGGAGTCATTCTGCCCGGAGATCAACCTGCAGCTTTCCAGTGAGGATGGTGAAACTCTGAGGTTGAGATAAACGTTTTCCAGATCATTCCAGCAGCAGATTCTGTCCCACAGAAGGACAAAAAACAAGTCGGTCTTATCTCCTGCGGCTGGTTTTTCTGTTTCTAGGACGTGAGCAGAGCCGACTCTGGTCTACATGTTTATCAGATAGCAGGAAGTAGGTTGGGTTTGAGGTCACAGGTGATACTGTGGAGCATTTGGCTGTTTGGGAAACTTTATTCAAACCTTAAAACTATGTGTTTGTGACTCATTTTGCTGGCACACTGACATTTATTATCTACTTCCCTGGAGCCGTCGCTGCTTCCTGGACGGAAGTTTCACTGAGTTTCACTTTACGCACCACATCATACGCTAGCAACTGGATATCAATGCAGAGCCAGTGTTGTGTCAATCTGTGCTACCCTGTCAGAAAACAGAAACAGATGGGATGAAGACAATGGCTGTCGTTAGGTGAGATCTCACTGAGAAAAGCCAAAGCTCAGCAAGGCTTCTTTAAAATGTTGATGTTACAATGATCTAATCCACCATCAGACTGTAGTGTTTTTTTGTTCAGATTGATGCTCCTCCTGAGCTGAAAAATGACCAAACTGGATCTACTATTATTTAGAGCTTAGACCACCTGAAAAATTCAAATAGGTGAGTCAGCTTCAATCTGAACCATCTCTCTCAGAGAAATTCTGCACTTAAATGATCAGACTGAAGGTAGTCAGAATGAGAAATGTTGGACAAGTGTCAAAATCCACAAGGCTGAGAATATTATTCACTTTTAACCTCTCGTTCTCATAGCCAGTCATCAATTAAGCTCACATCTCTGTTGCAGGAGAAGGCATGAATCAGATGACGACACTTTAACCTGTTCTGTGCTGAGCTCAGAAAGCCTTCAAGTTTAAAGTCTTACAGAAGAAGAAAGAAGTACAGAACACGAGAACCTCAGCTCCTCCTGATAAACATCCGCCAAAAAGATTACAGACCCCAAGTTTTAACCACGTTTTATGTTTTAAAGTAATCTTAACGTGGATAATGTAGCATGCAAAGTGTTCGATCAGACATATGATCTCAGTTCAGTGTCAGAATAAAACCTCAAAAAGTGAGAACCAGTTCTGAACATCACCTTATTTCTACAGTCATACACAGTGATGGCAGCATCATTATGTGGGGATGCATTTCTGGCACAGTAGGTAGTAAAGATGAATACAGGTGGAAAAGGGACATCGTACCCAGATAGCCAAATCCGGGCTACTTTAGGCACTTATGACTCAGTTGCGGCACTGGCACATGTTGTGTGGGCCAAAAGTGGACCAGATGTCAGTTGTCAGCCTGGCTTGCATTATGGCTGGTCTCCTGTGGGCCACATGTGGTCCAAATATCAGGACATGGATGTCGGCCTGCATGTTAATTACAACAACCATTTTGTGTCCTAGAAGTGGTTCTAATACAGTAAGCCTTCTTTATGTGGTGGCCATGTGGCTGAGTTCTGGCAGCTACACTCACATTTAGTCAACACTGTAAGTCAAGGCCACATTTGGCCAAACAAATGCATCTTTGGGCCAAACATTTTTTGTTATCTGCCAGCACATTTTCACATCTCATTCCAAAAGAGATTATACAGTTTTAAAAATGCAATAACAAATATCCAAAGAAATATGAAACCTAATAAATTTGCTTAAGCAACTTAGTCAAAGTTGTTCTAGAGTCAAATATAATATAAAAATGGTTAATAAATTTCCAGTAATATGGTTCTGGAAGATCCTCCGATCAGCAGATTAACCTTTAAAACTCCACCAGGATTTCCCAGAACAATCACTTCAATCATCAGCATCTCATAGTGTGTAGCTCTGTGGGGTAAACTGTGATGGATAGCTACCCTTTAGGTGATCTACAGAAGTTTTCTAGACATTTCTATCCTGTCCAGGAGGTTTACAATCCAGCCACTAAATGTAGTTTTTATTCAGAGACTCTATCTGGTAAATCCACAATGATCCATGATAACAGCATTATTTATCACATTTCATCATAAAAAGATCACTATCACTACTATGTTGCTAAGAGACCTCTATTTATACATGGACATGATGATGGAGCCACTTCCTGTCACACTTTCCACCAATCAGAGAGCTTAGATTGATGTCAATGTCCAATCAGGAGCAGCCAAAGAAAAATGTTGGTATTGCTCATCTCTGAGTCTATCCAACTTTTACTGAGGCTGTTGTTGCAACAGATTCTATGTTTAAACTCTAAATGAATAAAAAAAAACAAAATAAGAAAATGAAGCATTTATTACAAATAGAAAAAACTGTTTTCTGGTTTCTAAGTTATGCTAGCAGTTAGGAGAATCACAAATCAAAATGTTCCCATTTTAAAGGTTTTAATCAATTTTGGAAATGATACTGATAAGAAATGGAAAGTCTCACAAGTTTCCATGAATTTATTCAGATTATATTGAGAGTTTTTATCCAGATAAACTATAGTGAAGATGTAAATGTGTACACATGTTTGCAAAGGACACACTGTTTACCTGTGTGCTGCTGTGTGTTTATTTGTCAGTGCAGACCGGCCAACCTATGGTGGCTGCTGTGGATTCCCATCAGAGCTGGTGGTTGGTGGGTGAAAGCAGCTGTGGTTTGGGGTGTCCCAGCCCAGACCACCATCGGTTGCCATGTGGGCTTGGGCAGGTCCACACAGTCATTGGACATGACAGGTTAATGATGGCCTGAGGAATCTCGCTGAGAAGTAAAATCTGGAAACACACCAACACTTTTCTGTTAACTTTGGCTGCAGGTTCTAATCAAAGTTTCAAGCCTCATTTAGTCAGAATTAATATTAGAAAACTCTGCATGTGGTTCCCAGAGTTTACAAAATTTATAGATATTTATCTAACACCAACTTTTCTTGAATATTAAAGACATTCTCAGATCATTTTTATAAAACACCCAATTCATTCACATGATTCAGATATCTGAGAGTAATCAGAGTACGCAATAATCTGATCTGGCATGTCTACATGCACTTCTGAAATATGATATTCCAAAGATCGCTGTCTACATTTACTAGTTCACTATTAGATTTATCTCAGAGTACATATGTGTGTGGTGATGTTACTACCTGTAATTTTCAAAACATTTGGCATTTGCTAAACATAGCGGAGCCCACAGTCTTAGCATTAGCTGTTGATGTAAAAGTCCACAGTCTTAGCATTAGCTGTTAATGTAAAAGCCCACGGTCTTAGCATTAGCTGTTAATGAAAAACCCACGGTCTTAGCATTAGCTGCTAATGTAGGAGCCCACAGTCTTAGTATTAGCTGTTAATGAAAAACCCACGGTCTTAGCATTAGCTGTTGATGTAAAAGTCCACAGTCTTAGCATTAGCTGTTAATGTAAAAGCCCACGGTCTTAGCATTAGCAGTTAATGTAAAAGTCCACAGTCTTAGCATTAGCTGCTAATGTGAGAGCCCACAATTTTATGGCGTATTCTAGTTGTCTTGGAATTCCGAGTAGCTATGTGACGTCATTGCTGGGTAGTTGGCATTCGAGCTGCACCAACTCTGAAAAAGTGGACGCCTTCAGAACAGCCAACATCTATGAATGCCGTATAAAACTAGAAAATCACAAGTCTATTGTAAAAATGTGCACCATGAGAACACCAGCCAGTTTTGATGAAAATGATTAATAAACAACACGTATTGACAAAATGTTTTTACAAATAAAACCCACCTAAACAATTATCTGGTACTGGGTACCGGGTACTGGGTGCAGCTATCTTTAAATCTGGAATCTCAGGGTCCTCTAAAACCTACGAGTTTGCTGTTCTGAAAAATGAGGTCACTTCCTAATTCCGCCAAAGATTCCTCAGAATTCCAAGTTTTGAAGACAACTGGAACGAACCATTATTGTTAGCTGCTAATGTGAGGGGCATTAGCTACTAAATAGTTTACAGGTGAATGTAATCCAGTGGTGAATGAAAACAACTATATGTTGCATGATCTCAGAGAGAGAAGCTGATTTTAGATGGAAGCGACACAGGAGTCTTTTCAGTTGTATATATATGCCAAGATCTCACCAAACATTGGTAAGTCACACCAGAGTAGGGTCACTGTTGTCACCTGAAAAGGAAACGTATAAAAACATTCTGTCTTCGAGTGTAATGAAAGAACATTAAATTAATAAATTTAAATAGATTCAAATATATTTTTTAACTACATCACTGATCATGTGATCAGTCAGAATCTGTGGTTTCTCCTTATACACATAATAAGTACCCTGGCATCTGCTGTTGGAGTCAACTGTGTAGATAACGTCAATGTAAACTAAGATAAGATAAGATAAGATAAGATAAGATAAGTTAAGATAAGATAAGATAAGATAAGATAAGATAAGACAAGACAAGACAAGACAAGACAAGATAAGATAAGATTAGATAAGATCTGGTCCATACCAGCTGCTGTCTGTTGGTGAGGAAGGTGTTCTCCACCTTTTTTATCAGGTTAAATGTACAATCAGTGACTTTTTGTTTTAAATAAGGTCCAATCCACAGTTGGTGTCTGTTTAAGTTCAGGGAGAATGGATTTTTTTTACATATTTTGCAGCCTAACGACCTTTAGTTGAACAGCATGTAAATGTGGACCTGGTTGTGAGCTGCCTCGATTTGTATGTGAGGTCTGAAGTGGTGAGCCGGAGGTCCTGGCCATGCCATGAGTTGTTTATTCACATCTTCAGACAGAGATGTTGTGTGTCTTTTTTCCTGCTGCGGCTTGAATGGCCTCACTCAGCTGCTGCTGCTCTGCTCTCAGGCCTGTCATTATGACTGATGGTCACTTTACAAATGGGGCATTTCCCTCACATGGCCATAAGCCAAACAGGGCAGAGCAGGTTCTCTCTGAGCCCCTGTAGCAGCACTGAAGTCATGATGCTCAAGTTGAGACTCTGCAAATGGATCCATACTGACTGTAATATCTACAGGGCCCTTCAAATAAGATACAAACCAAGACCCAAGTCCCAGGACAGGAGCAAAGAGTTCAGTCAAACATCAAGTCAAAACTGTTCAAGTCCCAACAAATACCAAGTAAAGACCACCAAATCCTGTGACATCTGAAAAAGAACCCAAGAGTCAAGTCCAAAGTCCCTAAGAATGAATTCACAACAGGATAGTATGCTAGTATCATTTGATTACTACTGCTTTGCTGCCGTGCGGACGCTTCCTGCTTTGCTCTCCTTTCTGCTTGCATTTTTCTTCTTTTTTTCTTCTTTTTTCTTATCTTTACCGGCAAGAAATTTAGGAACAAGGACTCCTGGTCACTTATAAATCACTGGAACAAATATATTTTTTGATAAATTTAGTTGATTGCCATCGGAGAACTAGTGGAATGATGTCTCCTAACCCTGCAGTATCAGTGAGCTGCACTGAGTGTGAGCAACAGCTGGAAAACTGGGTTGGACTTTCTGGAGCAGTTCTTAACTGGTTCAGGTCCTATTTAGAAGGCCGGAGTTATTTTGTTACGATCAGCAGCTATGAATCCGAGCAAGTGGCCATGACTTGTGGAGTCCCCCAGGGGTCAGTCCTTGGACCTCTTCTGTTCAACTTGTATATGCTCCCTTTGGGTAAAATATTACAGAACTATAGCATTAATTATCAAAGTTATGCTGATGATACACAACTTTATGTGTCTCTGTCACCAGATGACTGCAGTCCAATAGACTTACTGTGTCAGTGTCTGGAGCAAATAAACACCTGGATGAAGGAGAATTTCCTACAATTTAATGAAGACAAAACTGAGATTATTCTGTTTGGTAGCAAAGAGAAGAAGGTCAGCATTGGCAAACACCTGGAGACTCGAGCTCTTAAAATCACTGACCAAGTTCGTAACTTGGGAGTGTTGATAGACTCAGACCTGACTTTCAGCAGCCACATCAAAGCTGTCACTAAGAAGCTTTTTACCAGCTCAGAAACATCAACAGAATTAAAAGTCTAGTCTCCCAGAAAGACCAGGAGAAACTTATCCATGCATCCATCTCCAGTAGGCTGGATTACTGTAATGGTCTTTTAACAGGACTTCCTAAAAAGAGCATTAAACATCTGCAGCTCATCCAGAACGCTGCTGCTAGAGTTTTAACCAGGACTAAGAGAACTGAACACATCACACCAGTTTTTAAATCTTTACACTGGTTTCTAGTCAGTCACAGAATAGATTTTAAAACCCTTCTGCTTGTTTACAAATCCCAGAATGGTTTAGGCCCAGAATACATCTGTGATATGTTCAGAGAATATAAACCTAGCAGAGCTCTTAGATCCAACTAGTCCAGACCAGAGTCCAGACTAAACATGGAGAAGCAGCATTTAACTGTTATGCTGCAAACAAATGGAACAAACTGCCAGTGGAGATTAAACTTTCCCCAAATGTAGACATTTTTAAATCCAGGTTAAAAACATTTCTTTTCTCATGTGCCTATGCATGAAATCTGCATGTTAACTTTTTTAACTTATCTTGCTTTTAATCATTTTAATGTAATTTATTACTTTATTGTGATTATGTGTTGATGCCTTTTACTATTCTAAATATCTGTAATGTCTTTGTTTTATGTAAAGCACTTTGAATTGTCCTGTACATGAAATGTGCTATACAAATAAACTGCCTTGCCTTGCCTTGCCTTGATTGCAACATTTTTCCAGGCCAAGTTTGCTTTCACACTGTATTTAGTCATACAAACCAGACCTTTTTTTTATTTTTAACCTGTCCTGTCCAGCATCATAGCAAGCCGATTGATAGTCTGGTTGCTGTATTGTGCCGAACAAATTTCTTCTGCCAAGGGGAAGTTTATGGATATAAGGCTTGTCTTGATAATCTGATTAATTTTATTTGTTTACTGTTTTTCATTTACTTTGAATTATGGAATTTATGTAATCTTGCTGGACCTGACCAGAGGGTGAAGAAAAACAAGGAAGACAGCAGAGAGGAAAGCAGAAAGAAGGAAGAGGAGAGAGAAACACAACAAATAAAAGGCAACGATCCTTCCATCCAAGCCATCACCAGACAATAAATTGCTACACCCGAAAAGATAAGATTTCCTATGGCTTTTACATAAAAAACAGAGCTGACAGCAATCAAGTTCCTAAATAATAACAAAAAAAACAAAACAAAACAAAACAAAGAAGACATATCACAAACGTATCACAACAACAATTGAAGTACCAGATACACACTCACAGAGAAAAAACAAAATTATCTCTTAATGTATAGACTCAATGGACAACTCAGTGTCAGCATGCAGAGCATGAGGAATAAGGAGTGATCAGTGATGAGGAGTGGTGAGTGAGATCATGCAAATATGACCACGCCTTCACAGAGGCTAGAGGCAGACTAGGGCAGCCCAGAGATCCGGGACCCCAGCAGCAATCCCGGACCACGAACCCAAGCCACCCCACATCAAAGACGACCCCAGTCCCACCCAGATGGCGGCAGAGGAGAACCCCAGCCTGAGCCCCCTGCGGTCACAGGGCACAGCCAAGATCAGCAGCCACCGACCCTGCCAGGCAACGGCTATCCAGGGCGGCACGAGCAAAGGTTCCTGGACTCTTGGGGCCTTCCTAAATGAGAAGACTTGAATATGTCCTTACTCAAATCAGTTCTCAACAACTTTTACGTCCAGTTCCACCAAGTCAGAAATGAATACCACGCAGTCCAGACAAACGAGTCTAAGTCAACTTCCAAGTCAAGAATAAGTCAAAACAGACAGCTCCAAGCCAGCTCCTATGTGAGGAATAACTCTAGACCAACAAGTCCAAGTCGACTTCTAAGTCAAGTATGCATCAAAACCAACAAGTACAAGCCAGCTTCCACAACAAGAATAAGTCAAGATCAACAAATTCAAGTCAACTTGGGAGTCAAGAATAAGTTAATACCAACAAAGTAAAAGCCAACCCCAAGTAAGCCTATGAGTCTAACTCAACTCCTAACAAGCTTGACTTAATACCTTCAAGTTATGAGCAAGTCTCAAGTCAAGACCATAATTCTCTTAGTCAAGCATCAAGGCTAACAAGTAAAAGAAGTCTGAAGTCAAGATCATGTTTTAAGTCCTAAATTATCCCAAGTCAAGACCAAGAAATTTTAAGTGAAGTCAAAGGAAAGTTTAGATTCAAGTTTTCACCAAAAGGAAGGAGTGCCAAGTCAAGAACAACGAGTTTAAGGCTGTAGTCAAATCTAAGTCTCAAGTCAAGACCCAACATAGGTTCTGACTGAAGAGCTAAATCAGCCTAAGTTCCAGTCAAGTCCAATATCAAGGTCAACAAGTTCTGACTGAACTCTCAAATAGTTTGGATCAGTATCAGCACATCTGAGGTTTAGGCCCAAAACTTGATGCTTCTAATTTTAGATTTAATGTTGTTGACACAAATGTATTATTGTGGGGATCAGCATCTTCTTAGTATCCCCAGGTAAGACACTGATCCCCACATTTACCTTGATGAATCCATAAAAGCAGATCTATGGATATACTAGAAAAAAACCATGAGTGTGTGCAAATGAGAGAATGTAGTTTTTACTGCAAAGGACTTTAAATGAAAAAACAAGACTAGAAAAATGCTATAAAACTAAAGACCATTTACTGTTTAATGGTGAAAACTCTGTGTACCGTTAAAAAGGGTGCACAGTATGAATTTTTGATTTATAAATTAAACATTCAGCCACTTTTAGGTCAGTATGGTGACAATTTCTTCTCAAGGAGAAATTTTATTGGTAGTTGGACAACCCGTCTACACCATAATCAGAAATACTGCATGTCCAGTGTTGTTTTTAATCACATTTATGGGCTCTCATGTGGAGAGGACTCATACTGGCAGGCTGAGTGTGAGTCATGTTGCTGTTGTGGTGTTGTGGTTACAGACGTAGGGCGAAGCTGTCGCCTCCATGGGTGTGTTTGGTCACCCTAAGGAAACTGGCCAGGCTGAAAGTCATTTAAAGAAGTGTGTAAAACACTAAATGAGCTTAGGTTTAACAAACCACTGCATGCTGCTGGTGGCTACTGGGAAGATGATGAGGAGGAGGGAGACTCTGCCAAACCTCATCACTCCCTCATCCCTGATTAGTTCAAGTGGTAAAACTGTGTCAGCAGTTTAAGGGACTCACCTTAAGCACATTATCTAAAGACTGTCTCATTGTTTGAACCAGAATATCCAACACTGTGACTGACGTGAGATAATAACGAGAAAGTTTGTTACTCTCAAATGTAAGTCGCTTTGGATAAAAGCATCTGCTAAATGACTGTAGAATAGAATAGAGTAACAACAAGATCATCAGGTTCTGAGTCTGAGTACCACAGAGGTACCACAAGTGTTGAGTCCCAACAAATTCAGAGTTAAAGCCAAGTTACAAAGGGTCAAACACAAAACGTGTCTTCAAGTTTCTGGTGGTCATAGAAAAAGTCCATCAAGGCTGTAGTTAAGCCCGGTGTCAAAACCATTAAAGGTCAGAATCCGATCTTAGTCTACTTACAGGCTAGTCCTCAGTCCCATTGGATCTACATGTCAAATACTGGGTGTAACATACCAACACTATGTAACATTGGTCATGTTACCATGCTAATATTAACAATCTAGCCTTCACCAAAATATCTGCTTGTTAGCTCAGGCTTTTGTTAGCATCCAAACTTAAAAATCGGCTAACATTCAGTTTCACATTCTGTTAGCATGGAAAATTAGCAAGTAAAATTAACATTAGCAAGAAGAAACACAAAGTAACAAAAACGCATAACTGAGTTCTGGGTCAAGTCCTAATTTGATGAAACAAAAACTCACTAGTTCCATCTGGTCTACATATCAAATACTGATATTGATGTAACATACATACAGCGTGTAACATATTTTATCTTAGCATGCTATGTTAAACTAGCTTTCACAGAAAAATATTTGCTTGTAAGCTTTAGTTTACTTAGTATTTTTAATATCTGAACTTAGCAATCTGCTAAATTTAGACATGGTAGTTTGTTAGCAAGTAAAAGTAGTGAGTTAATTTAACATTAGCCAGAAGAAAGACAAAACACAGTCAGGATCAAGATCTGGGTAAAGTATGGACAATTTCTGTCAAAGAAAAAGTCCTGCATCTTTAAGACCACCTAATTCAACTGACAGTTTTTAAAAGAAAACTTTTTGACTGATTTATGAGATTAAATATAGTTTGTAAAGTAGGAGGGTATTAATATCAGTGGTATTGTAAATTAAAATACATGTGGAATGTTATGTATACATTTGTCCTGTTAGCATGAGGATATTAACAAGCTAACGTTCACACAGAAAACTATTTGCTTGTTAGCTTCGGCTTACCTAGCACTGTTAACATCTAAACTTAGGAATTGGCTAAAATCTGCTAGTGAGTTAATTTAATAAGGTAGAAGAAACACAACTGTAGTTCTTAGTTAGCCCCTCACAGGGTTAATCTGAAATAAAACTTGTTGCTCATGAGCTCTTAAGCCTTAATCCAGACTCTGGAAAGAGGAATATTCCAGACAAAGTTTGCTCAGTAATGTTTTACTGTGCACACTGGCAACAATCCCATGATAATGTTCAAGTGCATGTCTGGACATGACCGTGTATTCAGGAGAGCCCCTGTTTAACCAGCATTAGCGTTCTGCGGTGATGTTTCTGTCTGTCAGCTCACAGTTTCAGGGATCTGCTCACTTTTCTCTACTCTTCATTAAAAACTGGGCCACTCTGCAGAGCACATTTAGAAACCCACCGCAGACCAGGCGACTGTGTGACTGTGGTTAGGCACCTTTGAGAAGAGGATGATAAATCGCTTTTTAATTGCTTATAAACGTGTAGCGGGCCTTGGCCAGCTGCCCTGGGTGCTGATTGCTTTGCAGAGCCAAGCGCTGAGGCTGCACATCAGCAGCAGAAAGGCCTGCATGGATACCGCTTCAACCTTTTTTATGCTGCCACAAGTTAGCAGGTCACATTTCTACTCTGACCTGCTTCTAACTACCAACAGTGTACATGATTTCATAACAACATGGGATTTTAAACAACTGAACTACACTAAAAAAAAAGGAATAAATAATCAACCCCAACACGTCAAGATCAGTCATATTAAGCCAAGGCTGGATGTCATCATGGACATAGCAGAGCAGACACATCCTGGACTGGAAGCAGACGAGCTGGGAGCAGCTGGACTGGGAACAGCTGACTTGGAAGCAGCTGGACTGGAAGTAGCTGGACTGGCAGAAGCTGAACTGGGAGCAGCATAACTAGGAGCAGGTGGAATGTGAGCAACTCTGGGTCTCTGCAGGAGATCTGGGTCTCTGCAGCTTGGGGACTCTGGAAGTCCAGGTTTCTGCAGCAGATACGGGTCTGTGCAGCTCCAGGTCTCTGGATGTCTGGGTCTCTGCATCAGATTCAGGTCTCTGCAGCAGATCTGGGTCTCTGCAGATGCTTGGCCCTGGTGTTGGCCCTCTCTGACTAACTCACTGTTTACATACCAGAGTGATCCGCACTTTCCAGACTTCATTGAACCTCTACCACCAGCACTGCCTGAGCAGATGACTAATAAAGGTGTCATTAAGCCTGTTTTTCACAGGCAGCAGCTCCACTGCAGCAGGTAGACCTTGACAGGTTGTTGTTTATAGTCTGGGTTGGAGGGGGGTGCTTGGTGGGAGGGGTCACATCCTCTACTTTGCAAGAGGGCAGGCAGTGTCCGACCCCGACTCCAGGTGTCATTAAGTGTGTTGATTTTTGGCCGGCCGCTCGTGGGGAGAGCTTGGCATCTGTCGGCCACTCTACCTTTCAATAATTATGTTAGCTTTAAGTTTTGGGGGAAAAAGTGACCGAGTGTTCCTGGATGTGGAGTGAAACATCTCCCTAAAGGGTGGACTCTACCGAGGCTCGAGCCCTGGTTGGCTGCTGGCTGCTGAGATGACATGATTCAGTTCAGGCCTCTGTTGGCGCTCTGCTGATCAACTGACTTTTCATTCGTTTAGGAGGATAACCAGTGGCTGCAGGATGATTTGAGGCTGGATGGGGCAACAAGCCACACCGGGTCCAGCAGATGAGCTGACCGTGGCTGCAGGATGTCCCGGTCACTGATCAGCTGGGTGGGAGGTTTGAGGCTGGACCAGCTGACCGTGGCTGTCAGCAGCAACTTACTCTGAGGTTTGAATAATGTAAAACAAGGAGAGAACTGTAGAATCAGTCACTGTTGCAGCAGGAATGTGGTGCAGGCTGAGCGTTGTTTAATGGACTCTCCACTAAATAAGTCATTTGTTATGTTTGGGAAGTGTTATGGAACTGCATGGTTTGACATTTAAGAGGTCTGAAGGAGTGAAGCCCCAACAGCATCTTCTACAGGCAGTAGGAGATGCTGGAGATAAGGAGGCCTCCACCTCAAACACAGCACGTTAAGCCATCCTTTTCACATTTTACACTAAAACTATACAAATGACCCCACAAAAACATGCAGGAAAACCCCAGAGACATGCAAAATAACCAAGAAGGGACATTACACAACCACAAAACGTTTGCACAGACTCAAATAACCACAGAGACGCAAAAATTACTAGAAAACGACTAAATGATTAGATGAAGACTGAAAATAGACTGTAAACAACCACAAAGGCTCAAAATAATGAGACAACAACCAAAGAAAGATTAAAAATGAGCACAGAGACTCAGTAAGGCCAGATATACTCTTAATATAGAGCACATAACTTATAACGTTTTAGAAAGAATTCAAATAGGTTCTAGTGTTGATTGCAACATGAATACAGACTAAATCACTTCATTTAAAAATTAAACGAGTATTATGATCCACTGTGATGGAGGCCCCAGATGTATTATACCAGTGGTTCTTTTCTCAACATTGTTCCCCTGTAGAATAATATTTCATCCCAGCTGCCCCTAAATCAGGGTGTCAGTTTATATCCTAATCCAGGTTCCACATTCAGAACAGCCTGGTCTCCAGTGGGTCAGACCAGTAAAAAACCTAAATTATCAAAACACATTTTTCTATTTTACTGCTCAAGGTAAAAGTAGACCAATTCCCGGACCACCCTCTCTAGAATGAGTTTGTTTTGTTGCCTTTGGGTCGTCACTTCAGGGCCCCATTAGGGAGAACAAAAAGACTTAAATGATGTGTCTCAATTCAGGGTCTGCACACTTTAAAGTGCGGATTCGTCGGCCACATACGGCATCGCAGTGCGCGAAGTACTGTCCCAATTCACAGAATTTGAAGTATCCCTCCGAGTGCACCCTTCAAATCCGCACTTCATTTGGCCTCAAACAAAAGCTGCTGGTGATGCATCCTTCGCGGCTTCTTCTCTCCCAGAATTCATTGCGCACAAGAAGGTGGCGACTCAGCAACCAAACTCCCAAGAGTCATATTAAGTTTAAATAAAGTTTTATTTAAAAAAAATTATGCTTTTTTTTAACTACACTTTGGTATAAACGTTACAAAACCAAGTACATTTAAAGCATGTTTGTTAAATGGTGACATTAAAATTCTGTAATATATGATAGTCATGGACTTTTAAGAGGTTAATGACGTGTGTACCGGCTGGAAAACAATAGAGCCTCAGACCGTGTTTTTTTTTTTTTTTTTTTTGGTGGTGTCCTATGAGTAATTTCAGAGGTTTAAGTGACTCAACGGCCTGTGTTGTTGCTATGGGAAATTCTTGTTTGCTAGGTAGGCTGTTCCATTTCACGAACGTTAAGCAGACTACGGAGGACACTCTGTAGCCTACGTAGTCTGCGCACTTCGAAGTGTGCAGACCCTGAATTGGGACACACCTAAAGTGTCGTTTGTCCCTACTGCTGTTCACTTACTAAACGGTAATGGCCAATAAGATGCCAGAGTTGTTCTTCTTATTTTGTTTGTAGTTGTTCTTATTTAACCTATTTTAAGCTCATTTATTGTTTTGGACAGTGTGAATCTCTTTTCTGACATATGCCATTGGTTCTGATTTTGTTTTTGATGTATCTGATGGTGATGTGATGTCTGTCCTCTGTTTGTGCTCTTGCTGCAAAACCAATTTCCCTCCGGGGACAATAAAGGATTTGATTTGATTTAATTCACCATCTTTTAGAAAACATTACGAGCAACCCAAACTTTTTTCAGCATTATTTGGTGTCAGTTACATATTTATGATGGAATTATCTTCAACTTCCTGTTAACAAAAAGTCCTGATCAGCCAATCATATGGCACCAACCAGAAGAAGAATTTAGCAGAATTTATTACTAACAGAACTTTGTAGAAATAACACAGATCAACAGTGACCAAACCTTTTCTCATCTGCACATCATTCTCTCAAGTCTCAAAGAATGCATCTCTGTACGTGTCAAATTGTTGGTGGAAAAAAAGTGGCTTTGTTTTTTAAAAATAATGCGGAGGGTTAAGAAACTGATTTATTTTCTTAAACTAACTAGAGATCACTTCCTGTCTGTTTATCCTCTAAACCAGGGAACAGGAAACTGAGGCTACAATTCACACAGACTCACCAACGTTGGACAATAGAAGATGGAGAAACGTTGCTGGTCTGATGAGTCTCTATTTCAGATGTTGGGCTCAGAATCTGCTGGAAACATCATGAAAACATGGATCCATCCTGCCTTGGATCAACACTTCAGGCTGCTGCTGGTGTAATGGTGGGGGGAGATTTTCTTGGCCCACTTTGGGCCCCTTAGTACCAACGTGGCCTGGTTTAACCAGCACAGCCTACCTGAGTATTGTTGCTGACCATGTCCATCCCTTTATGTCCACAGTGGAGCATCTTCTCATGCTACTTCCAGCAGGATAATGAACCATGTCACAAAGCTCAGATCATCTCCACCTGCTTTCTAGAACATGACCATGAGTTCACTGGACTCCAACGGCCTCCACAGCCACCAGATCTCAGTCCTCTACACCAGCGGTTCTCAAACTTTTTTCAATATTGTTCACTTTTAGACTAAATTTTGAACCCAGTTCTCCCTAAACCAGGTTTCAGTTACATTCTAGTCGGATCACATCTCCAGTGGGTCAGACAGTAAAATGACAGCATAAAAAATTTTAAACTCCACATTTTCTCTTTGTTTTAAAACAAAAAAGTACAAGTATGTTAAGGTGTTTACATTTAATGAACCATCCTTTCAGAAAACTTTATGAACAACCTAATAATTTATGGGGGGAAAAAAAAGGAAATTTTTAACTGTATTTTATCTCAGTTACACATTTATATAATTTTTTTTCTAATTACATATAATAAAATATTAAATGTTTATTTTTATTTATTTAAAGTTTTTTTTTAGTTCCTTACAAAACAAATCAATCAATTCAAAGTGGGCAGAAAGAAGAAAATCTTATCATCTCACAAATGATACAAAAAAAGTAAACCAATAATAAATCAATTTTATGTAACTAATATAAATTAATAAAATACAACTAATATATAAAGCCAGACTGTAGAAGCTGAATCTTTTAATCCCAGTGAGCATCAGACATGAAGTTTCCAGCCTCAGTTGTCAGATTATGAGATAAAATGATGTAAAATGAATGTATGAATAGATGTAGCAGCATAAAGGTCGACCAGAAGAAGAAAGCAGAATTTATTACTAACAGAACTTTGTAGAAATAACACACAGATCAACAGTGACCAAACCTTTTCTCATCTCATCGTTCTCTCAAGTCTTGGCTTTCAGGAGAAAAAATATTGTTATTGAAACAAACACACAACAGAAACTATTTCCATGTTTCCACTTTTTCCTCATTTCCAGTTATTCCTGCTACTATTTACCTGCTATCCTCACTAAACCAACTCCAGCTCAGCTGCTTTGTGGCGCCACCGTGCATCAGAAACGTCTTCTTGGCTTTATTCCAGCCATAGAGGAGCATTATTTTTCTTCTTTTCACACACACATAGAACTTTCTGCTCACTGGTTGATCTTTGGCTGCTCCTGATTGGACGTTACCGTCAATCTAAGCTCTCTGATTGGTGGAAAGTCTGACAGGAAGTGGCTTCATCATCATGTCCAGGTCTAAATAGAGGTCTCTTAGCAACATAGTGGTGATGGTGATGCTTTTATGATGAAATGTGATAAATAATGCTGTTATCATGGATCATTGTGGATTTACCAGATAATCTCTGAATAAAACTACATTTAGTGGCTGGATTGTAAACCTCTGGGATGGCATAGAATTGCCTGGAAAACTTCTGTAGATCACCTAAAGGGTAGCTATCCATCACAGTTTACCCCACAGTTAAACACCATTTCTGAGACACTGGTGATGATAGAAGAGATAGACCTTGGGGGGATCTGGTAGAGTTTTAAAGGTTAAAGAAGTTCTCGTGTTTCTCTCATATTTAACTTGGTACTTTTCAGAAAACTCTGTGTTGTTCTGGAAATGTTCTATCTTCTGTGCAGCATCTTCTGATGCTACTTCCAGCAGGATAATGCACCATGTCACAAAGCTCAGATCATCTCCATCTGCTTTCTAGAACATGACGATGAGTTCACTGGACTCCAACGGCCTCCACAGCCACCAGATCTCAGTCCAGCAGAGCAGCTTTGGGATGTGGTAGATGTGTAGACGCCATGCTGTTGAAACTTAAAACAAACCTGCAGCAACTGTGTGATACTGTCATGTCAATATGGAGCAAAACCTCTGAGGAATGTTTCCAAAACCTTGTTCGATCTATCACACCAGGTATTAAAAATGAGGTCTGACCTGGTACTAGATGGTGGACAGGGAGTATATTTCCTTCATTACAAAATCGTTTTTATTCCAGACATTGGTTAGTTTAGAAAAGGTTGCAGGTGCAAAGCTGTAGAAGATCTGACCACTCAGGTGTGATATTTTAGTGTGTAAGCAGACCTCTTCGTACCTGAACAGCAGAAATAAATTTATTTTTTTAACACTCAGGGAGCAGCTGTAAATGTCTGAGAGGAGCCAGTCCACCACCTTCGGGATGCTGTGTTGTCTCCCAGATTAAATTTATTTCACCTCCAAGCGGCTGCCAGTACGACCCCCATCCCCCCCCCCACCACCACCACCACCACCCACCCACCAGGACAGCTACAACCTGTGACACTCAGTCCAAGGAGCCAAAAAGCAGCAAGACGGGAGCGAAGGAGTTGACCACTTGGACCGTAAGTCCAGTGTGGACCCGACTCGTGTGTGGACATTTATTTGACGTGTCACGTCATCGCCGCCCAATGCCAAGCAGCCCGGCCACCCTGCAGCCGACTCCACGGCCGTGTTTGAACTCTGTGCTGCAGCCACACTGCTCTCATTCATTTGTGCTGTAATTGCTGTGACCTTTGAGAGTTTTCCTCGCAGCGCTTCAACACACAGCCAGAAACGTTGGAGCATGTCAGCTACTAATTAAGTGAAGTATCACGGCTCTTTCCCCTCACCGCGCTTCATATTTTAGCTAATTTGTCTGCACTTCTGTTCAGGCCCATTTGTGAGTTTGTGTTAAGAGCGTATGATGTAATGGCTGAATAAAGTAGGAGTGATTCACCTGGATTGTGAGTTTAAGAAACCAGTGTTTTCTTAGCTGCAGGCTCCAGTAGTTGTAAACAATGTTTGCAGAATGACTAACATTCAGTATTGGAACAGTCAGTCAGCTCATTGATGAAATGCTGAGCCGGTCCAGATACTGAATCAGGCTAAAAGATGGAAAGTATGCAAGTCAACACTTGAAGTGCAGGTGAGAGCTAGACAGCCTACCACAGGAAGCTGCTGCTTTTTATCAGCTCGGTTCACTTCAGATCACCTCAGAATGAGTAAACAACACTGGAAAGTACATGAAGGCAACATTATACTTCACTGCCATGTACTGCCAGATGTGCCGTATCCAGGTACATTACAGTTCATTACTGCACTACATTACAGTTCTCCTGTATTTATTTTACATCTTTTTTTCTCATTTTTTATAGCTGAAATTAGGAATCATGTTAAAATAAATGCAGGCATGTGAAATATTTCCACAACTTTGCAGAAATATAATACAAATCTTTATGAAGAGATTACTGATATTAGTAGTTAGAAAGCAGGGGCAGAGTTAGGACAGAAGCATCTTTCCAGACCGGCATGGATCGTATAGTAGTTAATAATAGATAGTTCAAGTTCAAGTTCAAGTTCAAGTTTATTTATATAGCACATTTTCTGCAACAGCAGTTGCCCAAAGTGCTGAACAACAGAACAAAAACACTCCACAGTTAAAATAAACACTACACAATAAAACAATAAAAACCAATAAAAATAAAAACAGAAATAAAAACTGATAAAAAGATAAAATCTATAAAATAATAAAAACAACAAAACTAGAATTAAAAACTAGAATAAAATTAAATAATAAAACATGCGAATGTCAAGCTCAGTTTTGTTCAAATGCCAGTGCAAAGAAGTAGGTTTTGAGTAAAGACTTAAAACCAGCGACAGACTGAGCCACTCTAATATGAAGGGGAAGTCTGTTCCACAGCTTAGGAGCGGCAACAGAGAAGTTCTGTCACCCTGGATTTAAGTCTGGCATTTGGGACCTTCAGTAGGAGCTGTGAGGAGGACCTCAATGTCCTTGCTGGAGCATGCTGGTGTAGCAACTCTGACAAGTACGAGGGAGCCAAACCATTTAAAGCTTTAAAAACAATTAATGAAATCTTGTACTGGGTCCTAAACATAACAGGAAGCCAATGCAAAGAGGCGAGCACCGGGGTGATGTGATCATGTCGTCTTGTCCCTGTAAGCAACTGAGCAGCAGCATTTTGGGCAAGCTGCAGTCGATGTAGAGATGTGTGGTCAATGCCGTAATATAGGCAGTTGCAGTAATCTATACGGGACATAATGAGCAGGTGAATAACTTTTTCTAAGTCATACTTGGGCAGGTAGGGCTGTAACTTGCTGAGCATCCTCAGATGGAAAAACACACTTTTGACTACAGAGTTAACCTGCCGGTGGAAGTTGAAGGAGTTGTCAATAATCACACCCAGATTTTTGGCATGGGTTGGACAAAAGGAGGTCAGCGGACCGAGAGCACTAACTGCACCATTTAGAAGCTCTGAATTTCCAAAAACAACAATATCAGTTTTGTCCTTATTTAAGTGGAGGAAATTTAAATCCATCCATGCTTTTAGCTCATACAAGCAGCTGAGAAGGTTGGTCAGAGAATCCCCCTGTGGTTTTAAGGGGATGTAGATCTGAACATCATCAGCAAAGCAATGGTACGCAATATTGTGCTTCTGAAAAATAGACCCCAAGGGCAGCATATACAGGGGAAAAAGCAGTGGACCCAAAATGGATCCCTGTGGTACCCCATAACTGAGAGGGGCAGCAGCTGAGGCAAACTCCTCAAGCTGAACACAAAACGACCGGTCCGACAAGTAAGACTGGAGCCAGCGCAGGGCAGTTCCTCTAATACCGACACACTGCTCTAAGCGGGTCAGGAGGATTTGGTGGTCCACTGTGTCAAAGGCTGCAGTCAGGTCTAAAAGAATCAAAACCGCAGGACTTCCAGAGTCAGTAACTAAAAACAGGTCATTAAAAACTCTTAAAAGTGCAGTTTCAGTACTGTGGAGAGACTTAAAACCAGACTGAAATTTTTCTAAAACTTTACTAAAATCTAAGTGAGCCTGTAATTGAATGCACACTATTTTTTCTAAAACTTTTGATAAAAAGGGTAATTTAGAAATCGGCCTGTAGTTAGTCAGAACTGAGGGATCTAAGTTAGGTTTCTTTAAAATAGGCTGCACAAGAGCATGCTTAAAAGCAGCAGGAACACAGCCTGAAAACAGGCTGGAATTAATTAAGGACAAAATAACAGGGCCGATGGAGCTAAAAGTACTTTTAATTAGCGCAGGGTGACAGCTATCGAGGGGGCAAAAAGAAGATTTCAAGTGAAAGACCACATCCGAGAGTTCAGAAAGTGACACCTGCTCAAACTGCTCAAAAACAGATGAGCACTCTGACACGACAGCAGGATCTAACCCAGAGGGAGGGGCTAAAGACCTGATAGCAGCAATCTTGCCTGTAAAAAAACTTAGAAATTTGTCGCACAATGAACGTGAAGGTGCTACACTAGAGGACTTAGAAGGATTGATGAGACGATTTAGAGTGCTAAAAAGAACCCGGGGATTGTGGCTGTTGCTCGCCACCAGGTTAGAAATGTAACGCGTTTTAGCAGATTTTACAGCAGACTGATAATTGGAGAGACAATCCTTCAATAAACCCAAAGAGACCTGGAGTCCATCCCTTTTCCAACGTCTCTCTGCACGCCTGCACAAACGCCTGAGAGCGCGGATGGAATCATCCAACCACGGTTCTGGCGCAGGTTTAGAGCGCCTAGTCACAAATGGCGCAATAGCGTCCAATATACCCGTGCATGTGCAGTTGAATAAATCAGCAAAATCATCGACATTAATAGTACAGCAATTAATCAGACTAGGGAGGACAGAATCATGTACAGCAGCAGAAAAGTGTGACTCAGTCAGAGAATTTAACAGCCGCCGGCGTCGCACTTGAGCGCGCGGTTTAAATGGAGAAGGCGGCAGTGATATGGAGAATAACACAGGCAGATGATCAGAGATACGTGTATCGCATATTTCTGTTATATTAACATTTAAGTCATGAGAGAGCACAAGATCTAACGTATGTCCCTTCTCGTGAGTAGGGCCAGAGACATGTTGCTATATAGTTATATAGATAGTTAGTTCTCAGTGAGTGCATTTAGGAACTTTAGGAACATCAGCTCAGTTCATCAAGATTTTCCTATTGGAGCTATTAAACTATAAAGACGCTAAAAAATTAGTTTAGCACTGACTAAGCTAGCGCTACATGATCCAGTTTAATTTAAACAGGAGGCTAGCAAGGCTGCTAGATGGTTTTAAAGTAGCTACAGCATGAAAATGTGCCACCATCACCAGGCAGTAGACCAGAACTGATCCACTCACTACCACGTCAAGATCCAGTCTACAACCAGAAAACACATCGCACATTCATCATGTTATTTTATCAATACAGAACATGTGCATCAGAAAAGTAAAAATCCAGAAACCAAAGTCCAGGACGGTAGAGCATCTAAAATCCTGCATCAGACCAGAAACGTGTTGCTGCCATCAGATTAACTATCAGCTCAAGTTTTCCATCAAATGATAAAATGTCTCCGTTTTAACATCTGATATGTTGTTTATCTTCTACTGGGTATAAAATATGGTTGATTAGATTTGGAAATCATTGACTTCTGTTTTTATTGACATTTTACACAGAGTACCAAGGTTTTTGGATTTAGACTTGTACACAAATTAACTGCAAAGAGGCAGAAAACGATCACATCATTTGCTTAAAAATGTTGCTAAACTAAATTCGATTTAAAGAAGGGGCACAAAAACAACAGTGAGAATCAAAATGACTGCACATTTTTTAAAGCACCACATATCACAGCATGAAAACTGTTTTTCTCGCAGCCAAGGTCCTGCTGAACATGGCTGAGGTTTTGGTGAAGGGGTGAGGAACTTATTCTGAGGTAATGTTTTATACATCATCTTATCTTTAACATCCTTGTTGTGTTTTTATCAGAACTGAGTGGATCAATTTGGACATGAACACTTCACCAGGAAGTGTCAAATGATTCTCAAAAACAATGCTTATCAAATCAATTAAAGAAGCTGTGCCAAATTATGAGCTGTGTGTAGAAACATAAACTTATCCAGGACACTTTTATGTTTGAATTAAAATAAAACAAAAAAGTCATTCATACAGTCTGTCAACCAGCCACAGGGATGCTTTTAAGGCCAATCCTCTCACAGTTTGGCCAACAAGTTGACCAACGTACCGATCTCTCCAAAAGGAACGACTTACACCTTCCAAAATTATGATTATGAAAAATAAACTAAAAGCAATCTTCTAACCTTGTCCCTTCAGAGCTGGATTTTTTTCTTTCTTTTTCCAAACATGGCAGCGGGCCTTAGTGTTCTCGTCTCTCACTGTTTGTCAGGCCTTGGAGCTCCGAGGTATCCTGTGGTTTGCCCGGTTGTGAGCTCACTTTTTATTTACTTACTCCACCTATAAGCTTATCCAACAGGACGTCTGGATGTGAAGGCCAGGTAAGAAGGTTAGCTGAACAAGAGGCAGAGAGCAAGAGTCCAGGAGGTCTTAGTCCTGGTCAGGCCAGGCCAGACTTCAGGGAACTTGACTAAAAGTGCGAGAGATTAACACTCCCACACCAGCATGTTAATGGTCTGCAGTATTGGATCATAGAATTGCCACCAACCATTACTGTAGTTATGGCGAATTTAGTCGGGATATAATGAGAGGCATTTGTTTGAGTCTAAAAGGAACAGTCTATTAAAAACAGAGCTCGTAAATACTCCCATGTCCACACCTCCTGAAAAACAGGCCGAGTCTGACAGAAGATAATAAGCAGTAGTGGAGTCGGTTTTAATAATGTGACCTCCTTCATGTCCTTTTTTTCCCTTTTTTTCCACTTGCAGCCACAGAAACCTGTTGCTGCAGAATCCAGGATCACAGTTTCAGGTTGTAAAAGTCAGACAGCTCTTAAAAATGGGGAGGAGGAATGTTTGATGGGGCCAGAAGCGATTAAAGAAGAAGCCCTCATCATCCTGACTGAACTCATATCTCCATATAGGAAAATGTGGATGTGTTGAACACCACACATAGAGAGCAATAAAGTGCAGTTAGTCCTCTTCTGTGAGTTTAGTCTTCAGAGGGAGCTCCTTTTCTTTTATCACACAGATTTAATCTGATGACTGGAAAAAAGTTGAATTTTCAAATTAGATTAAACCTGTTAGCAGCCTTATCTTAAATCACTTGACGAAAAGTAACATGCATTAAAAACCCAACATAACATTTTGCTAAAATAAAGCTAAAACTAATGCTTTGTTAGGAAAAAAGTACTGTATTGACCTGAATACTGGACAAAGTTTTTCTTTTTTTTTCTTTTGTTAAAAATAATGTGGAAAAAGGTGGTCGTCCTATATTTGGGGTCTAACTATTGACACATGCCTATAGTCTGGGGTCGCTGCACGACCGCAACAGCAGAGGGCGCCAGCTTTTTGTAAAGCCATTGATATAACTGTGGCTGGGACCATCTGTCAATCACAACAGAGAAGCAGTGACAGAAGACGAAAAATGGGGAGGTGTGGTGATTGTCCAGAGCAGAGTGGATCAAAAGTGGGGCAAGTAACAGACAATAACGTCCGAAGATTGCGTGTCCAAAAAGATTGTCTGAAAAATGCTAACAGTAACAGAAAAGCTTATCGTGGTTCTCAAAGCAGCCGCTTCCAAGAGACTGACAGGAGGGTATGCGAGTTTGTTATTGAGAAACGCAACTGTAGTGTTTTCAACAAAGATGTTGGTGATACCGAGTTAAACCACAAATGAAGACCCTGGAGCTTGGTTGAAGCGGGTTTAATTGTATTCATGAACAGTGTGGTGAAAACTGTAATAACGGAAAATAAATCAATCTTAATAAATGCAGTCATCACATACAAAAACAAAGTGCATCTAGTGCATCAAAGGCATATCTTAGAGAAATAAGCATTGATATCCAATCTCATCTGTATTAACCATAATCTAATGAATTTACGGCATTCCTGCCTGATAAATCAGCACGGGTGGCATCTGATAACATTCTTATGGTCTTTCTTGCACATTGGATCTTGCTTACAAGCGGAAACCGGGGGACCGGAAGTACCTAACCGGAAACCGGAAGTACGTTTTATCGACAATATTTTTAAATAAAAACGTAAAGAAACCATGAATTATTTATCGAAACAATTTGTAACCACCTTTAATATTATTGAAACCTATCAAATAAGGCCAAGGCTTCGCTGTGATTGTGTTTCTTCACCACCTAAATCTAAGTCTTTAGTGACTGGAGCATAGTCTTCATGGCAAAAGCCTTGCATGACTGCCTGTGAGTTAGAGGCAAACTTATGCATGCGCAGATTGGATTCTACAAGTGAGGCTTATGTCCTCCTAAGCAGCTCTATGGCTTCAGTGGAAGAGGGCACAGAGATCAATCCATCATCTATGTAAAAGTGTCTCTCCACAAACTAGACTGTATCATCGCCATAGTCCTTTGCACCTGCCCTGATGGCCTTGCGTAGTCTGTAAACGGCAACGGCAGGAGACGGTGAGTTGCCAAATACATGGACTTTCATGCGATAACTTCCTTGTTTAAATCGTTGTCTTTATGCCACAAGAAATGGAGGAAGTTATGTTGGTCCTCATGTACCATGAAACAATTAAACATTTGCTGTATATTCGCCATGATTGCAATGCTCTCTTTCCGGAAGAGGAGAAGACTCCAATGAGTGTGTTATTTAGATCGGGGCCAGTAAGGCACACATTGTTGAGTGCTGGGCGCTAGAATCAAAAACAACCCTGATCTGATTAGGCTTTTGTGGGTGGTAAACCCCGAAAGTTGGAAGAAACCAGCACTCCTCTCCGTGTTTTAGTGGGGGTGCCACTTCAGCATGGCCATTGGAGAAGACTTTTCCCATGAATGCCACATATTGTTCCTGCATTTCAGGTTTCCTGTTTAAGTTGCGTTTTAGGGATGAGAACCTACTGTTTGCTTGCTCTTTTTTGTTTGGCAGTCGCTGGCGAAGTTCTTTAAATGGAATTGTGGCGACCCAGCTGTTGTCCTCATCTCTGTACAAAGCGTTGTCCATTATTTTTAGGAAGAGAGTGTCCTGTATTGACAGAGCTGGTTTATTGTCGTTTTCTGTCTGGTTGAAAACTGTTTGTCCCAGGGCTTGTTCAGGCATTTCCTTGAGTTGAAGATGGCTGTTGCATGGTCCAAAAACTGTGGGGCGGCCGTTTTCCAGAACAACTGTTTTAAGAGTGCTGACTGTGGGTCTATGGACATTACCCAGACAAACCTTTCCGACTACGACCCACCCCAGCTCTAAGCGTTGGGCGAAGGGTGCATTATGGGGGCCACTGACACTCTGCCTAACTTTGTGTGCCTGTAAAACATCTCAACCTAGTAGCAGGAGTATTTCAGCCTTTGGGTCTAGTTCTGGGATGTACTTAGCTATGGACTGGAGGTGTGGCTGATGTAGTGCTGCAGTAGGGGTTGGGATTTCACTCCTGTTGTTCAGGATGTTCTGGCATTCAATAAGCGGGGGTAGAGGGATAACTACTGACCCATCTAGAGACTCAATCTGAAAGCCTTCAGCCAATTTACCCCACGTTTCTTCAGTACCGGAACATGTTCTAAGGTTGTAAGAGAAAGGTTCGCTTTTAATGTCAAAAAGCTCAAAGAACTCAGGTCTGACTAAGGAACGGTTACTCTGATCGTCTAATATGGCATAAGCTTGAATGGCCTGGTCCTTGTAACCTTTAGGGTACACTCGCGTGAGACATATCTTAGAACATGAACGATCCCACTGACCTGGACCACACACATCTGTGCAGGTTGTTGTGATATTGACTGTGCCAGGATTGATTTCTCCCTCCCCGCCATTCTCTTGTGCCGGTGGAGGAGCCTTATTGACCTGTGGTGGAGGACCAGGATGCATGACTGTGTCGCGACCTGTACTGTTGCATTCAGAGCACTTTACTGTAGATTTACAGTCCTTTGCAAAATGATTGTCTGAAAAGCAGCATTTGTAGCATATTCCTTTTTCTTAGAGGAAGGCCTTCTTTCGTCAAGTAGCTTATTCCTGAATGTTCTGCACATTTTGAATGGGTGTGGCTTATTATGCCATTGGACAGTTCCTGTTAAAGTCCTTGTTGGGTGGTGAAACATTGGTTTTGTGCACAGTTATTGGTTTATTAGTGTTAAAGTTCTTTGCATAAGGTTTCTCCGGTTTTGAGTGTGTTTGGCTGTTCTGTTGGTTGAAACTCGAATCATTGCGTTTCAATAGTCAAAAGGTGGGAAACAGTCTTGATTTTCCTCTTTATACTGAGAGCCATGTGACATCCACTTCTCTTGAAGTCCATATGGGAGTTTGTCAACGATGGGGCAAATTCCCAGAGATGTGTCCAGAAAGAGCGGGCCAGGGAGATAGCCCTGGCGTCTTGAGTCTCTTGTAGCAGATCCCCTAGTTCACGCAACTTGATGTGATCTTTGGCTGTTATTCTCGGAAAACTGTCCAGTCATTGGAAGAGTGACCTTTTGATTATTTCGGGTGCTGCATAACATTCATTTAGTCTCTGCCATGCTTTGCACAAGGCTAATGTGGGGTTGTTGATGTGTACTGAGCGTATGCGTTTCACCTGGTCACTTGACTCCTTCCCTAACCATTTTGTCATGAGATTTAGCTCCTGAATGGGACTGAGTTGAATTCCAGCAGTTGCACCAGTAAATGAAGAGTGCCATGCTCTAAAATTCTCTGGCCTATCGTCAAACTGATAAAGGCCTGACGTGATGAGATCTCGTCGTGCCATATATTGGGCAAATGGCTTAGCTGGATGTGAGACGCTGGCTGTAGTTCTATAGCATGGCATGAATGGCATGAATGGTGAGCTAAATGGATTGAGAGGAGTATTTGGTTTCTCTAATTTGGGTTTTGTTTCACCTCTGGACTGGCTGGGCATATTATGATTAGTTAGAGCAGCAATATTGTCCTTCGTAAGCTTTGGTTCTGAGCGAATGGGTGGTGGCTCTAAATCATCACTGAGTTAAACCACAAATGAAGAGCCTGGAGCTTGGTTGAAGCGGGTTTAATTGTCGTCATGAACAGTGTGGTGAAAACTGTAATAACGGAAAATAAATCAGTCTTAATAAATGCAGTCATCACATACAAAAACAAAGTGCATCTAGTGCTTACAAGCGGAAACGGGGAGACTGGAAGTACGTAACCGGAAATCGGAAGTACATTTTATCGACAATATTTTTAAATAAAAACATAAAGAAACCATGAATTATTTATCGAAACAATTTGTAACCACCTTTAATATTATAGAATCTTATCAACTTTTTTAACACCAACTTATTTATTTAAAGAAAAGCCTTAAAGGCAACACAGTAACAAAGGCAGGTCCATTATCAGAGCTATCATCCAGCTGAAAGCCTTGGGCATTGCCAGAGAGTTAAACATACCCACCACTGAATTTAAAGTCAGCATCGGCTGGGTCAGAAGGAAAATGCGCCGTATTAGCCTTGCATTATGACACAAAACCAGCCCTGCCCAGCACCCGCCCCCAGACTTTGGAGAGAAGCTCCATTATTAGTCTCATAATCTGAAGGTTGTTGGTGGGGCGGTGGTAGCCCTGTGGTTACAGAGGTGGGCTTGGGTCTGGAGGACCTGGGTTGAATTCCCCAGGCTAGTAACTGAGGTAAAACCATTGTGTACAAGGCCCTTAACCCCCAACTGCTCCCCAGGCGTTGGAATCTGGCCTGGCACATCAATGCTCCAGGTAACTAGAATGGGTTGAATGCAGCCCATGCAGCAGATTTTTCCAGCTGGGATTAATAAAACATAATATAATATAATATAATATAATATAATATAATATAATATAATATAATATAATATAATAAATAGATAAATAAATAAATAAATAAGCTGCAGTCTTTTCAGAGTTGTATGATTGGCTTGAGGAAAACACTCATCCACCCTTGATCAGATGGGCAATGCAGACCAAACACCCGTGTTTTTTGACATGCCTACACCTGTGACCGGGCACAAAAAAGGGGAGAAGTCTGTTATTGTGAAATCAACCAGAAAAGATAAGAGTCAGGTCACCTGGAAGACAGGACAATGTTACACCCATATGCGATTTTAAAACACAAAACACTGCCAAAATAGGCAATGCTGTTGAACGTGCCCAGGAAAAGGGCTGGATGGAGAGGGAATTTGTGGTAGACTGACTAAAAGTGGTGTGGGGAACATGGCGTAGGGCTCTTAGAAAAAAGAAAAACATGCTCATTATGGATGCTTGACTGTCAAAGTTCAGGTGAGGAACATGAAGCGGGGGAATGACAAGCCAGCTACAGGTGTTGGATGTGGTGGTTAACAAGCCTTTCAAGGATGATCTGCACAAGAGGTACACAGCGTGGCCCCTGTCCGGTGATCACACACTCACACCATCTGGAAAAATTCAAAAGCCAGCTGTACGTTCACTTTGTGAATGGGTCCTCCTGGCATGGAATGAAGTAACACCAGAGAGCATCATCAGTGGATATAAAAAGTGTTGCATATCAAATGCATTGGATGGTAGCGAGGATGATTATCTGTGGGAGGAGACAGGACTGCAGCCTGAGTAGGAGTGACAGTAAGCCCAGCGAGGCAGAGGACATCTGTGAATAAAAGTCACAAGCTGATTTTTATAAGACATGTCATGAGCAAAGTTTTGACAGTTTGTATTCTAGCTGCAGCATTGCACAAATCTTTTTTTCTTTGTCAAATTGCTTGACAAATTGATCTCACTATTGTGTGCTTGAGTGGGTGGTTTATTTACATTTAAGTATGGCATATGCAAAACGGATTATAGTGATTACATTTATAGCCAAAAATAAAAGAAGTCTAATTATAATTTGAGTGATTTTAACAGAATTTCAATAAAAAAAATTTCTTTAAACAAAGTACATTTTGTATTTTAGAGACTTTTTCTAAAGATTAGTCTTGGAAAGAGGGCCATCGTCTTATGATCAGGGTTGTCCTATATTCGGGTCAATACCGTAAACTGTCTAAACCAATTTATCTAGAAGGAACCTTTATTATTTCATATAACCCATAGATGTATTAGCTAATAGAAACCTGCATTAGCTGTGTTAGCTAACAGAAAACTGCATGAGCCGTATCAGCTAAAAGAAACCTGTATTAACCGTCTTACCTAAAAGAAACCTGCATTAGCTGTGATAGCTAACAGAAACTTGCATTAGCTGTGATAACAGAAGCCTGCATTAGCTGTGATAGGTAACAGAAATTCATTAGCTGTAATAGCTAATAATTTTATAAATCTGCATTAGATGTGTTAGCTAAAAGAAAACTGCATGAGCCATATCAGCTAAAATAAACCTGTATTAACCGTGTTACCTAAGAAAAAATCTGCATTAGCTGTGATAGCTAACAGAAAGCTGCATTAGCCAGGGCTGCCAACTCTCATGCATTGGCCGTGAGACTCATGCTTTGAGGCTCAAACCTCTAATTTTTCACGCTGAAATACACATCAAGAGCAATACCAGCTAATCGGGAGGTTTGGGAGGATTCCCGGTGGGCCACATTACTGTTGGGCCGGTGTCCTGGTGAAACAAATAAATAAGTAAGTGGGAACAGGCCTACGATATTATCTAAGTAAACAAAAGTGAAATATACAAATAGAGAATTTATAATCTATGTAAATGTATAAATTCATATGGATTTAAGTAAAAAAAAACCTTCCAAGTGAATATCAGATTATTGTGGTAAATGCAGTCAGGTGATGTAATTTTAATCTCTTACATGAATTTGGAGGTTTGCTTAAAAAAACCAGCATAATAAAAGTCATATAGTCAGACTTTACTGCCTCTTCCTTCTTCCCTTATTTCCTGGATTTAAAACATATATTCCCATCAGATTAAAAATTGAATCCTCTAAAACTGCTCAGCGGTTATTACTGCACTTGAATCAGTGACTAAACAAACATTTCTGTGTAACTGGATGTTTTCATTCTCTCTGCTGAGTTAAGGGTTGGGGTACTTGTGCTCACTGTTGGTCACATTTACAGTTTTAGTGCAAAAAGCAAAGAGCCTGCTGGGCTGAAAGCACTTTGTCCTGATGTTCAGGAGTTGCTCTCTTGTTTATAGCTCAATAGTGGCTGCTGCTTTTTCACTGGCTTGTAAGACAGAGTTTATAATAAAATTCAAATTATAGTAAGGAAAATGTTTACAGAACACAGCTGGGACTTCACAGCCCTTGACAGGGTCTATATTTATCCAGACTTCACCAAACATCTGGATCTGGTGCAGTAGCAGCTTGTAAACGTACAGAAGGTGCTACTGTACCGCCTCCACTTATTAGCCCCTGTCTTGTCCCTGAGGTTTAGATCGAGTTACCCGACCGCATGGTTTAAAAGAAAGGAGAGGCCGTGTTGATCATCTGAAAATCCCCTGGTAGACGGCGGTCTAGTGGCTGACGCGTCAACATCAACAGAGGATGGCTGCGTCTGAGAAGCTGCGAGAATGTGCCAGAGAAGAAGCCACAATAAGATGACAGAAGAGCCTCTCTCAGCCCACAAGACAAGATGACTGTGTGATGGTTTCTGCACCGTGGAGGATATTAGTCACATCAGAGCCTGACAGGATCCACACAGGCCTCCTCTGGTTCAGTGAATGAACACTTTTAACAAGACCACCCAGACCACCAGTCTGATAAAAAGCATCACTGTGTCTGTAGATCTGTCTGATCGATGGTGTCTGTGGATGTTAATTGTTTAGTTAACAACTGGTTTAAATCTGATAGAGCTCAACAATTTGACTAAACATGCTATTAGGTTTTACATGAGCCAATTGTACCACAACAAAGACCTCCAACATGTTAAAACATGGCCAACAACTGCAAAACCTTTAAAATAAATCATACAAACAAAAGGATGTACAGAATAAAGACAGACTGAATGTATTAAAAATATATGCTAAAATGTATCTTTAACCATCTCAAACATATGACAGATACTTTATATATGGAAACATTAGCACCCAGGAAGGGAAACTCTCCATGAAGACATGCAAACAACTGAAACATCTCTCAGATGCATTAAAAAATAAATAAAAAAAAGACATGTAAACTAACAATACTGAGCCAGTCTAAGCAAGGACTTCATTAAAGCGTATAAAAAAAGAAATCATATATCAAAGATCAAAGACAGGAAAATTGTATCTATCATTAAGAACTGTTTCCATTGGTATCTAATCACTTTACTTTTGTAATTATTTTAGAATGAAGCATATATAACCACTTGCTGTAGGTCCACACGGCAGCTGCCACCCTTTTTTTACTATGACGTCTCTGAAAAGACAAACAACTGTCTGTGAAGCTTTAAAACTGGCTTAACTTTGGATAACTTTGAAAATATTTCTAGAAGGAAGAGAAAAGAAATAGTAATTGAGAGAAGGCAACTTATTTTTATTCTATTTGCTTATTTATTTTTGCTAGTCTTTTTGCACTGTTTTTCATGAATACATTACCACTATTGTCACATTGCACATATAAAACTGTATGTGTGCATCCCGTCCTGCCCACTCTCTGCTCCCTGATCACCCCACACCTCCCCCCCAACCCTTGCAGTTTCAGGCATTTTTCAAATTTGGCAGTGGGTGGAGTTATGCAAAAAGTAGGGGGTGGAGTTACACCTTAAAGGTGTCATCACCTGGTCTTTTCATGCACTGTCCACTGTCTTTAAATATTTTTTGAAAACTTATTTAAAAAAAAAAAAAATCAAGCACAGAACTTGTTTTGACTCTTTGCTCATACCACAACTTTGTCTTGTGAGAGTTCATGTAAGCTTTTGACTGATCTCAATGAGGTGCGCGCTGATTGGCCGCAGGGAGGCCAGAATAGGAAGGGGGGCTGGCCCAGTGCATGCACAGTGCATCTGACTCCAAAGCGTAAACAGCTCAGTGATGGAAAGCGAACCTGACCGAGCAGCAGCTCACACAGTTCAGCCATTTATGTTTGAACCAGACTCCGAGCCTGAGAGTGAAGATACTGAGATGGTGGCAGAAGTATGTTTACAGCAAAATTTTTACAAAAATTTACATGGCAGAGCACTTCACCCCACCTCTAAAAAAGAAAACATGTTACATTGCAGGGGGTTAAACTTTTAGGCTCGTCCCTTAGCATTAGCATTAGCTGTGTCAGCCATAAAGCATGACTTTATATCATATCATTCCACGACTAAAGCAGGACTTTAGGCGAGGAAGAGGGGCCGGCTTATTCAAATAACCACCTGTGAATTCACAGGAGCGAATTAAATTCACGCATTTACGAGAGTTTACCCTTGTTGGTGGTTCTGCTGTGAACAAAGGGACCAGACGGAAAAACTCGGCCGTCTTCAAAAGAAAGGCTTTCAGGGAAGGTAACACCAATACACATGTTTTAACTTTAAAAAGTACACTTTCCGAGTGATGACTAATTTAAGGGGTAGAGATTGTTCTTTATTTTAGCCTGTCTTGTTTTTGGTTCTTCTTTGTTAGATTGTCTTTGTTAGATTTTTCTTTTTCTAACGCACAGTTATGGAAAGCACAGCGGAGCAATGATATTTGGTTATCGCATGGCTCAGAAAGAGCAGCAGGTGCTGCTATTCTGAACAATTCTTTCAGTGGGGTTATTTTAAATTCTGAAGGGGATCCTAAAGGTCATTTCTTTATATTGGTCATTAATATCAATGATACTGTAATCTTACTAGTTAACTTGTATGGGTACAACTTAACATGTGCAAATGATGTATTGCTTGGTATTTTGGAATCTCTTTTTTTACATTAGCTTTCTAAATATCCAAACGCAGTGATAGTGATGGGGGGGACTTCATTGTTGCTCTAGATGGTCTTCAAGATAAGTGGCCTCCACAAGCAAATAATTTTTTGGCCTCTAACTTGATACAGTTTATGTATAAATTCTATAAAATTGATATATGGAGACAAAAAATCCTAATGTGAGTTCATACACTTGGAGCAATAAAACATAAACTGCTTATCACTCTTGGACTTTTGATTAGTTTCCAATAGTTCTGATAGCAATGTTATTAATGTCAATATTCTCACTATTATCAGTAGCTAGACTCTTCTCCTCTGTTGTTCCCCGGTGGTGGAACGATCTACCAAACTCCGTTCGATCTGCAGAGTCCTTATCCACTTTTAAGAGCAAGATAAAGACTCAGTTGTTTAAGGAGCATTTCCACACTTAGCTTAACTATTTTACGCAACAGAATGAGTTAGAAAGATTTGTCCAGCTCTTTGGCTCAACCAAGTACTGAAGAAGCTGTGTGCACTTATGCCCAAGTTGATAATATGTGATGAAATCGTGATGTTTGTATTTAAACAAAATGACTTAAAAAAATTATATGCACTGCTTCTAGCACTACATGACAGCACCTGGTCCAACTGGACTCAAAGCAGTCTGACTACCACTTAATGATGACGTCCCATCTTGTTTGAATTCATGCTTGTGTTGTTTTTACTCTCAAATGTAAGTCGCTTTGGATAAAAGCGTCTGCTAAATGACTGTAGAATAGAATAGAATAGAATAGAATACTAATTTAACAGACCACAAAGCAATTTAAATACAAATCTCTTTAAATCCTAAAATTCACCACAGGATCATATTGGAAACTGAACAGCTCTATTCTAAATCACGATGCTGTGTACAAAACTGTCCATTCCTAAACTGAAGGCTTTTGGCATAAATCTTTATTGGAAAAACAATCACAAAAGACAATCAGTCTACAAAACGAACTGGATGACATTTATTGATTGAAAGCTGAGGAGGCCTTTGTGAGGACTAGGAGAAGATGGTTGGAGGAAGGGGAGCAGAATACCGATTATTTTTGTTTTTTACTTGAAAATTTTCATGCTAATACAATAAAAAAAAACAAACAAACAAACAAAAAAAAACAACTAAATACTAATGGGAACATTACAGATGACTCCGTAAAAGAAAGCCAATTGTTGTTCAGACTTTTATGCCAAACTATATGAGTCAAAATACAATGAAGATTCTACTTATCAATTCCTGGAGTCCCTTACAGAAGCTAAGTTAATTGACACTGATTTGAAAGAATCATGTGATATACCACCAACACTAAAGGAAGTCATATCTGCTATTGAACATCTTGAGCCTAATAAGTCTCCAGGCACGGATGGAATTACTTCTTAGTTCTAGAAATGTTCTCCAAACAACAACCTGCACCCTTTTTCCTCTGCCTCTTCTTAGAATGTACCAGCCATGAATCCCTTCCTCTGACATAACCCAAGACCTCATGTCTCTAACACCAAAACCAAGGAAAGATTTACTCCTCACTGAAAACTGGCATCCAGTTTGCTTACTTAGTAATGATTATAACATATTTGCACTGATTTTTGCTAAAAGAATCAAAACTGTTTTGGATCACGTAATTGATGAGACTCAATCTGGATTGATGAGAAACAGACATTTTCAACAATATCAGATTAGTACTTGATTTAATCGTTTATTCAGATTTATGCTTTGATGAAACTTTCATCCCTTTTTTAGACTTTTATAAAGCCTTCGACACAATCAAACATACATTTATGTTCCATGCTTTAGAGAAGTTTGGCTTCAGTTAATATTTTAGCAGTGAAATCAAAACAATGAATAGAAATGGAAACTGCTCAGTCAGACAGCATACTGGTACTTCTCCTCGTTTCTTCCTTGGGGTCAGGCAGGGATGCCCCATACCACCTTACCTTTTTTAGCTTTGTACTGAGCTACTTACCGACTCATAAAATGTCATCCATTCAAAGGCATCTCTATGGCAGCAGTGAAGTTATCAACTGTCATTATTTTTAAAAGATCTCTCTCTGATAATTTTATCTATTGATTGAATAAATACTTTCTCTGTTGCATCTGGACTTTGAACATAAATGTGAACGTTTGCTATTCAACATTGTGACGTCCCTTCCATCTGTAATATACCTGTAAAAGACACTATTACACATCTCGGTATTGTCACCTCTAAAGACAGAGAAACCACATTCAATTCAAGTTTTGATCTCATTATTGACAAAACCCAGAAAAAATTTATTCAGTAGCTAGAAAGAGATTTGTCATTGAGAGGTAGAGTTCTGCTAACCAATCCCATCTTACAGATGCTGCTCTATCTCCCAATGTTAATAAAAAAGTCTCAAAAGAAATGGACAAAATGTTGTTCAACTTTATATGGAGGAACAAAAACCACTATACAAAAAATCAGTAATAATTAACTCAGGGCGGCTGTAACCTTTTAGACTTTTACACTTTAAAAAATAGTTTCAATATAAATTGGCTCAAACAATTAAACAAGAACTCATCTTCAGTCTGGAGCTTCATACCAAACTTTATTTTTTCTAAGTTAAGAGGCCTGAATTTCCTTTTACTTTGTAACTATAATGTTGAAAGATATCCCCTTAAAACTTTCCTGCTTTTATAAACAGATGCTTCTCTCTTGGTCACCGATCCACAAACAGTTTTTTCCCACATAGATGCTACATATGGAACAATGAAGACATCATATAATGAAACAAATCCTTATTTTACCCTTTCTGGTTTACTTTCAATATCATGTTATAATGTATTTAACATAGTTAAAAATGCAATCCCAAATGGAATAATAATATTATATAAAGGTACAACAGGACAGAATCCAACATTATTACCTACTGATCCAACCAAACTTGAAAATGGCCAAATTTGTTTCTCAACATGCGACAGTACGGGATGTCGTGCACGGTATCTTATTAGAACGGCTTCATTAATAATCTTGACTGGAAAAAGATTTGGAACTTGCCGGCTAGATGCATGATAAATAATAAAGTAAAAGAAGTATCTTTGATATAGATATAATTAGCTCTTTCTCTGATGGATGCCCTGAAAATGCATTTAATTTATTTTGGTCTTGCTTCTTCTTCACTGAATTATGGGAAGACTTTTGCAACTTATTTTCTACTTGTAGTGAAACATCTTTTACCTTTGCTCTGAACACATTTTGTTTGGCTTCACTAACAACCCACCTGAAAAAAAACTATTTTATATCATTAATCTTATGACCAATCACTAGGGACTATTTCCATGCACGTCAGGTCTGAAGAGGTGCAGGACAGGAAGTTGGACAGGGGGAGTTGAAAGTGGACGGTGAGTTTATGTTTTCAACATCCTCATTGTCTGTTGATAGTAAGTGGAAGTAACTGTTTCTGAGATCACAAACAGTTAATTAATTAGAATGTGGTCTTTGAGGCGCCCTGCTGTGTAAAACTAACAGACCTCCATGGTTGAGTTCATTAGAAAAAGCCGATTCGAGTTCAGATTTAGGATACTGTGCAGTTGGGAAAGTAATTTCAACGATATTGTCAATCTGCACTCGTTTACTCGAAGCTTGTGAAGTGGCGGGTTTGATTACTGCTGGATTTAATTTCAGCTCAAACCATCTATAAACTATAAACTGAAATGCAAAAGAAAAGTGGGAAATGAGAAATCTGCACGGCCTCAATCTGTTGCTTCGACTCTGTTGTCTGATCTTTGAAACTTTGGTCCTGATGAAGGACGAGGAGGAGGAGGTGGGTTTCATTAAAGCTTTGTTCATTGTTCCAGATGGAGCTTCATCTAAACTGGGGCCAAATTACAGGCTGCGGTTTGTAACAGATCTGCTCGGCAGCCTGAGAGAGAAAGTTGCTGATCAAACCGCCATGGTGTCAACGGGCTCGCAGTCCATGCAGCCATGCAGCCTCCTCAGTCACGATCTTTAGATATGAAAGTTTGTCATGACTGGATGAACATTTACTGACAAACAAGTCTTATCATCACTTGTGAGATAACAAACCTTGCTTAATGGACCCGAATCCCACCAAACACCTGACCTGCCTAAGTGCCAGGTTTCCTCAGACATCCAGTCGTCTACCACCACCTGGGACTCTTCGTTTTCCTGGTTACCACAACGTGTGTGTGATAGTGGCCACAATGAAACGGATTCGAAGTACCCTACTAAACCTCACAACCCACCAGGGATAGATGATAAAAAAGATTTTTCCTGACTGTACGGTCTGCAGGAACCTTAACGTGCTTTGCTCATTTTCTTTATTATCTAGGTAATTTATTTTATCTGTTTGCTTTTACTTGTTCTTATGACAGATTTCTATCACTTCATTTGCTGTTTTAAATCAATGTTGGTTCAAATTAAATGGATTCAAATTGATTTGTAACTGAGCTCTATTTGGATCTGTTCCCAAAGTCCTCCAACTGGGAAAGCTCAGAATTACAGAGGTTAAAGTCCGTGGTCAGCTATAATAAATATAACGTCCTTGTGGATCATCATCAGGGTGTCTTTGGTTCAGACTGCAGAGCGCTCACTGCACCCAACAGAAGATCCACTAACCATCAACCCCACACGTTTTTATTGTTATTTTTGTCTTTCCTTAGAGGAAAGCTCTGCCAGTCAGAGATTAAAGCCTCTGCTTGTTGTTTTTAACTGTATCTGACATGTTTAAATCAGCTCCTTTAACCTAGCCCTCGTGTTCAGACCAATTGACTGGAGAGGAGAAGAAAATTTAGCCTCGGCCACTTGCGTCTTTCTCCTCCTTTTTGGGCGTCTCCAAGGAAACTGAGCTTTGTTGACGGGTGTGTTGACAGGCGGCCTCTCCGGCCAAAACTCCTGGTGAGGGCAAAGCATGCAGGGAAACTCCTGTAAAAAGCTCAGACACAGAAGAGCGCTCTGTTGCTGCATGCTGCTGTTGTGTCTTAATGGACTTTGTGTCCATGTTAAAGTAGCAGGTACAGACTTTGTGTTAAATAACCACTCACAGGCCTTCAGAACAATAGCAGCAAGTTCGCCTTTAGACCACCATTTACTTGAAGCTGAAAAGCTTCTGACGTAATTAACTACTTAATTTATTTGCATTGAAATGTGGATCATCAAATTCTCTGAATTTAAGTTTAGTTCTGCTGAAATCTGAATGCTTCGTTTCTTTGTTTATAATGCTCTGCACTAAATTTCATTTCTTCATTATCTGGCCAAATTATCACAAACCATAATATTAATCAGTTCAGTGTAATTTTCTGGATAATTATTAGAGATGTAATGTTCAGAAACGATTCAATTCTTATGAACAGCTCTTTTAAATGAACGAGTTGTCGTTCATTTGCAAATTGTTCTTTTTTATACACATCCCTCACTGGCTGTGTTTCCATTACAGTTATTTGCAAAATAAAAGCGATATTTCTAATATTTCAACAAGTGCAATTGCGATTTGCAGGTGTTTCCATTGAATGGTGGTTAGCGCATCAGCCGTTATTCTCGTAAAATCTTTTCACGCGAGTAACGGAAACGCACCTAATTACGGAAGCGTGGAGCTGTCACCCAAATAAAAAAGACATCAGACCTTATCACGTTATAACGTGATACTTTATTGTAACAACGTGAAACGTATCACGTTATAACGTGATACTTTATTGTAACAACGTGAAACCTATCACGTTATAACGTGATACTTTATTGTAACAACGTGATACTTTATTGTAACAACGTGAAACTTTATTGTAACAACGTGAAACGTATCACGTTATAACGTGATACTTTATTGTAACAACGTGAAACTTATCACGTTATAACGTGATACTTTATTGTAACAACGTGAAACTTATTACGTTATAACGTGATACTTTATTGTAACAACTTGAAACTTATCACGTTATAACGTGATACTTTATTGTAACAACGTGAAACTTTATTGTAACAACGTGAAACGTATCACGTTATAACGTGATACTTTATTGTAACAACGTGAAACGTATCACGTTATAACGTGATACTTTATTGTAACAACGTGAAACTTATCACGTTATAACGTGATACTTTATTGTAACAACGTGAAACTTATCACGTTATAACGTGATACTTTATTGTAACAACGTGAAACGTATCACGTTATAACGTGATACTTTATTGTAACAACGTGAAACCTATCACGTTATAACGTGATACTTTATTGTAACAACGTGAAACTTTATTGTAACAACGTGAAACGTATCACGTTATAACGTGATACTTTATTGTAACAACGTGAAACGTATCACGTTATAACGTGATACTTTATTGTAACAACGTGAAACGTATCACGTTATAACGTGATACTTTATTGTAACAACGTGAAACGTATCACGTTATAACGTGATACTTTATTGTAACAACGTGAAACTTATCACGTTATAACGTGATACTTTATTGTAACAACGTGAAACGTATCACGTTATAACGTGATACTTTATTGTAACAACGTGAAACGTATCACATTATAACGTGATACTTTATTGTAACAACGTGAAACTTATCACGTTATAACGTGATACTTTATTGTAACAACGTGAAACGTATCACGTTATAACGTGATACTTTATTGTAACAACGTGAAACTTTATTGTAACAACGTGAAACGTATCACGTTATAACGTGATACTTTATTGTAACAACGTGAAATGTATCACGTTATAACGTGATACTTTATTGTAACAACGTGAAACGTATCACGTTATAACGTGATACTTTATTGTAACAACGTGAAACCTATCACGTTATAACGTGATACTTTATTGTAACAACGTGAAACGTATCACGTTATAACGTGATACTTTATTGTAAAAACGTGAAACCTATCACGTTATAACGTGATAAGTTTATTATAAGAACATAGCCTGTACTGTACGGAGATGTTGTTACGACCTATATTGGAGCAAAATACATTTTATGGAAAATATACTCATCAAGCAGAAACTTTTCAGTTCTTTTTGACAATGATTAATTGTTCTACTCTGGTTTATTGTTGTACAGAAATGTGGGACAGTTATGAGAAACACGTAGGTCACCTGCCTGCGCACAGTGAGATGGTGTGTGTGTGTGTGTGTCTGAATTGCCACAGAGCAGGCATCCCCAACTTGGGACCTCTTGAGCCAGTGTCCTGCAGGTTTTCAGTATGGCTTATTATTTCCAGAGAAATTCCTAATTTACTACATGGGATTAAGTTTTACTTCATTGGAGAGATTTGATGAAGCTTGGAGGACACTTGTTGACGTTGCACCCTTTAAGTAGACAGGACCACGTCTTTGTGTCGGCAACTTATTTCTCCCAGTCCCAGCAGTGCATATAGCCTTTATAATTTTCATTTTTATTGTCAAGACACAACATATTATTAACTGAAAACAGCGCACACACTCTATTGCCACTCAGACACACTGCGTGCAGGCAGGTGACGCACCGTGTTGCTTATAACGGTCTTGTGTACAAGAATAAACCAGGTCTGCACCAGCCTCTTAACGACCCATTATTTGAGTCAGGTGTGCTGCAGTATGGACATACTGAAAACCTGCAGGACACTGGCTCAAGAGGTCCCAGGTTGGGGATGCCTGCTCTGTGGCAATTCAGACACACAGGCACGCACCGTCTCACTGTGTGCAGGCAGGTGACCTACGTGTTTCTCATAACTGTCCCACATTTCTGTACAACAATAAACCAGAGTAGAACAATTAATCATTGTCAAAAAGAACTGAAAAGTTTCTGCTTGATGAGTATATTTTCCATAAAATGTATTTTGCTCCAATATAGGTCGTAACAACATCTGCGTACAGCACAGGCTATGTTCTTATAATAAACATATCACGTTATAACGTGATACGTTTCACGTTTTTACAATAAAGTATCACGTTATAACGTGATATGTTTCACGTTATTACAATAAAGTATCACGTTATAACGTGATAAGGTCCGATTTTTTTTTATTTGGGTGACAGCTCCACGCTTCCGTACCTAATGTCATTGACGTCTGCTGACAGAACGAGGGAGTCCCCAGCAGGTGCACCCTCCAACTCTTGGTCCAAGGAACAAAAAAGTGTGAATACTCTGAACTGCTGTTTGGTGTGTATAGGCACAAACAGCACTCTGGACTCATCCCCCCACATGAAAGAGGAGGGAGGCTACCCTCATGTCTACCAGAGTAAACCCCCAATGTACAGGTACCAAGCCGGGGGTCAGTAAGGATGCCCACAACAGCTTGACGCCTCTCATTGACATTGGCACCCAGAGGAACCAGATGAGGTGGTTCAGACATCTGGATGCCTCCTGGTGAGGTGACCTCGACACGTCGTACCAGGAGGAGATCCTCATTACTCTTAATAGTTCTACGTCTTTGAAGAAGCTGTGGAGAAAACGTGTCCTGAAGCAGCCGATACCTCCGACTCTTCACAGATGTCTTCCATCAAAACCTCAGAACCTAGAAGAAATTTTATTTTTCTTTGGTTTTTAATGATCTCATTTCAGAAAAAAAAGATCTTTTATAAAATTATCTTTTTTAATTATAAGTAAATGCTGCATGTTTCTCTAAAATGTCTCTTTCCATAATAATTTTTGTTCTAAATTTATTCCTTTTCATACCTTATCACTTCATTTCTTATTCTTTACTCATTTAGGCTGTTTTCCATCTTTATTTCCAGCTTTCTGCTAATGTTTTTGTATTTTGTTCTCTCTACTTTCCTTTCCTTCATTCATTTTTTGAATCTTCAGGTGTTTCGTCCATTATTCCTTCCTCCAGATTCCCATTCTTTAATTCAGATTCCTTCTCTCAACCTTTTTTTCTTTATTTTTTTTCCTAATCTGTTTCCTCCTCCATCGTTTCCTTTTTCTCATCAGCTCTTTAAATTCAGTGATCCTGTTTTTCCATCTTTATTTCTCCTTTTCTTCTGTTCTCATCATGTTTTCATACTTTATTTCTCTGTTTTCTCATCCTTCGTCCTCTTCGTAGATGAACACTTACCATTGGAACTCGTGTTGAAGAATTGGGCTGTAATTTGTTGCAGACCTTCGGTGTGGGATCCTGCCATGATCCAGCTCCACTGCAGGATGTTCTGGTTTCCTGTGGTGGTCCGTGGGGAGATGACTAGGCAGAAATGGACCCCAGGACTCTGAAACCCCCCTCCCACATTGGGTCTCTACCTGCAGCCGGTGGATGCAGGAGGCGGTTTGGATCAGCTCAGGTGGGTGTTTATCCAGACCTCTCAGAGAAAAAGTTTGACTCCTACTCAGGAAATAATTAGTCTCATTTCCTCTTTTGCTGGCAGCTGGAGCTGCTGGCGTCTTCATGGAAGCTCTGTGTCAGATTTTCTCCACAAATGGATGCAAATGGGTGGAGAATTTACTAACGCACCATCCTTTTCTCCCCCATCAGCCAAAAGATGGAGATTATTGACCATCATTCAGTTTTCAGTTTAAAAGCAGGACCTAGCCTCTCTGAGGAGTCAGTCTGCAGGAACTGGTCTGAGTCTCAGCGTTGGGTTGTCTACAACCATGGGGACCCCAATCCCAGCACCAGGACCCAGTAACTGGTGGGCCAGGCCATTTTTGTTAAAGGCAAAGTTAACTTTGACTTCATAAGAGGTCAAATTCCAGTTCGATAACTCAATATTCTGCCCAGATAAAGCAGACTGGGTATAAAAAACCAGTTAAAAGAAGAGAAAATGCGATCCAGCTGTGTCATAATCATAGAACCTGATCAGTGATATTATGAGTGATGACAGACAGATCAGATGCTTCCATTGGATCTGGCCTCTCCACAAACTTCTGCATCGAGTCAGAGAGGAACTGTGAAGGAACAATCATTAACTCAGTAAATCAGTAACACCATCAGGGTGTGTGAATGTGTGTGTGAATGGGTGAATGTGACATACATGTAAAGCACTTTGGATAAAAGCGCTATATAAGTACAGACCATTTACCATTTAACTCATCTTAGAGAAGGTCTACTGGAGCTCAACCAGGCTGATCCTGGTTCATGTGCAACTTCAGCGCTGTAAACATCAAACATCTGCAGCAGATACAAACCTAAAATTCTGTCAGTAAACACGTAAATGTGACTCTCTTCACTTTGCAAGGATGGATCAGAGTCGGACCGAGTTTAATTCAGCGATGCCTCTAGAGGTGGCGGAGAAGGAGGGTCACCTGTGGGTGAGATCTCGGTCTCGTTGATGGACTCATGCTGGAAGAGAAACGCGTAATGCTTGTTCCCAAGGGTTCACGAGCGCTGGGCAGCATCAATTCGCTAACCTTCGCTAACGTTTTCCTCACGGTGATGTGTGTACTTTAGCTGCGTTGATAAGCCGCACACACTACCTGATTCACCACGAAAAAGTAAAACACATTTGAAATACTGCGACTGCAGTTGGGCATAGTCTGTTCGCCTCACACATTCCCCACTTTGAGGCCGAACCCCATCACACACTAACAGATCTCTGCAGCAACTTGTCATGCCAACAGCAAGCAACTAGTGCCAACTACAAACCACTGGAAATCAAGGGGAAAATCTGGCAAGAAGTCATGTAGTGCATCCCCAGCTTTTTATACTTACCAAACTTAGCCCAGTAAAAAACAAACACTACAGTAAAACTAACACTTTTGTTTATCCTCTAACTGGCTGGATACTCGTTAAAATGACAACATAATGCCGGAAACCAATGAACATTCTCCAAAAGTCAGACTTGATAAGATGTTATCTTACCTATCAAGTAGTAGAGCTCTTGTTCCGCTCTCCTTCAGCTTTTTCTTGGAAGTAACCTTCTCCAAAACAGATTTTTTTTTCCGAATCGATATAGGCACCTTTTCTACCCCAAAGTCCCTTATGTTGAAATGTGTACCATATTTTGATGTAGTAAGCTAGCCTAGCTCTGGCTCTCTGATGTTTTTTCAGTTTTTTCCATTCCACAGGTAACTTTTAATTTTTTGTGTTACAGCATTTAAAGTGTAACTACACCCCCTACTTTTTGCGTAACTCCACCCACTGCCAAATTTTGAAAAATGCCAGAAACTACAAGGGTCAGGGTGGGAGGTGTGGGGTGATCAGGGGGCGGAGAGTGGGTGGGTTGGGATGCACAGGCAGAAATGACTGACAGATAGCAGCTCAGCTCACTAGAAGATGGAAAGTGAGATCCACAAAGCAGCTACGCCACAGAGCATCTTTGAGGTGGAAGACTTTTCCCTCCTGAATCTCCTCAGCTACACATGAACCAGGTGGTCCTGAAGCTTATCAGTCTATCAGTCAGGCGTTAGCGCTGTTAGCTGCCTGTCAGCAGCTCTGGAAAGCTGTGGAGACTTGCAGCAGGTTGTGGCAGCTGCAGGAAGTGGAAGTGGCTGCTGCTACAATTTGAGCTGCTGTCAGTCGCCAGATGAGGATCAGCAGGTAAAGAATAAAGTCTGGGGTCAGTGGTTTCGTCAGCCAGTTTTCCCAGGGCTATATATCGAAATATATAGATATATATTAGTGCTGGGCACGTTAACGCGCTAACACAACGCTTAATTAACGGCATTCATTTTTTTAATCGCGTGTTAAGGTTTTTTTTTTGCTGGCCGCTAGCTTTGATGACAGAAACATGGTGTCTCTGTCTCTCTTCCCTGCTGCAGCGGTAATGATGTAATCAGGAGAGAGCGGGATTATTAACATGAAGAGACTTTTTCTGTCTGGAACTTAAGAAAGAAGAAGAAAAACCGACAATTATCTTTGTCTGTCAAAACCCATACCGATGGACACTATGGTTTTTGGATGAGAAACTGCTCCCAAAAAACAATGAGAAACTGTTTATTATTACTATTATTATTATTATTTATTTTTTTAAACTAAATGCCGTTTTAATTTGGGCAAGACAGCAAAGGTAAGACATGCTTTCTGACTTTTACAAATGTGCAGCATAAATTGGGTCTTCTTCTGTCTCTGGTTTGGTGAATCTTGGTCATATTAAGATGAAATGTCCAGCTGTGGAATCTGTGAGATGTGAGCTTTCAGTAGAGGAGCCGTTTGTTCGTGTTCATGGGGAGACATCATCTATGTTTACATATTTTTCGACTTTGTGTAGCTAGTCTTTGAATTGTTTGTCGTTTTAATTGTGATTGGTGGTCACAGAAATGATTTGGCTGAGGTGGTAGCTGAGATTCTGGACTTTCTGTGGATACCACACATTTATAGTTGCACATCTGACGCTACACCCAGAAACAAGATGTTAACCCCTTAATTCCAGAGGCTAATTGCAGAGGTTGCAGAGGTATGAAGCTAAACAGTCAAGCTAAAAAAAGAAAGTTAAGAGAATTTCTAGGCCAAAAACCTGGATAATGAAGCAGTGAAGGTGCACGGATGGAAGTTATTGTGCATATTGTGAATATTTCTCTCTCCTCACCATCTAGAAGCTGTGAGATTCTCATCCTGCTTTCTGTCTGTTCACCTGATGCTGATATTCATCACATATTGTTCCTTCTGTGTTTAGAAGGAAGCAGCTTCACAGCTTTAAACTCATCCTGCTGACTTTTTACCTTTCAGTTAGTAAATCCTGAACATTTCATCCTTTTTTGTCGTAAACATTTGATTTTATATGAAGAAATATTTTAACTGTTGGTGTTTAAAGAGAAAACTGCTGCTAAACCTGTTTATGTGTTTAGTGCAGGGGTCTGCAGCCTTTCCAATCCAAAGAGACATTTTTCCCTCAGCCAGCTAAATAAAACTAAAAAATGTTACGAGACCTTTTAAAAAGGCAACTTAATATATTTTAATCAAGAGCCACCATAGGATGTTTGTTATTTTTGAAGAACCACATTTTTAATTCCATTTTTATGTTTTAAAATAAAGAAAAACATAAAACTTTTATAAAAAGAAAATAAACAGACTTTCTTCTAAGGGATGTAGATATTTGTGGAAAATGATGTAAAAGAGAAAGAAAAAAAAAGTCCCTGGTTTCAAACCCAATGACAAGAAAGAGAGACTTTAAAAAATATTTTAGCTACGTATTTAGAGGCATTGTGGAAGGTCTAGAGAGACACTTGCGGCTCCAGAGTCGCAGGTTGGAGACCCCTGATGTTGTGTTTGTAAACCACAATTCACTGCATTTTCTATCATAAAGGCCTTCTTTTAAAGGAAAGAGACATTTTCCGTGTAACAATGCAATTAATCGCAGCATGTCATGCGATTAATCGCAGCATGTCATGCGATTAATCGCAATTAAAAATTTTAATCGTTGCCCAGCACTAATATATATTAGGGCTGGCCGATTAATCGATAAAAATCAATAAATCGAATTTTCCATTTCTGGCGATTTATTTTTATGAAAATCTGTTTTTTTCCATAGTTAGTTAGCAGCAGACTTAGAATGGTGTTTGTCTGACAGATTTTCAGTGAAGTGACCCTTCACTCACGCCTGGGATTTAGCTGTGCGTATAACTGTCAGAAATGCTGCTCTCTGTGTGCTTGGGGCTCGCTGTCATCTGGTCCACCTGGGGTGTCCCCCACAGGGAACTGCTGGGCGGGTTATGTGCAGTGTTGGGCACGTTACTTTGAAAAAGTAATTAGTTACAGTTACCAGTTACTTCTCCCAAAAAGTAACTGAGTTAGTAACTGAGTTACTCCACTATAAAAATAACTAGTTACCAGGGAAAGTAACTATTTCATTACTTTTTTAAAGTTTAAAAATGTCAAAGAAGTTTGATTTTTTTCAGAACAGGTTTCACAGGCCAGGTGCATAGAGTAGAACAGCAAAGACTGGTACCTGAACAGAGGTTTTAATATTTATTGCACCTCAAAAGACCACAACTGGTACAACTGTACTTCAAGAATTTTCTTCATCATTTCCACCTCGAAAACGCCGTCTTTCCCTGAGACTCCGGACTCGCCATCTCTGATTTTTTGTGTGTGTGCTTCTATGTGCTGGGTTTGTGTGTAAACATCCGCCCACCTGGTGTCTCTGATTGGCTTATAAAATTTTCCTCCAATCATCATTACTTAATCGCTTACCCCTGTTTTCACTACAGGGGAAAACACACACACATTTGGAGCTCCTGTGTCTGTGAGCCAAGCTAGCGTTAAACCAAGTGGGACGACCACTTCGTAGCTTCACTCAGTAACTTGTAGTAACGGCATTTTGGTAATGGTAACGGCGTTGTAACGATAGAAAAAGTAATTAATTAGATTACTCGTTACTAAAAAAGGCAACGGCGTTAGTAACGGCGTTTATTTTAACTCCGTTATTCCCATCACTGGTTATGTGTGACGTGACTGTGTGATGGTGAGTGCTTGTAGGTACGGCACAGGGGAGGGTGTGAGTGTGGGGTTATATGGGGTGCAGATTGGAGTAGGTGGGGGGTGGGAGAAGGGGGTCGATGGCGCCCTGGTTCCCGAGGTGTGTGGCTAGAACATCTGTGTGTGCTGGCCTACGTCGAGTGGTTGTCTGGGGGGCCACATCGCCCAGCCCTAATATATATATATATATATATATATATATTTATATATATATATATATATATATATATAAATATATCAAGCTCCCCTAATTTTTTAATTTACATCTGGTCTGGGCTAAGCCCAGGGTGTCCTCAAATGCTGGAGACGCCCCTGTCCGGTGTTACTTTTACACCCCTCAAAAGCACAAATCCATCCCAATGCAGGAACTCTGAAAGAATAGAAGTCTGAAACTAGCAGATCTACACCATATAAGTTCACATCCCTTCATATGTGTTGGTGGGCGTGGTTTTCTATACCTGCAATGCGAGGACCCGCCTACCTGCATCTGGAGGGAGGGGCTGCTACATCACCAGTAACAAAGCCCGGTTTTACCCTGTGGGGGCGTTATGAGCCATTTTTGACCCACAAAATCCCATTTTTTAAAAATGACAAATTTTATCAACAGCATACATGGTTCACAGCTCAAAAAACACATCAATCAGCAATCGTGCTGCCTTTAAGTTTTTTAACATGTGGGTGTTTCATTCACATGGAACCAGTGTTCTGAGAGCCTGAAAACACTTTGCACCATTTTATTAATGAGACATGTCTGAGAAATTCCACAGTTATGATGATTTATCCTTATTTGCCGATTTCAGCAAATTCAACTTTTTTTTACTTTTTTACCAGTCATATTATGGAGCAGTGGGACCACCTGGAAACACTTCAAGTTGCTTCAAGTACGAAGAACAGAAATGAAACCAACACAGCTCAGTAAAACCAGAATAGAGCCACACTGAATGAGTAAAAACACGTAAAGCAGGATGACTCTGGTGGGAACCCGAACCCAAACTCATCACTGACACCCCATAAAATCCAAAACTCTGTTGTAAATAACACAAACTGGGCCATAAATAATAAACCAATAATCACATGTGATCTTTTAAAAGATGTAAGAAGTAGAGTAAAGGCATCAGATTACCAATAGTCTCTGTTTCTAGAAATTCACACGGATTCAAACTGAAATCAGAAACATCTCTGAAACATAAAAAAATCATAAACACAATTTAATTTACAGCCGAGTCAAATGAAAGAGTAGTTTACTGCCTCTTCATCCACTTTTAGAAAGAGATCTTTATGTTTCAAACAGGAATCTAAAATTAATATACAGGCAATAAATTATCATTTTACCACCAGATGTTCTGTTTCCATATTAACGCCTCATTTTCCTGCAGAAGAAAATCCCTAGAGATGATCTGGGCTCACATCAGAGCTCAGAAAGAAAACAAGGTTATAAATATAATGAGAGTGAAAATAAACATCGATTTCCACTAAGAGTGGGAAACAACAATAAAAACATCCCATCATAGGACAGATTAGCTCAGACTGGTAAACTAATGCTGGTTGGAGTTACCTGGAGGTCCAGCCGTGCTTTAACATCTGAAGAGAACGTTCCCTCCCAGTTTTTTTTTTTTACAACATTTTTACCTGGAAGACAAAGCAGGTTTATTTATACTTCATATTTCACTACATGATGACTCAAAGTGCTTTATATAAAACATTAAAAACAAGGTGTAAAAGAAACATTAAAAGTAGAAAACACCACCCTCCCTCCCAGGTGGTGGGGTCTGTATGTGCTGGTGGTCTGGGCCTGACCGGACGTGCTGCCATCGTATGGGTTGGTGTATGCCCTGGTGTCTGGTAGCCGCCCTGGGACCCAGGGTATGGCTCGAGGGCAGGAAGGTTTGTAGGGCAGTGATACTCAACTCGATAGGGCTGAGGGCCAGATTTAGAAAATAAGAAATGGTCGGGGGCCAGTTTATAAACCATCATGCAAAATCAGTAAACTTTGAAAAAGGCAGACAGCTTGTGCTCATATTTTGATGCTTTTTATTAGCTCCATTGCAATTCAGCAATATTTATTCTGAACCATCTTTAACAGTATAGCCAGAACTCTTTTTCTAATCATGCATACAAACATTGCATAAAATAAGTAAACTATTAACAAGTTTTTCAAAAAATAAAATGAAAAATATTTAATTTTATTCTTTTAGTGTGAAAGATGCACAAAATGTTAAGATTCAAATAACAAAAACATAGCTGCACAGTGCAAACCAGCAAATATTGGAAGAGCTACTTCAGAAAAATCTTTGCTCATTATAAAATAACAAGAACAAAAAAAAAGAACAAAAAGATGTTTGAAACAGTCCGGACCAGAAAACACAGGTATGGGATCAGATGCTCCAACTTAATGCATCACACACAGTCCCCTCTTAATGTGAAATAATGCATCTCATGTCCTTTGAGAGGTTGTTGAAGGATGGTTTGTGAGATGTCAAGGCGATATGCAAGCACTTGAGATGCGAGTCAGTGAGTTTGTTGCGCTTTTTGCCCTTAATTACATTCATCACTGAAAAGCCCGACTCGCATACGTAAGTGGATCCGAACATTGTCAACATGTATATAGCGAGTCGTTTTGAGTTCGGATACTGATGTACTGAGTGCGTCCAAAACTCACATAGTCTCTCCTCTTTGAACTTGGCTCTCAGGACATCGTTGGCCTGAATTTGGACCAGTTCCAGTTGGAAAGCGCACTCGTTGATTTCAGGCACCGCGCTTTTTGCCTCTGCTGAACAGCTCCCGGTGACACTGACAGCAAACGGGTCGCACACGAAAAGCAGCAGTTGCTGTGGGATCTTGAAGTTGTCAAACCGCGATCCGAAGTTTTCTGACAGATTTTTCAGCAATAATACCATATGTGACAGCACAGTCCCATTTGTAGGAACACCATGCAGGGACATGATCAGGGACAACTTTGTGTGTAATATCTTATATCAGAGCACGAATGATCACAGGCCAGTCAACAGTCCCCGACGGGCCAGATTTGGCCCGCGGGCCTTGAGATGGTTGTTGAAACCATGTTGTTGAGTATGGCTGTTGTAGGGGTTTGAAGGGGGGCTGAGTGGGGTTCAGAGGATTATAGGGGGAGGTGCTGGGGTGTGAGACAGAGATGTTAGTATGTCGTGTGTGTGTTTATGCTGTGGATGATATGTGTGTGTGTGTGTGTGTGCGTTTGCATGTGCTAGGATGAGTGGGAGTGTGCAAGATCATAGATGAGTAGGTGGGGTGGGGAGGGATGACATGACCCTGTGGAGGGGACCTGGGTGGCCCTGGGGGTGGTGCGCAACGGATCTGGGCTCTCTCACTATTCTCCTTCTGCTCCTCTACTTCCCCCCTGGGTGTCTGGTGGTTGGGTGTCTTCTGGGGTCGGTGGCGGCTTGTTGACTGCAGTAGCTGCGTGGCCTGATTGTTTGGGGCGGCTGCCTCTGGCCTGTCTTGCCCTGGGGGGCCTCCTGGGTGGGTGGGTTATGTGTGATATGACTGTGTGATAGTGAGTGCTTGTGGGTACAGCACAGGGGAGAGTGTGAGTGTGGGGTTATATGGGGTGGAGATTGGAGTAGGTGGGGGAGGGGGAGGGGGGTCGATGGCGCCCTGGTTCCCGAGGTGTGTGGCTGGAACATCGCGGTGTGTGCTGATCTACGCAGGTGGTTGTCTGGGGGGACCTTGTCCTCCTAAGCATGGTGCGAGCCATCTGCCTTTTGGGGGGGGCTCTGGGCTCCTGGGGCCCTGTGCCCTTACACTGAAAGAAATTTGGAGTGGTATTTACTTAGAAAAAGTTCGGTAACATTTTCCACACAGAATCTCTTAGTAAAATTTACTTAAGATATTTTCAAGTAACTTCTACAAGCAGTTAAGAATTGCTCTTATCAGAATATTTAAGTAAACTTAATTTTTGTTTTTCTGTCCGTCACTGGAGTTTACTTGCATCATTAGAGTTAATATTACTGGAGTTTACTTCCATCATTAGAGTAAATATTACTGGAGTTTACTTGCATCATTAGAGTAAATATTACTGGAATTTACTTGCATCATTAGAGTAAATATTACTTGGAAGACATGTTCACTTAATTACAAATCTCTCCTCAAGATTCATAGATTTTCATGCATTTTTAACTTGCTATTCTACTTTTTAAAAAAATAGATTTACATAATATTTTAACTACCTTTAACGTGAAATAAAACATGAAAAATATAGTCTTTAAACAACACCACCTTTATTCTTTCTGGTGCCTGACAGATAAAACCTTTAAAATGACAGGAAAACAGTGAAATTATCTAATTTAAATGATATTTTCCATATTTACGTGCCTCAAAAGAAAAAAAAAAAAAAAACTCAAAAGACCTTTCACAGGTTTCCAAGGATGGTTACATAAAACATAGTGTGTGAGCTCCAATATTACCACTTCCAAAGGCTTCAAAAAACAACCAGTTATCTTTAGAAAAAAATGCACAAAAGTTTTTTTCTGTTTTGTTAAACAGACTTAAGGCACCATTATCAAAACAATCAAAACAATATACAAAACAATATACAAAATGCTATTGTGCAGTGTGCTCAGCAAAAAGAACACAAAAGAAAACAATACTTGTAGTCTGAAAGACGCACACCTCTCCCACACACACAGCTCAATTTACCTGAGATTCGGAGAATAGAGTGGGCCACCTTTCCATGAGGGCACTGACTGCAGGGCATTGGTTGACAACTTCTAGTCTTCGATAGGAGAAAGATTTCTCCATTTTCTTACAAATGACTCTATCATTGTTTTTCTTTGTTGCTTCCTTCAGCTAGTCTTGCCTTTCCTGTTCTAGGGTGTCCACTGTCTCTCCAATTGGCAATGGTGGCAGGTAGTTCACTTCGGCTTTCTTGGGACATTTGATTCCTTTGGTTGAGCCCTTTTCATTTGAATTCAGTCTTTTCCTTGTGTTTATCTCAAGCTCTGGACAGGCAAGTTGGAGGCATCTAAGTTTTGTCCGGTAATTTCCCATTTTGTATTTAATCCTTTGCTGCCAACCATATAATCCGTTAAAAGAACCAGGTTCTTTAAGACATGGGTATTTTTCTATCAGTGCTTCAACAACAGCTAAAACTTGGATACCTGTGGGGTATGCAGTGTACCGAAATATTTCTTCTGCTAGTTTTTCAAGTACATTACTTATCAGTCTTGGATTGTTCAACAAGGTGCCATCCTTTTTGTAGGCCAGATTTCCTGCCTCCAGCATAAGGTCCACATCGTAGGAAAATGCAGGTCCTTGAAATTTTGCTGGCCATGGCTGAGAACGGCCACATGTTTCACTTTGATCAGAAGGAGAAAGGATAATGGTGTCATGGGATCCAGATGAAATGCTGGAGGAACATTCATAAGTTTGTTCTGTTATGGAGTGGCCAACATCTGTTACTTCCACAGTAGAGAGATTTAGTATGACTGGAGCCTGAGGTTGTACAATCTTCAGTGTTAAGTAAGTAAAAAACTGGCCTCCAAAATTTGTGTCTTCGTACATTACTGTAAATTCCCCTCCAATACAAAAAGTCTGTCCAATGATAGCCAGCAATTCCTGGAGTGTATCAGGTATACCCGATGGTAGAATCAATTTGCGGATATCATTTTCTTCCGGAGTTTTGCTGGAGTAGCCATCTTGGTGGAATCTGCATTCAAACACAGATAAAGATTGAAACACATACATCGAAGTACTGCAACAACTTTTATACTCGTGTTGACACCTAGAAGGAAAGGCAAATATGGTGTTTCAAAGTTGTAAGTCGTCTTCCTGCTAGAACATATGGACTCAGGGCATAAAAATCTGCAAGCTCTCTGTGCTCGAGTATTTGCACATTGCCAGTGTTCTCCAACTCATAGCTCCGGAGGTGCTCATTGTACCATGTGTTTTGAAGACTTACAACAAAGACCGGTTTGTCATGAATCAGCATTATCTGCAACACCTCTGCAAAGTCAGGCAGCCCTGTGGTAGACCCATAACACAACAACATTCCAGTTGCATAAGTAGTGCCCAAATAGCAGACACTGGTGGCAACATGTACTTTAGTGACAGTTGGAAGTCTATGCTTGACTGAGTCTCTTATGGTATCCTTCAGTACATCCAAAGAGACTTCAGTTGTTTTGGTGACTGAGAGGGAGCAAGATGTGACTGCATTTAAGTCATTGAGATGGTATGCAACCATCAACTGGTGCTTGTTTGCAAGTGACAGCAAAATATTCCTGAAGCATCCCGTTTGTCTGACCACTCTTTTAAAGAAACTGTGTTTTGCTTCAAATCGCATTGTCCACAGGGCAACCAGAGGTCCAAATTCCTGAATGAGCCGAGGATAATGCTCGAGAAAGTGGTGCTTGGGAAGGACTCTCTGTTGTGGAAATGCTTCAAGGAATCTCCACCAATGCTCAGAAATTAAACTGTCAAGATAACAGATGCTTTGTTCTGTATGGATGGGGGACATCACAAGGTCCACAATGTCTTTCAGTGTAATCAGTATTTTCCACACTGGTTCATCTTCAGGTACTTTTAAACCTATTATCAGAGGCAACAGACAAAGTAAACACCAGTTCTCATGTGCATTGCCTCCAACTGACTTTCGTGTGGCAAAGTTAGCTGGGACAGGATGAGGACAGTTAGCTTTATCGCTCCATCTAAATGGGAAGTGTTGATTGGAGTCATTGAGTTCGTTGAGAGAAAAATATTTCTTCTTGATCAAGACATCAAATGATAATGCCAAATCCAGTGGAATAATTCCCTCAAGAAGATCATGTAAAACATCAGGTGGGTAACCAGATGTCACATGGAAATGGTCAAGTTTTTCAGAGAGTGCACGGAGTTGTTTCACGCCATAGCAAGGACTGTAATTCAAACTAGACAAAGCTGTCTGAACATGCAGTTCATGCTGCTCTTTAGTTCTCTGCTGGAATACTCCAGATCTTACTTCTTTAGACTGAAACTCACTGTGATGCCCAAGACAAAAGCGACAGATGTAAGACTGTGTAAAGTTTTCAATAAACCCTGCCAAGGAATGGGCTCCCAAATTGTCAGCCACAACGCTCACCACAGTTGCTTTAATCACTTTTCTACAACCTGGAACAAAAACACCATCCTTTTCCAGGGTTTTCAGGTCAGTTAACAGAGGCTCTAAGATTTTCTTGTATCCAAATTGCTTGGTGTTAGTTGCTTTACACAAAACGGCTAAATAAATGGATGCTAGTGTTGATTGTGACTGGACTGGAATGTCTCCCAGCATCCAATATACAGCTGTAACTTTGTGCTTTTTGCGAGATGTCCCAAGTGGATTACACACCTCAAAGTCATCAATGTACAGAATGATGCTAAATCTGTCCTCTTCAGAGAAAAAAACATTTTTTCTATAGTGGGACCCATCATGAAAAGCGTGGTATTGAGTCCTTTCAGAATTTCTTTCACAACTCTGGACTTTTTCCCAGATTGTCCTATTGTTTAAAACCTGTAACAAGGACTGCAATATTGGTACATACTGAAATGTTCTCCCTTCTCTCTTGTCAAGTATGTACTCCTCTGGCTCAACAACAAAAAAATGTTTTTTCATAAATTGCCTTCTCTTGTAGGAAGAAGCAAAAGGTCCATCTGTCCTAAGAGCTGAACTTACAGGGTGCAACTGACAGATATTTTTGACCAAGTCAGAGATTAAAGCTGAATCCAAATCACAGTTATGATTCTTCAAAGTGGACTCAACAAGATCTTGAAGAACTGGGCTAGATGCAGTGGCTGTCATGAACTGAAGCTCATCCACAAGTTCATTTATACATCTGTTTGGCACATTGAAAATGCTTTCTAGTTTTAAGAAAATGAGGCCAAACCTTTTTTCTATGGCTTGAGACAAATTCTCTGGTTGGTTATCAAAAGGCTCAGGATTATTCTCAGCAAATGATGGCTCCTCCTGAGTAAGCGTGTGACTTGGGTATTGCTTCAGAAGCTCATCTTTAAAGTCTTTATTCCCATGAGAAGAATGTTTCCTGTGTCGATGAGTCGCAAAGGTTGAATATATGCTTGTAGTGAAGTTGCAGTTTTTAAAAACACATTCGACTACTTCAAATCTCCTCAAATGATTTCCCAGGTGTTCAAAATATTGTCTCTCTGAGTGGAAATAACTAGAACTGCACAGCCCACAGCTAAAAGAAAGAACTTCCTTTGGTGAGGCTGACTCCACATGGTGTCGTGATAAATGGGTCCGAAGAGCAACAAAGGTTTTAAAAGAACAAGGACAATCCATGTAGAGACAAGGTATTGATGCGCTGCGACCACAATGACCATGTTTTAACCTGTAGTGTCCTAACAAGCTTAGCCTTTTCTCAGACTCAAATGTACATATTTTACATGTTCACTTCATCTTGTGAAACCTAAAAAAAAGTCAATGCATACATTTAATCTGTAAATCCTTATATAATAATGCTAAGGTGAATAGCTTACCTTGCAGTGGCCGTTGAAACCGAACTGCTGTATGATTCAATTCTATCACAAACCTGTGAAATATACAGAAACAAGTATAAAAAAATATATATATAGCAATCACCAAACTATTACTACCCCCATAAATTCAGTAACATGATGGTTTTTTGGGCTGCAATCTGTAGTGACACCCTCAGTTATTTTTGGTCTGTTTAAGTAACAGTACACATAATGAAAATTCATTGCATGTACATAGTAGCAACAGGTGTCAACATAAACGAAATGACTGATTTTTCAATTTGATTTCAATTTCAATTTGATCAGTTAGTTTCAATACCTCCTCAATGGTGCCTTGCTTTGTTGATATTAAACACTGACAACCCTTGCTTAAAACTGCAGAACCTAAAAAAACAATCCCAAATGTCAAATCAAAGGTTGCATTTAAACAATTAATAAGGGACAAAATATGACTGAAATACATGTATGCATGTACAACTGTATATTACGTACCGCGCCAAGAAAACTGTACTGTAGTGTTTTTGAAGCTCAATGCTATGTGTAGGAAAATCCAGGTATCATACTGATATAAGCTCATGTACAGATAAACTTCCCACAAAGTCACAAACCTTGCAGGAGTCTTCTTCCACCACTTCCCGGAGCTACAATGAAACTTTACAACTAAGATGAGGGAGGCTGGGTGCCCACATCACACACCGATAACTACAAAGAAACAGAAATAAAAATCAGAAGACTCCACTCTAACTCCACACTACTGTTTCTGTTCTAAGACCACAAATACTTAAACAAGTACATCTGCACAATTGCTCACTGTAAAAGATATACAGGACAAAACTTTGTTGTTGACGTGTCTATTGGGCAATATGTGGGATTTCTGCCCCCTTGTATTAAACACGAAGGTGTGTGGTTTCTGTCTCCAGATAGCCTGGTAGCAGCGTTTACAATTTGCTGCTGCTCTACTTGGCGCACTCAGGAGTTTCACTCAGATTAGCACAAACACGCATGGATGAGCACACTCTGACCGTCGGACAGAGTGCTTGTCCGAAAATATGATGAGATGACATGCTACTTAAATACACTAGATTCTACTGACAAGATAAGCTTAGCTGGTGGTGTCAGAGTTGCTCTGACAGATGCAAAAAAATCTACGGGACAGTGATTTAAAATGTAAAATTGGCCTATAAGTAATGACATGCTTCGTTGTCTTACAACAGAAAATAAATCGGAATTCGGCTGCATTGTGTTAGAAACGGGTGTACAGGACTGGCACTAGACTGCGTACACTGACACTCCCTACCGCTAATTCTCAACATGACCGCAACAGTGGTGTGTGGCAGGCTCAGTGTATCATTAGCTAGCTAGCTAAAAGGATAGATTGTCAGCGTTAACTGGCAAAGTCCACAGAAAACAACAACAGTGTCACTGACCGACAAGCAAACTGTTAACAAAGCACACGAACATACTCACATGAATTGGTGGGACATTCATCGAAGCAAACCGTTCCAATTCGTCTCTTCTTGTCCTTCAGTTTTCTACTGCTCCTATTCATGCGCCTCTCCTCCAGAACACGAAGCCCTGATCCTGTCGTGACCTGTTCCAACGGTTCCAACTTTGCGCGCACATTTTCTCGCGATGTCGTTCACAAGCTGAATTAAAGAGCCCAAGTACATTTTACTCGCTTTTATCAGACGGAACAATTAATGGTTTACTTTAGTTAATTCTACAGCATGCTATGGTTAAACTTTACATAGAAAAACAGAGATACAAATTTACATACAAACACAAAGTTACACATTGATCAAAAGGGACATTTTGGAGTAAAAATAATGTAAGAAGAATTTCTAGTAGAAATTACACATAAGGAAGAAATAATATTTACAGGGCCAAAGAGTAATTTTTTTCAGTGTAGCTTGGGCTGCGCTGGGTGGCCGGTGGCTGCCAGTCTTGGCCCACTGGGATCTGTGCCCCAAGACTGTGGGGGGCTCTTGCTGGGGCTCTCCTCTGCTGCCCTTCGGGTGGGGCTGGAGTCGTCTTCGGGGTGGGGTAGCTTGGGTTAGTGCTCCGGGGCTGCTGCTGAGGACCCGGGCCTCTGGGCTGCCCTCGTCTGCCTCTGACCTCTGTAGAGGTGTGGTCACTTACTGAACCTACTTTACATGAAATCTAGACTGAGTTGAGGAGAGAAAGAGGAGAGTATAAGTGAGGGGAGGAGGGAAGAAGAGAGAGGGAGAGGAAGAGATAAAAGGATGAGGAAGGATGGTGAGAGAGGCAGAGGAGGAAATGAAAGGAGAGGGAAAGTGAGAGGAGAGCTAGAGGAAAAGAAATGAAAGGATGAGGTGGGAAGAGGAGAGGATTGATAATGCCTTTTTCTTGTTTTAGATTTTGTATGTGTCATGGTATTAAAATCACAATTAACAAACAGCTTCATGTTTCTCTTCTGTTTCTCTTCTGTGGTAAAACCTTAAAAATGTTAAAATATTGTAATAATGAAACAAGCATATTGTTAAACAAAATTCACAGATTTATTGAAATTGCAGTTGTTTGTGGGTTGGGATGATTCATTCTGCATGTCATTCTGGTGGAACAACAGGAGGGCAAAGATTACAGAAAACACACTTTCACCATTTTGTCTTGTGGACTGAGTCCATCTGGGGCTGAATAACAAAGTGATGTGGGTATAGTTCCTTGCAAAATAGTGTACTTATTCCTTACAAGTCCTATAATTCTCTCCACATGGATGCGCACTGCTGCCAGTCCCCGAGACGACTCGACTTCCTCTGGGTGAAGCTGCTGTTTTCCTTTGGTAAAGGCAGGTATCTTCAGTCGTGCATTGACAAGTCCCAAAGACTCTGCTACATTAAACCCTCTGTCTGCAAGAACCACATCCCCAGGGGACAACAGGTCAAGAAATCCACTATGCTCCGTCACACACAAACACAAACAGTCAATAATACTGGTGAAATTTTTAAAGTTCTTTCTGTAACACATGGGAAGACTAATTAAAATCTGGATCTCTGCTCGGCCACCTCACAATGTTACACAGCCTGAAATACATTACATTCAGGGTGGTGTTGAAAACCCGACTAGCAGTTGATGTTGATACATGAAACAAATAAGCTAGAAAGAAAAGTGGCAGCTTCACCCTCAAACGCATTAATGTTAGTAACAGCTGCTGAAAAGGTGATAGACATGACTTAACTTTAAGGAAAGATGATATAAAAGAGAATACAACAATCAATTTACAATAAGAAGGCAGACCGGTTAACTCATGGACTTTTTCATCTTTGCCTTGGAAACTGTCTTGATTGAAAGATAATGAATTTAATTGACCTTTAAGCTTACGGATTTCAGTGTTTAATCTCATACATTCCTCATTTAATCTTTTAATTGTGAGTTGACAAACTGCATTACTACAGGAACCATCTATTTCCAATCCAGCCTCCTCCCTGTCATTCATCTGCTGCGCATCCCCTTCCCCCTGCCGGTCCCTGTTGTCCTCCTCCTGTCTGTCCTCCTCCTGTCTGTCCTCTCCTTGGTCCTGCTGGTTGCTGTTGTCCTCCTCCTGTCTGTCCTCTCCTCGGTCCTCCTGGTCACTGTTGTCCTCCTCCTGTCTGTCCTCTCCTGCTTTTCCTGTCCCTCCTCTGTCAGCTCTGCTAATTTTGCCATTTGATAAATCCTCTTCCGCTTGCTGGGAGAACTTAGATGAGGAAATATTGTTGGCACATGGTCTGGGCTTAGTGGGTTCTGGCTTTTTGCACCTGATGAGACAGAGGTTTCAGTTAATATTACTCGATCTGTTTTCCAGGCAGCTACAACCAAGTAACCAGATGAATGAAATATCTTAAGTTGATCTAAGCACAATAAACTATCAACATTGACCTACCACCCGAAGTTAACAGAAACTGAAAACTGTAAATGCTGCTAGTGCACAGAAGTGGCCATAAATAAAACAATAGGGAAACCGATTAAAATATCCGCTGCTGTTTTACCAATCGTCAGTTATTATTAAGACAGAACAGACTGCAGAGGAGCGTCTTTTGGCAGCTTAGCTTGTTGTGGTGTAAGCTAACTTTTGTTGCTGTAGACCGATATGTAAGCTAAGCTAACAACTGCTATCTCTGTTGAAAGATCTTCATATGAAATGCTAATCAAATGCATTTGTTGCACAAAGGGTCTAATCGGATTTAATCTAATCACTTACTTCTCTAAAAAGTTTGTTCATCAAACCCCGCTAGCTAAAGCTAGCTCTCCTAGCTTGCATTGAAACTCACCTGATATGAAATGTACACTGCACAGACGGCTACTTGCAGTCGGCGTCCAGTTAACCCTCCTGATCGCTGAAAGCCATCTCTGACGACGTTGTTCTTCCTTTGGTAATCGATAAAAACATATATCTCGGTCTCCTTTCTTTTTGTCACACCCAACTGCACCGCATTTTGACGGCATCTCCGACTACCTGTGTGGTTCAGGTACTCAGTGCAGGTACTCAATATGGCGGCGGCAAGCATTCGAACGCAGTGGAAAGCGTCTGTGACGTCTGCTGAAATGTATCAATATACATATACACACACACATATATATATATATATATATATATATATATATATGTATATAAATTAAGAAATTAGCATCCAGGATGCTTATGTTGTCAAGCATGCTAATTTTGTCCATGATGCTTATATTGTCCAGGATGTTACCATTCACCAGGATGCTAACATCACCAAGGATGCTATCATCATCCAGGACATTAATGCTGTCTTTGACGTTAATATTTTCCAGCATGTTAATGTTGTCCAACATGCTAATGTTTTCCAGGATGCAAATGTTGGCAGGATCCTAATGTTGTCCACGATGCTAATAATGTCCAGGTTGCTAATGTTGTCCAGGATGCTAACGTTATCAAGGATACTAATGTTTCACAGAATCCTAATGTTGTCCAGGATGCTAATAATGCTAATAATGATGCCATTGTCATCCAGGATGCTATTGTTGTCCAGGATGCTAGTGTTTTCTAAGATGCTAATGTGTTCCAGGATGCTAAAGTTGTCGAGGATGCTAATGTTTTACAGGATGCTAATATTGCCCAGGATGCTAATGTTGTCCAGATCTAGGGTACAAAGACTGGAGGTTTTCTTTCTAATGAAGATCAGTGATTTATTGATCCATCTCTTCTGGTATTTTCCTAATCAGGTTTTTATTCTCCGTGTTCCAGAGGGACAGTGTGAATACTCCTTCAGGTGGATACTGAGTTTCATTATCACTGCCAGTTAGATATTTTAAAAACATAAAACGAGTCCATCTGCTCCGCTTTTCCATTTTTATGAAGCTGCAGTGATGGAAGAAAAGCTGGCGAACAGCAAATGGACCAGACTGTTTGCAGAAAATGAAGTGAAGCTTGTGTCAGGGCCAGTTTTCTCCTAATGATAAAACCATGCGGTGTGCAGCGTGTAATAGATATGCGAGCACAGTTACTCACTTCCTTGTTGTGACTCTGTGGTTATAAATTGTTTTAAAACGTCCTGAGGTGGACGGTTAAAGCAATGAAGGATCTTTCTGAGAGGAGGTAGGAGGAAGGAAGCTTGTTCCACGTTTCTCCATATGTTCCTCTGACACTGGAGAACCCAAACACGGAGGAGGGAGTTATGAGGAAAAGAGAGGAGGGCATTGATGGCTCCAACAGCCACTATGATAGGGTTTCATCTGCAGAAATTCACTGTGATGACAGTTTAATTCAGACAGTGCCGAGCAAAGCTATAAGACTGTGGTAAGCTCCATTTACAGAAACCTGTGAGATTAAATTGATTTTTTTTCACATGAACTACTAAAATAAAGCTTTTCCATCATTTCATTGTGTCCAGTAAAAGGATTAACACAGATATTTACCTTAGCAGAGCTGCTGATGGGTGCAGTTTTGTGATCCAGTCAATGGGAACTTTGTGGACTTCATGCAGTACGGAGAACTGGAGTCACTGTTGCAGGTTATTATATCCCGAAAGCTAAAGCAGCACCTGCATGAAAGCTCGAAGTGGAGCTTGTTTACAGTGCATGTTGGACTCCAGCCAATATCTGACCATCATCACAGATTCTGGTTTCCATGATCAGGACCTGAAACTACAATGGGAGAAAGGAGGGTTTCTGGTCTGGGAAGCTGCAGATGGGATTCTGTTGGCCTTGTCACCCCTCATTTGTCAGAGGATATAGAATGGTGGAAGAGGATATAGAATTGCCTTTGCAAACATCTGTTCATGGGTGCAAAGCAAAATCCTGCCTTCAAGACTGAAGAGACAGAAGTGGATTTTTGGCCCCATCTTTACACTTCAATCTGATTGGATGATTACAAATCAAACTGTACAATTACAGAGCAAACTTTCCTTCTGCTACAGGCTCTTAAAAGTAAAGTAGATACTAGGAGTGCGCAATACTGCAAGATTTAGTATTGATTAGATCCCAAGTAAATAAAGAGGATGTTTTGTTGAAACTGATACTGATACTTTTTATTAGGACTGTCAAAAGTAACATGTTAATGTGAGGAGAGTAATCTGTGGAATTCATCCATTTATTCATTTTCTATACCGTTTATTCCAATTCAAGGTTGCGGGGAAGGTGGAGCCAAGCCAGCAATTAACACGCGAGACGCAGGGTACACCTGGACAGATTGCTAGTCCATCGCAGAACATCTATGGAATTATTGCATTCATTTTTAAATACATAACAAAGTCTGTAAGTCATGCCATATTAAAAATCTGAATTTGGCATTATCTGGGTGAGAGAAGCTGATTTGGGTGTGTAGATGCTTTGTTACAGCAGTGAACCAAATCCACCAAAAACCACTTTATCCTTATTTATTAAGTTTCTGACAGTTACATTAAAGTAGCAATGTAATTACTCTAATATCAATCGATGCAGATACCAATGTTGGTATTGATATTGATATTTTGGATTGATCCACCCACCACTCAAAAATAGATTTTAAAGACGTATGATGATGCGACTACTTCTATGTCTAAGGGAATGTAATGAACTGATATTACTCAGTCCCAGTGATTTATAAATATAAACTCATTTGCAAACATTAATTTAAAGCTGCAAAATCTTTATGATCTTAAACTGAGCCCATAAACGAGAACTAAAACCAAAACCCACAGATGATGACATTACCTCAGTCTCCGTTCTTGTCCACTCATCTGTCTGATCTGCTCAAACAGGAATTTTTTCCTTCATTTTTCTTAATATCTATTTTTAAAACGTCTTTGTGAATAAAACATAGAAACACAATGTTGTCTGCAGCCAAACCAAGAGACACCGCCTTCGTCTTCACGGTTATCTTGTAGGTGTACATTACAACCTCCTGCACCTGAGCTTTAGGTAAACATAACATGATGTGACCATAGCAAATTACGTCTAGACGAGTCATTTAAAGGTGTCATCACCTGGTCTTTTCATATATATCCACTGTCCTCTAAGTGTCTTTAAATATTTTTTTGAAAACTTCTTAAAAAAAAAAAAAAAAGAATCAAGCATAGAGCTTCTCGTGAGAGTTCATGCCATCTTTTGACTGATGTTAATGAGGTGCGTGCTAATTGGCCACAGGGAGGCCAGAGTCGGAAGGGGGGCTGGCCCAGTGTATGCACAGTGTCCGACTCCAAAATATCAACAGCTTAGTGATAGCAAGGAACCTGACTTAGCGGCAGCTTATGGAATTCAATCATTTATGTTTGAACCAGACTCTGAACCTGAGAGTCAAGATACCGAGATGGTGGAAGAAGCACATTTACAACGAAATGTTTACAAAAATTTACATGGCAGAGCAGTTCACCCCACTTAAAAAAAAAAAAAAACAAAAAAAAAACACGGGGCTCTTTTGTACATTGCAGGGAGAAACTTTTAGGCTTGTTCCTTGGTATTAGTATTACCATTAGCATTAGTATTAGACTTAGCTGCATCAGCAGTAAAGCATGACTTTATATCATTATATCATTCCACTACTAAAACAGACTTTAGGTGTTGAAGAGGGGCTGGCTTATTATTAAGTTAACACTTCGGTCCAACACCAAAAGACATTTTAACTTGAAAAAGTGCAATTTCTTCCATCTTCCAGAATGATAAAATTGTTGGCAACGATAATGCTGTCAGGGATGCTAATCCTGTCCAGGATCCTAATGTTCCCTGGAATGCTAATGTTGTCAGACATGCTCATGTATTTCAGGATGCTAATGATATCCAACATGCCAATGCTGTCCAGGATGATAATGTTGTCAAACATGCTAATGCTGTTTGGGATGCTAATGTTCTCTGGGATGCTAATGTTGATTGGAATGCTAATACTGTCAGGAATGCTAATCTTGTCAAATATGCTAATGCTGTTCGGGATGCTAATATCATTCGGGATGCCAATGTCATCCAGGATGCTAATGTTTTCAAACATGCTAATTTTGTCCATGATGCTAATGTCATCCAGGATGCTAATGCTGTTCCGGATGCTAATGTCTTCCAGGAGAACAATGCTGTCCGTGATACTAATGTCGTCCAGGATGCTGATGCTGTCCATGATGTTAATGTCATAGAGGATAACCTCGTCCAGGATGCTAATGTTATCCAGGATGCCAATGTCATCCAGGTCTCAAGATAAAAAAAGACTGGAGGTTTTCTTTCTAATAGAGATCAGTGATGTATTGACCCGCCTAATCTAGTAATGATTTCCTAATTAGATATTTATGTTCCACAGGGACCGCATGAAAACTCCTTCAGATGGATTCAGGGGCTCTGAGTTTGATTAGAATAGAATAGATAGAATAGAATAGAATAGAAATACTTTATTAATCCCTTCAGAGAGCCCTCAGGGAAATTTGGGTACCAGTAGTAATACAACACCAACAGTAAAGCAGGACAAGCACAAGACACAATATATACAGGTACAAAGCAAAATCGAGGCAAATAGAATGCAATAAATATAACAATAATAACAATAAGATAAGTTAATAAAACAATATAAACAAGCATTGCACACAGTAGCTGCTATTGGATGATCTGCTGCTGGAATTATCTTAAACAATAAGTTTGCCTCTGGTTGAGGCAGATTCTTGAGCTATAGTCTTAAATGAATGATCTGTTGTGCTTTAATTTGAGACAGTTGAACCAGTGAAGCACTGTGATCCAGTTTGATCATTAATATCTTATCAAACAGGGGCGACCTTTTACATCCAGAGAAGAATCAGCATAAAAGTGCCAATTTCTGGTTCAACTCGGATGGAAAGATGCTGCTTCTTTTTCCCTGCAGGCTGATGCAGATGTGAAATTCAGCCTTAGTATTGATTTCAGCTTCCATCTGTTGTGCGTTTCTTCAGCATTTTCCCCCATTTTATATTGTGAATTACTCCCTTTGTTGTGTGCTATTTTTCCCATCCATTCTCAGAGTGTTTCCATGAGTCACTTGAAGCACTCTCTGCTGTGATCGGGGCCCAAAGTATTATTACAGACAGACTTCTTGTTTACGGTTTTCTCATCAATAAATGGCCTATTGTCTCTGGACACCATGGGATTCATTAAGGGCTGTATTTTTATTCAGTTTCAAACAGGAATAGTATTATAAATATTATGGAGTGGGGACATTTGTTCTCTGAAATTATGTTTTCTCAGGGTGGCCACAGAGCTTAGGCTACTTCATGCTTTGACTCAGAAGGAAATGTTGGATTTTTTTCAGGACAATATTAATTTGACAGGAGTTTTTAAAAAGATGCTGAAAATACGTTACATAAATATATAAAAAGAGCTTTTCTTGTGTTTAAATTTAGCTATGATGAGATCTGGGGTTCATCAGGGATAAGTTCTGGGTCATCTTGATTTATTTAGCTGGTTTTGTTTTATATTAAATAAACATTTTTTTTCTCATAAAGAAGTAAGGTGGCTCACATAAGGAATGTTGTACTTTTAATCTAAAAATAGCACCATCCCTGTCTATACAGTTTTTCCAAGCAAAATATATCAGCACAGATGGCCAAACAATGCTACGTTTGTCATTTTTGTTGTACTATTGCATGCTAATGTTGCCCTGAACGCTAATGGTGCCCTGAACGCTAATGTGATTTATTGTAATTTATTGTGATTTGCACATATATATACATAAAATCATTAAAAGGAAAAAAAATACAATAAATGAAACATGTTAAAAACACATGTTTAAAATGTGCAGGAAGAGTCAAGAAACCCAAAGGGCTTATCAGCAACTCTCCCTGTAATTACTTATATTTCACAATATTGATAGAAGAAGAAGAATTTAGCAACAGTGGTCCTACAAAAAGGAATGTGTAAGTCATTCTTATTTCTTGTAACATGTACATGATAGCAACAATTAGACTGAAAATAACTTTGAAAAGAAACAGGAAGTGATGTCGGAAGACAAACCTCTTTATACATAAGAACCCCTGTTTGGTACTTGTTGACCTCAGAAATTGGGAGTAGTTGCAATTTCCGAAGGCTTTACAGGTCCAAAAACATTTAAGGTGACATGCTCATTACTTATAAAGTCATTGGGAGAACCAGAAACATTGCTAATATGTTTTGCAAGACATGGTCCCACATTCACAAAAAAGTCATTGAATCTATCTGCGATTCGCGATGAGTCTGTTATCTTTACTTTGCCATCCTGAAATTAAGCTGGGGGTAGAAACGAGGCATGTCTCATGGTAAGCAATTCTTTCAGAGTGCCCCATGTACATTTAATGTTATTTGTAAAGCTGTTAAATTGATCACTATAATACTCCCGTTTAACATTTCTAAGATGATGATTGTATTTGTTCCTAAATTACTTGTATAAAGCACAATTTAAAGGAGTAGGACTTCGTAGGTATTTTTTATATAATTTATTTTTCTTTAGAACAGATTTCCTAAGTTCGGCAGTAAACCGTGGTTTGTTAAATTTTGCTGAGGTTTTATTACTGTTATTTGTGAGAGGAAAACATTGATCAAACACAGAATAGAACTTGGTATAAAAAGAATAATAAGCTGTATTTACATTTAACACCCCATAGACAGGGCCCCAAGATAACTTTGCCAACATCTCTCTAAAGTTGTTAATATTCCTGTCATTGAACCTTCAAAATAAAACCCTCTTTGGTTTAGACATAGTTGATTGACTGTGTAAAATAGAGAATTGAAAGACTGGCATGTGATCTGATATGTCAGTGCAAAGAATACCGGATGTGATAACATTAAAAAATGCATTAGTGAAAATATTATCTATCAGTGTAGAAGACTTACTAGTTATTCTTGTTAATTAGAGGATAAAAGTAACTGGAAGACAGTATATTTGTGAGGTCATCAATATGGTGTTTAGTTTCCTCATTAAGAACACTAATATTAAAATTACCAAGTAAATATCAAGGTTTATTCTCCTTGTCAACATATTCCAATATATCTAATAGACCCTCTTTAAACTTCTTGTCAGTATGCAATGTCAGTATTTTAATGTTGATATATACAAACCACACTAACTCTTTTGTTCTTATTCCAAGCAATAGTTTACACCTCTAAAAAAATAACTTCACTGTTGAAATCTTGAAACTTAGCTTCAAGATCACTTCTTTGTTTGAATTGAAACCCTTTTTGGACATAAAGAAAAACTCCACCACCTCTAATTCCTCTACATCTATGTGTGGCTGTATTAAAGAAATGTTGCCCTGGAAGCTAATGTTGTCCAGAGGCCTGTACTAGGAAGCGTGATTAACATACCCTGGATATCTCTCTGTTACCTGGGTTGACTTAAGCCTGGTACACACATAAAGATTATCGGGCTGTTTTTGTCCTGATTTTGCCTCTTCCCAACCAAGGACAGCAAACGCCCGATTATCCTGACTCTTATGAGATTTTCTGTACACTTATCATTTGGTCTGAGGTGTGTTATGAACAGATTTGTTCCAATTATCGGCTCCAAAACGGTTTGTAGCTGAGAATCGGAAATATTGAACATGTTCAATATTTACAATATCTTTATATGTGTGAGGAAAGCCGATGACTCCGGATTTGTGACTGTGTGGATGGTGACGGGGGTCAGAACGCAGCCAATCAGAGAGCGAGCTGGCTGGGGAACAAGGAAGGATATAAAGTCTGTGATCACACTGTTCCCAGTCTGTTATTTTTTTCAGTTCTGGCTTTTTCAGTTAACGAGTCCCAACACCACCATCATTCCCTCGTCCTATATATACCCCCTTGCGCTGTGTTTTCCGGTTGTTACTATATTTCTTCTTCTTTGTTTTTTGCTGGTTGTTGCTATGGCTCTTCTTCTACGTTTTTTTTAGTTGACGTTTAGTCACGTGAGATGTCCGGCTCGGAGGACTAGATTATAGATGAGTTGCGGGACAGCATTGTTATGTGTGTGTTGTTCTGTGATTAGATTATCGGAGCACACCAAAAACAGTATGATCAAAACTGTTAAATGCTTGATTTTTTATCTTCACGTGTGAGGTCTTGACCATATAGAAAATCTCATAAGATTTAAAAAATCATTATGTGTGTACCAGGCTTTACCCAGACATTCAGGATCCTGATCAGAAGTATTACGAAGCTTTTTAACTCGGTAATTCAAGCCAAGGTTTTCCATCTTGATCATAGCATGCTCAAATAAAAGCGGTGGAGATTACTGCACCTGACCAATCACTGACACGGAGAAACCCTGCAGAGCAGCTACTTTACCATGGAGGAGCAGACAATTATTCTTCACAACTATGAAGAATTTACCTCTGCCAAGGCGTATGTATGTTTGCACGTTTGTTAGCAACGTAACTCAAGAAGTTATGGATGGATTTTGATTACATTTTTTTAAGTAAATGTCAGAAATGGAATGAGGAACAAGTGATTAAATTTTGGGGGGTGATCGGAATTTCTGCCTGGATCCAAGATTTTTTTTTTTTAATTCTTTACAATGGGAAGATAGGGATAATTTTGCCATTAGAGCTTCTAACTCACAAATAATGCCCATGATCACTGGGTTAAAAAATAAAAAAATAATAAAAATGGCTTGGTGTAGGTCTGCATTCTCAGTGCTTCTAGTTTCCAATGAGCTCTTTAGAGGCTCAGCACCCTGTATGAGCAAGTTTGTGTTAGAACATTAATTCCTCACCATGACGGCAAGAGTAGTAGTGGTTCTATTCTGCAGTTCTGCCATGTGTAAGCATTACTATTCACCTCATTATCTCAGATGCAACCCTAGTGGAGCTAAACAGACTGGGGAACAAGTCAAGAACAAAGAAACATTCTTTAAAGCATTCAGTGACAAGGCTTTATTTCTTCTAAAACTCTTTCTCTCCTAAGCCTCATCTCACGATCCTCCACCAACGTGGACAAATGTTCTAAGAATGGTATGGGCATTTTCCAAGAGAACTGATTGGTCAGGACGTGGTGCTTTTATACTGGCTGATCTCTGATCCAGGACAAATTCAAATTCAAATGGATTTTATTTGTCACATCCACAATATACATGGTGTAATCAGCAGTAAAATACTTTGTGGACCTACTCCAGGTGGTTGTACACAACAAAAAACAGTATCAGATGTGCAGTGAAAATATAAGTATGAATATAAATATGTGTGTGTCCATGTACGTTGAGGATACAGATTGCCTGAGGAAACAAGCTCTTCCTTTTCCTCTCTGTACAAGCCTTCGGGCATTTATAACATCCCCTGAAACCAGGGTTAAAAGGCTACATAACCAGCTCCGAAGCAGGTTAGTTGTTTAGCTTAAGTTACCATGGTGATTTATCCTGGTAAGAAATGAACCAGTGTGGTAGGACAGAAAACCCCGGGTTAACCATGAAGTCACCTCCATAAGAAATCCAGTTTCCTTGTACAGGCCTCTAGTCTAAAGGTACAAAGATTAGAGGTTTTCATTCTAATGGTTCAATAAATCAGTGATTTATTGATCCATCTCTTCTGGAAGTTTCCAAATTACACTTTTATTTCCCCATGTTCCAGAATATATAGAGTCCATATGAACGTGTTAATTATCTAATGATTGCACAATCATCTAAAATTGATCTACAATGATGTGTTTAAATAATGCAATGTTTTTGAGTTGAATGGGATATCAATGTGAAGTGGCCAGTGGAATAAATATTGGTTTGAACTAACAGATGAGTTAAGCCAGGATGAGCAAGAAATCCTGGCTTAATCCCTTAATCAACAGGCTCTTGGTAAGTTGGTTGAAAAAACTAATTCTTATTTACAACGATATGGCCAAGAGGCAGCAGCAAAAAGAGATTTATACATCAGTCAGAGCTCCCAGAATCAGCCCCACCTCCCAGCATCAGTCCCAGCTCCCAGCATCAGTCAGAGCTCCCAAAATCAGTCCCAGCTTCCAGCATCAATCCCAGCTCCTAGCATAATTCCCAGCTCCCAGCATCAGTCCCAGCTCCTAGCATCAGCCCCAGCTCCCAGCATCAGTCAGAGCTCTCAGAATCAGTCCCAGCTCCTAGCATCAGTCCCAGCTCCCAGCATCAGTCCCAGCTCCCAACATCAGTCAGAGCTCCCAAAATCAGTCCCAGCTTCCAGCATTAGTCCCAGCTCCTAGCATCATTCCCAGCTCCTAGCATCATTCCCAGCTCCTAGCATCAGTCAGGGCCCCCATGCCAATAATGTAACTGTAGACAAAAGCATTTTAAAAGTTTATCTTTTAAATGCTTTTTAATCAATTAATCTAATAAAAAACAGATAATTTGTTCTGTTGTTTAGTTGATGTGTTCTCTAGAACTGTGGTCAAGCTGCAGCTTAATTCAGACTAAACTGCAAACATTCTAATGGACTCGACACACGGGAGGCAAGCAACAACAGCGACAGGCGAAACTCGTTGCAACCTTCCTGAAACTGAACACATGGGACACGACAAATGGCAGTGATGGCAGCAGTGCCGTGCATCACGCTCTAAGATCGCTTTTCTCCAAGAAATTTGATTGACATTTTCAAACCAGTCCCTGACGTGACAAAATATGATGGATGGAGAGTCAGAAGATTTTGCATGAATTGACAGAAATCTTGCTGTGTACTGTATAAAAGAAAGACAACCCTGGGTTCATCCAAGTTTACAAAATAGGAAACAGCATTGTGAGTATCATCATTTGATGGACCTCAAGGCTGATCCAGATAAACCCAGAACCTATGTTTGGACTAATTTACTCTGGCGCCACATGGCTGCCTTTCATTCAACTAAAATGTCCAAAACAGAGTCAAACTCCATAGACTCCCATGTTAAGAAGACCAACTTCACAGCAGAAATAAACATGTTTAAAGCCTGGTACAAAAATCCAATTTAGGATTAATATGTCAAGTTTACATTCATGACAACTGTGAGGGGGGTGAATTTTTTCTAACTCATCCATGTGGATGGTAGGAACGTCCAACGAGCTTCAATTCAGTTCTTCAGAAACCTATGGGTGACTTGATAGAGGCTCCGTCCATCTTTTATATACAGTCTATAGTTTAAAGACTTAAAAAAAAACAATAGACTCAACACTGAAACTAACAGGTAGCCAGTGCAAAGAAGCTCATCTGGTGTGATCAGAGTGCCAGTTAACATGCAGGCAGCTGCATTTTGGACAGACTGCAAACGGTGCTGTCCAAAATCTTTACCGCTAGTCCCGATGCAGGACTCTGATCTGTAACACTACACTCCATTTCTTCTAAGAAGCTCTTCCTTCTTTACATAGTGGGATAATCCTAGTCTTTCCTCATATGTTAATGAGCACATGGTGTGTCCATCAAAATAAAGTCCTGTCCTTTTTTAAGATTCGGCTCAATTAGACAGGAATCGGTTCTCATAACTGGCTTGTTCATGAATGACACATCACTACAAGACATCTAGTTCTCACACGGAGCTCCTCTTGTGAGAACTGGGATAGATTTAAGGCTTGCCCCATCTCTAGAACATCATCCCAGCATTATTCCTCACTATAAAAACAAACTGCACGTGTTTATTGAAGCTTTTAAAATAGATTTTCTCTTTGTCATCATCAACATGTTGACAGCAGAACATTCAGAACTTCTCCGACAGAAACATTAAAACACATTTATTTTAATAAAAGAAAACAAAGTGAACTCATTTCATTAGAGATTTTTCAAATGAAAAATCAAACTTTGCAATAGATCTAAAAGATGATCTTTAAAAGGTTCGAATGGCCCACTGGAGACACGTTTATGTGGAAAATTTAGTCAAAGGCTCTCGACTGTTTATCTTCTGGTGTCAGATGTTAAACGCAGGAATATGTGGGTTCACACACTCTGCGGTCAAACACACATTCCCTCTGACCACATGTTAGTCTGTCGCTGCTCCCACAACACTGGATCACAGTCTGGGTGTGGGTTGATGGGCCTGGGTGGGTTGGGGGGTTTTTTGCTTGGGTCTAGGACTCAAGCTCTGCCAACTGATGAAAACAGCCGTCTGCTGTAAGTTTTAGCAAACATTTGTTGGTAATTAGGTTGTCTTGGTGTGGAGGCTGAATGTGGGGGGATGGTGGCTGATACTGAAGCGAAGTGGAGGATTCTACAGCTTTCTGTGGACCTTTGGCAGTCCTTCTAAAGGCTTCCAGCAGTCCAAAGACTACTTTTCCTTTTTAAGCAGAGACATGCTAAAAATAAAAACGGGCCTTTTTAAAGAGTGTGGCTTTTAATGGCAGCGTGTAAAAATCTGCTATGTGTTAACAGCTAAGCTGAGGCAAACCCAAACACATGCCTCAGCAGCCTCAAAACAAATTGTGATGGCAAATGACTTCAGATGAAGTTTGCTTTCTTTCTATTTCTTTGTTTTTGTGTTTGATCAGGAGGCCGAATGACGGCAAACTTCACAGGAAATACGCCCACTGATAAAGATGAACCTTTACAGAGTACACACTCGTATAAAACATGTCGTCACTATGCAGCACTTTAACCTTTTACCCCTTATTGTGCTCATGTTTTCCACCAGTCGCTCATGGAATATCCAAGTTTAGATGGAGGGAGTGACCTTTTCTGGCTCCCAGTTCAGCCACAATCACAGTTTTTGCCAAAGATGTTCATAACCTTCTGTAATTATAGCAGCTATATAAAGCATTTTACACATGAATCCTGGAAAGTACCGGAAGTGAGTAAGTCTACATCACTGCAGCAGCGTCTGCAGGATGCAAACTGACCCGTAGACTGGGACAAAGGATGTCTAGGAAACTGGAAAAGAAGGGATGGTACTGGGATGCTCCAACACAGGAAACATCTATAAAATTAAACTGGATGTAAAAACATGCCCATAGATCAGGAAATATGCCCCTTCTGGTTTTCATGACAAGATACAGATTGCGTTTTATGGTGTCCATAGCAACATAGCTGAAAACAACTAATGCTTTAGGTGATATCTGAATTAGGGATGTTGATACCATATCAATAGTTTATGGTATGTTTGCAGTGATACAGAGTCTTTATCCCCATAAAAGGAAAATCACATGATTGTACAGAGCACATTAATATATGTATTGAAGTGTAATATGAATAGGAATAAAACTCATGAAAATAAACACTTGAAAAAAATGTTTATAACATTATAATAAATGTTATTGAGTACATAAAAGAATGAAACATTGTACATTAAACTACAAATAATATAGAATATAATGATTTTTATAATTAATATAATTTATGGTACATTATATATGACAGAAATGATATAATAAAACATAAACCAGTGAAATATTAAAAGATATCATCACTAACAACCAGCCAATCAGATGTCATCATCATGACATCTGATTGGCTACCATGATCATGTGACAGAAAGAAAACACCATGGCTGGTTTTAAACATAATTTTATGTCTCGTTTTGTATTAACTCAGTGGTATCTGGATATTTATGAAAGTCTCTGGTCTGATATTTTGACTGGACGATATCAAAGTATTGTCTCCAGAGTACTGATTCCAAATTGGAGTTAATACTAAACGGCATCATGAAAACATGGCCAGAGAGTCACTGGCATGAACAACAACATCGCAGCAGCACACACACCAGCACAACTCTGGTACACACTTTACAACGTGAAGACAGGAATGTGTTTATTAACAAACGTGGATTTACAGATTGATCCTTCCATCTGTTGTGATCACAAACAATGTTCAAATACTCAAATACAGCTTAGAAATGAGTGTAACGTAATAAACAGCAAGAAGGTAACTCCTTCCACATTGGAGAGATAACATTTACCAGTTTAAACAGTTTAAAATAACATTTAAAGAAATGAAGATCACGACTAAGTCGAACCGTTTCGTTATTGATTTCTGATTACAATGTTTTCAGGACTTCTCTGATCTGCAGGACAGCAGCTGGATTTAAAAAAAATGTTGGAACTCTCTGTAAAATGTAAATAAAACCAGAGTATCATCAAGCCATTTTTTCCACCAGTGGAACAAACAAAAGAGCTCAGCCCTACAGTGAAGCATGGTGGTGGTAGATTCATGATGCAGAGGTCATCAGCAGGACTGATGAGATGCTCTAAACTGAAGAAATCGTGGATAGAGATACAATCTCTTCTCCAGAAACACCAACTTTCTGTATAAACAAATAAATTACAAATAAAACCAGAATCTCAAGTCATATTTTTTCCCAGTAGAACAAAAACAACATATCAGATGATGAAACTGAGACATTTTACCATATGATGAAAAATAGGAACTAATTTTGAATCTGATGGCAGCAACACGTCTGTAAGAAGTTAAAACAGGAGCAACAAAAGACTGGAAAAGCAACTGGTACAACTCCGAAACAATTGGAGGGGAATTTGACAACTAATCAGGTTAATTGTCAGCAGGTCAGTAACATGACAGGGTATAAAAGGAGCATTTCAGAGAGGCAGAGTCTCTCAGATGGAAACATGGACAGAGGTTCACAAATCTGAGACAAACTGGGTCTAAAAAAATTGGGAACAATTAAAAAAAAATGTAGATCCACCATCTACAGTGTCTTATATCATCAAAAGATTCAGCTCCTCTAAATCCGAGACCACGGTCCTCAGCCGGAAAAGGTTGGAGTGTCTTCTCTGGGTCAGCAATGAGGTCCTGCCCCAAGAGGAGGAGTTCACGTATCTCGGGGTCTTGTTCACGAGTGAGGGAAGGATGGAGCGGGAGATCGACAGGCGGATCGGTGCGGCTTCTCTGCAGTGATGCGGACTCTGCATCGGTCCGTCGTGGTGAAGAAGGAGCTGAGCCAAAATGCAAAGCTCTCAATTTACTGGTCGATCTACGTTCCTACCCTCACCTATGGTCACGGGCTGTGGGTAGCGACCGAAAGAACAAGATCATGAGTACAAGCGGCCTAAATGAGTTTTCTACGCAGGGTGGCCGGGCTCTCCCTTAGAGATAGGGTGAGAAGCTCGGTGATCCGGGAGGGTCTCAGGGTAGAGTCGCTGCTTGAGAGGAGCCAGATGAGGTGGCTCGGGCATCTGGTCAGGATGCCTTCTGGACGCCACCCTGGTGAGGTGTTCTGGGCACGTCCCACTGGACAGAGGCCAGGGGATGACCCAGGACACGCTGGACGGACTACATCTCTTGGCTGGCCTGGGCACGCTTCGGGATCCCTTCGGATGAGCTGGTGAATGTGGCCGGGGAGAAGGAAGTCTGGGTTTCCCTGCTTAGGCAGCTGCCCCCATGACCCGATTCTGGATAAGCGGCAGACAATGGATCAGGAGGAATCTCTGTGTGCAGGGGACACGGCTGGATGCTGGTGATCTTTTTCTTTAAAACTAGACATGATTTTCTACTGGAAATCATTTACCCATTTACAATATTTACCCAGCTAAGGAAACCAACAGTTGAATCAAACCTTCTTTTTTATTCAATCCTCCACCCTGAGCTGCAACTGGAGCTTAACTCTCAGTAATGTTGACATTTCCTGCAAATTTTAAACAACCAGCAGGAGGTGCTGCTCATCAGACTGCTGCATAAATGAGGTGTTGGTACTGACCTCCATAGGGATGATCTGTTGGTTTTAACACCAGCAGGTTGGTAAATATGGGAGTATTACTTATTAAAATCACACCCTTTATAGAAATGTGCTAATAAATGTTTTTAATTATGGATGAAAAAGAGAAATTGCCTCTGCATTTGAAATCATACATTTCCACATTGACTGGACTATTCAGATTTGTGTCAGAAATTGGATTGGATCTGAGATCGGGGATCAAGACAAAGACGATTGCCAGCAGCCTGCTGGAAGACGTCTTGTCCAGGCTCTGAGACAACTATGAATATGGATTAAAGTGCAGCAATGTGGCACTTTAACAGGCAGTTTGACTCCAGTTTCTCCTCCTGCCATCTTCCCAATGGCTCAGAGAGTTAAACGTTGACTGTTAGAGTTTAATGCTGCAGCTCAGATAATGAACTCATACAAACCACCCATCTCTGCTCTTTCTGTATCACCCAGCACCAACCTCCTCATCCTGAAACAGTCCGTCAGCAGCTGCTTCCCGACCGGAGGAGGATTTAGAGGCTCTGATGTGCTGCAGCAAATAACCAAATCATGAAACTCTGCAAAGAACAGCTGCAATGGAATCTGGGTTTCTCGGAGGCAGAAAAAAAGTGACGGAACACACTGAAACATAATCGAGGCTTCAGCCGAGTCTGAAACTGAAGAAATATATCCCAGAAAAAGCTTGAATGTTTAAATCTCCACTAGAGATTTCACTCCTCCCTGAGCTCTTTCTCTTCTATCATTATCAGTATCTCAGGAAAGGTAGTGTGTAACTCTGTGGGGTAAAGTGTGGTCTGTGTGTTATTTCTACAAAGTTCTGTTAATAATAAATTCTGCTTTCTTCTTCTGGTCGGCCTTTATGCTGCTATATCTATTCATACATTCATTTTACATCATTTTAGCCTCAGAATCTGACAGCTGAGGCTGGAAACATCATGTCTGCAAGCTGGCTGGGATTAAAAGCTACATGTAGTTTTATATGAAAACAAATAGAAAATGGCTTTGGGTTTTAGGGCTTAACTGGTTAAAGGTGAGGGTGTCATTCTAATTCATATAAAGTCTGTATTGCACTTATAAACTTTATTTTGACTCTGACCAGCAGCCTGTTTACAAGCAATTAGGACACAACCTAAGCTCACACAGGTGTTTCTAAAAGTCAAAATAGCAGCTCAGTAGAGTTAGAAGTACTTCTAATAGAGCAAGTAATATTAAAATGGCATTCCGGAGGCTTTAACTGATGAACCACCTTTAATCTGAGTGTCACATGGTTCAGTACCGGTGCCACTGATTTTCAATGCAGCAAATTCTACCACAAGAAACACGTTCAAGACATTTCAAGAGGTTTCATTAATTATTGCTGTATTTCTGTGCAGCTTTAGATTGTTTATTAGACCTTTTCAGCTTTTTATGCTTACCTTTATGTTCTTTTTAATTCCCCTGGTTTGTTTTAGTCTGAGTTTGTTGTTTTATTTCATGAAGCTGTTTTTATTATGAGGTTCATAGAAAAAGAAACAATATCCACGTAGATATTGAAGCATAAATGCTAAAAATGAAAATTTAATAGCCTTTATATGATTATTAACAGGAGTTAATCATTGGATCTTGTATCTGAGAAGTTCCCACCTTAAAGAAAAGAACATAGTTGGTTTGGATAAAAAGGTTATGAACCAAGATTTGGATGAAGTGATAAACCGTTTTGCAGATGAATTGATCTTAAAAGTCTTGATTAAAAAGTCATATGGCCGTCCTGTTGCTAGTTTCTGGCCTGGATAATCAAATTGAGCTGCTCAGGACGTGATTTTTCTGTTCTGTGCAGGGAGATCTGGCTCGTTTTAACCCCATGGAGGCCTGATTGGATCAGGCCCTGAGGTCTGCTCTGTTGTGGTCTGAACCTCTTCAAAGCTTGGCTCTGCGCTCAGCTCACAGGAATGCCCATTACCTTGTGGTTGCACGGCTCTCCCGGAGCTGCTGGACTCCTGCAGAGCGTCTGTAGCCAGGTATGCTGTTGGGTGGGAAGGAGCAGCCATGGTGCACGGCGAACATGACGACATTTTCCTGTGTGGGCCTCAGCAGCTGCAGGGCTTCCTAACTGCTTTTCACTGTCACTGCTTTCAGGCAGCAGAAGGGTAAACAATATCTATTTTTGATGTGCTCTGGTCTAAATATACAGCTGCTGTTTCTTTCCTCGTGGCTCAAACAATGCGTAAGAAATGTAAAAATGTGAAATCTTTGTTTGGTTTGTGGCCTGCGGAACCCTGCGTGGGGAGCGTTGGATTATTTCCGGAGCTGGAAGAAGCCGAGCGGATATTTTGGAAGCATTATGCCTGCAGCAGGGATGCAGGCGGCGCCTTGTTTGATGTCGCAGCAGTGATGCAACCGTCACGGCAGAAGGGTGCGTCTCCTCCCGCTCACTAGCTGACGCATTTCACTGGGAAACTCCTTCCAAATTCCCAGAGCTTCCAGTTTACTGGGCTGGACCTGGATGGCTGCCACAACCGTGTGGGTCCAGATTCTGTGGTCAAACAGATTACACACCACAAATCTGTTTGCAGTTCCCTTGCAGGCCTTCAGCTCAACTAAAAGTCACACCGACCACTTTTAGAAGTTGAATGGAAGGCGGACAGAAAAAGCGTTGCATCTCGAGACAAACAAACAATTAGTCATTTCTGCCCTGAAAAGTCAAGAAAAAACAGAACTGGAAGTCATATTTATTTGAGAGAGAGAGCAATTAGGGGACATTGAGAACAGATGCTGCCAAACTGGGTCAAAATATCCATTTTAGAGACAAAAACCTCTAATTTTGTTCTGCTTCACATTATCAGAGTTTATCTTTGCTCAAATGATGTTCATTTACTGTTCTATGTTTAGAGCTACATTCCCATCTTTTTTAGGAAAGCCTGAAACTTTTTAATTGATGCTACATGCCAGTATCATGTTTTTTCTTCACCTGTTATACATATACTGTTATTTACTATGACTCCAAAAGTGTTTAAATAGACCTTGTGGTTCTGGAGATATACTCATTTCATTATGGTGATGCAATATTTAAGTAGAGACTTCAAAGGGTTAACCTGTTCTTGACTAGTTCCTCCTGTACAGGCAGCAGCATGAGATACTACAGCACAGAAGATCTTTGGGCACTCGACAAAGCGGCAATGTCAGATTTTACTTATAGCACCTATCAAGATAAAATTCACAAAGTGCTTCTAAATACGAAAAACAATCAAATATAAAACACAACAAAAGCAAGTTCTAAAAGATGGCTTTTAGCTGCTTTTTAAAAGAGATCAGAGAGTCCACAGATCTCAGACTCAGAGGAAGGAAGGTCCAGAGAGAAGGAGCGACATGACCTCAAGGTTAGCTTTATTATCCCCAGTGGGGTAATTGGTTTTGCAGCCAGCAGCAAATAACAACCAAATGACAACACAACAACAAACTGTCAAAAGAAAAGGTAAGCACAGACACTTCAATAAGTAAAAAATTCTTAAAAACGTACCATCAACATTTAAGTTTTGGAGTTTGTGATAAAAGAACAATCTTTGATGTGCTTTCTTGCACACAGCATCTATTTGTGGCACAGATGTGATCTTATCATCACAGGGTGCCTAAGTACTTATACTGATGAACCACCTCAACTGATTTTTTGATGGTTAAAGGAAAGATGACTAGATTTTGAGTCAGAGACTACAACAATGTCTGTCTCATCGCTGTGGGACAAAAACTCTGGGAGCTATCAGCCAGGATCAGAAATCACGTCTTGCTTTTGCTGTTTTGTGGTGAAAAGTTTGATTCCAGCTATAAAACAACTCTGTTTAAGTGTTTTTGATGCATGGTGACGCCAAAAAGCAGCTGAGTTGGAGTTTGTTGTGTGAGGGTAGTAGGTAAACAGCAGCATAAAAAACTGTTAAAAGCTACAGTTAAAATAAAAAAAAAATTACAAACAAAGCTGATGTCTCAAAAAGCCTGCATGAAGCAGAAATATAAATTTCTCGACGTTTAGGCCACATTCTGCTGGTCGTAGTCATAAAATCACACTTTTGATAAATCAAGTATTTATCATGAATGTGATTTTCCAGCTTTCCATATTATAAACAGCTAAATTGTGTTTATTCGGTTTTGGTGAAGTTCTGACATAATTCTTTAAATTCGCTTTTAAATGTATTTATATGTACTTATTCGTCTCAACGCACGGCTTGGGCTCTGGAACCACTGTACTTGGGAGGGGCTGGACCCTTTTCCATTCTGGAGTTGCTCCCGGTGAGAAGCGCCTGTTACGGCCCTCGCCGTTACGCCAAGCAGGTGTGGGCATGCTCATTGCCCCCCGACGTAGCGCCTGTATGTTGGGGTTTACTCTGGTGGACGAAAGAGTAGCCTCCCTCCGCCGTCGGGTGGTGGGACGGGTCCTGACTGTTGTTTGTGCTTATGCACCAAATAGCAGTTCAAAGTACCCACCCTTGTACTTGGGGGGGGGGGGGGGGGGTGTTGGACAGCACTCCTTCCAGGGACTACCTCATTCTGCTGGGGGACTTCAATGCTCACATGTCAGCGAGACCTGGAGAGGCGTGATTGGGAGGAACGGCCCCCCTGATCTAAATCTGAGTGGTGTTTTGTTGTTGGACTTCTGTGCTCGTCATGGACTGTCCATAACGAACACCTTGTTCAGGCATAAGAGTGTCCACATGTGCACTTGGCACCAGGACACTCTAGGCTGCAGTTCAATGATCGACTTTGTACGACCCGACTCCTGATAAGCGGCAGAAAATAGATGGATGGATACATATTCATTTATAATGATTTACTTATTTTAGTTTTGGACAACTTCCTATGATGCTTTTACAGGAAATAGAAGGAAAAACAACTACAACAACAACAAAAAAAAAAAACATGACATGTTTTCTAAGGTTTTTCTTTTCTTGGCTGAACCAGGTTTCCGTAGAGACTGAAGCAGAACAGCATGGAGCTTCTAACTAAAAGCAGTAACACAGGAATGAACTTTAAGCTGTAAATAATTGATCTAACTTGTGTTTGTTTGGTAAATTTGGACATCATGGAGAAGTTCTGAGGTTTGTCGTCACATCTGTAAATGTCTGAAACGCCTTACTGTCATAAAACAGGAGCAGAGACACACAAACGCCTCGTATGAAAAAACTAAATGAGGCACAAATTGCTTGGAGGTAAAAAGCCAATAAAAAACAGGAAGACACACCGACGTGGACATAAAAGCTGCTCCATTTTATTTGCAATTAGTGTTTTATTTTTAGTAAAACCTACAACTGAGCCGACACGAGGCTGAATAAGATCCCAAATCAAAGCAAAAATCTAACAAACACATAAGCTGATCTGGTTTTCATGACTTAAAGACACATTTTAGACCAAAACTGAACAAAGAATAAATTTAGTTTAATAGCTGCAGCTGTTAAAAGATGTGTTAATGAAGCTCAAGGGCCAAAACTAACAGAGACACCAATCCAGCTCATTTAGGAAAAGGATGGAAACAAGGCACTGAAGGAGAAAAAGTCTGAAAAGTAGAACATCTGCAGAGATTAAATCCAGACATGAAGCAGCAAAATGAAAACAGAAAAGGCTGGAGAGAAGGGAAAAACCCCCAAGAAGAAAGAAAATTTACTGAGAAGATGTAAAACAGGAAAACAGATGCAGGATGATCACAGACAGACGAAAAACAAGATGACATGATGGGAGGGAAATAAGGAAGAATGGTAAGAATTACTATGTCTGAAATATGTCCGTTTCTACAGTATTGCATCAACAGAAAGAACAAGCCAACGCTCACTTAGGTTTTTATTCGCTTTTTTAAATTAAATGATCAATTTTGTTGTAATAATCAGTTCAATATTAAATATAATATACATATTATATTTGGTCCTAACTTGTTTGAGGATGTACCTGATCTTGGTTCTCTTGGTCCGCTCTGTAAACCAGATGTAAAAAACCTGGGAGTGAAGTTTGACAACTGTCTGAAACATGACAGACAGATTGACAGTGTTGTTAAAGCCAGCTTCTTCCAGCTCCGTCTTCTGGCCAAGGTCAAACCCTTCCTTTGTCAGAAGGACCTGGAGAAGGCTATGCATGCTTTTATCAGCTCACGTATTGACTACTGCAATGCTCTTTCTATCGGTCTGAACCAGTGCACACTAAAGGGCTGAGTTATGACGAGGGCAAAACTGCTGCGCTATTTAACATTTGCTGCGCAGTTTTGCTCTGGTTATGTTTCTACGATTAGCGCCTGATCTATTAAGACTGCTCCTGTTATCATTTGCGGAGCAAACAGCAGTATTTAAATGAGGATTTAGCGGCGCTGTTTGCTCTGTCATGTAAGGTTCTGGAGAGCAAGGAAACCGCAAACGCAAAATTAACTTTTATCCGATAGAAGTTGAGACAAATAAAGGAGACAAATAAAAATATTGCGGAAGTCGAGGAAAAAAATCTAAATGTCACCAGAAATGCTGCAATATAGTTTCATATTCAAGTTCAATTTATTTATAAGGCACACTAACAACAACCTTTAGGAACCAAGGTATTGTACATATAAAAACATGCAAGGAACAAATAAGAAATAATAAAGGTTTAAAAGCTATAAAGAAATAATAATAATAATAATAATAATAATAATAATAATAATAATAATAAAAGACAGGCATGATAAAGTCTTTAAACTTATCCAGCAATTCTAATATTGCAACGCTGGATCGTCTCCACAATCCTCTTCTCTGGCATTCTAAATATATTAATATAATAGAAAAAAATGCATTATCTTAGTCGCCTTTCATGGTGTCTGTGCCTCCTCCTTAAAATTATTACTGCAGCCATTGCGCGTATACTGTTGTGCCAATTAGCACCTGCTTTTCAGAAACGCTATTTTTAGAGCAAACATAAACACCGCAAACTATTTGTGGGCTACATGAATCCCACTGCTGCGCAAACCAGATTTATTTGCATAGTCTCCTCCCACTAATGTGCACTTTCTGGCCGGAACGCCCATAATGCATATGCAGTAGCTTCAGAAACGCAAAGTGGAGAGCGGCGCAGTTTTGCCAGGATAACTGACGCAGTTCCATGTTTGCGGCTTTGATAGATAAGCTTGGGCCGATTTTAGCGAAGCAAAGCCGTCTGCACCTGTTTTAGTACACGCAAAGCGTTAATAGATCAGGGCCTAAATCGGCTGCAACTGGTGCAGAATGCTGCTGCTCGGCTTCTGACAAACACTCGACGACGCAGTCACATTACTCCTGTTCTGTACTCCCTCCACTGGCTGGTTTGTTTTTAAAGCCATTCATGTATTTATGTGAACTGTTATTTGCAGACAAACCCAGCAGAGCCCTGCGTTCTGCAGGCCAACACCTGCTGGAGGTCCCCAGGACCAATTGCTAGCAGTGGGGCGACCGTTCATTCGCTGTAGCTGGTCCCAGACTTTGGAATACTTTGCCACTTGAGTTGCGGACCATCACAGATCTGCCTTTGTTCAAAACTAAGCTAAAGACTTATTTGTTTAGACTTGCATTTGGTACTTAACTACATGGTGACTTACACTAACTTACTCTGAAAATGTTTTATTTTTGTCTAAACTGTTATTGTTAACCTGTTTTTAGTTGTTTTTATTCTCTTATTATTGCACGTTGAAAAGCACTTTGGTTCAGCTGTTGTAAAGTGCTATACAAATAAAGTTTGAATGATTGATTGATTGATTGATTGATATTATACCGCATACTGGACCTCCATGTCTCAAGGTCATAAATGATGCATGCCGTGTATTCGCTAAAAATTTTAATGCAGTTAATTATAAAAATGATATAAAAATGCTGTTAAATGCATTATTTTTGACAGCCTTATTGCACACACACACACACACACACACACACACATATATATATATGTATCTATGTATGTATGTATACAGTGTTGGGGTGGTTACTCTAAAGAAGTAATTAGTTAATAGCTACTCATTACTTTTGTAAATTGTAATGAAATTACTTTACTCGTTACTGCATTTGAAAAGTAACTTATTACTTTACCATTTCTAAATTCACCGTGTAGACATGGACAAACATCATAGCCGAATCATCACTGCCTGTCTGCATAGTGTTTAATGTATATTGTAAACAAAATGGCCACAAGAACAACATCCCTGTCTGTGGGAAGAAATGGACACACTTGTCTCACCATCATTTTATCTAATATTTTTCTAAACCTGGGCGATTCAATAGTCGACAGTGGGAGCATGTCTCCTACAATGAACCTGCAACTAGCTTGTTAATTTCTGTCTTACCGGCTGATACGCTCTAGGAAATGTTGTAAAAAGCTTAGCTTGTTTAGGCGGGTCGGTCGCTGAAGGACTCCTTCCACTGACCAGCGAGCACGATCTTTCTCCATAAGTTTAGACTGAAACTGGACTGAACTGAAAATAATGTGAATATCGCCACTGACCAAAAGCCTGTATCTCCGACTCCAACTCCATTTTTCTTTCTCTTTAGTTGGGGCACTATTAGCTATGTCACACAAATCTATCTCTATGGCAACGTGCCCAGGCAAGCACACACACAGGCAGCAGCATGCGCGTACCACTTAAAACAGATCAGAGCTTTACACATAGACAAACACGGCCTGAGCAATGCAGAAAAGCACGTTACTGTAGTCCAGTAAAGTCATTTCATTACCGATATTTTAAGTATAACACACTACTTTACTTTGTTACCCAAAAAAGTAATAACGCGTTACTCCCAACACTGTATGTATGTATACATATTAGTGCTGGGCACGTTAACGTGTTAATCGTGCGTTAACGCAACGCTTAATTAACGGCGTTAATTTTTTTTTTTTTTTTTTTTTTTTTTTTGCTGGCCGCTGGCTTTGATGACAGAAACATGGCGTCCATGTCTCCCTTCCCTGCTGCAGCGGTGCGTCTGACGTGATCGGGAGAAAGCGGGTTTATTAAAATAAAGAGATGTTTTCTGTCTGGAACAGGAAGAAGAAAAAAAGAACCAACGTTTCTCTTTGTCAAAATATATGCAGATGGTGTCATGCTCGGTGGTACGGCGCCCGGTTTTCCCAGCTGTCCTGAATGCACCTCCTTTCCACACTCACTGATTGCTGATGAGTGCCACCTGCACGGAGCCCTTTGTATACCTGCCAGTGACAACTCACCCCTGCCAGATCGTCTCGGTTTATCCCTGCACGTATCCAACCTCTGTTTCCTGCCTGTTGTTCCAGTATTACCTGTCTGCCTGCCTGTCGTCGACCCTGCATCCCATTACCTGGACATTCGTCTTTGCCTGCTGCCTTATTGATACTCAGCCTTGTCTGCCTGCCTGCCTGTTGCCGACCCTGTAGTTCCGAACCTCGACTTCTGCCTCCGCCCGCTCCCTGTCTGGTAACTCTGTTTTGTCTGTCATTTGGATTCTGCCGGTACTCTGACCCTTGGACTGTTTGTTGGCCTGTTAGTTGGATTTGGATATAGGATATTGGATTCTGGATACTGGATATTGAATTGGATTTTGTATTTGGACTCGGATATTGGATAACGGACTGAACCCATTTCCTTAAAGGAGAATTACGGAAGCACTGCCCGCAGTCCTCACATTATTTCTCAGCTCTCTGTTTGTGGCTTCCTCACTAACTATTCTCTGTTCAGCAGTTCTCTCCCTTCTGCCAGTGGTCATCCTTCGGATTCCCCTAACCGGTTCCGGAGTTCTCATAAGATTCAGACACGAACTACTACAGCTGACTAATGACCGAGTGAGAGACCAGATTGCATATCTCATACATTCGCTTTGTACAATAAAGATCTTTATACCTATCCCTGGGATTCTGATTATTTTATGAGTCCACATTCCTGGTACGTGACAGATGGACAGAACATCATGATTTTTGGACGGGAAACTTTTTTATTATTATTATTTTTAATAAATACGGTTTTAATTTATGCAAGACAGCAAAGGTAAGACATGTTTTCTAACTTTTACAAACGTGCAGCATAAATCGGATCTTCTTCTGCCTCTGGTTCGGTGAATCTTGGTCGTAGCGAGATGAAACTTCCAGCTGTGGAATCAGTGAGATGTGAGCTTTCAGTAGAGGAGTCGTTTGTTCGTGTTCATGGGGAGACATCATCTATGTTTACATATTTTTCGGACTTTATGTAGCTGCTCTTTAAATAATTTGTTGTCTTAACTGTGTTTGTTGGTGATAGAAATGGTTTTACTGAGCTGGTAGCTGAGATTCTGGACTTTCTGTGGATACCACACATGTTTATAGTTGCACTTACAGACCTGACACTACACCCGGAAACGAGACATCAACCCCTTAACTCCCGGTAGCGGAGGCTGCAGGTGCAAAGGTGAAGCTAAACAGTCAAGCTAAGAATGAAAGGTTAGAGAATTTATGGGCCAGAAATCTGGATAATGAAGCACTGAAGGTGCATGGATGGAAGTTATTGTGCATATTGTGAATATTTCTCTCTCCTCACCATCTAGAACAGAGGTGCCCAAGTCCGGTCCTCGAGATCTACCATCCTGCAACTTTTAGATGCAACCCTTCTCCCACACACTTGTATCAGATAATAATAATAATAATAATAATAATAATAATAAATTTTATTTCTTGGCGCCTTTCTACATCCAAGGTCACCGTACACCAAGGAAAAATAAATAAATATTTAAAAAATTAAAATAAATTACATAAGAGTATGATAAAAGTGACATAAGACAGTTGCCATGATTTAATAGGAGTAGGCCAGTTTAAACAGGTGGGTTTTGAGTGCAGATGTGAATGATGGAAGAGAATGGATGTTCCGAATCTTGGATGGGAGTGAGTTTCAGAGCTCCCCATGGTAGAGAGACAGGCAGAGGTAACAGTAAGGTGAACGAAGGAGGATGACCTGAGAGTACGGGAGGGAGTGACAGTATGGAGGCGATCAGACAGATAAGGAGGGGTCAGATTGTGAATACCTTTGAAAATGAGGACCAGTAACTTATAGTTAATCCGGTATTTTATTGGAAGCCAGTGGAGCTGTTGAAGGACAGGTGAGATATGTTTAAAGGAAGAGTTGCGGGTTCGGATACGAGCAGCAGAGTTCTGGAGAAGCTGCAGTTTTTGAAGTGATTTATTGGGAAGACCAAAGAGGAGTGAGTTACAGTAGTCAATGCGGGATGTGACAAGACTGTGGATAAGGATTGCAGCAGCCTGTGGAGTGAGTGATGAGCACAGACGATTAATATTTACGAAGGTGGAAGTAAGCAGCCCGAGTAATGCTATTGATGTGGGCTTGAAAAGACAGGGTGCTGTCTAGAATGATGCTGAGACTCTTGACCTGAGGGGAGGGGGGAATGAAGGAACCGTCAATGTTGACGGAGAAACTGTGAGACTCGGTTAGAGTGGAGGCCGTGCTGGCAAGTAGAACCTCAGTTTTACTGCTGTTGAGTTCGAGAAAATTGGAGGAGAACCATGCTTTGATTTCTGGCAGACAGTCAGAGAGAGAGGAAAGTGGAAGAGAGGAGTTAGGTCTGGAGAAGATGTAGAGCTGGGTGTCGTCTGCATAGGAGTGGATATTTTATTTACAGAAAATGCAGCCAAGGGGGAGAAGATAAGTGATGAACAGAAGGGGGCCCAGAATATGATTTTTGGAGTGAGTAGAGAAAGTTATATATTGTTGTAGTACAAGTATATTGTTCTCCCATTCCCCCCAAATCCCCGGGACAACGGATGGAAATTAGCATTTGCTATAATCCGGTATGCTTACATTCATGCTGTATAAGCCTGTCTGTTCATTAACATGCACTGTCCCGCTCAAATAAATAAATAAATAAAAACTGTTTAGACAGGATCCAAAGTCTCTGAAAAGAGAATTATTGTCCTTGTCCATATTAATGTTGAAGTCACCAAGTATTATAAGATTTGGAGAGAGTGAGGATAGATGGGCCAGAAGAGCAGCAAAGTCATTCAAAAAGTCCTTATTGGGTTTGGGTGGTTGGTACACAATACATAGAATAATGGGTGTTGAACCAGAGAGTTGTGAGGCCATATATTCAAATGAATTAAACGCCAGAGCCTCAAGCGGCTTTAATTTCCACTGCTGGCGGTGAATCATCTCGAGACCACCCCTCCTACCGGAGCCGCGAGGTTTAGACATGTAAAAAAACTCAGGTGGAGCGGAATGCTTTGAGATTAATAAAGTTATTGGGCTGTTGCCACGTTTCAGTTTAACAGAGAAAATCCAACTTACAGTCTGAAATGAGATCCTGGATGAGATCCCCCTTGTTCGTAAGAGAACGGATGTTGAACAGACCGAAGTTGAGTGTGGTGATGGGGTTAGCTGACCTAGCCAGTCGGGCTAACACAGCATGATCAGCGGAACGGCAAATCCTCAGATTCCCGGGATTCACCCCGCGCCGACGGAGTTGAGGAGAACAGGAGCGGCGGGGTTGGCCCAGAAAGCCAGCGACAGGTACAAGGCAGACATCAGGAGGATCCAGGGAACACCAAGGCACCTCCTAGGATCCAGATCCCAGTTGGGAAAACGATGATAAGCGAGCCAGGAATGCCTCCAGCCTCACCAGATGACCACCGCATTTGCGGGGGCGTTTCTGCCGTGGGAGGAGGGCTGACGCCCTAAACAGGTAAGCCGGAATGCCCAATAGCAACAGGGGGAGAGTTGTACGATGGCTATAGCAGAACGTTGATGGAACGCCAGCATTGTACTGAAATTCTAGAAGAAACTGACGATTATACATCAGCAGAGATTCCGAAAGCAGCGAGCCCAGGCATGAAATCAGCAAAAACACAAACCAAAGGGAGAGCAACAGACGAGCAGCCACGTACACCGGTGCCATGTCTTTAGATAAGACGTCATCTGTATGTCATTCAGCTCTGCAGAGGCCTGGTAACGAGCCAGACATTTGTTTCAGGTGTGTTGGAAAAGGGTTGCATCTAAAAGTTGTAGGATGGTAGATGTCGAGGACCGAACTTGGCCACCTCTGATCTAGAAGCTGTGAGATTCTCATCCTGCTTTCTGTCTGTTCACCTGATGCTGATATTCATCACATATTGTTCCTTCTGTGTTTAGAAGGAAGCAGCTTCACAGCTTTAAATTCATCCTGCTGATTTTTTACCTTTTAGTTAGTAAATCCTGAACATTTTATCCTTCTTTCTCATAAATATTTGATTTTATAAATATATATGAAGGAATATTTTAACTGTTACTGTTTAAAGAGAAAACTGCTGCTAAATGTGTTTGTGTTTAGTTCAGGGGTCTGCAGCCTTTCCAATCCAAAGAGCCATTTTTCCCTCAGTCAGCTAAATAAAACTTGTTTAGAGCTGCAAATGTTAAGACCTTTTCAAAAAAGGCAACTTAATGTGGCGAGTGGCCCATTTGGGTCTAAAAATAAAATGAAAAAATAAAACTAAGACAACGCCACCTGGGGACTTCCACCTCAGGAAATCTACCTGAAAAAAAATAAAAGCACGTAGGTTAGGGCTGGGCAATTAATTGAATTTTAATCGCAATTACGATCTGGGTTTTCAACAATCATAAAAATGAAATGGTCCGATTATTTTTTGTCCTTCGATTTATGCTGTTTTCAAATCGAGCGCAGCTGTCATTGCAGCGCTTTGCTGCAGACTCCTCCCACAGTCCCGACCGCTTTAGTTTTATTCAGAACGAGTTGCAGACACCTGGACACACGGGAGGCGGCGTCGTTCCTTCTCCATCATTTTCTATGTAAACTTGCGCAAGGAAGCGAAAATCGCTGCCCTCCTCCAGCCAAGCGACAGGCGACAGTCGTGCATGTAAAATGTTGCGTTCGTGCACGCAGACGTGCACACGGGGGCTTGCGACGCAACACAAAAAAATAGAAAAATGTTCAATTTTTGTGAGTCGCAACTAAATAATCCACCAGCTCCCAAAGTCACAGAGAGACATACGTTATAAACAAACAGAACTTTTTTCTCAGTTAACACAGTGAAGAACCCAGGATTTAAGAAACTCATCAACACAAACAATAGCTTTGGGGACCAGAGGGGTATTGCACGAAACCAGAATAAAGAAATCCAGGATAATTAAACAAGCCCAGCTTGACCTAGCTTGCGCGGCCTATCCTGGCTTAATTGATTGCACGTTTGCTGAGCCAGGATGAGAAGGTGCGGCTAGGTTAAGCCAGGTGAAGATAGTTGGGATAAGTGCGTGTGCACGGCATACTGAAGCAGACCTCCCGATCGCTCACAGAATCACCGATGGGGAAATGGATAAAAGTCGCACGTCCTACGTCACGGCCGCTGAACAACAGCTCCTGACGGAGTTCTCTGACGAAGTTAAGGATATTATAAGGAAAAAAGGCAAAACCAATGCCATAAGTAAAGAACGCGAGAGAGCCTGGCAGACAATAGCCGACAGGCTCAATGTGTAAGTAGTCAAAAACTGTACAATTAATAAACAGTGCTCCACTGGAACTGTCATAATTAGGCTACAATTAAAGGAGTTACTTTTCAAATCCACTAACTGTTGTATACTTTAAGAGTGACAAGCAGGTGCATGTTACTCAGGAAATGTAGAGCAAACAATTATCCACAATGTGTCATTTAATCTATTTTCCTCATGTAACGTTTTTATCTATTTTATCTTTCTGTCCTTCATAAAGGACAAACCTGTCTGGCCATAAAAGGACCTGGCAGCAAGAAAAAATTAAATATAAGAACATTTTGCAGGCTGGTAAGTGACTCCAAAGTAGATAACCGTGAACAAATGAGATGAATAGATGAGGTGTCTGCTGACATGTTCAATGTCTGTATGATTGTAGCAGTTAAAAAAAAGGCCTATAGAACTGGCACAGGGGGCGGCCCACCAAGCCAGGATGTGACTCCAGCAGAGGAACTGGCCTCCATTTAAATAAAGGGAGGCCAGTAATGGAGGGGATCCAGGGAGGGACAATAACTGACTCTGTCCCAGCCACAGAAACTGTCCGCTTCATACAAGGTACACAAAGTACTGCAATTCTACTGCACATGGAACACAATCAAATATAATATAGTGCCCCCGAAGACCCGTTCACGTCTGAATGCTCTTCTGAGGATGCGGGCTTCCTCGTCCAGCACATCCTCTGAAAAAGGGCAAGCCATTATGAAGAGGGAACAGGTGAAGGGGAGTTGGACCTATATATTCTACATTGCCCTCGTCACGGATTTCTTTGAATACACCTTTGTATCCTCATCCGCTGTGTTTTGTAATCTCAATTAATGCAATAAAACACATATTTATAAAACCTCTGACAGCAATTTGACGAGCAGTCTTCATTAGCATAGCAATATAACACTTGGCCTGAGTAATAACACTGCAACTCGAATCCATATAAAAAGGCAAACCGACTTAGGGCTAAATTCAGCCAGGATAACCAACATATCCCGGCTTAATCCCTTATCTTGGTTTCATGCAATACCCCTCAGGGGGAGGAAGCACAGCTGCAGAATAAGAAAATAAAAACAAGATCAATAAAATTACAATACTAACAGTAGTTAAAGTACAAATAGTAATAAAAGAAAAACCAAAAGGCGACAGCCTTTTAAAACCCTAGTCCAGAGTACAGAACTCAATTTACAACAGTCGCCTGCCAGGTGATCAGAGGGACAAGATAGACAGGTAGACAGGCAGACGGTGTGCAAGACAACCACCAGGGCAAAGTTAACAACAGTCGCAGATACAGCGGCAGTCAGTGCTGTGGGAAGTGCGGTGTGTTTCCACAGCAGAAACAGGCGTCTGCCTAGGTCATCTGTGTCCTCTGTATCAAAAAAAAAAAAAAAGAAGCATGGAGAAGTGTCACATAGACACATACACTAACAGTAATACTCAGCACTTACCGATCAGAGCAGTGTCCCACCGAGGAGGAAGCTTCTGGCCACAACCCACTGACTGCAGTTACCTGTTGTGGCCAATCATTAAAATATAGCGTTTAAGAAAAAAGATCAAAGTGTCAGGGCAACATACCAGTCAAGCCACTTTCCCGGATATCGAACAGGAAGAGATCCTTGAGAGAACTTCAGTCTTTAAGCATAGACCAAATTCAAGCTGCTTACTGCTTAAAGATCAGCTGTTTATATGTGGGAGACACTGCACTGCCAGTGGCTGATCACTTGCAATCATCTCACCTGGACCTAATCAGGCGAGCTGCCATTCCACTACATTAATATATATTTTTTAATGAAGAGCCACCATAGGATATTTCTTATTTTTGAAGAACCACATTTTTATTTCCATTTTTAGGTTTTAAAATAAAGAAAAACATAAAACCTCTATAAAAAAGAGGATAGACAGACTTTCTTCTAAGGGATGTAGATATTTCTTTATGTTTACAACTTTCAATAAGATTTTTAAATGCATAAGAACCTGCATCTAATTGAGAAGTTGATGCCCTAAATGATGTTCTGTCCGTTTTCTCCAATATGCAATTGAAATCACCTGCGATGAAAACCCCTCTTCCACAACAGAGATGCGGTTGAAGCATTTGCAATGTTGAAACACGGTCTTGCAAGTTGTTCAATAAACATTAACAACTCTAAATAAAACACCATTTTGTTCAATGTCCATTAATAATATCCTACCCTCGATCACCCTCTGAATTTTTTGCACCTATAATGAGATATTATTCAAAAGAATGGCCACACCAGATGCCCTATTTTTATTATCGCCAAACCAAGCAAATTGGCCATATGGCCATCTGTCTTGGAATTTCTTATCATTGTCCTTAAATGGCAGATAGTATTCCTGTAAAAGAAATATATCACCACCGTTAATATGTAAGGACGAAAAAACAGATTGACATTTGATCGGGTCATTCAATCCTCTGATGTTTACAGAAACAACTTTTAAAAGAGTTTCTTTGACTGGAGGAATATTTGTGAAGGGGAAGGAAAGTCAACAAGTTCGGTTAAACATCATTGAGGTTAAGGGCGTTTTACCGTTTTCTTCTTTTTTGTGTCTTTAGAAAGTCAGGGCTACTCCTTTTATCCTTCTTTCTCATAAATATGTGATTTCAAAAATATATATGAAGAAATATTTTAACTGTTAGTGTTTAAAGAGAAAACTGCTGCTAAATCTGTTTATGTATTTAGTGCAGGGGTTCCTTTCCAATCCAAAGAGCCATTTTTCCCTCAGCCAGCTAAATAAAACTCCTTTAGAGACGCAGATGTTACGAGACATTTCAAAAAGACAACTTATGTATATTTTTAATGAAGAGCCACCGTAGGATATTTGTTATTACTGGAGAGCCACAACTGTAGCGGCTGTAGCTCAGGAGGAAGAGCAGTTGTTTTTCGACCGGAAGGTAGGCGGATCGATTCCAGGCTTCCATGGACAATATGCCAAAGTATGTGAATGGGTGATAAGTAGTGTAAAGCGCTTTGAGTGGTCAAACTGACTAGAAAAGCGCTATATAAGTACAAGTCCATTTACCACATTTTTATTTCCATTTTCAGGTTTTATAAAAAGAGGACAAACAGACTTTCTTCTAAGGGATGTAGATATTTATGGAAAATGATGTAAAAGAAAAAAAAATGTCCCTGGTTTCCAACCTAATGACAAGAAAGATAGATTTAAAAAAATATTTTAGCCACTTATTTAGAGGCATTGTGGAAGATCCAGAGAACCACCTAACCCAATTTACTGCATTTTCTTTATATAGCAGTAGGCCTTCTTTTAAAGGAAAGAGACATTTTGCACGTAACAATATGATTAATCGCGATTATTTACAGGATGTCATGCGATTAATCGCAATTAACGATTAAAATTTTTACCCAGTACTAATATTTATATATATATATATATATATATATATATATATATATATATATTAAGGCTGTAAAAAATAATGCATTATCGGCAGTAACTAATTTATATAATCAGTGGCCATTTTGTTTACAATATACATTAAACACTATGCAGACAGGCAGTGATGATTCGGCTATGATGTTTGTCCATGTCTACACAGTGAATTTAGAAATGGTAAAGTAATAAGTTACTTTTCAAATGCAGTAATGAGTAAAGTCATTTTATTACAATTTACAAAAGTAATGAGTAACTATTAACTAATTACTTCTTTAGAGTAACCACCCCAACACTGTATACATACATACATAGATACATACATACATACATATATATATGTATATATATATATATATATATATATATTTATATATACTGGGGCGCCAAAAAGGGGGGGTAAAGGGGAAGGATTCTCGGGGCCCATGACTGACAGGGGGCCCAGAATGGCCCTCAATGCAATTGTAATACTAACAAAAGTATCTAATACTCAATGATAAACCTACAATTACACAAACATTTTAGTTACAATGCAATGGTATCACTAAGTGTCTTTGTCTTGGAAACATTTCTGAACACTCACCCTATGTTTCACTTAAATGGTTCAGTCCACCTGCTCCTTCAACTGCGGAGCAGTGCAACAGACACCTAGCCAGTGGATGCTAAGACGGCAGGATGACCCCAAAATAGGGAAGTTTAAAAAGAAAAAAAGCTGAGACTGGAGAGAGAACAGACGGGTGGAGTACGTCACCCAGTTCATTCAGAGGCGAGGTGGTCAATCAGCTTGTCTGATGGAAAGTTGTGGAACATCAGCTTGTTGTCTCTTCTAAACTTTGTCCATATAAGCTAGCTCCATATTAGCTCATATTTCTGAAAAAACTCTGGATTTTATTTAATTTCACTTTTGTTTTAATCAAATAATCAAGGCAGGCAAATGATTAGCAAGCTGCTCTGCTAAAACATCATGCATGTCCTAACAGACACGTGAGCAGCAGAAGCAGATGCTGCCAGACCCCCCCCCCCCCCGCCCCTCCCCCCCTTCTGAACATGTCCAGGTGGCCCCTGAGGAACGAGGTGAGCAGCTGAGTGTCGAATTGGTTGATTATTGTGGCAAAAAAACATTATATAACAGAAAAAAAGTTCTGAATTATTAATATTAAATAAAAATAGTTTGCATTTATTTTCTCAGCTATCACTGTAATGTTAGGTCAGGTCAGTAGTTTGGGACTCATCCTCCTGCTTTGCAGTAGCAACAGAGACATTTGTAGTGCAGCAGACTGGGTGACTGCTTTCAATCCAATCAGACAAATAGTTATATTTTCTAGATATCAGAAGATTAACTAGCAACAACCATATAGCATCATATATGTTCCCCCACTTATCTAATGCTTCACCGGTGAGTCTACAGATCTGGAGATAAATTAGACTTGTGTTGCTACATGAGAGAAACAATGACGTGGAGGATCGGTAGTCAAGTCAATTTCCCTTCACATTGTTGTTGAAATCACTGAAAGCACCTTTAAGTAAAACAAAATACTGTGAGACCACCAGAAATAAGGATTGTGATGCTGTTACACATGACATTACACGATTGGAGATACTATATAATAGAACAGCTGTATAGAATAGAAAGTTGGACTTCAGGACTTGATCAGAGAAAGCTCCACGTTGGGTTCTTGCTGAAAAAGGCTGAGCAAGGACAGTGACGGTGAATGAGATTGCAAGAGCTTGACTCAGCAATAGTGCGTCTTTACCTCTCCTTGATATGTTATTACACAAAGTTCTATCTTTTAAAATGTGATTATTTAATTTTAAAGATGCTCCCAGCCGTTGTTTGGCTGTAAATCTCCACAGTGGTTTACTTGTGACTGTATTACATTCAGTTCATATAATACAATAAACCATGTGAGGTCCTGCTATGTTTTTTTTCTGAGCCTACCTAATTTATTTTACCATTGGCTTCTGATTTAATGATGGTAATACAATACAATAAGTCATAAAAATTGAGCGGTCATTTTGTTTTTGATGGTGTTTTAGCTGAGATTTGATTTATTTCTCCACAGATTATAAATGCATTTCATTTTCATGAATGAGGTTATTTTGTATTAAAGTTTTGTATTTGTAATTTGTTTTGTAATTATCATGAGATAATTAAGTATTTAAAAAAAGATAGATGGGTTTTTAAATATAAAGTATCCGTCTTGCAGCAAATAGTTGAATCTAAATTAACTTCATTGTATTTTTAGTGCTTCCCCTGCCAACTAGCCTGTCATGTTTTTCTTTAATTTCTTTTAATTTAATTTCTTTTAATGCCATTTTGATGGTCAAAATAGCATTAAAATTGCCAATTGGATGTATTACACTATTAAAATTTTCAGGGGGGGCCCACTCAGTTTCTTTTCATGGGGCCCGTGTGTGTGTGTTGATGTGTGTGTGTGTATTAAGGCTGTCAAAAATAATGCACTAACGGCATTTTTATATAATTTATATAATCAATTGCATTAAAATTTTTAGCACATACGCAGCATTTATAACGCTGCGACATGGAAGTCTCTAGAGGTAACATGGCTCTATGGATGGATTTGAAGTCACACCCGTATAAGGTGCACCCGGAATGCGGATGCCTTAATACCAACACTTTTCCTGGTGAGAGGGTTAATCAACCCCACTTTTCCCGCATTTGTGTTTTTACCAAACTTTCCACGACGTGTTGCAGAAAAGTCACGGTTCCAGTATGCGGTATAATATGTACATTATACTGGGACTTTAATGCATTAATTACTATTCATTATTTACAAAGAAATTAATGCATAAAAAAATTAACACATTTTATTGCAGTTTGCATTCCAAACAATGCAGAATGTTTGTCAGTGCCTGAGTTCTGGTTCACAGATTAATTGAGACACAGCTCATAGCTCGGCTGAATCAGTGTTGCTAATTTAACTACTTTGCTGCTTTATTTAGTGAGTTTTCAGACAAATCTAGTGACTCTACCTGTGTCCCACTTCAGGGTCTGCACACTTCAAAGTTAGGTTAACATTGGTGAAATGGGACAGCCTACCCAACAAGAATTTCCCATAGCAGCAACATAGGACGTCCAATCACTTAAACCTCTAAAATTACTGTTTGCATGTCATAGAAAACTTTAGTGAATGTTAACACCGACTGATTAATAATGTTAAAAAACAAAAAAAAAAAAAAAAAAAAAAAAAAAAAAAAAAAAAAAAAGTGAGGCTCTGTTGTTTTCAGCCTGTATACATTTAATTTAATTAACAAACATGTTTTTAATGTCCTTTTTGTCACGTTTTTACTAAAGTGTAGTTTTAAAAAAGAAAACGTACTCACCATTATGCGCCAATGAACTGCAAGAAAAAAGGCCACGAAGGATGCATCACCAGCAGCCATTTGTTTGAGGTCAAATGAAGTACGGATTTGTAGAGTGGATTAAGTTATTGGAGACATTTTTATAAGCTGACGTGAAAGCACATTTTCTTCTTTTCAATGAGCAGCGCTTACGCCCCTCCCCCGTCCATTAGCGCTCACAGCTGCAGTCAAAACAGGAGACGTTCAACTCTGCTCCATGACCAGACTGAAAATGAAACTGGCTGATCCCACCCCGACTCACTGTCAGATATTAATGTCTATTAATGAAGAGAAACATTTAAAAAGTTAAAAGTTCTGTAACATCTTGTAGACTCAGAGAACAGCTGGAGCTGTTAGTTAAAGTACTTAAAATTACACTTTAACTGCAGGTCTGTTCAGTTTTGGCCAGCGATATCTTCTATTCTTTTTCTACTGTTTGAACTTGAAATGCAATTAAATACATTTTTCAAGACACTCCTAGAGCTGAGTTTACAATTTAATGTCTGCATTTGTTATTTGATTCAGTTGTCCACTATCATTTGAAATAAAAAAAAAAGGTTTGGTTTTTAGGGCGAACATTGTCATGTGATTAAAATATGATTAATCAAGATTAATTAATAATAAAAAAAATAATCTAAATAATTACAGGCTATGTAATCGAATCCGACCCCTAAAAAATTATTAATTGACATATTTCCACATTTCCATGTGCATTCCATCTTCCAGATCATCATAGATCTACAAAACCAGCAAACATTTAATCCCAGGTATCAGAATATGATTACAATAACTTTTCCAGAGTTAAAAGTTATTTTAAATGTATATTCGTACACATTTCATTTAAATGTGTTGCCACAACCTTCCTCCAGCTGTTATTGTTTCTAGAATTTGTTTTGATAGAGTTTTTAACATTTAAAGTTTTTACCTTAAATCTCTATTGTCCTCCAGAAAGTTCAGGTAACACGGTGTGGACTGGATAGTTCTGTAGGTGTGGTCGGGGAATCCACCCCGATGCGTCTCATCTTGTGGAAACTCCTCATCAGAGACGTTATCGTGTTTTCTTTGGCCATGAGTTCAGTTTGCAGTTCTACCGTCTGTTTGTGTCAAAACACAGAGCTGTTTTTAGACGCTGCATTCAGGCTCCACTGGGAGTTTCCATACCTTCCCTCAAAGCCACAAACATGTTGCAATAAAGTCCTGCAGCTGGATCATGAAGCTGCTCCATTAAACCCAAAGATACAGTAAAAGTACAGCTTCCTTTCACAGCTGCATCGTATGAAGATCAAGACCACTTTAATGGAGTCACAGATTAATCTGAGCAGGTCCACATTGAGTCAGAGGTACAGGAGAGTCCAACTGGATCAGGATCAAACATATGTCTGAAAAAACAATCTGCAAATTCAAGTTTTCAAATGTACAGAAAAGGGATGCACGGTTGTAAAAAAGATTTGTATTTGTGGAAAAAAAAAAGTTCTTTAGCGAAAACCGTGTTCACAGATGCAAAGCACAAAACTGCGCTCAAGAAGTCGTGGTTGCAAATTTTGTCCATATCGTTACACGTCTATCTGATTTGATGGCAACAAATCAAACTATCCAATCAGAGAGCAGACGGCTTCCTGTCCTTCTGCACCACCACAGGCTCTTAAACGGGAGTAGATTAATATTAAAGACAGGTGATGTTGCGACCAGAGTGGTTTATTAAACGACAATTTCTGTGACAAAATGAATGTGATGAAGTTTATAACATTATCAGACAAAATGATATAATCCAATTCAAGTGTTCAATGAGATAAATTGTTGGCTCTCTTTTTTTTTCTCTTCCTTTTTTTCTGTTTGGGAACTCCCTCCCGACGTCTCTGCCAATGTAGACATCCCTCATATATATGGAGTAAAGCTTACGTAGTAACTTTAGAACTCACACAGGAGACATGTTGCTCAGAACTCGTGTGCTGCACCCACTCTGCTGCTGCTGCGAAGCGGAGGCGTCGTTCTTTTTATTTAACTCTGACCGGGACACTCAACACAATGACTCAAGGTGCAAAGATTGTCTGTTAGTCCGCTAACCGAGTCGACAATTTTCCGCCAGCATTCTTTCCTAGTGGTTGCTGCTGTGACAGTGTTGCTTTTGGCCTAGATGATGCATTTACATTCTCCATATTTCCTCAAGAATACTTGTCTGCTCCTCCATGGTGAAGTAGCTGCTCTGCAGGGTTTCGCCATGTCTGCTAAACCCCGCCCCTTTTATGTGAGCACTCATAGTTCTAGATGGGAAAACCCTGGGTTAAATAACAAAGGTAATAACCAGCTTCGTCATACTGCGTATCCAGATCCTGAATGTCTGGGTAAGTCAACCCAGGTAACAGAGGTCCAGTTCAAGACAAGTCCAGGTCAACAAAGACTTGCATAGATTTCCCACTGAAACACAGCGTATGCTCAAATCTTGAAAATGTCGTACACAAAAAAAAATTCAGATGTATGAATCTGTGCTCAAGCATGAATCCAAGCACATTTCCTTTGAACATCCCTGTGATGACTTCAAAAACCACAAAAAAACTCACCGAGAGGCTGAAGTTGGGCCTTTCGTCTTTGTCCGACGCGCACATAAAAAATCCGCTGAGATCCAAATTAAACGTTTTATAACTTTTTTGCAAAAAAATAAATTGAACTCAATACAACGTGTACTAACTTCATCCAAAGGCAAATAAATAAATCACAGCAATTAACTAAGGTGGCGGTCAACAAAGAATACGACGACCCACACACCCTCTCTCCACCAGCCCCAAACACACACATCACAGGTGTCTTAAATAAACTAGAGAACCACCGCCCATAACCATGTGACCAACCCAAACCAACATTTAATATTCTTAATATTTATGGCCCCCACAATCCCAATGGAATTGAGCACACGTGTTTGAGAACCTGACATCAACCTCATTTAAATATGCAAATCATATTTAAATGAGCCTGCACGAGCTTCCCCCCTCTGCACGATCAGAAAACTACAAGAGGATCAGTGTGACAGGGAAAAGGTGAGGCTGCTTATGACATTTTACACTTGATGCATGGGGTTATTAACAAGAGTACTTTACACATACAGACAATCAGCGGCTTGTTAAAAAGATCTTAAGCTGTAGTTTAACTAGCAAAAATAAACAGCAATGATGCTGTGAAGACAGGAAATTTGGGGATGCGTGCTCAATGCGCATCATGGGGTGCATCAAGAAGCCACCATCGTTCCCAATCATGCTGTTACTCAGAATGTATGAGTCCTGCGCTGAACCAGGCATCACGCCACAGTGTTGGTTTCACATCACATCTGTATATTGATCTGTATATTGTTTTCTGCTAACATATATTACCATGTGATGGTGCTTTTATAGTAATGTGTGTACAGTTGATAGCTCCAAGTACATCAGGAAAACTGGCTGCAAATTGCACTTTAATGTTGACCTGTTTAGCTGCATTGTATGGGAATTTGATATTTTGACATGTGGATAATTCCTGCCAGTACATGATGGATCAGAGCCCAAGAAATTCCCCTTTTTTTATTCTTCCATTTGGCTCCAGAGAAATTTATTCACCATGCAGACAGTAAATCACATCTGCCGGTAGGCTGAGCAGCCAGCAGTCGTATGTAGGCCAGAGTTCTCCTGAAAGAAAGTAATCCTGGCTGGTTTGCGACCTCAGAGGAAGCTCCTCAACTCATCAACCTGTAAATCAGCTCAGTGCTGGCACAGCTTCCATCCCTCACAGCAGACTTCACACCGACTCTGAGGATCCAGCTTTATTTGCTTATTGTGCACTGTTGGACATGTGGGAATCTGTGCATGTTTCCAGCTGATGTGCACAAGCTTCCAGTGCTGATACAAAAGATGAGAATTTTCTGTCTGAGTATGGAACAAAACACCTGAAGACATTTAAATCAGACAGGAGGCCTGAATGAAGAGACACCGATGAAACATATTTACTTTGTAGTCTGATCTGAGAAGAACAGAAGCCATGCACTAATTAGGTTCCATGACATTCTTCTTGGTGTGGCAACATGATTTCTGTTTTCAACCTTCTGGAGTCGACGGACACGGTGGCGACTTCAGATCATATGTCAGATTTAAGATGAAGTAGAAGCAAGTTTCCAGCCGATGTCACGTAGTCTCCATTTAAACTTCTGTCCACAGCATGGATTTCAAACTATAAACCAGAAATATGTGGTACGCGTTTCTGTGTAGATTATAGTCATGCTTGGTGCAGGAAGAAAGGGTAAAAATGTCCGATGATATGGAAAGAAAAAACAAAACAAAAAAAACAAAAAAACACCTTCTTTCCTGTTGGTGGAAAAATGCACCACATCAACCAATCAGAACATTTTATGACAACATAACACATCTGTTTGCTGAGAAAGAGAAGATGTTGTGGGAGGGACCAAAATCAGATTGAAGTGCTGTCTCCTGGTGGACAGGAGGACTAACATACCCACATCCACTCTGTGACATCCTCTGTCTTTTATTGGACAGGAACCGGTTTCTGGACTGGAACAAATCATCTATGAGACATCTTCTGGTGAAAACTGATTGTTTTCTAAATAAGTGAGACATTTAAATGTAAATAGTAAATAGTTTTTTTATAACTTTGTTTTTTTTTTTTTTACTAAATTTATACATAATTTATTAATTACAACTATTTAAAGTTATAAACATGCCTCATTAAACATGTTTGTGGTTCTTCACATTAAAACTAACATCCATCACATGACAATTATTTCTTCTCATCTTTGGGAGGCCTTCAGCAGAAAAACTCCCTGCAGCTCCACCTGAGCAGGAAATCATGTTTGATTCATTCCTGCACATCAGACCCATGAAAGCTGCTTTTGTTGGGTCTCCTCAGCAGAGCCGACTCTGACTCAGGTAATTACCGAGCTGTCAGGTGGAGCTCTTTGATGTACAGGGAAGCGTTAGCTTGGCTGATAGTCGTCATTGTTCAGCGTCGAGCTGCGAGCAGAACATAATAACACGGCGGCTGCCTCATCCTGCAGGCAAACACTCCAGTGCTGTTTATGATATTATGCAGAATTACAGCTGATGATCCAGTAGTCAGAGGGAGGATTATTCCAGGTTCAACAGATGAACCAGGTTTATGGAGCAGAACTGAGTCAGAACAGGTCTGATCACAGCTCAATGATGTCTACAGTATGCGGGGGCTGAAACATCCACCCATCCTTCCCATGAAGGCTGAAATCTGGGTGGTAGCTCATCAAACACCAGGTGGATGATGACATCATCAGAATTTATCATGCTTGGTGTTTTCTTCTCAGAGAGAAAGTCAGGTTCTGGTTTTGATGGAGGTTTTCCCTCCTGGTTCTGGTCCCTATGGAGGTTTTTCTTCCTTGTCCTGGTTCTGATGGAGGTTTTCCTTCCTTGTTTCCTAAGCTGGGAAAATATTTGGGCTGATGGATCATTTCATGGATTTGTTTAAATTAGGTTATAATTGGACTAGAATGAATCAGACTGAATCTGTAAAAGTGAGATAAGTTTGTTGTGCTTTGGTGGATGGGAACAGATGTTGCTCTAAAACCTCCATGTACTTTTCAGCATTGATGGAGCTTCACAGATGTGGAAGCTGCCCACGCCATAGGCACTAATGCAGCCCCATCCCATCAGAGATGCAGCTTTTCACCTGTCCACTGATAACAAGCTGGATGCTCCCTCTCCTCTTTAGTCTGCAGGACATGGTGTCCATGCTTTCCAGACAATATTTAACATTTTCATCCAGGTTTCCACTTTGCCTCAGACCATTTTAACTAAACTTTGGTTCAGAGAAGACGGCGCTGGTTCTGGATCCTGTTCACCTCTGGCTTCTTCTTTGCATGATGGAGCTTTAACCTGCATTTGCTGATTTCAGGGTGAACTGTGTTCACAGACAATGATTTCTGGACGTCTTCCTGAGTCCATGCAGTGGTTTCCAGTAGAGAATCATGTCTGATTTTAATGCAGAAGATCACCAGCATCCAGCCTTGTCCCATGCGCACAGAAATCTTTCCTGATTTAATGAATCTATTGAAGATATTCTACACTGTAGATGGTGGATCTTTAGAAGTCCGAGGAACATTTTTCTGTAATTGTTCCACAGTTTTGACTCAGATTGGTGAACCTCTGTCCATCTTTCCATCTGAGAGACTCTGCTTCTCTGAAATGCTCTGTTACTAGTCTGTTACTGACCTGTTGCCAGTTAACCTGATTAGTTGTTAAATGCTCCTCCAGGTGTTTCTGATTTGTATCAGTAACTTTTCAGGTTTTGTTGCACCTGTTCCAACGTTTTACAGACGTGTTGCCACCATCAGATTCACTATCAGCTCATATTTTCCATCACATGGTAAAATGTCTCAGTTTCAACATCTGATGTGTTGTTCATCTTCTGCTGTGAATAAAATATGATTTTATGCTATTTGCAAATCATTGAGTTCATTGAGTCCTCCTCCCTTAGCAGCCACCTTACGTGGTGGAGTTTGTGTGTCCTGATAATCCTAGTGGCTATGTTGTTGCCGGCTTTATGCCCCTGGTAGAGTCACCCATGGCAAACAGGTGTCTACGGCAGGGACCAGACAAAGTGTGGCTCAAAAAAACCCTATCATGACGACAAACCATGGACCCAGGTTTCCCTTGCCCAGACATGGGTCACTGGGGCCCCCCTCTGGAGACAGGCCTGGAGGTTGGCGGCCGGACCTTTGCCCGTGGGACCCGGTTGGACTCAGCCCAAAAGAATGAGATGGGCCCCACCTCCCCTGGTCTCACCAACTGCAGGAGGGGCAATAGGGGTCGGGTGCAGTGTGAGCTGGGTGGCTGCCAGAGGCGGGGACCCTGGCAGTCTGATTCTGGGCTGCAGAAGCTGGCGCTAGGGATTTAGAATGTCACCTTTCTGGTGGGGGAAGGAGCCTGAGCTGGTGTGCGAGTTTGAGCACTTCCAGCTAGATATAGCTGGACTCACCTTGACGCACGGCTTAGGCTCAGGAACCACTGTCCTTGAAAGGGGCTGGACTTGGCGCCTGTATGTTGGGGTTAACCTTGGTGGACGAAAGGTGGGGGGACGGGTCCTGACTGTTGTTTGTGCTTATGCACCAAACAGCAGTTCAGAATAGCCACCCTTTTTGTAGTCCTTGGAGTGGGTGTTGGAGAGCACTCCTTCCGGGGACTCCGTCGTTCTGCTGTGAGACTTCAATGCTCACGTGAGCAATGACAGTGAGACTGGGAGTGGCGTGATTGGGAGGAATGGCCCTCCAGATCTAAATCGGAGTGGTGTTTTGTTATTGGACTTCTGTGCTAGTCATGGATTGTCTATAACAAACACCTTGTTCAGGTATAAGAGTGTCCACATGTGCACTTCACACCAGGACACTCTAGGCCGCAGTTCGATGATCGAATTTGTAGTCGTGTCTTCGGACTTGCAGCCACATGTCTTGGACACTCGAGTGAAGAGAGGGGCGGAGCTTTCAACTGATCACCACCTGGTGGTGAGTTGGCTCATTTCATTTAATTTCATTTCATTTATTAAGATCCCCATTAGCTACTGAGACATCCGTAACTATTCTTCCTGGGGTCTCCTCTGTATTACATTACAAATTTTGTTATTTACATCATTTTATATACCATGCACACCCACCCACCCACATACACAAACACACACACAAAAACATATACATATACATATATATATATATATATATATATATATATATATATATATACACACACACACATATGTACGAACAACAGCTCTCAAAAAAAAAGAAAGAAATAGAAAACACCATTTATATTTACATAACCATAGCTCTTTAGACTAGCCATTAGAGATACTCCAATATTACCTATCTATGCTCTTTCATTATTATGTTTGTTGTGTAAACAAAAAGAGTTTAAGTTTCTTTTGAAAACATTTTCTGTTATTTTCCAGTAACAGGAATCCTGGCAGTCCATTCCATGCAACCATGGCCCGATAAAACACTGCTCACTGAAACTGATTTGTTCTACTTAAAGGCAGAGCACACCTCATTCCACTGGTTTGTCTTGTGCAATAACTGTGTTGATCAGCAAAAATTGAAAATTTCCTGTAAATAACTTCAGGACTTTTTGTTAATATAATATTATGAATAAATCAGATGGTGGGGAGGATGCCGGTCAGGCCTGGCAGAACCCAAGCGTGTTGTGAGGGTCTTCTAGGAATGTCTGGCAGAGTCCCCTGTCAGAAAGAGTTGTCACTCCCATCTCCAGCAGAGCTTCAACCATGTCCCGGGTGAGGCGGGGTACAATGAGTCTGTGTGGACTGTCTTCCGTGCCTCTATTATTGAGGTGGCCAGCCGCAGCTGTGGCTGTAAGGTCGTTGGTGTCTGTTGTGGCGGTAACCCCCGAACTCGTTGGTGGACACCAGCAGTAAGGGATGCCTTCAAGCTGAAGAAGGAGTCCTATCAGAACCATCCGGCGGCTAAGGAGGGGAAAGCTGTGCTCCATCAACACTGTGTACAGTGGGGATGGGGGGCTGGCAACATCGACTTGGGACATTGTGAGGCAGTGAAGAGAATACTTTGAAAACCTTCTCAATCCCACCAACATGTCTTCCAATGAGGAAGCAGAGTCTGGGGATTCTGAAGTGTTGGCTCTCCCATCTCTGGGGCTGAGGTTGCTGAGGTCGTTAAAAAGCTCCTCAGTGGCAGGGCCCCAGGGGTGGATGAGGTCTGCCCAGAGTTCCTTCAGACTCTGGATGGTGTAGGGCTGTCTTGGCTGACATGCCTCTGCAGCATCGCGTGGACATTGGGGACAGTTCCCCTGGACTGGCAGACTGGGGTGGTGGTCCCCCTCTTCAAAAAGGGGGACTGGAGGGTGTGCTCCAACTACAGTGGGATCACACTCCTCAGCCTCCCTGGTAAGGTCTTTTCAGGGGTGCTGGAGAGAAGGGTCCGTCGGATAGTCAAACCTTGAATTGAGGAGGAGCAGTGTTGTTTTCGTCCCGGTTGTGGAACAGTGGACCAGCGCTACACTCTCTTCAGGGTCTTGGAGGGGGCATGGGAGTTTGCTCAACCAATCTACATGTGCTTTGTGGACTCCTGTGGGGGGTACTGTGGGAGTATGGAGTGCCGGACCCCCTTGTACGAGCTGGCCGATCCCTGTATGAGCGGTGTCAGAGCTTGGTCCGCATTGCTGGCAGTAAATCAGAAAGGTTTCTGGTGCGGTTTGGACTCCACCAAGGCTGTCCTTTGTCATAGATTCTGTTCATAACTTTTATGGGCAGATTTTCTAGGTGCAGCCCAGGTGTTGAGGGGATCCGGTTTGGTAGCCTCAGGATTGGGTCTCTGCGCTTTGCGGATGATGTGGTTTTGTTGGCAAATACAAAAAATGGGCCGAAAATGGCCAAAATGAGTTTTCTCCACAGGGTAGCCAGGCTTTTCCTTAGGGATATGGTGAGAAACTCGGTGATCCGGGAGGGGCTCAGAGTAGAGTCAGTGCTCCTCCGCATTGAGAGGAGCCAGATGAGTTGGCTCGGGCATCTGGTCAGGATACCTCCTGGACGCCTTCCTGGTGAGGTGTTCCATGTATATTCCACCGGAAAGAGGCCCCGGGGAAGACCCAGGACATGCTGTACGAACTACATCTCCCGGCTGGCCTGGCAACGCCTTGGGATTCCCCTGGATGAGCTGGTGACTGTGGCCGGGGAGAGGGAAGTTTGGGTTTCCCTGCTTAGGCAGCTGCCCGTGCGACCCGACTCCGGATAATCGGCAGACAGTGGATGGATGGATGGATGGATGGATGGATGGATGAGTTCATTGTAACTAGTTTTGGAACTTTGTTCTCGTGTTTGCGTCCTGCAGATCAGAAGTAGTAAAATAATTTTGATCAGAAATTAAATTAATTCATTTTACTGTAATATGAAGACACTGGTTTGGTTTGGTTTATTATTAAATATCTCAATTTGGAAGGAAGCTGCCCAAACAATTATAAAAAATGTCTTTATATGTAGTAGAAACATCAATATTGAGTTCATTAGATATATTCGATTAGACTGAAGCTATTTTCTTTGTTTAGATTGTTTATTTTGATGAATATTTACCAATGTTTTTTAACTCTAATGTCAAGGTTCACACGTTTCCAGTTGAAGTTCCCCTCGGTGTTCAGCTGGAGCTTCAGCTCATCTCAGGATTTTTCACTGCTTCCTTCTTATATTGAAGTGCATCTGAAGTCATGTTTTAGGTGAAACTGCTTCACTCTGTGGATGTTCACGCATATTTATCCCAAAGTTTCCTGCCATACAGAGAAGTTTGTAGTATTTACGCTGCATATTTCTGCTTGTCAGTCCTGTAAGTGATGAATTATAGAGAGTAAATGGAGGAAGACAGTGACTGACCACAGGCGCTCTGCGGCTCACCAAAATGACAGAGGTCATAAAAAGCCTGCATGTCAGGAAATGAAAGCGGCCTTTAAAACACTTGTGCGCCTGTGCACAGTAAATTACCAAGCTCTTTATGTGTTTTTCCAGCTCCTGCCACACTTTGCTGAAGTCTCCTCACTTTTACTGCCGTCGTATACAGTGCAGAGAAACAATGAAGGTGGAGCGGAGATGCAGAGATATCCACACGGTTGTACTACCACCACAGACAAGGAAAAGCTAAATCACATTCTGGATGTCAGTCACCAGGAGCCATCAGGGGCCACCAGAACAGGCAGTCAGAGGGGAACTGCTGTCTGAGACTCTTTTGGATTTTATTAAAGAAATATTTAGAATGTTCACATCTGACATTGAAAAGATGGTGGTTGAATCCATCTGATGTGTTGTTGGCAAATAAATCAGCTTAAAAACTGGTTCTTTATAGAATCTTCAGCCTCTCCTGTTCAGCTCTGCAGAGAATCCATACAGGCAGGAGGTGGGACTTCATTGTGATGGGCACACCCTACAGCCAATCACAAGTGAAGACAGACTAGGATAAAACCATTAAGGAAAAGAGGGAAGGGGGACAGATCATTCTGGGTGTACAGACCAGATCCATTGCGAGACAGGGAGCTTCAGGGGTGGAGCTACAGGGGGGGACCAGGGTGAAATTGGCCACCTCTGAAATCTGATTGGATACCTCACGTGCTACCTGATGTGATTGACAGGTCACTGGAGGCAAAAAAGAAACATCTTTCCAGTCCTGCATGGATCACCAGTATCACTACATCAGTTTCAAGAAAATCATAAACTACTTTCCTAATTATTCATCTTTTCAAAATGTTGGCATGTGGCTGCACATTTTTAGAAGAAATTTTATTCCTTTGCAAGTGCAACTAGTAATGTTATGTAAAACTTTTAATCTGATGTTAATATGAAGCTACCTAACAGTGCTAATCTAGTTTTGTGCTAGCACTAGATTAGTTTAACGCTAATGTGGAGAATCCATATCATATTTAGTTTTCAGTGAGTAATTTAGGGACAACCTATCAATTCATTCACCTGGTCTACACATTAATGTGAGCTGAAAATAAACTATAAAGATGCTCAAAGAAATCCAGTGCAGTCAAAAAGAACACCTAGATTTCTCACACACTGAGAATATTTAAAGTTTTGTAATTTTGATAAAATGATCTCTCACCTGTCTTCAGGACCGATAATTAAAACTTCAGTTTATTTCCTGGTTAAGCTGTAAGAGGTTTTCTGCCATCCAAGACTTCATATCTAAAATACAGTTTAAAAGGAATTTAACTGGCTCCATGTCATCAGGAGACACAGCGATGTAAAGCTGTGTATCATCAGCATAGCAGTGAAAATCAATGGCGTCTCTCCTGATGACATCCCCAAGGGGCAGCATGAACAGATGAACCTTGGGGAACCTAACATTTTATTTCAAGGATTCCTGAGGAGTATGTATCCATACTTAAAAAAAATTGTCAAACTATTGTCAAAAGATATGAATACAACCATTTAAGAACAGTACCCAAGAGGCCCACAGACTTCTGAGTCTGTTTCATAGAATCTGGTGATCTGCTGTATTGAATGTGGAACTAATCTAGTACAACCAAGGTTGAAATCTAAGGTCATTAATCTTTAATGGGGCCATCTCAATACTGTGGTTTGTCTCTAAACCAGACTGATATTTTTAAAAAATATTGTGTTTATTCAAAAACTCAGTCAACTGTGATGAGGTTTGAGGAGTAGAGTTTTCTTGCCTGTTTTTCTTAATTATTGTAAATTTTTGAGCTGTTCCCTTAAAATGTCATGATGGACTTAACTTTGCTTTTCTCCATTTTTTTAACTCTTTAATTTCCTGGCTTCTCCATGGTGTTCTGGATTTAGTTCTTGATGTTTTTGTTTTAAGTTGAACTGCTGAGTCAATGGCTGATTTTAGTTTGTTGTTAAAATGGTCAGTAATAAAATCACATGATGCAGGTAAAATCTGAGCAAGAGTTTGGTTTAAAATGTAAATAAAATTACAGCCACTTCAGAAGTAATATATTGTTTCCTCAGGGGGCACCACTGGGACCTCCTGTTGGCTAAAACTGGTGATGTTAAAGAACACACAGTGGTGGTCTGATACAGACAGGTCAACAACAAAGGACACACCAGTGAACAGACCATGGGTTATGACCAGGTTTAGGGTGTGTCCTCTGTTGCAAGTAGTATGCTGTTTAAAACCCTACTATTTAAAATGTTTAAAAAGTGTAGGGATCACTGCTGTTATCAATGTGAAGGTTAAAATCACTAAAATCTTGTTTTTAATGTGAATGGTTAATAAAACCTCTGTGCTGGATAAAACAGACGGCTTGTTAAAAACTAACAAATGATGCTCAAATGAAGAATAGTTTTTTAATTAATTGATTTGTGCCGATATTGATTTTTTGAGTAACTGAAGCTGTCCTACTGCTTTTTTTTTATCTTCCCTGATAACAATTTAAAAAATAAAATTTGGGGATGAAGCCTCCGTAAGTATATGAGGCTGAAAAATCAAATTAATTAATGAAGATCTGCAGAACCATGTCATAATTATGTAGTTGAATTATGTGTTTTTATTTCAAATTAATATCCTTTGATCAATTGACACATTTGATTAATTATTTAGGGTAATTTTTAATCGAGTTTTGGCACTTTTCTGTCTCCGTACAACTCAGCTCTGCGATCAGGATAATGACACTTCTGGACTCATTACTGGTTCTGTTCCTGTGGACGGCAGCTGTCTCAGGATGGACAAACAACCAGAAAGAAACATTCATGTTCTGCCTGCAGAGTGATGTCACCAATCGTCATCATCACAGAAAGAAGCAACTTCCACTGAAACCACAGAAACCAGTTTTGCTTTTCACCACCAGCAGAGCAGCTGTGAAGCTAAAGGAGGTATTTAAGGCCCCCCGCCTTGAAAATAATACCTGCAGACAGGTATTCACCACATGAAAGCAGCTCTGTGTAATTAAACTGGCCCGAGGCTTCACCTCCTGACTGTGTCTGCAGACTTGCAGCTCGAAATATTTACAAGAGGAAACTGCAGCGACTAGCAGAGTTGGCACGGCAGCTTTGTGTGGTCCCAATGCATCACATACCCCCCCTGCCGTCGGCCAATCCCGGTACAGAGTTCCTTCCCAGTGCTGTAATGTGTGTTTTGGGTTTGTATGACGGTGCAGAGCTCGGAGTGATCAAATGTTTGTTTCACAACAACAAAGAGCAGGAACAAGTCCAACCTGATCCCAGGAGGGAAAGAAAAGAGTAATAACATGAAACATCTGAAGGGTGGGGTGGGCAGATGATTAAGGTAAGGTAAGATTTTATTAGGGAGTTATATGCTAATAATTCTAACAGGTTTTGATGTTATCACACCATACCAACGTTAGTATGGATATTATTATTTGGATGGCTCTGCCCACCACTAGCTGCTAAAAGAATTTTCTGTCTCTATACGAGACGTTTCTGATTGAACAAGCTGCATGCAGCAGTAGCAGAATGTTTGTGGCAGTAATCATGTTTTGGACTGTGATAGTGTGCACAAATATATCTGTGTGCACGTGACTTGTGGAGCATCCTGAAAATAAGGCTGCCCCAAAAGTCCTGGTGTGATTGAAGTGCTGCATGTCACAATGTTTTCTCATTGATAGGCTAAATGGATGTAGGAAAAAAATTATGTTTGTACCTGCTGTGTTTGCACATCAGGACACTATAACTCCTCCCTGATTTCTTTTCATTGGAGGGAGCTACAAAGCAGTTGTGCTTAGGGCCTCCAAATAGCTAGCAGCGGCTCTGTTAGTTTCCATTCAGAAGCTGAAATTTTAATTAAAACCAGGAAGTTTAATGTGTTGGAAGCCTAAACATCATGTCTGTGGATGCAGAAACTCTACCACCTCCACCTAATGAGGGTGTTTGGACATTTTCTACCCCCTCAGGTCATTTCAGTGCATTGACTCTGAGTTTGTGTGTTTGACAGTAAATATCTTCCAGCAGGCTGTAAATCTGACAGGAGATCGAAGCCTTTGTGTCGCTCAGAGAAAATTCCTCCCCTCTGACTGAGCATGTCCTGAAATAACTGCACGCCGCGGGAGCGTCCTTTGAGTTTTCCACAAGAACTCTGAACAAAACTTTCCAGGGATTATGTAATTTCATTAGAAAGCTCAAAGAGCTCAGTCTGAGTTTGAACAGCGCCCCCCAATGGACGAAGACCTCAGCAAAAGCAGGGAATCCTCACCTTCTGCAGCTGGAAGGATGCTGCCAAAAATCCATCCATTTTTTCTTTAACTTTGCAGAGTTGATTCATGCAGATGCAAAAATGTGGAACAGATGCACCAAAAAAAAAAAAAAAAAAAAAAAAAAAAAAACTGTTGATTGAGCTACAATAAAACTTCTCTCTGAGGAAGAACTCACACCAACATCTCCAACATTTTTAAGGGTTCAAATTATAAAAATCTGAAAGTTTCCTTCTGTTTTAATATAAAAGTGAAAACTTGATTTTGCTGCTATAAACAGAAAAAGTATTTCTGCAGAACAAAATTCCAGGTGATATATGTATGCACCAAATGATAATTATTAAACATAAATAACCAACATTTAGTGATATTTTTAATTTAATTAAAACACAACAGTTTAAAGAAACGATTCCCCAGCATTGATCCCAGTGGAACTCCAAACAGTTGTAATTCTTAGATTTCTTATTTTATCTCAAGTCTCAGGCATGTTCATGCCAGTCTGTGTGGCGAGGCAATAAATGTGAATTTTCCTTTAAATAAAAATGAAGAAAAGTAGAAAGTAGAAAACACCTATGAGTCCTGCTGTGTGATTATTTTAAGAGACCGTCTTCCTCCCATTTGAACCTGGACGAAGACAGTGGACAACATGAAATTTGGAAATCTGATCACATCTCAGTTCTGCTGCTTCCTTCCTACAGACAGAAACTGAAGTGTCATGGACCAGTGACCCGGACCATTCAGCCAGTTAAGAACCGAAGATGTTTCGGTTTTAGGGTAAAAAAGACTCCTAATTCTTGTAAATTCTGAATAAATTATATGTGAATAACATTTATATAGAGTATATAAAATATATTTTCTATAAAATTCTTTATGGCCTTTTTTAATGTACTTTTTTTTTTAAATAAACTTTTAGTTTATAGTTTTAATTTGAAACATTTGTTTTAATTTATATTTGAAATCAAATACCTATTGCATTTTTTTCCATGTATCTAATTTTTTAAGTTGACTATACTTTGCACTTATAATATTGATATATTTTATAGCTTTTTTTTTATTCATCAACATTCATGACAGGAGAGAGAAAAATACACTGGATTAAAAAAAATTGTCTGACAATAAGAAAAATGTCCGAGGTGGGGATGAGGATTGAACTTATTTTTTTTACTGTTTTGAATGTCAGTTTTGTGATAATTTAATTCAAATAAAAACTGAAGTTTCTTGTTGCTCTGAATGAACCACGTCCACCGGAACAATAGTCCCTGTTCCTGTCTGTGATCCAAGCCTCATTAAAAAAAGACTGGATGAGGGACTGGATGTGACACTGTGGGCTGTGGTGGTTCTGCAGTTAAACCTGGAGGGAAAACATACCTGGACCAGGTCTCGCTCAGAACCATGATGAGAGGATCGGAAGAAGCTGCTGGTCTTCATCCAAGCAGCAGAACAACCAGCTGATGAAGAGTCATCAATCCAACGGGCCAACCGCAGCGCAAGGAGGTGATTATTTAACAGACCAATCAGCTTCTGTTTCCACACAAACTTCAGCTCTGGAAACAGATCTGCAGATGGAAACATTTCCAGTATAATTTACTGATAAACATAAAAAAATAAAAAATAACTTCCAGAGTTATTCAATTATATATTTATTTCATTTTTTACAAAACAAAGCGATCAATATAAACATAAATCTCAAATACTTGAATAAAAAAAATATATATATATATATATATATATATATATAACTTTAATCCTTTAAAAGTAAACATCTCAATAATGTACTTGTACGTTTTTGCAGTAAGGAAAACATATTTTTGTTATTTAGAGGTTTTTATGCTGTTACTTTACTGGCCGACCGACTAGATACCAGATTGAGCTGAAAGTAAAACATGTACTGAAATGAGGTGGATGCTCCTGATTTTAATGGACTGACACCAACTTATCTACAGGAACGCTACTTCCTCGTCATCATGGATGTTCCAACATCCAGACACCTTTCTCTTGCTCTTCATCAGCTTCTACAGGAAAATGTTCAGAAAGCTTCCCATCCGGTTTTGGTGTAATGTTCCTGTAAAGGGAAAATGTTCCCAACAAACAAACCAAACCTGTGATGGAAACCAGCAGGAAGAAGAAACATTGGCCTCCATCTGGCCCAGAGGTGGCCACATGTTGACAGAGTAGCAGAGATGTTTGATGGTGAGGTGAGACGAGACAGACGGAGGATGACGATGATAAAGATAAATGAGCGGCTGCAGAGACAAAACTGGAGAATCAAACCAAAATAATACAGGGGAACTACAGAGAAAGCACAATGTTGTTCAAAGGCTTTTTTTTTTATTTTTTTGGTGTATTTCTATTTCCATAATTATGGGTGCCAATGCTGTAAGGCATTGGCAACATATTGCTATTGCCTTTTTTTTTCCGCTCAAAACTTTGGCGGCTATCTCCTCCTACAGCTTTCACTCTACCCCCACAAAAGTTACATCAATCTGTGCTTCTCGATCGGGACATGTGTGGTATGACTTTTCTCGTACAAAAGTCTGGCGGTTCTCGAGTAAATCGCAATAAACTGCGATTTTTTGAAGACCTGTTTTCCCATAGGAATGAATGGGATTTGGCTCTGAGCAGCCCGAAAAACATAGGTCACTTTGGAAGCCTACAGCTCAGCCATATCTTCACCTAGAAACACCATTCAAAGTTTAAACGGGTCACGAAAGATAAACCTATCACTGGCCCGAAGGGCATTTTCATGTCTCTTACAGTTTGTTCACAATCACTGTTGAAGTTTTAGCAAAAAGTGCCAAAATCCTCTCCCTCTGCCTCCCTCTAGCTTTTGCTTCAAAAAGACATGCTTAAACAAAGTTCTCTCACGGCCAGAGTTTTTGCTCTACAGACACAATTTTTACATCAAAACGTAGGTTTTTTTGTTGGCTTCAATTTATCATGAGCTCATTTTGGGCTAGGACGTACAGATTTGGAGCTATGAGGCTCAGAAAGACACAAAGTCTTTTCTCCCCACTCAGAATGCCCAGCTCGTGCAGGTGCGTCAACTGCGGTGCCACCTGGTGGCCGTACGGGATATTTAATGGCATCGCATTCGCGGGCGGGTTTGTCTCCGTCTCGCGCCGTCTCCCTCGCTCCGGCTGGCTCCCTCGCGGCGGCCGCGCGGCCGGCACGCCAGGGGGCGGAGGGGCAACGGCGCATTGGCACCCATCAAAATTTCTTTGAAATTTTCTAGTATTAGATTTGCAATTTTGAGTTGAATTGAACAAAAGCCCATCCAGTTAAAGGTTTTCAACAGTTTTTACAACAACTTTAATTTAATTTATATTACTAAATGTGTTTTGTTGTTTTAAGATTTGGTTTCACTTTACTGGATGTAAATCTTTACGCTTTGTGAATCCCTCAGAGGCAGGATGTTTTCAGCAGGTCCTGGTCCCGGTCTGGTTCTGGTCTGGTTCACGAACAGGTGTGTGAGGTGAGGACACGTCTTTAAATAGAAAACAGGATCTGCTGGAGTCGTATGTTTGGATGGAAAACACATCTGGACGACGACCACGTCTCCTAAAAATAGAAAGTGTGTCTGGAGGAATGTGTGTGTGTCCCGCTGTCTACGAGATGTTTGAGGTGTTTAATGAGGCGAAGATGCTTACAGGAAGCTGCTGAGGGACAAAAAGGTCCAGGAGAAAATATGTCAACTATTCCTATAAGTCAGAGACGGACCAACACCGACCCTCAGGCAGATGGAGGTGGTCGATGTTCCGTTATCATCTCATTCTCTTTGTAAACCCGAAGACCTTTAAAAATTGCTTGAAAAATAAAACTTTAATGGAAAACTGTAGAAGAAGATGATGAGAAATGCAAACATCCAGACAACCTCATTCTTCTACATTCATCAGATCCAAACTCATCACAGACTCTTTGTGGGAACACAGACCCTTCAGGGGAACGTAGAGCCTTCACAAGTACACAGAACCTTTATGGGAATGGAGAGCCTTCATGGCAACATGGAACATTCACAGAAACATGGAGCCTTCTGTCATGTTTTCAGAGAACCGAGACCCAAAATGCCAATCCAGGAGGAATACTTTGAGGAGGTCAAAAAAGTTTTATTTCTCAGAGATTATGATCGGAAAGCAAAAAGCCCTCAGGGAAATTCACTGGAAAGGTAAAAGTAGGCAACGATCCTGGTCAGTCAGATATACAAATTCACAAGGAAGGTAAGCGACTATCTGGCACCAGAGTGGGACGCCAGGCCGTAAATACTGAAGGGGATGATGATGATGATGATACAGGTCTGCTGACACACCCCAGGCCGCCTTTGCCTGGAGGACGGAAGGCAGAAAAAAACACATTAACACAGGAACCAATATATGAAATAAACTGAAAAAACCCCAAACCCCAACACTCCAACTCTGAGCCAAACACGAACTATTCGTGGGAACATGGAACTTTTTTTTATTTATTTATTTTGTGAAACTATTAGCATAATGTAACCAAACTGCCAAGTCCTTCTTGTTTTTTTTTATAATTAAATTTATTTATTTTATTATTTTATTTTATTAGAACTGAAGTTGATCAACAGATTTAATCGAAAAAACTGAAAAATATGAATTTGTACTGTTTCTTATTGCAGGTTTAACCACTCCTTTATACCCTGTTTGTGTGGTGGCAATTTTTACCGGGAGGGTGTCAGGTGTGAAGCGCCCGCAAGTGCAGTCCACCTATCAGGATCCGCGAGATCACGAAATCACAGGAGCAGTGGAGAATCTTGTGTTTCTCCAATTCCAGGATAAATGTCTTGTCATCTGTGATGACAGAAATGAATAAATAAATAAAATACTGAGACCCCCTGACTAGTTAAACATGTGACGTTTTCAGGGATCAGCAGCGCAAATCTGCACGAGGTTTTTTATTTTGAAAAATACCAGACGCTTTTACACTGCTCCTGTGTCTGATTTCCTGTCTGCCCCTGTCTGAACTGCGGAAATTGACGCATTCTGGGTGCATGAAGCGTCAAAAATATACTTGGCACATTAATTTAGTGGAGCAGCCATGACAATGCGCTTCTGGGATGCTTCTGATACGTGCTGCGGCACACCCGGTGGAAACCAAACCATTGACTAACACAGCTGCAAATAGCAGCGGAGGCTGCGGCGCTGCCATAACGTGCCACACACGCCACCCAATATAGAGGAGGGGTTAGGCAGCAGACATTAATGACTCAATAGGAAAGTGATTTTTTAAATTAATGCTACACAAAAACTAATAATGTACCAACGTCAATATTTTGACAAAACTTTGACATGTCCACAGCAAATCTAAAAAAGAAAATCTTGCAGCCATCCAAAATTAGTTTTCTGGAAAAAGATGTTAAGTGATTAAGCTGGCATTTAAAGGGTTAAAATCCTCAAAAGCTTTGAATATTCTGGTAGCTATAATTAGGTCTGAAGTTGTTCCAGGGATTTATGTAGAAAAAATCAGAACATGACAATCGGTTACATTTTTAAATCAGTATTCTGGAAATGGACATTTTTGTCCTTAATGGGTGAAGAAGGTATGAAATTAAACTGATGCCTGGTTGTTAATAAAACTGATTTCACCAAGTTGTCTGCAGACATGATCCTGGTGATCCTGGAGATTTTCTTTTGAATGTGATATTTCAATCATTTCCTCCAGTGTCAGTATATTTAGGTTGTTTATGTGGTAACCAGGTGATAATCTGGGAGCGTGAAGCTGTGCTCAGTCTCTTCACCTCCTCCTTTTAGTTTCTGACAGCAGTGACAGGCAGATTCTCCACGTGTTGTCTTGTCCAAGTGCATCACAGTCCAGTAAGAAGGCCAAGCATTGCCGAAAGCAAACGTTTCGTTGTGCGGTGACGTTAACGTGATGTAAAGGTCACGACTTTCTGCAGTTTCTTTGATGGCCACAGGTGAGAAACTGCACGTTCCACCATCCAACTGGAAAATATCAGACTGGATTTCTAGACTCCCGCCTGACCTTTCCCACATTACTTCCACAGTAACTCAGAACCAGCAGCCCAGCATGGTTTCCATGTTGGATCTTCACTTTCTGAAGGCTTCTGTCCACTAAAGATGTAACTGTTCTCTGTTCTGAATCTCACAAATTTACAAAACTCTGATGCAACAGCAGCTGTTCATCAGACATTAAAAAACATTAAAACGAGGGATAAATTCAGCACAGGAAACTCAACCTGAACTCAAAAACTAAACTAAAAACCACAGAACAGACCAAGGAAATCCTTCAACATCTAGAACTAAACTCTGAGAAGATTTATGCTCACACGACGTCTGAGTGCGGTCGCTATGGCGTAGCTGATGCTGGTGAGTTTGTTTTCACACTTGAGCGCAGGGGGTACGCGTCGTTTTGGTGTTGTGTTGCAGTTTCTCCTCCAAACCTGAAGGCGGCAGCAGGGGTGGTATTGGGTGGTAAATTCACCAGGTTGGAGTTCTTTTGATGGTTCACTTCAGTTTGATAGGTATTTTCTGTTTTAAAACAACAATGGCGTCAACAGAACCAAAACGTCATGGACAAAAACATGAGGCCCGGTTTGCAGATCACCGTGGTTGAACTGGAACTGGAGCAGATCCAGAGTAGGAACTGAAACTGAATCAGGAACAAGAGCTGGAACTGGAATCAGAACAGAAACTAGAACCGGAACAAGAACTAGAACTGAAGTAGGAACTGAAACAGGAGCAGTAACCAGAACTGTAACAGGAGCTGGAAGTGAAGCTAGAACAGGGACAGGGACTGAAACCAGAGTAGGAATTTGAACTAGAACTGTAACAGGAACATCAACTAGAATCAGAGTACAGGTACAAAGTACAGGTACAGGAACCAGACTAGAAACCAAAATACAGGAACCAGAAATGGAACTGAAAAAGAGCAGCAACAGATACAGATACAAGAATTGGACCTGGAACCAGAACTGTAACAGGAGGAGGAACAGGAACTAGAACCAGAACAGGAACTAGGACAGGAGATATCAGACTAGGAACCAGAATTGTAACAGGTGCAGGAACAGAAACTAGCATCAGAACAGGAACCAGAACATGAACTGGAACAGGAGGAACCGGACTAGGAACCAGAACTATAACAGGAACGAGAACTACTGCCGAACCAGGACTGGAACTGGAACTGGAATAAGAGCAGGAACCAAAACAGAAACAGAAATTGATCATGGTTAGGGAATCTTGGCTCTGGCCATGGTTTCTACAATTTATCATGTCTGATCTTCATATAAATGCCAGCAGAGAGCCGATAGGTTAATTATCCAGCCTCCTGTGCTCTGATTGGTCAAGTCAACCAGTCTGATCAGCTGACCACCTGATGGAGACTTTCGTTCAGCTGGAACTGATTCTGGTCTGTGACAGACTATAGGAAACCATGATTTCATGGAGACTTTAAGGACCGACTCTCACCATTGGTATAATTTATTCTCATTGCCCCCGTCAGGCTGGAAACTGGTTCTAGGAAGGTTCTCCAATCCTGATCCTGCTCCTGTTATTATTAGACCTGAGTTAAATAAAGGTTAATCTAAAAAATGAGGATGATGTTCAATGTTTTGGTTCAGCCATGACATTGCTAAGTTAAAACTAGGTGGAGGTTAAATGAAGGTTGGTGGTTGAGCTGCTTCAGCTTTGGATGTTGTGTCTGTTAAAGTGATGGAAACTGAAGTGTGTGTGTCTTCTGGGTGGCTTAATAAACACTGACACACAGTCTGAGCCCTTTGAAGGCTCTGTTTTTGACCTAAAATAGACCTCCATCTGACACAAACCTCCACCCACGCCTCCGTCTGGACCCTGATGAGCCAGGTAGCCCACAGACCTGCAGATTTACAATCACTGGCCTTTGTTTGGACTTACACTTCCTGATGTGTCTTTTCCAAATAAATGGATTCTCTGGAAGGCAGCTCAGGAGTCCCACACCAACTGGAAAATTCCTTGGACTGGAGGCAGACCTTGGTGCCATGTTTATCACTTTTTCAGCAGATGTGGGATGAGATGGGGAAACCCACCGTGGTGGGTCAGTCATCAGGAAACTCCACAAATCTTTAAGGAATATATCACAACTCCAAACAGGTACTCAGATAACTGAAGCGTAAGCTCTGCTGAAGAGAAACACCCCAGAGTCCAGAAAATTTACAACTAAGAAGAGGAAACGGGGGGGAAGAAAACCCCAAACATATTTAAAAAGCATGAGTTTTCCTTCAGATAAAGTCAATAAAGTTGCTTCAACAAAACTTTAGATGATTAAACCGTCATTTAAGCAGTGAGAGTCTATGGTTCCTGCTGGGGAATGACAAAGCCCCCTAAACATGTAATTCCAAACTCTGTCACACATCTCTGCCCCAATGTCTTTAAATTCATCTTCAGCTCTTCTTCTGTGGTGGAGCTTTTATTATGAGATGTTATTTTATCCAGAAGTAAATAAAACGTGGAGGAAAACTGTACAAACAGGAGGATCCCTGCAGAAACATGGAAATACAGTAAATACTTCCTGTAAATCTGAACTAGGAGTGACAAATCTCCTCCCAACTCCTCTCCAATCAGCTGATTTCCATGATTGAGCCTCATTTTAATCATGTGATCCAGTAGAATTACACTGATGTCACCATGGTTACACCCATCTCACCAATCATCAACGTTAAGGGAACTATCTGAGACACAGAATGACTGACACTTATCTTTGTTCGATACTTTTGGGGAAACTGCTCTCACAGGATTTTGAGAAATTGAGATTTCAAGTTAATGAAGTTTTATCCTAGTGGATAGGAGTTGTGGAGGCCGGACAGCAAAGTTAAGACAAAATTCATGATTATGAAGCAGAATGTGCTTCTTCTGCTTCTGGTTCAGTGAATCTTGGTTGAAGATTGTGAAACTTACAGTTTTCTGCTTTCAGTAGAGATGTTGTTGGTCCATGTTCATGCTGTGGGTGGAACAGGTGGAGCTATGATATGTGTTTACATCTTTTTGTTGAGTTTGTTTACCTTCTGTTTTATTTGTCTTAACTGTGTTTGGTGGTGATAGAAATAGTATTAATGAACTTACAGCTGAGATTCTGGAATTTCAGTGGATACCACAGGTTTTCATATACATACCAGACCTGATTTTAAACCATGTGAAACCCGATGTTAATCCCATTACCCTCGGTATGGGGGACGTCGGGGTTTAAGAGGCAATAATTAATATTTGAAGGCATGGAAAACAAAATAAATGTCAACCACTTTTTCAATTTAAAGAGTTCACATGTCTCAGTTAGCGTGTAAAATGTTAAAGTTCATGAGAGTCCAGTAAGAAAAAGACTGAACTAGTATGACTTGTTGGGAAGGGTTCAGGAGAAAAAAGAACATGGCAGCACAGCTTAGGTTGGCAGTAAACAAACCATAACACTTATAGAACCTCATCCTGACTGCAGGAACCAGACCGGCTGGAGGGGGATGAGGTCTCAGTGTGGTCCAGTCAGAGTCCAGACCTCATCCTGACTGACTGACTGGAGGGGGAGGAGGTCTCAGTGTGGTCCAGTTAGAGTCCAGATCTCATCCTGACTGACTGGAGAGGGAGGAGGTCTCCAGATCAGGAGGGGTTTGACCCTTGATGACCTTTTAACACCATGTATCTTTTCCCTAAAGAACAACAGAAACCCCAGTATGAAAATCTTTATTTTCTCTCCTCATCTCTGAATGAACCAAACGTGGATGCTGTTCTGACCTAGTGTGAGGTTAATGACCCTGATTTATATGTTTTATTCCTCAATGGTTTTCCCTGTGTGTGTGTGGTATAAATAAAGCAGCTGGGGTGAAACAGGCCAGCAGAAAGGTAGTTAGATAACGCTCCACCTGTGTGAGGACAAACCTCTTCAGGAAAGACAGCAAAGCCCATCATAATGAGCGTTTGTTTTTCTGACTGGCGTCCAGCGAAGCCCGCCGAAGGCTGATGGGTTGTGACGCGTGGGAAGCTTTCTCAACAGAGGCTTTTTGTCTGGGCTCTAACACGAAGCACACGCTTGGCTTCAGACCCAAACACGATTTCATGGATCACAGATGGATATACAGTGCAGTCCTGAGGTAATGTTTGACGGACTCTGCCCATCGATTGGACGCTCATCTCGCCATTCTCAGCTGATGTCAACACTCGGGGACTCTTTACATAATCTGATGTCTGGAGCCACTCCAGACTCCCAGGAGGGTTTCAGGAGGACATGTGGATGGGAGCATCACTTTTCCCACAATAATAGAAAAATACAAAGACTTCTTGAAACATCAAGGTTTCCTTATGAACCAACCTGAACAAAAAGATGTTTATGAGAGAGATTTTTTTAACTCTTAAAACTCCAGCAGATCCCCCATCATCACCAGTGTCTCAGGAACGGTAGTGTGGCGCTCTGTGGGGTAAATTGTGATGGATAGTTTACTCTTTAGGTGGTCTACGGAACTTTTCCAGGCATTTATATCCTGTCCAGGAGGTTTATAATCCAGCCATAAAATGTAGTGTTTATTCAGAGAATATGGTAAATCTACAATGGCCACATGATGTTTTTCAAATTGTAAGAATTATTCAGAATTAAATAAATCATAAAGTATTCTCCTTCGTGTTTAAATGGAAATAGTCATTCAAAATTGAGGTATACATGGAAACAAGTTTAATCACCTTTATTTAATTCTGTTAAGGATCTGGGTATTGGGAAGGGTTCTCATTGGACAGGGGCTGGACGTGACGTTTTTACGTTTATCAGAAGAAACAATAAATCAAAACAAATTTTAAAATCTATCATGTCTTCATCTTCATTAAAATCAAATAAATTCAATTAAAATCTTAAATGAAAAAGCGAAATGAATGTTTACATGATTGAGGAATAAATCAGGGTAGTTTCTGCGATGAGGTGACGCCATTGTGCTGGGACCTTCATCTCTGGACCGTGATGCCATGTTGCATTTTATTCGTGGAAGCGGGTAATGTGACAAAAAATAGTTTCAGGTACAAAGAAGAGCTCCGGAAGCCAGCTTGATGCACAATAAAAAATAATGATTTATTACAAAAAGTGACATGTTAAACAGATCTGCAGAATCTGTTAGGTCTCTGGCCAATTTTGAGAATCCCACTGAAAATATGTGTGAAACACTTCATATAGCTTCTTTGAACAAAGGCATTCCTTAAATTTCCTGAGCTGACCAATCATGTGGAGACACAAGTCTAGTCTCTAAGGCACCTAAGACACTGAGAAACTTGTCTGGTAAAAACCTATGTGTGCCTTATAGAATGCTTATGCTCAGATGCTACACCAGCCACTAAATCCGGATTTAAATTTAATTCGGAATGGTCATTTTAACTGGAATAAAGCCAAGAAGACGTTTCTGATGCACAGTGGTGCCATAAAGCAGCTGAGCTGGAGTTGGTTTAGTGAGGATAGCAGGTAAATAGTAGCAAGAATAACTGGAAACAAGGAAAAAGTGTGTGTGTGTTTCTTTCAATGCCAATATTTTTTCTCCTGAAAGCCAAGACTTTAGAGAATGATGCAGCTGAGAAAAGGTCACTCTTGATCTGTGTGTTATTTCTATAAAGTTCTGTTAGTAATAAATTCTGCTTTCTTCTTCTGGTCGGCCTTTGTGCTGCTATATCTATTCATACATTCATTTTACATCATTTTAGCCTGAGGCTGTCCTGAAAACATCATGTCTGCATGCTGACTGGGATTAAAAGGCTTCAGATTCTACAACTAGTTTTTGATCCATCCATCCATTAACTTCTGCTTATCTGAGGTCAGGTCGCGGGGGCAGCTGCCTCTGCAGGGAATCCCAGACTTCCCTCTCCCCGGCCACATTCACCAGCTCGTCCAGGGGGATCCCGAGGCATTCCCAGGCCAGCTGAGAAATGTAGTCCCTCCAGCGTGTCCTGGGTCTTCCCCGGAGTCTCCTCCTGGTGAGATGTGCCTAGAACACCTCACCAGGGAGGCGTCCAGGAGGCATCCTAACTAGATGCCCGAGCCACCTCATCTGGCTCCTCTCGATGTGGAGGAGCAGCAACTCTACTCTGAGCCCCTCCCAGATCACAGAGCTTCTCACCCTGTTTCTAAAGCCGGATTTATGCTGGCGCGATGTCCTAGTGTGGTTTGCTGTCACACTCGAGCGTAGAGGGTATGTGTCGTTTTGGTGTTGTGTTGCATTTTCTCTTCCTATCTGAAGGTGGCAGCAGGGGTGGTATCAGCCTGTAAACTCACTAGGTCAAAGTTCTTTTGATGGTTCACTTCAGTTCGGTAGGTATTTTCTGTTTGAAAACAACAATAGCGTCCAGTATGGTTCAGTGTCTTTATTAACTTATGGAAGAAAACGAAGAAATTATTCGATCAGCCTCATCATCTTCCACTGGTTATTGTTTTAAAAACAGTGGTTACCACACAAAAAGATCCTGCCTTAAGGGAGAGCCCGGCAACCCTGCAGAGAAATCTGATTTCGGCCGCTTGTATTCGCGATCTTGTTCTTTCGGTCACTACCCACAGCTAGTGACCATAGGTGAGGGTAGGAACGTAGATTGACCAGTAAATCTAGAGCTTTGCCTTTTGGCTCAGGTCCTTCTTCACTACAGCAGACTGATACAGCACTGATCCGCCTGTTGATCTCCCACTCCATCCTTCCCTCTCTCATGAACAAGACACTGGGTGACTTGAACTCTTCTTCTTAGGGCAGGATCTCATTCCCAACCTGGAGAAAACACTCCACCCTTTTCTGGCTGAGGACCATGGTCTCGGATTTGGAGGTGCTGATTCTCATCCCAGCTGCTACGCACTCGGCTGCTAATTGCTCCAGAAGGAGCTGAAGATCATGGCCCGATGAAGCCAACAGAACCACATCATCTGCAAAGAGCAGAGACCCAATCCTGAGGCCATCAGACCGGATCCCCTCAACACCTCGGCTGTGCCTAGAAATTCTGTCCATAAAAGACATGAACAGAATCTGTGACAAAGGGCAGCCTTGGCGGAGTCCAACCCTCACAAATCTGATTTACTGCCGGCAATACCGACCAAGCTCTGGCACCGGTCATACAGGGACTGAAAAGCTTGTACAAGGGGGTCCAGCACTCCATACACCCAGAGCACCCCCACAGGAGTCCCCAAGTCCACAAAGAACATATAGACTGGTTGAGCAAACTCCCATGCCCCCTCCAAGACCCTGAAGATGGTGTAGAGCTGGTCCACTGTTCCAAGACCGGCACAAAAACCACACTGCTCCTCCTTAATCTGGGGTTTGACTATCCAATGGACCCTCCTCTCTAGGACCCATGAATAGACCTTATCAGGGAGGCTGAGGAGTGTGATCCCACTGTAGTTGGAGCACACCCTCCGGTCCCCCTTTTTGAAGAGGGGGACCACCACCCCAGTCTGCCAGTCCAGGGGAACTGCCCCCGATGTCCACACGATGCTGCATAGGCGTGTCAACCAAGACAGCCCAACTGCATCTAGAGCCTTAAGGAACTCCAAACAGATCTCATCCACCCCAGGGCCCTGCCACTGAGGAGCTGTTTCACCACCTCAGCCCCAGAGATTGGAGGGCCCAAGACTGATACCCAGATTCTGCATCCTCGTTGGAATATGTGTTGGTGGGATTGAGGAGGTCTTCAAAGTATTCTCTTTACTGCCCCACAAGTCCTGAGTCATGGTCAGCAACCCCCCATCCTCCAGGTAGTTTTATATATAAATAAAAACAAATAGCAAAAATTAGTTTTGTGCTTTAAGGATTAAAGTAGATTTTGGTGGTAAACGTTGATAACAGTGCTCTTTAACCCTTTAATGTTCTCAGTTAGAAAAAGCTAAATAAACATTATTCTTTACTTCTTCCTTTCCCTCTTTCTTAACAGTAATAATATGAATCAATATTTTGTTTTTTCTTTCAAATCGTTGACATAACCGTTAATATCATAAAAACAGAGAAATTGTCAAAACTTGAAACAGTAATGAGATAATGAACACTCATTTCTAATAAGATTTATTGTAGTCACTGAAAGACTTGTTCCACCAAACAGTGGATTAGGTAGTTTAAAGGTTAAATGAGTCATTTTCTCACTCTGTTCACTAAGGTCTTGATAAAATTTTGCCTAAATGCACCACAATTTCAGAACAGCACCTTCTTCTCCACCATGTTTATACAGCTCTGTTCACAGCAGCTGGTTTAGGAGCCGCAGCTAACTTAGAAAGTTTCCTGTATGGAGCTAAAACAGGGACAGAAGTTTTTCAACTTGTGTCTCCACATTTGAAATGGTAAGAAGTACAGGTAGGGGTCAATTTTAAAAGATTTTCCATCTTTTTACCTTTGTGTAATTTATATGAATTATTTTGTAATTTAACATTTTTTCAGTCTTTTAATCTTTCGTGATTTCTTTTCTTTTTTTCTCATGTCTTTTTTCTCTTTTTTTAAATTCTCAAACTTTTAATTTTTTTTTCACATAGTTTTATTTAATTTCTTGTTTATCTAACCAGATAAAAACTCATTAAAAAGTAAAAATCTCTTTTCCTTTTCTGGCATCGAAAGTAGAACAACCACATTTTTTTGTGTTGGCTTTACACATATTTTTAATGTCTTTTCATTTTTTCCTAATTTCTTTTTTTTATTATTATTATTATTTGTTCTGTGTTCTTTTTCGTTTTTATGTTTTTTTTTTCAAATTTTTTTCTTCTTTTTCTCATATCTTTTGAATTTTCTTTCATCTCTTATTTTTTTTGTAGTTTTATTTGCTTTCGCTCCCTCCTATTTTATTTGTTGTAATTTTGTTTTTATTTTTCTCATTTCTTTGGTATTTTCTCTAATTTCTTTTTTATATTTCTAATTTCTTTTTAATTTTCTCTAATTCCTTTTTCATTTTTTGTAATTTCCTTTTTATTTCTCTTATTTTGTCCTTTCATTTCTTTCTTTTTTCTTTCAGGAAGCTGGCTGGTTGATTGAAAAATGGGTTTTTATGGAGGTTTTGTGACTGTGCAGTCATCTGCATTAGTCATTTGTCTTCATTTGTCATGTGTTTGTGTTCTCTGTGGTTGTTTGAATGACTCCGAATTAAGAAACATAAACAGTCACATCACTGAGAGACTTCCGAGTTGGGGGCCTTTGGCATTGGGCCCCAGGAAGGGCAGACCTGCTCAGCCAACCCTGCATGTGAGCATAGATTGGAGCAGTTTGTTGTAGAAGCTGTTGTGTTTTTAATCTGAATGAGTCTGGTGCTTTCCGCCAGTTTTTGAACGATGACTCATCGATAAATATCACCTGAGAATCAGAAGTCTTTAGAAGCAAGAGACAAAGCTAATACCATCTCTGTTATAACACCCAGCTTATCTGCTGGGCTCCCCGCCCTGCACTGATTTATAAGATCAATAGGTGAACGCCCTGTGGGTAAACATCTGGCCCCTCGGCCTTCAGGGGCCCGAGCCCTCCGTCCTGACCCTGCTCAGTGAAGGTGAGCCTGTGGTGTTTGGCGCCGCAGACGGAAATCAAACCCTTCCATTTATTAGTTCTCTGAGCTGGTGTTGTTGTAAGGATCAGAGATGAAGAAAGAGTGGGGATTAATGCGGTGAAAAGACAAACAGCCATCGGGCTGTGGAAGATGTAAATGCACCGCCGAGTGTTATTTCCACCACTTCAAAGGCTGCAGCTGGCACCTTCTGCTGGATTCTTTTGCCCCCGTTCTCAGAGTTTCTGTCCAACTTTGACTTACTGAGTGATGACTTTCATTTGCAGGACAATGACAGATGAATAGAAAAAATTCAAAGGTTCGACCTGAAAACATCATTTTCTCCCTGCATCTCCTGGAAAAGCAGCTGATACCAGACTCTAGTCCTCTATCAGATCTCCACAGAAAACATATTCGGTTTAGGACTCTTCTAAAGATATAAAACTCACTCAATACTTATTGATATTCTATTGTAATTTATTTACTGGTGGTCTATAGAAAACAATAAAATTCTAAATATTTGTCATGATGCGGTAGGGATGAGAACCCAAATACAGGCTTAAAAAGGCACGAGGCAGACCAGTGCAGGTGAAAAGTTTTTAATAAACTACAAACATGCAAAACAAAAGACTGAAACATGGTATAAAGATTATGAACTAAACGTGGCACGAACACATCACTAACAGCAGACAATGGACTGGCAAAGAAGAACTGAAACCAATGGACAAATACACTGAAGGACAAACTAGACACAGTTGAAGTGAATGAACAAGTCAGACCAGATGAACTAATGAGCAGGAAACAGAAAGCAACACAGGACTAACATAACCCTAAATACAAGAAACCAGGGGTCTCATTTATAAAGCTGGCATAGGTACAAAAATCGGCGTACGCCAAAGATAGTCAACCTTTGGGATTTGTAAAAATCAAACTTGGTGGGAGAATGTTCCCTCCACGGCAACTTTGACCATTTACCCATGGTGTACGGACAAAATCTGGGAAAACGGGAGACACCAACGATCCAGAATAAAATCAAAGAAATGATGAGGTGGAAAGTCTGCTGCCAACATTTGCCAGTCAGTAAAAGGAAATGCGAAAAGTAAACTTCGGTCACTTATTCTGAGATCCAGCAGAGGGACAGACTGGAGTATCTAGAAGTGATGCAACGCTTATGAAACATACAAGAAGTGGTTTTCCTTTGTTTTTTTAATTAATTCTTACACAATCCTTTTGTAATCGTTGTCCCAATTTCCGTCAAGACAGTCTCCATTTCCTGCAACTCCTTGGCCACATTGTTAACAGCGTTGATGGTGTCCCTCTGCAGGCCTTCCTCTGAGGACACGGCTGCTGCGGTGCTGCAAGTCTCTCCGATCACAGATGCAGCACCACCGAACCAGTTTGAACACCCAGGAACTAGAAAGAAATATTATTTAACACTAAATAAACTGCTACCAGTCTCAGATGTATCTGTACATATTTATTTTATACATTAAAACAAAAGACTGCGTTACCGGCACTCTGCCCGCACTATGCCCAGGAGGACCAGGCCCCCCCAGATGACCACCCCGCGTGGGCCACCACCACCCCAATGTTCCAACCACACACCTCGGTCACCAGGGCACCACCAATCACTCCCCCCATCCTCAAACACCCCCCTACAATGCATTGTTCCCTGTATGATTATAATAAAGTAACTAATGCAATAAAAGTTACTGTAATATTTTAATAAAAGTAACTGTATAATTTAAAACTAAACTGAAGCCTTCTTTTCCTTAGACAAAGCACCTGGGTGATAACCAAAGTAGTGGGTTTTATACTTTTCCACATTAAATGAGATTTGGTTCAGGTGATCCCCTCATCAGGACCTTATTAGGTAAATAGGTGTGCTTGTGTTTCAACTCAAGAGGCACTGGAATGGAATGATGGTCATATGTAGATGATTTCTGATAAATTTGCAGTGGTTGTCATTTTTCCAAGACTTGTATATATAAAAGTGAGCATGAACAGAAAACCAAGTTCAGTTTACATTTATTTAAAAAATGCGTTTTAATCTCACTTGCATGTTTAAATGCAAGAGATAAAGATTATTTAACAATCAACAATGAAATAATAATTTTCAATAACAATGAAACGATTTGCTGCATAGAAAAGTGAAGCTAACAAAGAATTTTAAAAAATGCTACAAAGACAAACGAGACCAGGAAATTTGTCGGGATCAAGAGGAGATTTTCTTTAATCCATTTTTTTCAAGGGAGAAATTATCAAATGATCTGATTTAAAACTATAATAGCAACTTAAAATGTTTGCAAAGATGGAGGAATGACGTTACTTAAATACATTCCCAGCATTGTTCCCTGCTTTGTCCACAGCATCATCCCTTGCATTGTTCCTTGCATCATTCCCTGCAGTGTTCCCAGCATTATTCCCTGCATCATTCTCAACATCAGTCCCAACGTAATACCCATTCCATTATCATTCCCTGCATCAATCCCATTATCACTTCCAGCATAATTCGCACATCATTCCCTGCATCTGTCCCTGCATCATTCCCAGCATCATTCTCTGCTAAGTTCCCAGCATCAGTTCAAAAGTCATTCAGAGAATTGTTCCCTGCATCATTCCAAACATTATTCCCATTCCATTATCTTTCCCAGCATCAGTCCCATTATCATTTCCAGCATCATTCCGCACACCATTCCCTGCATCTTTCTCTGCATAATTCCCATCATTATTCCTAACATATTGCCCGAAATCAATTCCTGCATCACTTCCATCGTCATTCCCAGCATAATTCCCAATACCATTCCCTGCATCGATCCCAGCATCAGTCCCATTCCCAACATAATTCCAAGCATTATTCCATGCATCAATCCCATTATTATTTCCAGCATCTTTCTCTGCATCATCATCAACATAATGCTCTACATCAATTCCTCCATCACTCCCAGAATAACTCCCAGCATCATTCATGCATCCTTCCCAGCATCAATCCTAACATCATTCCCAATCTCATCATTTCCAGCATCATTCCCAGCATTATTCCCTGTATCATTTCCTGCATTGTTCCCAGCATTATTCCCTGCATCATTACAACACTCCTTGGATCTGTTAAAAAGCTCTGAATAAATAAATGCATTCTGGGTCCAGAGAAAAGAGATCCAGCATGGATGGTTCATGCAGCTCAGTGATGGACAGGGAACATCCAACATGTCTCCTCACTTAGATCAAAGTTAATATAAGGTTGCATCATCTGATCAGAAATGATGTCATAGATCAGACTAGTTGATTGTCTGATAACCTCACAGCAGAGTTTATAATATTATTTTATAAGGTCAGATCAATGACAATCACTTCCCGCCTGTCAGATCAATGATGATCAGGTCCTGCCTGTCTGGTTTAATATAATCAGATCCCACCTTTCATGTGTATTTATGATTTTTTTTCTAATAGATTGCTGAGTCATTGTTATTTAAGCAGATCCAGAAGGCAGATGGTCAGATATCTGACAGTTTTTGGTTGTACTACTAGATTCTGGTCGGAGTTGTTTGTATATTTAAGACCGTTCCTAAGTACAAGATGGCAAATTACACACTTTGTGTGAAGATGTTTTCACACATATCCGTAAGAACGGGTAATAACTGAGAGTCCAGGACTGAATGTGTACATTTCTGCTTAGATTTTGACATGAAGTAGACAAATAAAATCTCCTGAAACGAGTCGCAGAGCAGCAAACTGATCCAAAGCCTGACAGCAGATCTGAAAACTTAATTAAAACATCTTCCGTCTCTTAACACTCAGATCAGTTTTTTCCCTGCAAACTAAACTACTCAGTCTGCAAAGACCTTTTTCCATCCCGAACTCCGTAAACAGCTGCAGCAGCCTGATGGTTGGAGGTGAAATCCTCCGTGGCACCAGGCTCTGTTGCTATGTAATGGCCTGCAAACCCAGTCTAAATAAACCCAGCTTACCCACAATGCCGCTGTAGATCCTGCACCCCTCACACCTCTCCAGTTTGTGTCGTTTTCGCTCTACCTGAATATTCCCAGCAGCTGAGATCAGATAGAGGGAAAATTCAGACTCTGCGGATCACATCTGCTTCAAAGATGAGCTGCAGTTTAATAAAAATCAATCAACTTTTGTTGAATGAATTGAATACAAAATAGAAGTGTTATAAAATAAAGGGAGGGAGGGAAGTGTGTTTGGTGCAGAGCATCAATGAAAATGTTTAGTTTAACATGACTTTTTTAACATCACATCACTTTGGATCAGTTCAACTGAAAAACTGTTTTTTAAATTATTTATTGTAGTTGGAGCATTTAATGAATCAATAAGTCTTATATTTGAAATACTTCCTGAGACATATTTAATCACTTTATGGTAAAAAAAAAAAAAAAAAAAAACTCCTTAAAAACCCCATTGAATATCATCTGATACTTGTCTTCTGCCCCCTGTTGGACATATTCTGCATTACAAAAATTCTGAGAAATGGCAAGGTTAAAAAAAACTATGCAAATTTTTTATTTATTGAATTTTTATTTTTTAGTTAAAGGGCCGAATAAAGACTTCATATTAAAAAAAGAACATTTTCTGTTAATTATTTCTTAGCTTAGGCATTTAAGGATCAAATAATCTCTCTTTCGAAAAGTTACACTTTTTAACGTACTGCCATATAGAATTATGTTCGAACGCTACACCAGCCACTTGGATTTAAGTTTCATTCAGAATGGTCATTTTAATTCGGAATTATGTGTTTACAAGGTCATTTTGATGAGGATTTAATTTTTTATCCTCAATAAAAGGGGAAATAAAACTCATGTAAACATGGCTGATCCACGATAACAGCATTATTTATCACATTTCATTATAAAAACATCACTATCACTATGTTGCTAAGAGACCTCTATTTAGACCTGGACATGATGATGAAGCCACTTCCTATCAGACTTTCCACCAATCAGAGAGCTTAGATTGACGGTAACGTCCAATCAGGAGCAGCCAAAGATCAACCAGTGAGCAGAAAGTTCTATGTGTGTGTGAAAAGAAGAAAAATAATGCTCCTCTATGGCTGGAATAAAGCCAAGAAGACGTTTTCGGTGGAGTTGTTTTTGTGAGGATAGTAGGTAAATAGTTATATGTTACTTCAAACACAATTTTAATTAAAATGCAAACATTAAATGAAAGCATTCATATTTATAATATTAATTAATAATAATAAACAAATCAAACTCTGTGGACCAACATCTTATTAGCAAAATGTGATCATTTTATGTTGAAAGAGCAGCAAGAAGAAGCTGAAGCTAATCTAGTCCCACCATCATTTAAGGCATTATTTATATCTACTGAATTAAACATTATAGTGGATGTCCTTCCTGGTTCTGGTTCAGATGGAGGTTTTCCTTCCTGGTTCTGGTTTAGATGGACGTTTTCCTTCCTGGTTCTGGTTCAGATGGACGTTTTCCTTCCTGGTTCTGGTTTAGATGGAGGTTTTCCTTCCTGGTTCTGGTTTAGATGGAGGTTTTCCTTCCTAGTTCTGGTTCAGATGGACGTTTTCCTTCCTGGTTCTGGTTTAGATGGAGGTTTTCCTTCCTGGTTCTGGTTTAGATGGAGGTTGTCCTTCCTGGTTCTGGTTCAGATGGACGTTTTCCTTCCTGGTTCTGGTTTAGATGGAGGTTTTCCTTCCCAGTTCTGGTTCAGACGAAGGTTTTCATTTCCAGTTCTGGTCCTTATGGAGGTTTTCCTTCCTAGTTCTGGTTCAGATGAAGGTTTTCCTTCCTGGTTCTGGTTTAGATGGAGGTTTTCATTTCTGGTTCTGGTCCTGATGGAGGTTTTCCTTCCTGGTTCTGGTTCAGATGAAGGTTTTATTTCCTGGTTCTGGTTTAGATGGAGGTTTTCATTCCCGGTTCTGGTCCTGATGGAGGTTTTCATTCCCGGTTCTGGTTCAGATGGAGGTTTTCCTTCCCGGTTCTGGTTCAGATGGAGGTTTTCCTTCCTGGTTCTGGTTTAGATGGAGGTTTTCATTCCCTGTTCTGGTCCTGATGGAGGTTTTCATTCCCGGTTCTGGTTCAGATGGAGGTTTTCCTTCCTGGTTCTGGTTTAGATGGAGGTTTTCATTCCCGGTTCTGGTCCTGATGGAGGTTTTCATTCCCGGTTCTGGTCCTGATGGAGGTTTTCATTCCCGGTTCTGGTTCAGATGGAGGTTTTCCTTCCTGGTTCTGGTTCAGATGAAGGTTTTATTTCCTGGTTCTGGTTCAGATGAAGGTTTTATTTCCTGGTTCTGGTGTATAAATTTTACCAGGTCCTCTTAGATTGTGTTACAAAGTATGACATATAAATTTTGTGTTTTACCCTTTAGTCAACATGTTTCCAGCCACGTTAGCATTATTTGTAGTTTTGTGTGGTAAAACAGACCTCATGTACATGAATTTGAACCTCATTTTAATACAAAAAAAAAAAAAAAAAATATGACAGACTGGTATAAGCCACAGTTATTGTCAGGGTATTGTTTTGGAACCATTTTTTCTCTTGCTTCCCTCCCAGGTTGAATCCACCTGCAGTTTCACTGTAAAGCCTGATGTGTTCAGTGGTACTACCATTCTGTGTAATATATATTTCATTTCAACTCTTTACCACATAATTTATACGTCTTTTACACCTATTACTTTATTTTCTTATGCTCAATTAATAAAATAATGAACCTAATTTACATAAAATAATACAATGTTTTTAAATACAATAAGCATAAATTCTTAGTTGTTTTGGATAAAGACAGATTGGTACATGTCAATTCATGTCAGTCAGGATATCTCCAGGTCTAAATGCTCTGACACAATTGTATAAATATTTTTTCCCAAAATTGTTTTCAAATGTGCGTCTATGCTAATCGTGCTGAAGAGCAATATGAATCATTATTTGAAGGTAATAAAGATCCGTGGTTTTTAATATGGGTCTGTCAGGTTCTAACTCAGAACTCCCTGGACTTTCAGATCATCAGATCATCATCTGTAGTTAAATCTATAGTTAAATCAAGCACTTCTACCCAACCAGAGCCGTGGTTTAATGACAGAACTCTGTCAGGAGGGAGTGTAGCTGAGCGGAATGAAAGTGGAAGAAGGATAAATTTCAGGTGTCACATTGTGAGAGACAGCTGGCGTCAGTACCAAAACACTGTAAAAAAAGGCTAAAAGGGATCATTTTTAAAAATCTAATCTAATCTTTTCTTTTATTTTTATTTCACAGTTTTGAAGATGGCTGCACAGATGCAGCGACTCTTAGCTCGACAGTCTGGTGCTTGTTTTTCTTTGTTTTCGGTTGTTTGTTTATGGACTATTACAAAACCACAATTACTTGCAGTCGTCTGAACCTCATCAACCTCAGTCTAAGGTATAATATGCCCGTTACTTGCAAATTTCCCCAGAAATTCAACATCCTCAAGGGCATCGCAAGACCACCCAAATCTCCATGGATGGTCAGCCTGCCCAGCAAGGAACAGAGGCAATGGAGAGAAAGATAGAAAAGCATGGATGCGGGTCAGGCACAGATGCTAGGTTACGTAAACAACCACACAGTCCAGCACTACCAAGCATCTTCCTCTGAAATGCCAGATCTATCACCCACAAAATGGATGAACTAGAGTTACTGATGACCACAAACAGCTTTGTTTGGATTTGCAGTTATTTTCATCACAGAGATGAAACAGCGCTGCAGGGAGGCTAACGGCCTGCACGTCATACCGACAGGACAGAGACAGAGACTTGGGTAAGAGCAGAGAAGGGGGGCTCTGTGTTTACATGCACAGCGACTGGTGCAGTAACAGCAGGATCGTTGACACAAGCTTTACTCCTGATTTAGAGGTTCTGGTTGTCTCGTGCAGACCTTTTTATTTCCCGAGGTAGTTAACATTGTGGTGGGATGGAGCTGGACTCTTTGACGGTGGTGTTGGAGAGGAGAATGGTATCCATATCCGTATCCATATCCATAATAATAATAAAGACAATACTGAACAATACCTCCCACCTGCCTCACAACCTGCTGATCAGCCACAGGAGTACGTTCAGTGAGAGACTGACACCACCTCAAAGCTCAACTGAACCACACAGGAAATCATTCCTACCTGTGGCCATCACACAGTACAACTCCTCCATACAGCAACAACATCCACTGTTATACATTTACACTACACTTACATTTTACTGTCTATCATACTGTAAGGCAAGGCTAGGCAAATTTATTTGTGAGCACATTTCATGTACAAGAAAAATTAAAAAAACAAAACATAAAAACATTACAGCAAAGTGCAGAAAAAATGCAAGTGTATTAGACAAACAAAGATTTAAAAAGATTAAAGTGATTACATAAAAACAGGAAGAAAAAAGCTCAGACAAATAAATAAAGTTAAAATTTCAGCGTAAAAAAAAACAGATCCAGATCTGGACTCTAAATAAAAACTAGTTCCATGCAGCAGAGAACAGGTGGGTCTTTAACCTGGATCTAAATAAACTGAGTGTTTCAGCTGATCTGAGGCTTTCTGGGAGTTTGTTCCAGACATGTGGAGCATAGAAGCTGAACACAGCTTCTCCATGTCTGGTTCTGACTCTGGGAACTGATACTGTCCATATTACTCACAGGCAGGATTTATCCTGTTTCTGTTTATATCGATATTAGTAACTGTAATTTGTCATTTTTCTTATTGAGATTTTTATCTTTATCTTTTTATATTTATCTTATCTATAATTTCTTAAAATTGTGACGATTATGGCTACAGATCATGAAACCTAAAATTCAGTGTCTCAGAAAATTAGAATATTACATAAGATCAATAATTTCAAACAGAAATTTTTGGCTTCTGTGTGTTCACTTCTATGCATTCAAAACCTGGTTGGGCCTCCTTTTTGTATGAATTACTGCATCACTGCAGCGTGGCATGGAGGCTTGGCGTGGAGGCCGTCTGATTCAGGGGTGGCTTGACATGAGGAATGGGACACTTGTAGCCCATGTCTAGGATTCTTCTTCTAGTGGCTCTTGATGCACCGACTCCAGCCTCAGTTCACGCTTTATGAAGCTCCTCCAAATTCTTGAATGGATTTTGTCTGACATTCCTGGCATCCCTTTTGCTGGTGCACCTTTTCTCACCACACTTTTTCCTTCCACTCAACTTTCATTGAGTATGTTTGGATGTAGCACTCGGAACAACCAGCTTATTTAGCAATGAACTTTTGTGGCTTACCGTCATTGTAGAAGGTGTCTGTAGATGTGTTTCCATTACCCCCAGAACTGCGCAAAACCTAAATATCGCAATAAAAAAAAACAGTAATGGAAACACCAACATTTTGAAAAACCTCTCAAATATTGCTAAAAGGTTTTTATGCTCATGAGGGAGTTTTTCAGATGTGTCGATATAGAAATATATCACAAAAGTGTAATAGAAACACTTTTTTTGCATTTACACTACCCCGGACATGACGCAAGGGGTCACATGACCGGTAAAGATGGCACGGTATGAATAGCCGCAGGGGGAGACGGAAATCTTTTTACAAATAATTAAAGGAAAAATACAACTGTTATCCTTGATAGCAAACAACTGTGAAATTAAAGAGTTTTTACAAAGAATTAGAAATCCCCTTCGTGGAGTCACGTGGGACTAACGGCCAATTCACTAAACACCATTCAGCGGAAACAGCTGCAAATCACAATTGCACTTTGTCGAAATTTTAGAAATATCCCTTTTATTTTGCTAAATAATGTAATGGAAAAGCAGCTAGTGACTGTGTTCTGCACATCTGTGAACTCAGGAGTCTTTCTAATGACTTACAAAGCTTACTGAGAGACCAGTTAATAGAAACCGCTGCAAGCGTTTTGAGGTAATTAGCTGATTAGGGTGTGACACCATAACGTTCCAGTATTGAACTTTTTTTTATAATTTTCTGATTTTCTGAGAGACTGAATTTTGGGTTTTCACGATCTGTAAGCCACAATCATCACACTTTTAAGAAAAAGAAGGCTTGAAATATTTCACTCTATGCGTCAATAATCTAGGTTTCACTTTCAAATCGATCGTTTTCATGATATACTAATATTTCTAGATGTACCTGTAAATTTTATATTGACCTGTGAGGACCACAGATGCTATAGACATCCACAATTTAACCAAAGTAGTGTCGTAGAAAAATTACCAAGAGTCTGGAATAAGTAAAAGTATATAAAGTTTACTACAGAAGAAGTATTAAATACAGAATTACTTGCAAGTAATGACAGTGGTCGTCCTGACTCGCGTGAAGTCAAGAGAGACTCTGGGGAGGCAAGAGGAAAAACAATAGTTCTACATTTCTGTAGAAAGAATCCTCCTTCCTGAAGACCTTGGGTGGACACACAACTCCAAGAGCTGCCATCAAAACAACCTCACATAGTTGTGTCTCCACCAGAACCATTGTGACTAAGGGTCTGAGGAAGGACCAGATAAAGGTCATCTTACCCTCGTAGTGAACTTTTAACAGAGCATGTATATGAAGAGAATAAACCATGTACAATGTAAAAAGTGTCATATAGTAACAATCAGTGTAAATACAATTTATAAATGAATATAGTGAAGGGATTAATTATAGTTGTGATTATAATATTATATATAGAGCATAATAAGTAAAATTTCTTCCACAGTAGTCATAATTTGTTTTACAAGCAAAGAACATAGTATGGAAGCATCCATGTAATTTTCAGGCAATTATATGGAAAAAAATAAGTTATATTTACTTTTGAAAACTAGTCAAATTGACCTGAAGAAAACAGGAGGGTCAAGAATTGCACCATGAACCAGAAATCACAAGGTTTCTCTTCCAAAAGACATTTTTTTATGCGAGTGGAACTTCCTGATGAAATAAATAAACAGAAGTGATGGAAACTTGGGATAAAGCTCTGGCAGACCGGGCAGGTTTGGTTTAGTAGAAGAGGAGTTCTGAAGTCATTTTCAGCCTTCATTGACTCCAACTTGTTACCAGCTTGATGAATGAAACAAAAGGATCCAACCAGGGATCACGTCCATCCGAGTGATGACTCGCAGCCAAGGTGATGAGTCTGCCGCCATGATGTTGCCCTCGGAGACGGACCACACATGCTGAGAGGAGAAGAAGAATGTCAGACATCTCTCATCCACCGGTGGAAAATCAGGAGGAGGGTGTTGGTGAGGAAAAGGCATGAATGGGTGGATGTATGTGTGCGTTTACTGAGTAAGAATGTGACACACTGATTAGGAGGTAGGAAGGAGGGTTTTTTCTGTGTTACTTCAACTGATCTAAAAATTCCCCCAAAAAACAGGTTAGAAACATCTTACTTTCACCCCGAATCAACCCTAAAATGTATACTACTTTTACAGAAGAAAACATCCTCTGATTATTTATTTCAGTACAGTCGTTTTTAGAAAGGTTTGAGTCACATCAGCAGAGAAACAACCCAAAACTTTACACATTAACTCTCAAAATGTTCTCTGTCATTCCTCTCTGGACTGATTTCCAAAATATTTAATAAAATAAAACACAGACAGACAGAAGTTCATGAAATTATCACAGAAAATAACGTCCAAAACTTCTGTCCATGGGTAACACTTTAACTCTGAGCACATCACACCAGTTTTGAAATCTTTAAATTTACTTGCTAGCTCCACTTTTTAGTAAATGTGTGCTCAGACGAGTCTGAGATCTTTCCCTTTGTGACCTCATGAAGGGAAATAACCTCTCCCCCCGGTAGTGGATACTGCCACTGACCCCACTGGCACTGTATCAGTTTATATTTCTCTTTTATTCTCCTCAATCAAATTACATAAATAATTAAATACTAGTGCTGGGCAACGATTAAAATTTTTAATCGCAATTAATCGCATGACATGCTGCAAACATCTTCCTCTTTCCTTTAAAAGAAGGCCTACAGCTATATAAAGAAAATGCAGTAAATTTTGGTTTACAAACATCAGGGGTCTCCAACCTGCAACTCTGGAGCTGCAAGTGTCTCTCTGGACCTTCCACAATGCCTCTAAATACGTGGCTAAAATATTTTTTTAAATCTATCTTTCTTGTCATTAGGTTGGAAACCAGGGACATTTTTTTTCTTTTACATTATTTTTCACAAATATCTACATTCCTTAAAAAGAAAGTCTGTCTATCCTCTTTTTATAGAGGTTTTGTGTTTTTCTTTATTTTAAAACCTAAAAACAGAAATAAAAATGTGGTTCTTCAGTAATAACAAACATCCTATGGTGGCTCTTCATTAAAAATATATATTAAGTTGCCATTTTGAAAAGTCTGGTAACATTTGCGTCTCTAAAGGAGTTTTATTTAGCTGGCTGAGGGAAAAATGTCTCTTTGGATTGGAAAGGCTGCAGACCCCTGCACTAAACACATAAACTGGTTTAGCAGCAGTTTTCAGATAAAATATTTCTTCATATACATTTATAAAATTAAATATTTATGAGAAAGAACGACGAAATGTTCAGGATTTACTAACTAAAAGGTAAAAAGTCAGCAGGATGAATTTAAAGCTGTGAAGCTGCTTCCTTCTAAACACAGAAGGAACAATATGTGATGAATATCAGCATCAGGTGAACAGACAGAAAGCAGGATGAGAATCTCACAGCTTCTAGATGGTGAGGAGAGAGAAATATTCACAATATGCACAATAACTTCCATCCATGCACCTTCAGTGCTTCATTATCCAGATTTCTGGCCTAGAAATTCTCTAAACTTTCATTTTTAGCTTGACTGCACCTGCAGCCTCCGCTACCGGGAGTTAAGGGTTAACATCTCGTTTCCGGTTGTAACGTCAGGTCTGTAGATTTAACTATAAACATGTGTGGTATCCACAGAAAGTCCAGAATCTCAGCTACCAGCTCAGTAAAACCATTTCTATCACCAACAAACACAGTTAAGACAAGAAACAATTAAAGACCAGGTACACAAAGTCCGAAAAATATGTAAACACAGATGATGTTTCCCCATGAACACGAACAAACGACTCCTCTACTGAAAGCTCACATCTCACAGATTCCACAACTGGAAGTTTCATCTTAATATGACCAAGATTCACCGAACCAGAGGCGTTTGTAAAAGTTAGAAAACATGTCTTACCTTTGCTGTCTTGCCTGAATTAAAAATACATTTATTAAAAATAATAATAATAAATAAAAAGTTTCTATTGTCTTTTGGGAGCAGTTTCCCATCCAAAGATCACAATGTTCTGCCATCTGCATGGGGTTTAACAAAAAGAAACGTCGGTTCTTCTTTCTTAAGTTCCAGACAGAAAATGTTTCTTCATTTTAATAAACCTGCTCTCTCCTGATTACATCAGACGCACCGCTGCAGCAGGGAAGGGAGACATGGACGCCATGTTTCTGTCATCAAAGCCAGCGGCCAAAAAAACAAAACAAAAAAAAAAACAAGAAAGAAACCTTAGCGCACAATTAAAAAAATTTACAGCGTTAATTAATCGTTGTGTTAACGTGCAATTAACGTGTTAACATGCCCAGCACTATTAAATATACTTTAGGAAATAAGAGAGAGGAAATGTAAAAAAAAGGAGATAACAAATGGGCCAACAATCCAAATTCAGGGCAACAAAAGGCTGAAAACATAACTAATACAAATCAGAAACACCTGGAGGAGCATTTGACAATTAATCAGGTTAATTGGCGACAGGTCAGTAACATGACTGGGTATAAAAGGAGCATTTCAGAGTCTCTCAGATGTGAAGATGGCCAGAGGTTCACTAATCTGAGACAAACTGCCTCTAAAAACTGTGGAACAAGTTCAGAAAAAATGTTCCTCAAACTTTCAAGATCGCATCATATACAGTGTAGAATATCATCAATAGATTCAGAGAATCAGGAGGAATCTCTGTGTGCACGGGACCAATTACTTTCCAGCCTTTTATTGCTCCTGTTCCAACTTTTTCCAGACATGTTGCTACATCAGATTCACTATCAGCTCTTATCAGATATGTTGTTTGTCTACTGGGAATAAAATATCAGTTGATGAGGTTCTGTTTTTATTTACATTTTACACACAGACACAATTTAAAAAAAAAGAAAAAAGGGGGTCTGTATAAAGCTTTAAAAATGACATTTTCTAAAGAAAAAAAAGCATTAATTAAGTTCAGGGAAAATTTGATAGAATAAAATAGAGCTAGAGACACAGATTAAATGTTATAATATGAACATTTACTGATAATACTTAGTTTTCTTCCACATTCTTCCAGTTAATCCACTTCTCTACTCCTTCTGGCAGCTGATTGGTTGACTGCCAGGTCTTCACTGCAACTCTGTTTATCTCAACTGAATCAGAACCGAGCCACTCCGACTGAGTGAAAACCCGACGGTGGGTCCCTCCCTGGTGCGTGGGCCCACTGCAGGCCGCCATCGTCATGGTGATGACGATGATGATGATGATGTGTGGACTCGGCAGAGTGAAGTGAAATGAAGTGAGGAGTTGTGTGGAAAAAGGAGGTAAGATGGTGGAGGGGCATGAGGCATGAATGCACTTTTGAGAGGTTTTCATAATGTCTGCAGTGATTCAGAGCTAAATTAAGCTCAGGGAAGCCGGCTCCAGCTTCAGGGCGGAGCTTGTATTCTCATAAGTGGTATTATTTAGCCGGTGATGTCAGTAAACTGGCGTGTCGCTGGTGGCCTCGCTGTTCCAAACTGACATAGGAGAACAGTAAATACATTGATGCATTCAGCCTGAGAGGGCGGCCAGGCCAGAAACTGCTCTCACAATCTCTGAATCATGTTTCCCTGCAGCATCTCCAACTGCAACCAAAGGTTTTCTCTCCTTCCATGAGGGAGAAACTTCTCCGCCTCGCATGTGAAAATGATTAAACTACATCAATGTTCATGAAGTCATGAAATCAAACCAACGTATAAACTGAATTCATGTAGAAGTTGAGGAAATTTGTTCTGACATTTTGACTATTTCTGCTCCTTTTCTTAAGTTTTTCATTTCATTTTACAAAAATCAATCAACACAAATATGAATTTCAAACACTTGAATAAAAAGGAAAAAAATCTTATATAATCTGTCCCTCTCACACAAATAATTAAACCATGGTTTTTACCTGATAGACAGTATTGTGGAAGTTCGTGCTTCCCTTGAAGCGATTCAAAGTTCAGCCCATTTTCATTTTTTAGGTGAGTAGTCAGGGTGAAAGACTGAACTTGACAAAGAAAAGAAATTGGTTGGAGGAGAATGCTGTAACGCGAGACTTCGCAGGATCAACATAGCACCCTACTGAAACAAACACACGCCCGACAGCCAGACTAACAGAGAGGGGAAAAAAAGAAAGAATAACAAGTTCCATATTCCAAACCACACTAATCCGGTCACTCTGGATCACAGCGAAGAAGATCTCACCAGCCTGACAGATTTCATCAAAGAAAGCTTCCAGCGGATCATAATGGGGAAATCCAGCAACACTGGCCTCCAAAACCGGCTCCAGTTCCAAAAGAGCTCACCCGGCGGATTCCCCCAAAGTAACCAGCCCAGTTTCTCTCGGCAGTGATACGACGGACATCTTAATCTCCATCGACAGGAAACTATCCAGCCTCGATGCCCGGCTCTCCCTGCTGGAAGTTCTTCACCGTGAGTTTCAATCTTTAAAAGAAAGTTTGGAATATAGTCAAAAGCAGGTGGAAGCTCTTGCTACGGAGAACAACGCCCTCAGAGACTCAGTGAAAACATCATCTTCCAGTCTACAACAAAGGAGTAAGCCGACTATCAGTGGAAAATAAAAACATGAAAGGATGAGTCCTAGACCTACAGGCTCATAGCATGAGACATAACCAGGGTTCGAATTACGGGGGAGCTAAGGGGAGCTCAGCTCCCCTGGAAGGCAGAGGAGCTCTCCTAAAGACATTCACCTGATATTTTAAGGGGGGGCCCTAAAAATAGTCCACTTTCACATTACATTTAATTTTTAATAAGGTTCCCTGTGTTTCTTGAAAAGAATAGCATTAATTTGTGGGCTTTGTGTGTTTATTCATTCATTTAACTAATTAAATCTTCCAAACGATGCAGGTGAGCCATTCTGTTTTCTTTAGCACCACAGATAGCAGAATTGTTTGTTGCGTGTCCTGAGCCTCCAGACGACAACCAGTTGATGTGCTTCCTTTTGTGATTGTTAAAAGAACTCTGTCCCCATTTCTGATTAAACAAGCTGCATACAGTTGTAGCAGAGCCTTTTTTTACTAGTTGCTATATTTTTGACCGCGCTACGTGCATTAATATATATGCCCTTGCATGTGATTTGCGATGTGGTGGTGCATGCATGAAAATAGGGCTCCACCTAAAAGCCCCAGTGTAATTCGAGCCCTAGAGATAGCCTAGTAATTTCAGTGATCCCTGAACAGAAGGAGGAACATACAGAGGCACCTGTAAAAAAATCATCAGAACCAACCTGAAACTTCCAGAGGAAAAGGTTAAAGCCATCTCCTTTTATCTGGTTCACCGCATAGGAAAAAAAAAAACAAAAACGGAGGGCAGACCCAGGCCGATAGCTAAATTCACTCTCCACAAAGAAAAAGAAGAGGTGAAATGACCTTAGCATGAGTGATCAGTTTCCCAGAGAAACGTCACAAAATCTTGTTCCCCATCAGGAGGAAATTTCTGGACAGAGGAGCCCGCGCTGTCATCTCGGTGGACAAACTTTACGTCAGTGGACGGCTGCATCGTGAACATGACACCACTGATACGCATCTGATCTTTTGCCATGCGACTTCAGTTTGAACGGCCAGATCACATTAATCGGATGTACACGTCGTACACAACATTGTTTATAAAAGCTTATCTGTAAAGGCGCTCACATCACTTTCTCACCACTCCTGGCTGCAACTCCGTACCCACGTTTCTCTGTACAGACGTTACCGCCACTGCTCCACAAAATGCCATGGCCACAAATCTTCTTTTGTAATCTCCTCCTTAAAATGATGCTGCTTTGGTTGGACAATAACTTTAAAATTGTGTAACCCAGGTAGTCCAAATCCCCCTCCTGGGTTATTTTTTTTTATCACATTAGGTCAAGCTAAATTAAAAGTTTTATCTGTTGTAATCAGGTTAAAGTAATTTCTTAATCTGACCACAAGGTGTCATAGAGAGGTATCACTCCCTATATAAAAAAGTGCACCTTAAATTCTCCACTAAGAACCTGTTCCTTTAAATAAGGTGGGCAATTAGTTATGTTATGTTTTAGCATGAGAAAATTAGATGGGAGTGGTCATCTCACCTATAAACGCTCTTTGTCCTACTCCCTGCTACGTGCCCTGCCTGCTGCAGCGTGAGTGATTTGAGAGAGGACGATCGAGCTGGTTTTGGAAAAGAGTCTAAGATACAAGACAAGAAAGTCTACCCGGGAAATATAAATGGTTGGATAAATGACAACTTAGAGCTGTGACTCAAAATAGAACTACATGAACAACTGAATTTTGGAAAACATATCCTGGTGAGTTACTGCAGCAATGCTGCTGTGCATTGGCATGCTAAAAACGTTAGCATATAAGGAAACATTAGCAGAATGTTGAACTAGGAAAAATCATTTGTAGCAGTACCTTGCATTTTAATCAAAACCAGTCAGGATAAGATGTGAGCAAGCTTAAACACGATGACCATACAGTGTTTATCAGTAGTCTGTTTATAATGTATTGTGCGATTTACTGTATGCGACGTGTCCTATAGCACTTGTGCTGGCCTGCTAAACGCCACGCACGTGCTCAGTTAGCATGCATTTTGTTTTCCACTGTTAAGCCTGGTGTAAGTAAATATATATCTTTGTAGTTATATCACGCTGCTGGAGTATAACATTGATTTTTTTTCATTTCAATTGTGAGTTAAGAGGGAGAACATGGTTAATAATAAAATGGTTACATAAGTTCATGTTGGTAATGACTGCAGTAGTTGTGGTTTGAAGTGACATTTATTATGGACTTCGGGAAAAGTAAATTTTCTGCGCATTTGTGCAGGCTGGTTTTTTTTTGTGGAGTCTTCAGCTGGTCTTCTACTCTGGTCCATTCATCATCTTCTACTCTGGTCATCTACATCCTTCCCTTGTCTGGTCAACTTACTCCCCTTCATCAAAGGACCCATCCACATCACCACCATCCATCCGTGCTGCAACAGCGTCCCTGGACATTCTTTGTGAGAGAGGGTGGTAGGACAGTCTGAGTGCACTCAGTTTAGTTTCATTAATTAATTTCCTTTTTCCTTTTTGTTGAACTTTGAACACATTTTTTCCCTTGTTGTTTCCTTTTATTTATACTTCCTATATTTCCCTGAGATCTCAGAGGGTTGATTTTGTCATGTTTAGGTTGTAAGTGGTGAAAATTGGTAAGCAAGCCCAGGGGCAGACCTGGGCCATATATATATATATTATTTTGTGGCCATTGTCACTGACATTTTGTTTGTTTGTAATACATTCTCCTTATTTTTACCCGTAATTGGTGGTTCTTGTATTATTTGGGGTGGTTATCACAGGTTTACTTTGGCTGCTGTTTACCTGTCTCAACTGTTAATCTCCTCATTGAACCTAGATTAGCAGTCACCCCCTTGCTCTAATCGGTAATTATCACTTTCTAAGTGTGACAGAGGCAAGGGAGGGCTACAACGTGGCGAGCCAGCCAGGAGGTTGGCAAATTCATTTAGATCCCACCCCAAATATTTAAGTGAAGTGATTTATACGTATTTATAAACGCACATTGAGTGTAAAATGGATCTTTGTAATCAATTTCATTTACATGGGCCGAGTTGCCTTTATGTAACGGGTATAGATGAGACATACACTGATGAAAGTATAACCAATTTTTTCAAAGTAAATGGAGATATTGTAAAGATAATGAGGGTCCCTGATGATCCTGATCAGCCAAAGGGGCGAGTCCTCATACAGTACTCATCAGATCGAACAATATCGAGACTGGATCCTGCAAACCTTGGCAATCTTCCAAGCCCTGGTGACCCCACTGTTACTTGGCATGTCGGAACTATTCGTGGTATGTGCCAAGAGGAGTTAGGCAGAGAGTTAGCGCTGAAGGTGTTGGCTGAACTGAGCACTCTTGCTGGAAACAGTAAAGCTGGCTTTTGGGATGCACTTCAACAAGAAATGCAACATGCTAACTCTGATTTCTTCCCCCACAAAGTCCTGATACCCATCTTCAGCCCCCAGATGAGAACATGTCTCCATCCAGCAAAGACAACAGTGCCCCTGATGAAGGTCAGCCTGATACTCCAGCACAAAGAAGGCCAGATCCAGCTCCTGGCACTCTTCCTGTTACTACCCCATCAAGCGCCCATGTTCTTAATGAAGATACAATGAACCCGCCTCAGGTCCAAAAAGTCATTGTAGAGCATTTCATACGCAATGAAACAACACCATCAAGCTACAGCCAAAGCAGGGTTAGGACCTTCTCTGGGCGATCGCCAAAGCCAAATGGTGAGGTTGATTATGATGCCTGGCGCACACAAGTGGATCTTCTTTTGACCGATGCCTCAATGACTGACTCTCAGAAAGTGCGAAGGATTTTAGAGAGCCTGCTTAGCCCAGCTGCTGATATTGTTAAGCCACTAGGAACAAATGCAACTCCAAGGGCTTATCTAACTCAGCTGGATTCTGCATTTGGAGTAGTGGAGGATGGTGAGGAGCTATTTGCTACGTTTTTGGGCTCTAATCAAAATTCTGGTGAGAAACCTTCTGCTTATCTGAACCGACTCCAAACCCTTCTCACCAGAGCAGTTTCTAGAGGGGGAGTGTCGCCTGCAGAGTTTGACAAATACTTGCTCCGACAGTTCTGCCGTGGGTGCTGGGACCAAAGTTTACTAATAGGCCTCCAACTTGAGCATAGGAAAAGCAACCCCCCATCTTTCCCAGAATTATTGTTGCTTTTGAGAACAGAAGAGGACCGGCGGACAGCAAAAATTGACCGAATGAAAAAACATCTAGGAAACACAAAGGCTGCAACACATGTTCACTCAGTCTTGAACATGCCGTCGTTCGATGAGGAACCTGCTGCGACAATGTCTAAAAAGCATGAATCAAGCTCCAAACTTGAGAAAGAGGTTGCTGATCTCCGAAAACAAGTTGCCCAGCTGCTACACAAAGAAAGGAGAGATCTGAAGCTGGAGGAAACTCCAACCAGGACTACCACACGGGAATCATCCCTGCACAGTGATAGTTTGGCAGCACGTGTCAAAAACCCTGATTCGACATACCAAACCCCAGTTCCACCTAGACCATGGTTCTGCTTTACGTGTGGTGAAGATGGCCATATTGCAGCAAACTGTCCTAATGAACCAAATGCTGACCTGGTCCGGAAGAAGAATGCGGAGCTCCGAGACAAACGGGACAGATTCTGGGCCCAACAAGGAGCCCGCAAAGCATCTTTAAACTTCTAGAAGCTCCTGCAGCGGGACGACCAGGAGCTGAAGAAGTCAGTCAGATTAGTCCCATAGCGATGACTCATGATGCAACAGAGGGGACAAATGCTAAAGCCCTCAAAGGCAGTGATGGATCCAGTAGCACCCTACCACATGGACTTGTGGGTCCGCGCTGCATTTCCACAGTCTCCATAGGGGACACAAAATGTGAGTCTATCCTTGATACTGGATCACAGGTCACAACTATCTCAGAGACTTTTCATTCCAGGCATTTGGCATCCTTCCCGATTCAGCCCATATCTCATCTGCTTGAAGTCGAAGGGGCTGGGGGTCAGTCTGTGCCGTATCTGGGCTATGTTGAGCTTCCCCTAACCTTCCCAGAAAGTGTAACAGGTACAGAGGAACAGTTGCTTGCTCTTGCCCTTGTCGTCCCGGAGTGCCAATTCCATAGCAGGACTCCATTGTTGGTAGGCACAAATGTTTTGCTGCAGCTCTACCAATGTGGGATGAATTATGACAAGCCAACATTCTTAAGGAGGTCAGACAACTTTGCTTTGCTCCTCCAACATGTAGCTCGAGCACGCAAATTGGAAACCAAGCCCTGCCCTGTAAAATTGCATGGCAGGAACCCCATCACCCTTCCAGCGGGGCACAAGATGTGTGTCTTTGGCGAGGTCAGGGTAGGGAAAGCAAATCCACATAACTCCTTTGTTCTTGAGCCCCCTGAGTCTGCTTCCCTTCCAGGTGGGCTTCTCCTTGAGTGTGCAGTTATGAACATAAGCTGCAAGGCTTCAAGTAAGATCCCTGTCATTCTCAGAAACACAACAGCCCACAATGTCACCCTGCCTCCTAAGTGTGTCATTGGTCAAATATCCACAGTTCAGAGTGTACTGCCCCTAAACTCTACTCCAGTTGTGTCTGCTGATACTCAGACAGTTGGTAAGAAGCTAGCATTTAATCTTGATGACTCCCCTATGCCTGAGGGATGGAAACAACATATAGCAGAGAAGCTAAACTCCATCTCTGAGGTTTTTGCTGTGGATGAGCTCTCTTTTGGCCATACAACCGCTGTGAGACACCACATTCGGTTGCAAGACCAGACACCTTTCAAAGAACGGTCACGGCCTATACACCCCTGTGACAGGAAAGCAGTGAAACAGCACCTTAGGGAACTCTTAGATGCTGGAATAATAAGAGAGTCTGAGAGCCCCTTTGCATCCCCAGTGGTGCTAGTTAGGAAGAAAAATGGAAAGATCAGGCTGTGCATTGATTATAGAAAGCTAAATGCCCACACTATTAAAGATGCATATGCCCTTCCTAACATTGAGGAAACATTCTCAGCTCTGAGTGGAGCAAAGTGGTTCTCAGTAATGGACCTCAAGTCTGGGTATTATCAGGTGGAGATGGAAGAGGGAGATAAACCCAAGACAGCATTCACCTGTCCCTTGGGCTTCTTTGAGTTCAATCGTATGCCACAAGGTGTGACCAACGCTCCTAGTACTTTTCAGCGCTTGATGGAGAAATGTGTTGGAGACCTCCATCTGAGCGAAGTGCTTGTATTTTTAGATGACATCATTGTGTTTTCTGACACCCTTGAGGAACATGAACTCAGACTAATGAAGGTCTTACATCGGCTCAGAGATTATGGTCTTAAGTTGTCACCAGAAAAGTGCCAGTTCTTTAGATCATCTGTAAAGTACCTTGGCCACATAGTGGATGCCCAAGGGGTTCACACTGACCCAGAGAAGATCTCCGCCCTCAAAGACTGGCCCCGTCCTGCGAATAGAGAAGAGCTTAAACGGTTCTTAGGATTCGCAGGATATTATAGACGTTTTGTGGAGGGCTATTCCAAGATTGCCAGGCCACTCAACTCTCTCACTGCTGGATACAATCCCACCAAAAAGAGAGGTAAAGTTTACAAAAGAGAGAGACCTAAGAACTGTGTAGGTCCTTGTGTCCCCTTTGATGCAGAATGGACACCTGAGTGTGAGTCTGCTTTCAGGATGCTGATTGACAAGCTAACATCCGCTCCTGTTCTTGCTTTCGCAGACCCTAAGCTTCCATATGTGCTACACACAGACGCTTGCTCTGGGGGCTTGGGAGCTGCGCTTTATCAAGAGCAGGAAGGAAAGTTCAGAGTGATAGCCTATGCAAGTAGAGGCTTGTCAAAAAGTGAGAGAAACTATCCAACTCACAAGCTAGAATATTTAGCATTGAAATGGGCCATTTGTGAAAAATTCAAAGATTACCTATATGGCACAGATTTCACTGTCTTGACAGACAACAACCCGCTGACCTATGTCCTTACCTCAGCCAAGCTTGATGCCGCAGGACACCGCTGGTTGGCTGCCCTGTCAACCTTCAGATTCTCCATCAAGTATCGAGCAGGACACTCTAACAGGGATGCAGATGGTCTGTCTAGACGGCCACATGCAGCACCCCAGGAGGATGAACAATTCTTACAGGAGAAAGAGAGGATTAATGACATGGTGAAACACATCTTAGAGGGGGAGAACCAAGAACTTTCAACTGACGTTATCTCTGCAGTGTGTCAGCATCACTCCGCAAACCCACCAAACCTCCCTGTCCTTGTAGAATCTCTTGCTGTGGATGCTTCCTCAGTACCTGAGTTGTTTGCTGACCAAGGCCAAACCACCTTACCCGGAATGACAAAAGACAGTTGGCGCAGAGCACAAAGAGCAGACCCATCAATCGGGAAGGTCATTACTATGGTGGAAAGTGCACAAAAGCCCAACTTAAAAACAGTAAGTTCTGAACACCCCGAAGTCAAGTCGCTTGTCAGAGAATGGAACAAGCTCGAGCTCCAAGAAGGAATCCTTTACAGAAGGTCCTTTGATAGAGGAGACATGATCTATCAGCTGGTGTTGCCTGTACAGTATAGGGACCTAGCCCTACAAGGCTTGCATGATGACGTCGGCCATCTTGGGCCTGAGCGTGTGCTGAGCCTTGCCCGTACCAGGTTCTACTGGCCAAAAATGGAAGAATCCATTAGGACGAAATGCCAGACCTGTGAAAGGTGTTTCAGGCGAAAAGCTCAGCCCCAGAAAGCAGCACCCATGGTCACCATCAAAACAACTTATCCACTGGAATTGGTCTGCATTGATTACTTGTCCCTTGAACCTGACAGCCATGATACCAGGAACATTTTGGTCATTACTGATCATTTCACAAAGTTCGCAGTAGCTGTGCCAACAAGGGACCAAAAAGCCAAGACAGTTGCCAAAGCTCTCTGGGAGAACTTCCTCGTCCATTATGGCTTCCCCAGTCGACTACATCGTGATCAAGGAAGAGACTTTGAATCCCACATTATCAAGGGGCTTTGTTCACTGATTGGTGCAAAAAAGGTGCGGACCACACCCTATCACCCCCAGGGAAATCCTGTGGAGCGTTTCAATAGGACATTGTTGAGCATGCTAGGAACCCTGGAGGAAAAAGACAAACAACACTGGAGAGACTTTGTCAAACCTGTGGTCCACACGTACAATTGTACAAGAAATGATACAACTGGGTATTCACCATATGAGCTCATGTTTGGCAGGCAGCCAACTCTCCCAGTTGATCTTATCTTGGGCATTAACCCTCAAACTGAGACTCATAAGACACATTCAGATTATGTTGAGAAGCTACGTCAGCGTCTCCAGGAGAGTTTCACGCTTGCTGCTGAAAGTTCTAAAAAGATTGGAGAGAGAAATAAAGCACGGTTTGATGCAAAAGTCAGAACTGCTGAATTATTCGAGGGAGACAGATGGTAAGAAACATGGGTGTACGAGGGAAACATAAGTTGGCGGACAAATGGGAGAAGCCAATATACCTTGTTGTGAGGCAGATTAATGGTGGCCCAGTGTATGTTGTCAGGCCAGAGGCTGGAAGTGGGCCACACCGCACTCTTCACAGAGACCTTCTATTACCCTGTGGTTTTCTGCCCCTTGAGCAATCTCCGGAACAGGAATCACAGCCACACAAATCAAAGAGAGTGAATCTGAGAAGCAGGAACTCTGGGAACCAGGAAAGTGATGACTCTGAGGCTGATTATGGGGATGAAGAAGAGGAGTATTACCTGGAAAGAACCCCACAGTTTACCACATGGGGCCCCTATGTGCAACAAATAGAAAGGGTACCATTGAGACAACCCCAAACCCCACTAAATCCCCATGCACCTGTCTTCGACACCCACTCTTCTCACAAATCTAATCAGGTTGCTCCTACTCAATTAACAGAACCTCTTGAGTTGGTGACTGGGACAGTTGGTCTGAGGCAGTCTTCTGCTCAACCAGCAGGGCATGTCATTGTGGACATCCCAGAGTATGATCTGACGCCTGCAGAGGAAGTGAGCGTGTCACAAAATGTTGAAGGAGACAGGATCTCCCTATCTGATCAGCACCAAGAACCTAGGGAGAGTATTACTTGTGCTTCGGAAGGCATTCTAACTGAGCTCAGGCGCTCTCAAAGGGAAAGACATCCCCCACACAAGTTCACCTATGATGAGCTGGGGAAACCATTAATCGTTGCACTTAACTCATTTGTTGAGAGCCTATACGACATTATTTACTCACCTTCTGCTAGTCGTTACAGGGTTTAGTTTGCATGCAGAGACTCATGCAGTTAAGAGGGGGAGGATGTAACCCAGGTAGTCCAAATCCCCCTCCTGGGTTATTTTTTTTTTATCACATTAGGTCAAGCTAAATTAAAAGTTTTATCTGATGTAATCAGGTTAAAGTAATTTCTTAATCTGACCACAAGGTGTCATAGAGAGGTATCACTCCCTATATAAAAAAGTTCACCTTAAATTCTCCACTAAGAACCTGTTCCTTTAAATAAGGTGGGCAATTAGTTATGTTATGTTTTAGCATGAGAAAATTAGATGGGAGTGGTCATCTCACCTATAAACGCTCTTTGTCCTACTCCCTGCTACGTGCCCTGCCTTCTGCAGCGTGAGTGATTTGAGAGAGGACGATCGAGCTGGTTTTGGAAAAGAGTCTAAGATACAAGACAAGAAAGTCTACCCGGGAAATATAAATGGTTGGATAAATGACAACTTAGAGCTGTGACTCAATATAGAACTACATGAACAACTGAATTTTGGAAAACATATCCTGGTGAGTTACTGCAGCAATGCTGCTGTGCATTGGCATGCTAAAAACGTTAGCATATAAGGAAACATTAGCAGAATGTTGAACTAGGAAAAATCATTTGTAGCAGTACCTTGCATTTTAATCAAAACCAGTCAGGATAAGATGTGAGCAAGCTTAAACACGATGACCATACAGTGTTTATCAGTAGTCTGTTTATAATGTATTGTGCGATTTACTGTATGCGACGTGTCCTATAGCACTTGTGCTGGCCTGCTAAACGCCACGCACGTGCTCAGTTAGCATGCATTTTGTTTTCCACTGTTAAGCCTGGTGTAAGTAAATATATATCTTTGTAGTTATATCACGCTGCTGGAGTATAACATTGATTTTTTTTCATTTCAATTGTGAGTTAAGAGGGAGAACATGGTTAATAATAAAATGGTTACATAAGTTCATGTTGGTAATGACTGCAGTAGTTGTGGTTTGAAGTGACATTTATTATGGACTTCGGGAAAAGTAAATTTTCTGCGCATTTGTGCAGGCTGGTTTTTTTTTTGTGGAGTCTTCAGCTGGTCTTCTACTCTGGTCCATTCATCATCTTCTACTCTGGTCATCTACATCCTTCCCTTGTCTGGTCAACTTACTCCCCTTCATCAAAGGACCCATCCACATCACCACCATCCATCCGTGCTGCAACAGCGTCCCTGGACATTCTTTGTGAGAGAGGGTGGTAGGACAGTCTGAGTGCACTCAGTTTAGTTTCATTAATTAATTTCCTTTTTCCTTTTTGTTGAACTTTGAACACATTTTTTCCCTTGTTGTTTCCTTTTATTTATACTTCCTATATTTCCCTGAGATCTCAGAGGGTTGATTTTGTCATGTTTAGGTTGTAAGTGGTGAAAATTGGTAAGCAAGCCCAGGGGCAGACCTGGGCCATATATATATATATTATTTTGTGGCCATTGTCACTGACATTTTGTTTGTTTGTAATACATTCTCCTTATTTTTACCCATAATTGGTGGTTCTTGTATTATTTGGGGTGGTTATCACAGGTTTACTTTAACAGTTGAGACAGGTAAACAGCAGCCAATCTCCTTATTGAACCTAGATTAGCAGTCACCCCCTTGCTCTAATCGGTAATTATCACTTTCTAAGTGTGACAGAGGCAAGGGAGGGCTACAATTGCAACATACGCTCCTCTGTTACCGCAAACACGAAGACGTTACACGCACACTCGCTGTCACGTAGTCGAGTATACGCATGCGGGACACTTTTGGTGCGCATAAGGTTCAAACATACAATTCGCATTTAATTGGAAATGTGAATGGACTCTCAAAAAAAAAAAAAAAAACAGATTTCACGAAAAATCTGAATTGAGCATTATGTCCTTCAGTGTGAACCTAGCCTAATGTTCACAAAAATGAGCTCATTTTTGTTTATGGGTTAGTTTTGTTTTTCACCAACTTCCCCCCTTTTGCGTCGTTTTCTTCCAACTTTATTCTTCTTTTTCTCTCTCTTTGTACACTTTTTGTTTTTCTTTTTTCTAGCTGCCACCTCACAAAACCATATAACACTAATGAGAGGGGTAGCCATTGTGATAAATAGAAAAGTAACATTCACAGAAATCAACTTAATCACAGATCCAGAAGGGAGAATCATCATAGTAAAATTATTTATTCAAAATATGAAGTTATGCTTAGCTAACATATGGCCCAAATGTTGATGATTCCTCGCAGGAGGGGATTTTAACATGGTTCTGGGCTCAGCTGATAGATTTAGTAACACTGTAAACCATTGAAACTGGCAATCCACAAACACTGTTAAACAATATATGGAGGATTTTGGACTTTGCGATATATGGCGGTCTTATCACCCTAATATCAGAGCGTACACCTTCTTTTCCTCAGTTCACAATTCATACTCTAGGCTATATTATTTTCTGGTTAGCAGCTCTTTGGTGAGGGAGTTTCAGAGACCCAGATTCACCCCATCACTATCAGCGACCATGCACCAGTTTCCTTCACTTTGAGGAAGACCAGAATCACTCCATCGACTAAAAGCTGGAGATTTAATACAGCGTTGCTTACAGATCCCGACTTTATCAGCTACTTCACAAAAGAATGGGCTATATACTTAGAAAACAATGACAAACCAGGAGTCTCAGCATGTGTTCTGTGGGAAGCAGGGAAAGCGGTAATGCGAGGCAAAATCATCTCTTTTGCGTCACATAAAAAAAAGAATGAAAACTCAAAAATATTAGAATTAGAACTAAGAATTAAATCATTAGAGGACGCCTACAGTGCTTCACCAGATGAACCAACGATGAGCCAAATAATGAAGGCTAGACTGGAATTAAATGAAATAATCAACAAGAGAACAGGATTTCTGGTGCAAAGATTACGCTTGGAGACATTTGAACACAGTAATAAATCCGGAAGATTTTTAGCTAACCAGTTAAAAATAAATAAGGAAAAATCTACCATATCAGCTGTTAAAGATTCAATAGGTAATATTACGCATGAGCCAGATGCAATCAACAACATCTTTAGAGATTTCTATAAAACTCTGTATACATCACACATAGATCCATCAGACAACGATATTCATAATTTTCTTAACAATATTGATCTTCCAGGTTTAAGTCACTGCCTTAGATTCTCCCCTCACGGTGGGGGAGTTACATGAAACCCTTAAACATATGCCCTGTCAAAAAGCCCCAGGTCCAGATGACTTCCCAGCAGAGTTCTATAAAGAATTCCGGTCAACACTGGCCCCTACATTTTTCAAAATGGTGACACAAATAAAGAAAAAATGGTTACTTACCCCCAAACATTGTGGGTAAAGACCCCACAATACCATCTAGCTACAGACCCATATCACTGTTAAATGGGGACCTTAAAATAATCTGCAAAGCTGTTCTGTATGTTAGGATGCTGGACAGGACAGGGTAAAAAAAAAAAAGAAATTGGTGTTGAGTCTCACAATTAAATCAATAATACTAGACCTTAATTAGATCTGCATGTGGAACAGATGTGAGTACAGATGACAAAAATAACTTTTATCTGTGAAACAAAAGTAAGGTCAGTATCTTTCCCAGCATGGTCCACATCATTGTTCCCTTCCTCCTTCCCAGCATTGTCCCATGCATCGTTCCCTGGATTGTTCCATGCATTGTTCTCTGCATCGTTCCCAGCATCTTTCCCTGCATCTTTCCCTGCATCTTTCCCAGCATTATTCCCAGCATTGCTCCCAGCATCGTTCCCTGCATCTTTCCAAGCATCATTCCCAGCACTGTTGCCTGCATCATTCCCAACATCTTTCCAAGCATCATTCCCAGCATAGTTCCCAGCATCATTCCCAGCATTGTTCCTTGCATCATTCCCAGCATAATTCCGAGCATTGTTCCCTGCATCGTTCCCAGGATTGCTCCTAGCATCATTCCATGCATCATTCCCTTCATCGTTCCCTGCATTGTTTCCAGCATCATTTAGTGCATCGTTCCCAGCATTGTTATTTGCATCTTTCCAAGCATCATTCCCTTTATTTTTGTAAGGATCATTCACTGCACTAATTCCTACATCATTCCCAGCATAATTCCCATGCATTGTTTCATGAATTGTTCCATGCATTGTTCTCTGCATCATTCCCAGCATAATTCCCATGCATTGTTTCATGAATTGTTCCATGCATTGTTCTCTGCATCGTTCCCAGCATCATTCCCTGCATCATTCTCTGCATCATTACCAGCATTGTTCCCAGCATCGTTCCCTGGATCTTTCCAAGCATCATTCCCAGCACTGTTGCCTGCATCATTCCCTGCATCATTCCCGATGCTGGGAATGATGTAGGGAACGATGCTGTTCCCAGCGTCGTTCCCAGCATCATTCCAGCATTGTTCCTTGCATCATTCCCAGCATCATTCCCAGCACTGTTCTCTGCATCGTTCCTAGGATTGCTCCTAACATCCTTCCATGCATCATTCCCTTTATCGTTCCCTTGCATCTTTCCAAGGGTCGTTCCCTGCATTGTTTCCTGCAATTTTGTAAGGATCATTTCCTTCATTGATCCCTACATCATTCCCAGCACTGTTCCCTGCATCATTCCTTTAATCGTTCCCCTCATTGTTCCCAGCATTATTCAGTGCATTAGTACCATTGTTCTGAGAACATTTCCCAGCATCATTCCTAGGATCACTCCCAGCATCGTTCCCTGCATCTTTCTAAGCATTGTTCCCTGCTTCGTTCCCTTCATCATTCCCCACATTGTTCCTAGCATTAGTCCCTGCATCTTTGTGAAGATCATTCCCTGCATCATTCCCAGCAATGTTCCTAGCATTGTTCCCTTAGCCTTTCCCTTCGTCATTCCCAGCATCATTCCCTACATCACTACCTGCATCATTCCCAAAACAGTTCCCAACATTGTTCCCTGAATCGTTCCTGGCATGGTTCCCAGAATTGTTCCCATCATTGTTCCCTGAATCATTCCCAGCATTGAACCCACCATCATTCCCTGCATCATTCCCAGCATCTGCATTGTTCCTAGCTTCAATCCCAGAATCGTTTCCAGCAAGGTTCCCTGCATCTTTCCCTGCATCTTTCCCTGCATCTTTCCCAGCATCATTCCCTGCATCATTCCCAGAATCCTTCCCAGCAAGGTTCCCTGCATCTTTCCCTGCATCATTCCCTGCATCATTCCCAGAATCCTTCCCAGCAAGGTTCCCTGCATCATTCCCAGAATCCTTCCCAGCAAGGTTCCCTGCATCTTTGCCTGCTTCATTCCCTTCATCCTTCCCTGCATTGTTCCCAGCATCGTTCCCAGTCTCGTTCCCAGAATTGTTTCCAGCATTGTTCCCTGTATCGTTTCCAGCAGCATTCCAACAGCATTGTAACACTTCTTTGATCTGATGTTGAATTGTTCAAGAGAAATTTAAGTGTTTTGGTCCAGAAAAGAAAGGAGCGAATGATAGGAAGTGAGCTCTCAAGTAAGAGAGGAAAAAGTCTGACTTAAAACAACTTTATATCTTACTTAAACCTCTAAAGCCCAAACCTGAAAATCTGACATCTTTAATTGGCCCTTTAACAAAATGTAGAAAAACATAATAACAAAAACACTTTTTGTATATTTAGCATTTATTACCATGTGATATGTCAAAATTGTTGTAGTTTAAATGGTATCCACCAAGGGGCAGAAGACAAGTTTCAGATTGTGTAAAGATGCTAAAGCTCTTAAACAGTATCTATCATATGAAATAAATACAGTATTAAAGGATTAAAAGTGCACATTTAACAAAACTCAAGATCAATGAGAGAACAAAAAGTAATTTCTCATTAAAAACTGTATCACTTTAATGTCTTATGTCTTACTAAACCTTAAAATTGATTTATTTACATGCATATCAAGTTTAATATTCTCCCTGAGACTGTTTGAGATCATATTGTATCTTTCACACACAGTTTTAGCTGTAAACACGTTTTAAGACCTCCCCGTAAAGATTCACACACACTGCACAAAGGAGCTTTTAATATGAGGAAAAAAATGCTTGAGAGTTCCTGAGGTAAGAAAAATAATCCAGACTTCAGACAAGTGAGAAACATCTTAAGTGGTTGGTGAAAGTCTTATTTAGAGTCCTTTAGGTCAAACATCTTCAAACAGCCTGTTGATGCTGGTAGAACAGCGGTGGTGGCAGTGGCTCAGGTGGTAGAGTGGGTTGTCCATAAGCTGGACGGTTGGTGGTTCAGGAAATCATATTTTTCTTATTTCAGAAAATATTACCAAGTATAATTTTCTTCCTGCACAGGCAGATAATTCCACCTGATTATAGACAGAAGTTTAAGTGCTTTTTACTCATATTAAGACAGCTGATTTTTCTGCATGCATGCATGCTGGTCTCACTCTGTTCTCTCTAAAGCTGATAAACCCAGTCCAAACATCTCCTACATTTTATTTCTCATCTTCCTCTCCATTGATTGTGTTTGTTCTGGATGGAGTTTATAGTTTAATTCGAGTGGAAGTTGTAGTTTTATTGAAGGTTTCAGCCTCTTGTCCACCTGCTGCCATGTCTCAGAGGTGAGTTCAAATCTGAGTGTTTGTCTTTCTGTAGTGGACGTAGCACCGAGCGCTCACCCCATCGCAGGTGTACGAACTTTCTCTCAGCAGAATCCTTTGTTCTGTTGGCTGTTGATAGCTTTTATACGTTTCAACCATCCTCAGATAAGCTGCTGCCAGGGAAAATGTAAAAGTAGGTCACATGCGGAGACCAAGCATGCCCAGATACTGTTTCATTATTTGTGTTTCTTTCCGTTCAAACAGCCAGGATCAGTGGGACGTCAGGATGAGGAGTTCACACAGAGCTGCCAGGTGACATGGGCCTGGTCCCGGGTCACCGAGGGCGAAGGTACTGAGGAGAAGGAGGAGTTTCTGCAGGATTTAAGGCTCCTGCATGGTCTCCACTCCTTCATCAAGCTATTAAAGCCCAACTGATGCAGCTTCTTTAAACAACCTTGCTGGTCCACTGTTTCAGAAAAGTCTAATTACTGGTCAAACAAACCAAACAGCTCAGAGATAAAACCCTAAACCTTCACAACTCATAGCAAAACATGGAATGTGTGGAAAAACCATCATAAATGTGGTCAGAAAGAAAGTGTTGTACATTCATTTAATTTAATTGGTTCAACGGTTATTTACAGTTAAACCAGTAAACCTTTTTTTCACTGGTTTGGTCGAATGCTTCCTGTAACTCAGTGGTTCCCAAACTGGGGGACGGTCCCCTAGTTTGCTCTAACTGCTGATCTCTTTTTTTTTCCAAGAACTGAGAAGTTTTTAAATCAGTTTTCAGAGCAGTTTCCTCCCACATCATTTATATGTTAAACAAGCTGAAATTTACAATTTATATTAGATTTTTTTAAATAGTGAAATAAAATGAACCAATAAAAAGCAGGAATTTCCCTTTGAGTGATTTTTACCGTGTCTTTTCAGTAGTAACCCTACAGCCGAGTGGATATGAGGAGAATTAGTGCTGCTGAGGGAAAACTCGCTCCTGAAAAAAACTCCAACATGAACATGAAATTGGATTATAGAGGAATACCTTCAGCCAATATTTTCCTTTCTGGTAAATTACCTTCAGCCGCTGCTCAGTTCAACAACCAGATCCCCGATAAGGACACGAAGTGATGTTGAACAACACCTTTTGGGAATCTGAGGCAGCGGCTCTCTGATCCCTCCACAAGTGTGTCTTTGAGTCCAACCTGCATGGGAACCATTACTGAGAAACGTATACAGAGTAAACACAGAGGAACTGTCAGCTGGCTGCAGGTCTAAGTAATCAGACGGGAACTTTGGAGCTGATGTGACCCGATACCGGAGTAATTCAGCTCTTCTTTGTGTGTAATAATCCATTTCACGGTTTATGTTTTAAGTGGAGAATTAAGCAATTCTTTACTTTTTCACTGCTTTGGCTGTTTGTTCAGCAGTTCTGAGGTCAGGGCTCTGCTGCGTGTGGTCATTTTCTCCACAGTTTATAATACTCCTCGTATAAATCGCTCTTTGAAGCCTCCTTTTCCTTCCACAGAGGAACATTTCTCTGTATCCGGTTCATGCAGCAGCTCCCCGGCTTCTTTTGAACAAACTCTCTTTTTTCAGGCCTGGATTGGAGCGCGATCTCTACTTGTGTCATGTAAACTTGGACGTTCCCTGGGAGGTTGTCAGAGGAGGAAGAGGGAGTCAGCCATTTCCACAAAGGCCAAGGCAAACATTTCCTTTATTGAGGAACAGTATCTGCTGATGTGAGTTCTGTTAGTTGCTCTCCTATAAAGAGCCACTGTCTGAATAAAAGAGGTATTGATGCTGGAACTTAAACCGCTGACTTGGAGGGCTTCATTCTTTTGTGCTGCTCATAATTAATCATTTAAATGCATAAAAAAGGGGAAACCACCCAAAAGTTGAGTTTACAGCTAAAAAGAAGGAATGCAGTTTGTGTTCACATCCAAGCCTTCCACACACTGAGCGGATGGAAACAGCATTTTAACAATCGGGATCTTATTTAGCAGCGTTGGCCTCTTTCCCTGCAGGTTGTAATTAGTTTGGGGCTGAAATTTGACAATTTATGTTTTCAAAAATCAGCAAAAGTCTACATCTTAAAAGATAATCAGCATTTTATAAGTACAAGCCTGAGGATTAGAAAACCTGCCAGTGACTAGTAGTGATGTGTGGATTGATACTAGAATATCGATTTTACAGATACCAGCTTTTTATGTTTAAGAATCAATTTTCATGTTAGAATATCAACATTTTACTGATTTGGGGTAAAAATGCAGTTTATAACAAACTGTAATACAGTGGAAAGTAAATATAATATCAGGATCTTAAGTTATACCTCGTTGACAGGAACTACTTTTTCTTCCGCCTGCCATGGTCATATGTGAAATGGCCCAGCGTTTCTCAGGCCGTAGCATCATGTGTGCAGCAACGGCGTGATGTATGATGTGTGTGAAGACATAGAGGTGTTGTAGCAACACCACAATCACCCTTAAACATCTGAGTCGACCATAACACAGTATATAATTAAATTATGATGAGGAAGAGGATGGAAGTAGCAGGACAGGTGCTGCAACGACGAGATATGTCAATCTTGGAGTCCTTTGATGCTGCAGGCAGGTGCTACCACTATTCAGAGGGGGGAAATGTGGAGCTGTGGACCACTGATGCTACATGTTGGGAAAGTGATTGTGATGAGATGGCCTGTGTGAGCGGCTGATGACAGCGTAATCCAATACATCCAATATTTATTAAATCTAAATTGGACCAGAGAACTCACACCATCCTGCTGTGGAGTAGTTCAGCCTCCACCAGCAGCTGCCAACAACAAGTACAAGTTTTCTCCTCTCCTCCTCTCCTGCTGCTGATTGGATTAAACTACTTCCTGCTAACAGAGGTGTTTCTCAGGTCGTAACACGTTCTAAAACCTCACTATACAGACTATCAAAAATATTCATAACCTACCTACGTAAATAATTGTATAAACACATACAGTAAAATAAACCCAAACCTGTAACACCTAAATCCCAGGTACAAATAATCTCCTCCTACCCACCCATCTCATGGCCTCTCCCGGAACCTTAAAAGAGTGCTCAGGCCCACGGGGAAGAATTTGTCCGAACACCCTGGAGAGGACATCAGTGAGATGTCACTATAACAAAGCATGTCACTATTAACGGCCTCATGTACTTTACATATACACACAATATTTACTGTCTTTCACCATCAAAATATTACTCATGCCTCTCTTCCACAGGTTTCTGGAAGACAGAATCAGATATGTCCTTATTTCATTGTTCAATAAATCACAATAAATAATCAAATATTTGTGTGCAACTATGCATTTTAAAGTGAAAATGTGAATTAAATGCACATGTGCCTGAAAGGATCCTGGTGTCATTAAAAACATTCAGTAAGACAGCCATTGTAGGGTTTTTAAAAATAAAAAATATGGATGAAAAATATTTAATAGGATAGAAAGATAATAAGATTAACCTCTCTGATTTGTTTAAACTGATGGTAACTAAATATTTTAATATGTATGTGTTGACAAAGTTATTGTGACATTTAAATCTTTATATATGCATTTTACTGGTAATTTCAGTTTTGAGTTTTCTATAGAAAGGTAACTACCACTTCCTTTCCCCTCAGCATAGCTGCTTTGAAAATAATTTTCTGTACAATAACTTTAAGTTTCTGTACAAAGTATTGTTATCGGTTTGGTATCGCTGATACTGGCTTGTACTTTACTTGGTATCAGATTGGACAGAAAATCATCAACAGCGACTAGAAAAGGATTAATACTGCTGAATATTTAGAAATATTATTTTAGATGACTTGAGTTTTGCTGGAAATCTTCAGAAATAATTTCCCTGCAGTTTTTAGTCCAGTTAAAATAAGTTCAATCTGGTTTACAAATCACTATCTGAGTCCCACCTTTGTTTGTTCTGTGCTCGTTGCTCCTGATGAAGCTCGCCTGTTCTGTTACTCGTTGTTGTTGTTTTCCCCGTGTTCCAGTCTGTTTATCCAGTGCCTTGGATTAAATCTTGGAGTATTCATCTGCCTCCTGCCTTGTCGGTCCACTTGTGGGTCCACTTATTCTCTACCACAGAAAACGTCTGTAACGTCTGGTGAAAAAATATTCTAAGAAACGTTTATTAAATAAATAGTTTAATTAAATGTTTTGTATTTAAATTATTATCTCAAACGATAAATTAATTTACAGTTTATATAATTTCAGTCTAATTATTTTGAATGTATTTTGTCACTGCATCATTTTATTAATCAAATTTCCATCAGTTTTTCTTTCTTTTTCTGTAGTAAAATCTAATATTTAATAGATTCTCTGTTTATAATCCTGACTTGAGCTTTTAAATGTGTTCATGTAGTAGCCTGCTTTTTATTCCATGAATTATTAGCCTACTGGGCATCTTGTATGTGAAGTTTCACATACGTGTGATGATCTCATTCCATAATTTCATATTTTACAAGGTTTTAGCTGTTAAACTGTGAGTGGATTTCGTTAAGTATTGAATCAAGAGTGAGATGGATTAAACCAACAATGTGTTCATATTTGAATGGAGGTCTCTAACCAGGGTCAACCCACACAAAGCGGCAGGTCCGGACAACATCCCGAGACGTGTGCTCAGGGACTGCGCTGGAGAGCTTACTGACTGACGGTTTCACCATCTCCCACAGGCAGGCCAGGGTCCCCAGATGCTTCAAAACATCCACCGTTCTTCCAGTGGCAAAGAAATCAGTTACAACCTGTCTGAATGACTACCGCCCCATCGCTCTGACACTAATTGTGATGAAGCGCTTTGAACTTATCAAACTACACATCACAGCCAGCCCCCCTGCATCGCTGGACCTCCTTCAGTTTGCTTACCATCCCAACCGCTCCACAGAGGATGCAGCATCCACCACACTGCACTCAGTCACCCCCACCTGGAAGGTAAAGGCACCTACACTAGAATGATTTCAGCTCAGCATTTAACACCATCACTCCCCAGAAACTGATGGAGTGTCCTCCAGGATGTGACTCACAGTGCTGTCCAGGTCTTCCTCTGACAGCAGTGCTTATCCCAATGGCCGAGATATGCTAGGTGGCTAGTTAGCATGTCCTCATTCAGTGTGTTCTCCAACTTCTTCCTCTTCAGTTGGTTTTGAAAATACGATCCTTTTTTTATTACGTGACTTCCATTATAACTGAAATTACTTCCAGTTCAGTGTCTTTATTAGCTTGTGGAAGCAAACAAAGAAATAATTTGATCAGCCTCTCATCAACTGGTAAATGTTTTTAAAAACGATGGTTACCACACAAATTCAGCAAGAAGATCCAGATATCCGGCAACACGTGATCCCAAACTGACCAATCACAATGGAGTACCTTGGAGTTTTCCTCCTCTCTGTCCAAGAACTTTTCCAGAGCCGCTGCAGGGGCAAAGCACTGAACATCGTCAGAGACTCATCACATCCTCTCCATAAACGCTCTGAACTGCTGCCATCAGGCCAACACTTCCTGAGGCTCAAAGGCAGAACCAGCAGACTGGTCAACAGTAGAAGTGTTTTAACTTAAATGTTTCTTAAAGCTCCTGGAGAAATGTCCTCCCATCTTCAAGATTCAAGATCTTTATTGTCATAATGCAAGCATAATGAAATTTTAAGGAGTCTCTCAGCTTAATCACACATAAATAAGAAATAGAAACATAACAGTCTGCACTACTGTTGTACAGCGAAATGACAATAAAGCTTGATTTGATTTGTACTGGAAAAGAAAACAGGTGGAAAACCCCTGCTATAGAGGACTGTTTTTTACTTGTATTCTAATTTTTCAAGGTAGTTTTGCTTCAGTGGTTCAACTTCAGATGCTTCATGGTCACTTCTGTCGTCTACTTAGCTTGTAAAGTGGAATAAATTCTGACATGTTCTCGTGGTCCAGCTGTAGCCACTTTGTTAAAGTAAAAATCTCAAAGTTGGTGGGAAAAACATAATCCATAATAAATATGAGTGTCTCTGACCTTGCTGAACCCAACGTCATCTCATTTCATGGGTTTACATCACTCTCCTTTCTTCAAGGACTTAATTCAAACAAATGTAAAGTATAAATGAGTGGAAGCAGCAGGTTTTTAAAATCCTTCCCACCTTAAAGTGTTAGCAGAGTCTCAGCTGTGTCATCAGTTTCTAAAGCTCCTCTGCTCTCTCCTTCTCTCAGCTCAGCTCAATTTCACCGTCAGATCCGATCGAAGCACCTGGAACCACTTCAAGAACTCCAGGGTGGTTCTCCAAAACTAATAAACAAGTCCGTTCTTAGGTGAGCAGTCCAAGTGTTCATCAATCTGATAGGTTAAGGACATCTTACCCTGTGGTCCACACCCAGATCATCTCAGCTGCCCTCTGGGCTTTCCTTTGGACCTGCAGATTCTCAACAAATTCTCCAAATTGGCTTCATTTAAAAAGGCAGAACGCCACAAAACACTGACATCATTCCTTATTTCCCAAATATGTTGGCAACCACAATCTTGGAAATTTAGATAAACTTTAATAAACAAATTGTCAAAGTCTCTGTGGAGCTCCACAAAGGAAAATGCCAATGTCAGAGCAGACAGCACGCTTAAACAAGAGCCCATATGTTTTTACTAACACGCTTAGTTTCCACCTTCCTGCAGCGTGCAGCTCTGCATCTTTGCAGGATTCAGGTTTGTGTTTGAATTTAAATGCAAATATTTTAAATTATGACTGTTTCTGTAGGTTTTCCTGAAAACTTTAATATGTTTGGTTCGTAATACGTCCAGAACGCTGCCCCATACACCTCAGGTCTGTTTGTTCACTCAGACGTATTCCAGAGGAATTTATCTCATTTCTATCACAGGAACTAAAATGCATGTTAGTGTGTTATTTCTTCAACAAATCTTCATCTGTTCTTTTCATTTCCTGCTTTTGTCCTCATCTGTGACATACTTCATATAAACAAACACACATCAACATTTTCAAATGTGTTTCTCGTCTTTTCTAAACATTAATGACCGACCAGCAAACACATCCAGAACCAAATAATCTGGTCTGAAAGATGTGTCTCTGGTCAGTCTGTGGATTTGAAAAACCTTTTGAATCAAATAATCCACTAAAAGCAACTTGGAGGTTTGGTTATTCACAAAGAACTAACAATACTTTGTGAAGGAGTTAGTTTTAAGGATGTAATATTTCACAGCTGAAAAGTCAACACATAGCTGCAGCATCTCTTTATGACCGATAGCCAGCCAGCTAATTCTTGTTCATTAGTTCATTCTCCTTTGTGTCCTGTTCAAAACCTCATGAGTAAACCTGACAGAACTGTAAAAGTTAACAGTGCTTCAAAGACATTAGAAAACATTAGCTCATTCCTGACTCACCAGCACACCAGTTTACCTGTTAGTTTCCATCCACACCTTCTCAGTGCTGCCAGTTAACCTTCATAGCAAGGCCTATTTCCTCTGCCTCCTGTCTGGAATGACCCAAAATAAATTAACTACATCTCCACAACTTTGAGACATCTGTCACAGTAAATTCACCCTGAATACAGTAGAAAATGTAAATTATTATCTCCTAAACGAACACCACATTACCTTCAGTGGAAACCAGAGAATAGCAGCCTAGTTCATCTAAGAATGAGTAACGTACCGTTAGTAACGTAGTTGTAGGAAGGAGTAGTGTCTGATGAGTTCCTGTGAGCAGAAGCTCTAATGTGGACCGAGTTCTCATGGTTTTCTTCCACTCCCATATAAATGTCTGGGCTTGGTAGAGTCTTAGCTGAGTTTCTCCCCGTCATGTTGCTATGCTACATGTCAGTATTGCTGCTTCTTGGTGTCTGCTAACATCTTCTGTACTGCAGGATCTCATGCTCCCTCCTTTACAGGGGGTCTCGACAAGTAGACGTTCAGGATGTAACCTGAGTAACTTTCACTAATTCATTCAACTAAATGAAAAAAAATTCCAAATATTTATATTTAACATTAAAATGATGAGTTATTTACCTTTAAAAATAAATGAACTTGGTGCTCATGTTACTGACTTTTGCATCAGTTTAGCTTCAGTGTGTTGGAGCAGCTACCTTGTAAAGCATTTTTTTATCATCAGAAAGTACTACTACATGTAGTGATACACTTAGAGTGATGGAAAGTATGGAAGCCCTCTGACCTCAATCCACCACATTACCTTTAGTTTCTCATTGAGCATCTGTAAAGACGCCACATGCCGGTCAGCCAGAAGCCTCTGCCAGTCAGCTGGCTGCTCACTTATGCAAATCTGAGAGGCTGACGAGCATTCCTCAGCATCAAATATCCTGAAACGAAACACCAGACAGCCACAGAGGGATGGAGCTGCTTCACTCTCTTTACTTTTCATCTGGGAGAGGACAGCCTGGAAGTTGTATTGAGGCACAGGAACATGGTGGTTTTGGGGTAGAAAATGATTTTACATCACTGGTTAACCACTGCACATATATCATTTATTGAGGGTAAACATTATAGAGTGTATTTCTGATGGGAAAGTAACTGCTGGGTAAATTACAGGAGGCAGTGTGACTTGATATGACTAATGATGACAGTGTCTGAGCAAAAACACTCAGGCCGATGGAGGGTTGCCAGTTTCTAACAAGCAGTGGACTGACAGGAAAGCAAACATGGAAATAGTGGTTTATGTCACTTGGGGTTCTGGACCCCAGCGAGAACCTGAGGGGTTGCAAGGTGATTAAAATACTGCAGAACAGTTGCTATAGATTAGGTGTTTTTCCACCAAAGACATTTAATTTATTTTAAAGGATGACAGACAAAAATATTGGAAAGAACCTGAAATGAGTCCAGATTGTCTTGAGTTGTTCAGTGTTCTAAAACCCTTTATTTTTCTCTGTTTAGTCACTCTTTAACCATTATTTCACAGATGTTATACTAATACATGTAACTGCATGACAACAAATAAAAAGAAATTACAGTTACAGTAAATTGAAACCAAAGAGAATCCAGTATTGATCCCTGAGGAACTCCACACATGAAAAAAACACTTGTTGAAACGTGTTTCAACATAAATCTAAACCCACTATCTCAGTCAGAACTAGTTGGTCCAGTTCTAAGGAGACTAAAAGTGAATATTTTGATTTTTAACCCAGTCTGAACCCTTTTAAAGAAGCTTTGGACTGAATCAAGAATCTGGACCATGGCTCTGGATCAGGACTGCAGACTGAATGAAAATGATGGCCATGTCTTCCAATCTGAAGTGGTCTTTGTCATATATGTTCCAAAAATTGAGAGATTCTTTCATGTCACAGTGCTGGCCGTTTTTATTCTCAACAGCAGAGACAGCTGATCGACCATGTGATCAGTCATGTGATTGGTCCATTTTTAGAACCAAAACCTAGACGAGGTTTCAATCTTTAACATGTATTAGAAAAATACAATAAAAACACCTGAAATGAGCATTAAAATATGCTTTTTTTTTTTTTTTTTTATTTTACTGTAAATTCATCTGCTGTACAGTTTAGTTCACACTCTTCCTCTGTTGTCCTCCACTTGTCTTGTCAAAGATTCTGTTGTCCATGCTGACATTTAGAAATAAAGCATTTTAACACGGATCAGTTAAATAAAAAGTTCTGAATTTAACTGTAAAATAGAAATAAAGTGGACTGTCTTTGCAGATGTGTTCACCAGCCCAAGGAAAGAAAATCCAGAAGCTCTGAGTTCAGATTCATGTTTGGCCTTTCAGCTGAGCTCCACAGATTCAGCCTTGTTTGGGGTCAGAGAGGAAGGCAGAAAGATCTGATAAGATTACCAGAGTTAATTCCTGGATAAATGGCACGTCAAGAGAAATTCCAGATAATTAATTCACACACGTTCTACTGCTTTCTGTAGTTACTTCCAAGAATGAAAGATGAGTCATCCAGACAGCACGTAAAGTGTTGGTTCATCAGTTTCAGCCCAGAGCCTCGGTATGTTCCTCCAATCACAGCAGCCACCTCAGTCTGAGCGGACCTGCCGCGTCAGAGGACCCAGGCGACAAACCAGGACGCCTTCAGATGCATGACGAGCTTCTGTCGGCACAGTGGAGCAGAAAATGTTCGGATTAGATCAGAGAGTCCTGTAGCTGGGAGATCTGGATAAACCTGAAACTGAATATTCTGCTTCATGTCCCTCTGCTAATCAGTGTAATCAAACAGATGGAGGTGTAAGCAGCTGTCAGCAGCTGGAGAGGACACTGCTGTGTAAATAAGCCCAGGTCGGAGCTGGAGAGCAGCCAGCAGTTGGATCTGCTGATGGAGCAGTTTGAGTCGGGGCTCTGGAGGGCTGGCCTGACGGTCTGGAGTACATTAAAGGAGCTGATCCCTGGAAAGCCTGCTGATCATTGGCTGAGCTTCTCTTCACTGGACAGTAACTCCATGTATCCCAAGCATGAATATTATCCCTCTGAGCATGCTCCACTTAACCCTTAAAGGTGAATCGTGCAACAAAATCAAAGAATATGAGAGAAAAATTAATAAAAACTGTGTTTCTATTGATAACTAATCACTTTACTGAAAAATCTGTTGTGTTTTTAATCTTGGAATGATGCATTTATATCTGCTTGCCGTGGGTCCACATACATGGCAACCACCACAATTTTTACCACGGTGTCTCTGAGTGGACAAACAACTCTGTGTGTGAAGCTTTAAAACTGCAGTACCAGCTTTGTTTGATAGGAGCTAGAGCTCTGTTTGGGATCGGTAATGCCTTAATCCTTAAAACTCCAGCAGATCTCCTTGAGGTCTCTCTCTTCTATCATCTCCACTGCCTCAGGAGTGGTGGTGTGTAGCTCTGTGGGGTAAACTGTGATGGATAGCTACCCTTTAGATGATCTACGGAAGTTTTCCAGGCATTTCTATCCCGTCCAGGAGGTTTACAATCCAGTCACTAAATGTAGTTTTATGCAGAGAGTCTATCTGGTAAATCCACAATGATCCATGATAACAGCATTATTTATCACATTTCACCATAAAAACATCACCATCACTACTATGTTGCTAAGAGACCTCTATTTAGACCTGGACATGATGATGAAGCCACTTCCTGTCAGACTTTCCACCAATCAGAGAGCTTAGATTGACGGTAACGTCCAATCAGGAGCAGCCAAAGATCAACCAGTGAGCAGAAAGTTCTATGTGTGTGCAAAAAGAAGAAAAATAATGCTCCTCTATGGCTGGAATAAAGCCAAGAAGACGTTTCTGATGCACGGTGGCGCCACAAAGCAGCTGAGCTGGAGTTGGTTTAGTGAGGATGGCAGGTAAATGGAAGCATCACTGTTTCATCTTTGCAGCTTGACTTTTTTATTCAGCTTCATGTCTCTTCAAACGAGATGCTTCAGTCGCCATTTTTTCTGCACAGCGTCTCAGTCAGGATGAGGTCTGGACTATTATCATAGTGCTTTTAGATATTTATGGTTGTTTGTGTGTTTGTGACTGATTTCTTTTACTGCTGGCTGTACAAAAAAAATACCCTCATGGGATATAAAAAAGATTCCTTGAACCTTGATTGGACTACACTGAGACCTCCTCCCCCTCCCGTCTGTCTGGTTTTTATGAACTTTAACATTAAATACACTAAATGGGGACCTGGAGAATCTGAGATGTAGATCTCTGGTCTAAAATTGCTGGGACATCCAGTCCAGGGCAGATACACACCTGAATGTTTGGTTTCTGTCCCGCAAATAATGACAGATCTTTCATGATGCTGATCAGAGGTTGAAGGTGAAGTTTTAACACCTGATCTGGAACAGGTGGTTTTTATGTCCTGATGCAAAAATGGTAGAAGTGATAGAGTGCCTACTCTCCTTTTCCACATGAATGTACATCATGGTGGAGAACCAGTTTTCACATCCACCGCTCACTACACCTGTCCCGGTGCGTCCCAAGAATTTTAATCTTATTTAATTAAGATCCAACTTCAGTTGTCATTTTTCTGGCCTCATCTCAGACCCAATTAATCAAAACATGTAGATGAAACTAGTGAGTCCACTGCAGCTGGAGTTCTGACTTCATCCCACCCACAGACCCTTCACAAGCCAGAAGGCGGCCCTTTCCCACAGCAGCCCTGGCAGCTATTGTCAACAGGTCGGGGGATTGAAGGTAAATCCCACTCTCTTTGTTGTAGCGCTGGTATGCGCTGACATCTGGATCAGCACACCCCAGTGTAAAGGCTGGGTGGGACTGACTGACTCAGGCCACTGCTCGCCTCCCACGGGTCTTAAGACCAATAAGGCCACAGGTGCACAGAGTTCTGCAGCTGGCCTCCAACAACAAATATCCACATGAGATGAATCTGAGAGAGGAAGGAGAACGGATTCCTCCTCATCACCTGCAGTCCGACATGCAGCTGCTTTTCTTTTTAACAGTCTATAAAATCATCTCCTCCACTTAATTACAAGCTCTGCAATTTATTAGCAGTGACTGAACACTTCCTGTTAGCATACAGGCCATCAGTCCCCATCCTCTGCTGATGACTAATGCCAACATCTTTTCACAGCACATCTTCATCACAGTTACAAACAGCCCCTCAGGGCCAAATTAACACCCACTGAGGCCGGACTTCCCTGCTAAATAAATGCCTCATAGCGGGCTGATATTAACAGCCGTAGGACCCTTGTTCTCTCCACCGATTACCGCAGGAAGTCATTTCTGCAGAATTTCACATGCTGTCAACCCCTGACCAATCAGCAGCCAGCGTTGGAGCGGCAAGACACACTGACTTCGGGGCGTTGAGGATGAGTCCCAGCAGATACCTGTTGAGACGTGACTTTAATGCCACTTTCATTCAGGTTTGTCAGAGTTTCCTGCAGGTTAATTAACAAGCGTTGACCTTCTACCAGCGTTAATGAGAACGGACACAGAGCTGGGATCACCCAAAGTTCACAGAAACAAGCTTGTTTTCAGAGGAAATGCATCAAACTCGATGTTTGTCAGACAGTAACATGTATGCAACGTGAAGTCAGTGTGTAAGGAGCAAACTGCAGAGGAAAGACGGAAACAGACATGATGACGGTTCAAGGTCTAGTCGATTTTGTTTTAATGCTCAATCGAGGTGGTTTAGTCATTTTGATAAAACCATGCTGGTCCCTGGGGTGCCTGACTTGGGCATCGGAGTGAGTACATTGGGTGGTTGTCCGGGGAGACTTGGTCTTCATGGCCATTGGGGTGGGGGGCCTCTGCCTGGTGGGGGTGGGTTTTCCTGGGGCTGTGGGCCCTGCACTCTGTCCTTCTTTTTTTTTTTTTTTTTTTTTTAACTTGTCCTGTCCAGCATCATAGCGGCAAAATGATAATCTGGTTGCTGTATCGTGCTGAACAAATTTGCTCTGCCAGGGGAAGGCCTATGGGTAAGGCTCCTCTTGATAATGTGATTAATTTATTTATTTATTTACTTTGAATCACAGAATCTATGTAATCTTGCTGGACCTGACCGGAGGGGACAGACAAAGATGGAAAAGAGCAAAAAGAGCAAAAGGGAAAGAAGAAAGGAGACAAAAAGTTCACAGACAGAAGGAAAACGACCCTTCAATCCACACCATCACCAGACAACAAACTGTTACACCTGTACATGAACACACCAGAAAATTTCCTACAACTTTTACAAAAGCAGAAACACACACTCTGTCCTTCTCTGCAGGGCCAGCGCCTGGTGGGGTTGGTTGTTGCCGTCCAGTGTTTCCGTGTGAAAAATAATGAATACTTCCATCCATAAAGCTCCGCTTGGCTAAGCATGTTTGTTCAGCACAACAAGACCATCATTCTGCTGCCATGATGCTGGACAAGACAAGGTTAAAAAAAGTAAACATGTGAAATGTTGGTTAAAAGGTAATTAGACTAAATAAATATGTTTTATAGTATTCATTCACTTAGTCGCACGCACACACACAATATTATGGGGATACATTCACACCATTCACCACCCAAATCAGGGCAGACCAGGGCCTAAACACCACAGCCATAAGGCTGCAGTGCAGGACCCCAGCAACCCAGACAAGAGCGATCACCACGGCAACAACCCCCAGATCCCCCGACGTGGAGGATCTCCATGAGGAAAATACTGGAGTTATAACAAAGATTAAATATCCAACGAAACAATAAGAACAGCTAAGAATGAATGAATGTGTTGTTGGTCCATTGTTGTCTGCTGACACGTTTCATGTTGCACCAAATTAGATTTTAAATTGTGAAATACACAATCCTATCAGAAGCCATTTATTTAAAAATTCAGTGGACGCATGTTCAGGAATGTCACAGGAACATGAAGAGATGCTCTTATAAAACAACAAATATGCAACCATCTGAGGTCTCATCGCCTTAAAAACTTTGAGCTGGAAGTAACACAACTAGCTGCTGTTTCCACGACAACAGGACATTGCTGACTTTATGCATGATCCAAATGATCTGCATCATTTGTTTTATTAATCATCCTCTGACTTAATGATGACCAATGAAACCTGTTTGCAGATGCAGCTGCAGAAACTTCCATCAATCTGTACTATGGAAGCTGTTATGCAACCCCATGAATTTGCGTTGCAGAATGACGTGAGAGCGGAGACGTCCCAAAAACCACCCTGTGAGTGGACAGGACACGGTGAGAGCACTGAAGCTGGAGGTGGAAACAGAGGAGCGTAATAATGTTTCTGTAGTCGACTAATCAAACTTACGTAAGAGGGATGCTGCCATTAATTATTACTAAGAAATCACAACCCTGATTTGTTGGTGGAAGAGTTATTTCTGCCGTCTGAACAGACGTTCAGCCTCATTACTGGAATAAGATAAACCTGATTGTTCATCCATTCACAGATGGTTTTACTCACTGTTGGGCTGGACATTAGACTCGCTTCAGGGAAGAAGTTTTATAATTATAGTCCTGGTAAAAAGATTTTATCACCTGATCCTGGAAGCACTGAACAAATACAGTCTGAAGATTCTTTAAGAGTAAAAATTTACTCAGAAAGAGGTTAAAAGTTTTTTGCCTCTCTTTAGTTTACGAGTAAGAAGAAGAGCATGGCAACAACCAGAAAACAACAACCAGCATAGCAGAGGACATACATAATGAAGTAATGATGGAGGTCTTGCGACTATTATTAACAGAAAAATCCAGAACTGAAAAAATAACAGATTGGAGGCAGCGAGAACACAGACTTCATATCCCTCCTTGCTCCCCAGCCAGCCGCTCTCTGATCGTCTAGATTCGTTCCACGTCACCATCCACACAGTCACAACTAAGGAGTCGTCGGCTTTCCTCACACATGAAGATTTTTGGTCGTAAATGTTGAACATGTTTAATACTTCCGACTGTTGGCCATGACCCGTTTCAGAGCCGATTGTCAGGATGGATTCTCTCGTAACACCTCAGACCACATGATCATTTTATAGGAAAATCTTATAAGACTTATAAGATTTGCCATCTTTGGTTGGGAAGAGGTAAAATCGTGACAAAAACGGCCCGATCATCTTTATGTGTGTACCAGGCTTAAAAAGAGAAAACTGAGGCTACAATTCAAATAGACTCACCAACACTGGACAATAAAAGATGGAGAAATGTTGCTGGTCTGATGAGTCTCTATTTCAGATGTTAGGCTCAGAATCTGCTGGAAACATCATGAAAACATGGATCCATCCTGCCTTGGATCAACAGCATCTCCTTCCCCTTCAGGCTGAGTATTGTTGCTGACCATGTCCATCCCTTTATGACCACAGTGGAGCATCTTCTGATGCTACTTCCAGCAGGATAATGCACCATGTCACAAAGCTCAGATCATCTCCACCTGCTTTCTAGAACATGACCATGAGTTCACTGGACTCCAACGGCCTCCACAGCCACCAGATCTCAGTCCAAAAAAGCAGCATCATTCTCATTAAGTTAGAAGGGCTAAGCAGATAATTGTCCATTTAGATTTAAAAGCAAAAGTATTTTTTTTTCTATGGTTAACAAAAAGTAATGAAAGTTTCTGAGAAAGTCCTGAAATGTCAGATCTGTTTCTGAAAGTCAGTCTGTTGGAGTCTGCAGTGATGGTGTGGCCATGCATCGGTGTAGCTGGTCAGTGTTTGCGATGAGTCTTCCTCATGAGGTTTATCAGTGATGACGGTCAGCACTGAGCAACCTCTGCCCTGTCACACACAAAGGTCAAGTGTATCGAGTGTTACCGCCTGCGCTCACTGTCACTGACAAGTCAACACGACCCAGTCAGTTGGATTAGATTAACCACTTCTAGACGAGGCCTATTTCTCCTGCCTCCTGTCTGAAATGACATACCCAGAATATAGTTCATCTTCACAAAAGCAAAGGCTGTGTGTATAATTCTGATCTCTACAGAAAGCTGTGACATGTTACATTACTACAGAAGTGTCAGAATCATGATATGTGTTACCGGATCACAGTAAATTCACCTGAAACAGAAAATGTAAATTATTATCTCCTTTTAAAAGAAACCACATTACCTTCAGTGGAAACCAGAGAATAGCTGCCTAGCTTATCTAGAAATGAGTAACGTACCGTTAGTAACGTAAGGAAGTAATGTCTGATGAGTACCTGTGAGCAGAAGCTCTAAAGTGGACAGAGCTGTTCTCATGGTTTTCTTACATTCCCATGTAATAGTTTGGGGTTTGAACTGTGTTTGGTTTGCATGCCAAAGCTTGGTGGAGTCTTTCAGCTGAGTTTCCCCCCACCATGCTGCGATGCTACATGTTAGCATTGCTGCTTCCTGGTGTCTGCAGACGTCTTCTGGACTGTAGGATCTCATGCTCATGTACAACAGGATCTCGTTAAGAAGGGGTTAAACAACATAGATTATATAGTTTATATATCAGCGATGCATAAACTTAGGTGCAGCCATTTCAAAATACCTGCAAAAAACATGAAAAGAAAGTAACACTCATTTTTTTCTCAGCTCTGTTTGGTGCAGAATCACTTTGATAAAACTTATTCCTGTTTCAGTTCTTCATTACAGAGAAGAAAGGAGTCAGACTGAGTTTAAATGGAGGCAGCAGGCTTCAGCCGTCTGTGTTTGTTTTCATGTCTCATATACGTCTTCCTGTTTGTCTTCAACAAATTCCAGACACTTGGAGCTGCAGCAGAAGCTCGCTGTGGTCCTCTGTGATGGAAAAGACGATCCATCCAGCAGGACCAATAAAACCTCACATTGCGTTTTTCACCTTGGAGGCAGCTGAGAACAGTTGTACAGTAAACAGAGCCTCTCCATCACTACATTAGCTCATCTGGCCAGCCTGTGGAATCCCATTTAGCAGCTGATAAAAGCATTTGGAATGAAGGCTTGGAGGAGTCCCTCACCTCATCTGGGTTCAGTCTCTGAGCGCTCTCCACGGAGCCGTTTGAGGCCGCTGGTTGGCCGGCTGCAGGGAAAGTGTGGTCAGACTGGGACACGCGCAGATGAGCAGGATCAAAGTGCTGCTGGCCGCCGGTTAACGCTGGAAAAACCATCGCAGGCTGCATGGGCCAGAGAAGAAGAACAGAGCGGAGGTGGATGTGAAGAGGAGGGATTAGTGCTCCGCTTTATTGCCCTGCACTGCTCAAATTAAGAGCTCAGGTTTCACGACAGCATTCAGCCGTGCACGCTCCACTTGTTCTTCCAGGTTTCAGCCAGCAGCGACCCGAGGAGAGGGTGGACCCGACCTCCGCTGAGTGACGGTCAGTTATCTCAGAGATTTCACTTCCAGCTGTCATCGTTTAGTCCGAGACGTCAGTAAATGTCCAGCACAGCTCTTCACATCCCAACAGTTTCCAGCACGAATTATGACCCACTTCAAGACATCTGCTTCCTTTCCTCCATTTTTCTGAATTCACCTTAAAAACCGTGTTTTTATTGTTCCACCAGCTTCACTTATGTGTAGCCTAATAAATTGTAGTAAATGTATGTAATCAAATTAAGACTGCAGAGGAATGGTTGATCCCTCCCATCTTATAGAACTGTTGGTAAAATCTCATTTATTTATTTCTCTTTATAAAGAGGCCAGCAGTCCTCTGACATCAGTCAAGTTCTCGTCAGTTAAATCCTTTGCAGAAGAAAATCTTTACTTCTTTTTTTACTTTGTTCTCTAAAACCTTACCTGGTCAGATAAAACACGGGTGGGGATTCTGCAGAAAAAGGGACATCATAAAAAATTCTACACTTAGAGGTGCAGCGCCAAACAAAATTTAAGGTTAACAACAAAAAACTGATATATTTTTGTAAACTGTGGTTCTGTTGGCATTTAATCACTTAAATTAAGGTGTTTTTATTCTCTTAGCATGAAGCATTTATATCTATTTGCCGTAGGCCCACGAATGGGCAAACAACTGTGTGTAAACCTTTAAAACTGTGGTATTGGCTTTATTAGACAGGACTGTGAGCACCGCTTGGGATCAGTAACACTTTAACCCTTAAACCCCCAGCAGATCTCCCTGAGCTGATCTCTTCAACCATCAGCAGTGTCTCAGGAGCAGTGTGTAGCTCTGTGGGGTAAAATGATGGATAGCTACCCTTTAGGTGATCTACGGAGGTTTTCGAGGCATTTCTATCCCGTCCAGGAGGTTTACAATCCAGCCACTAAATGTAGTTTTATTCAGAGACTCTATCTGGTAAATCCACAATGATCCATGATAACAGCATTATTTATCACATTTCATCATAAAAACATCACCATCACTACTATGTTGCTAAGAGACCTCTATTTAGACCTGGACATGATGATGAAGCCACTTCCTGTCAGACTTTCCACCAATCAGAGAGCTTAGATTGACGGTAACGTCCAATCAGGAGCAGCCAAAGATCAACCAGTGAGCAGAAAGTTCTATGTGTGTGTGAAAAGAAGAAAAATAATGCTCCTCTATGTTTACCTCCATAAACACGGATGCTGCTTGTGACCCGTCTTCTGTGCATGCAGGTCACTTCAGGACTGTGTTCAGTTCACAGTTCAGGTCTGACGGAGGTTAAATTAAAATGTGAACAAACCGCACAAAAAACATCAGATTTATGAAAAAAAAAAAAAAAGAAATAGGATTTGAGAATTAAGACATGCAGTGTGAACGTAGTTAAAATCTTGTATTATTGTTTTCAGATGCAGTGCTGAGATCCAGCTGGACCAGGACAGACAGGCGTCTGTTATCTGAGGCCATGAGGAGGTGATTGGAAACTTTAAGCTGGTCTGTTTCTGTCCTTTGCTGAGCTCTAGATCCTGACTGAAGCTCTTGAAATAAATAAATTGTCTACATGGATGTTAAAGGACTTTGTTGGCACTGACTGAGATAAAAATGGTTTGTAAGATTGCTAGTTTGGGTGAGAAGAACTCAACCAGGTATTGAAAATAGCTGTAATTAATCTTCCATCAATAACCCTGACTGGAAAATGCTGCTAGTCATGCTGCAATGTTTTTTGTCTTTGATTCTCATCTTTTCTCAGAAAGGTTCCATTAAGTTTTTTCTTCTGCTGCTGACTTCATTGATTGTATTGATATTTGTTGTTTGATATTTGTAAAACTGTTTGATCTGGAATCAGTTTTAAAAACTAAGAACTTTAATGGTTCCTGTAAAAAGCTGAATATAAAGATGCCCCTGTCATCGTTTGTCTGCTCTCTGTCTACTGCAGCTCATGTAAGATGATCCTCTGGACGTCCTCAGAGGATTTATCAGTTGTCTGGTCTTTAATCCTGATTTTTCCTGAATGCCTCAAGTTCATGTGGGTCCTGCAGACAGCCGGGAGCCACCTCCATCTAATATGTGAACACATGGACAGGTAGTCAGATCAGCAGCCAGTAAGTGAGTGTGAGGTGAAATGTCCCAGATTCTGCTGATGGACGGTCGCACCTCCTCATTTCTGTCCCACAACCACTGCTTTTCCCATCAGCCTCCCGGTCGTCCTCGTCCTCGGTCCCCAACTCCATCTCCATCCTCTGGAGTTCAGTCCAGAGTTTTATCATGTCAGAAGCTGACCGAAGGACTCGTCCCAACCTTTAAATCCCTGCTGGCACAATCCAGATTATTCAGGAGACCATCAACAGACGATCAGTTAGTTGATTGATCGATCGATCTCCAGTCAGTTGTAAACCCATTGACACCTGTTGACCCAAATTTGCAACAAACCACTTCTGGCCTTTGTTTATGTTTTTTTTTTTATATCTAATAATAAATGGAATTAATGTGCTGAGATCCGATGTTTTTCCACACAGTTGTTCATGTTCTAAATGGAAGCGACCGCCATCAGACTACGGTGTGAACAGGCTACGATCCTGGAATCTAGGGCATGTGCAGAAGAAGACTCGACGTTATGCCAGCGTACCACATGCACTTCAACGCTGACAAAGAAACAAATGAAGAAATGGTCCACGAAATAGTCTTTAGTTTATTGGTTGCTACTTCATTAATTCTAGTGAAAACCATATCAGTAGCAGAGGGAAGGAGAAATTTCTCTGCTATAGGCTGAGGAATTTTAAAGCAGGAAAATGAAAACTACTTCAGGTGAGTTGAGCATTTGATGTGACAGATGCTGCTTTGGTAAGGCAACTCTGCTATTAACCACAGTTAAGTAATTTATTTCTAAAGTAATCAACAGGTTTTTCTTTGAGTTCACCATGAGACGTCCCCAAGTAGCGTCGTAGCTTGTTCAGCTTCACACTGTCAGATGCTGATATTTTGAGACATACAACACACTGAGGACTCTCTTCACTACCCACCACTTACCAATACTTGACCATTACCTGGTCAAGCCCAGGGCAAGATATACCTCATCATATTTTTATCTTTTTTTGGTAGATGAAATCTAGCCACGCAACAACTGTTTTATTTAGACTAGCCTTCTGGTCTTTCTTCTTGGCGGTGCTTTAAATGGAGTTTTAATCAACATAAAATAAATAAACAAAACAACAAAAATAATAATAATTTAATAAATTTAATTTAATAATTTATCACAACAACCAAAGTACTAGAAACACACACAAAAAAAACTAAAAGAAAAGTATCTCATAGTGTATAAACTCACTGGACACCTCAGTGACTGTCAGCATGCAGAGCATTAGGAATGACGAGTGAGCAGAGAGGAGTGAGATCCTGCAAATGTGACCAGGAGACTCACTACGGAGTCTAGAAGCAGACTAGGGTGGCCCAGAGACACGGGCCATCAGCAACAATCCTGGAGCATGAACCTCAGCCACCCCACCACAAAGACACCCCGGACCCACCCCAAGGGCGGCAGAGGAAGGCCCCAGCCAGAGACCCCACGGTCACAGGGCACAGGCCATCCAGGGCGGCCAGAGCGCATGGCCAGGGCTCCAAGAGTGGTTTCAACTACCTGTCTAGGGACTGCAGGTGGAAATTAGCATACATGGCAAAGCCTGGCTCCAAACATGTTTCCATTTGAGGTAAATGTATTACTGCATGTCCCAGTCCCAGTCAAATAAAAAAAAATATTCCAGTATTTTACTTTATCTTATTTTTTACTGTATTAATTTTGCTTTTATTTAATTGTAAATAAATTCAGGCCTTAAATGATTAAGACTTTCTGGTCTACAGGATACAGTGAATAAACAGTGTTCAGTCAGAGGCTTCTTCAAGTAGCTGCCTGACGGAAAGAGACTGGAAGTCATTCCTGACATTACTCTCTGGAACAATATGGTTTACAATTAATTATTTCTAAAGAGAAAATAAAAAGTTCAACATTAACCAGTTTACTACTGGTTATGGGGCTCTACCAGCCACCTGACTGGCTGCCTCTCTTCCCAGTGCCCTCCAACCCCCCCAATCAGCAGACAGGAAGTGGAACCTCCTGATGGTTACAGCTTGGCTCTACCTGCATGTGGTTTTGATTTGTGTTAGAGGCAAAGTGTTTTGATTGGCTGGTTACAAATGCTCTTTGTGCCTCATACCCTCTGCTTTTATTTCCTTAAACATGGAGCTAAGAGGCTCGCTTTTCTTTCTGCAGCTAATTGGAGGCCACTTTACCCCCCCACCCTCCACGTTATGGCAGGGATAATGGCTTTAGTAAGAGGGTACGTTTTACCGGTCCTGCTGGTTTCTGCTGGGCCTCAGAGCCAATTACAGTAATCAAAGCCAATATGTGGATGCGGGGGGCACATGTGGAGCTTCAGGTAGAAACCAATCTGAGGAGGCTCTCTGTTGCAGAATGACTCCTTGTTTCAACCATATTGAAGTTCGGCTTCAGCTACACTGGTAAAAACCTCCAGATGCCATGAAAACCAGATTAAATACACTTTAAAAGGTACCCTATAAAACCCTTCCTCTATGGAAATTGGTTTATTCTAAACAGAATTCTGTTATTAATTTGATCAAATCAGCCATTAAACAGATATTTTTCACAACTACAAGCTGTAACTCTTGAGTTGGGGATAAATTCTGGATTCAACCAGAAAAAAAAAGATTATTTTTTATTAGAGGATTTTTTTTTATTCTGACCAAATTACACAAATATATCTGAGTTTCCCCGTAAAGTTTGAGCATGTGGCATTTAAAAGAAACTAATTGCAAAAGGTAATAAAAACATTTATACAACGCTCTCATTGGTCTGTTTTAGTTTACATTTTATAGTGTTTTGAGCCCCAGATCAGAATCTCCAAACCTGCACATTTATCCCCAGCCTCAGCTCCACATCATGATGCATTCACCGAACCTCAGAAGTGACAAACTGGAACTCTTTTCCTTCTTTGTTTTGTTATGAACTCCAGACAAAGAAGGAAATGATGTGATGATTTGGTCTGAATAAAATATAACTGGGAATACTAGAGAAATGCCACATGAAGCAAAATCAAATCAAACATTTTTTAAAACCCTTCTGATTGTTTACAAATCCCAGAATGGTTTAGGCACAGAAAACATCTGTGATACGTTCAGAGAATATAAACCTAGCAGAACTCTTAGATCCAAAGACTCTGGTCAACTAGTCCAGACCAGAGTCCAGACTAAACATGGAGAAGCAGCATTTAGCTGTTATGCTGCAAACAAGTGGAACAAACTGCAAGTGGAGATTAAATTTTCACCAAACGACATTCTTAAATCCAGGTTAAAAACATTTCTTTTCTCATGCGCCTATGCATGAAATCTACACTGTAACTTTTTTAACTTATCTTGCTTTAAATTATTTTAATGTAATTTATTATTTTATTGTGATTATGTGTTGATGCCTTTTACTATTTCTAAATATCTGTAATGTCTTTGTTTTATGTAAAGAACTTTGAATTGTCCTGTACATGAAATGTGCTGTACAAATAAACTGCCTTACCTTGCCTTGCCTAAAACATTTTTCGTGCAACCAGCAACACAAAGTGCTTTACATATTAAAAACAATCTGCATACTAAAATGGGGCAATCCTTCACACACCAAATAGCAATTTAAAAAAACACACCTCACATCACACACATGCATGTACAGACACAAAAAAACAAAAAGCACAAACCCCCACATTTATTAAATAAATAAACAAAAATTTAGTTCAAAACTATGCTAAAAAGATATGCTTGAGAAAAATTCTGTTTTCAAAAACATCAACAGTCTCTGCAGCTGTCCAGCAGGCTGTTGCATAGACGAGGACCATAATGATGGGACGAGGCCTCGCCACAAGTTTTAGTCCTAATTTTAGGACCAACTAAAAGGCCAGTGCCAGAGGGGTTCATAATTTAAGAGCAGGTCCGATGAATAAGAAGGCCCAATTAAGACATTTATAAACCACTAAAGCACATTCAAATCAACCCTGAAATGCACGGGAGGCCACTGCAGCGATTTTATAACTGGTGTAATGTGCTCCCTCTGGTCCTTGTCAGAACACAGGCAGCTGAATTCTGGATTAACTGTAAAATAGAAACACTCTTTTTAGGAAGACCTGACCATTTTTGCTAGAAATAAAAGCATCAGCACCTCAGTGCTGGCAAGATAAATGTTCTTAAGATGATAAAATCCTGTTTTTGTGATATTTCTAATGTGTGGAATAAAATCCAGCTCAGAATCAAAAATGACGTACTGAGAAGGATTAAAATGAAGTAATTTAGGTAAAATGATCTCTCTCTTGTCTTCATTATCCCATAATTAAAACTTCAGTTTTGTCCTGATTAAGCTGTAAGACGTTCTCTGTCATCCATGGCTTTAAATACAGTTTAAAAGGACATTAACTGGCAGGTCATCGAGAGACACGGTGATGTAAAGGTGTGTATCATCAGCATAGCTGTGAAAATCAATGCTGTATTTCCTGATGACATCCTCAAGAGGAAATATGTACAGATTAAAAACTTATTGGGCCTAAAATTGAACCTTGGGGAACCCCACATTTTATTTCAAAGATTCCCGAAGAGTACATATCCATACTTATAAAAACTGTGAGATAGGAATAAAACTATTTAAGAACAGTACATGAGAGGCCCACCAGACTTCTAAGTCTGTTTAATAAAATCTGTTGATATACTGTATCAAAGGCGGTGCTTATATCCAGTAGAACCAGAACTGAAGGTTTCTGCGAGTCTGAGTTAAATCTAAGGTCATTAAAAATCTTTAAAAGAGCCATATCGGTACTGTGGTACATCCTAACACCAGGTTGATATTTTTTTTTAATATTGTGTTTATTCAAAAACTTGTATGACTCAATAAAAACTTCTATAATTTCACTTAAAAATGGTAAGTTGGATACAGGTCTTTATCTATCAATAATGTTTGGATCTAAATTAAATCTAAAAATTTCTTCTTCAGAAGGGACCTCACCACTGCTGTTTTACAGGCAGATGGGAAGACACCCATCTGGAGAGTACTTTGCTATGTTTATAAGCTCAGGCTAAAAAATAACATGAAATATTTTTAAAAGCAATGTGGAAAGTAAGTCTAAAAGGCAGGCTGTTGGCTTTAATTGGGAAAAAACTTGACCAAGCACCTTTGTATCAATCAGGACAAAACTCTCCAGTGTTTCCTTGGATAAAAACAATGCTTCAGCTGTGTTAAATTGAACATGTTGAGATAAAAGGTTGAATCTAATAGCATTGATTTTACTTCTCTTTTACTTCTCTAGTAGCCTGTGAAGTTCTCACATTCTTCTGATGCTGTCGTGGAGGACTTGTTCAAATCTGTGTTTATTAAAAGTTTAATGGTTTTAAAAAGAAATTTGGGATTGTTTTTATTGTCTGCAATAAGACTTTGAAAAGTGCTTGTGCCTTCTTCCCATCTTTGTGCTTCTTCTTCACGTCTTCATATTTCTTCATGTCTTCGTGCTTCCTATTCACGTCTTTGTGCTTCTTCTTCACGTCTTATGTTGTGTTCTGTACTCAGTTACTATTCCACATAGCTAAAAGGCGCTATTGAATAGATGTTGTACCGTTGAAGAAGTGTGGGAAAATAAAGAAGACAGTGAAGCTCATGAGTGAGTCTGCCCCTTAATTCCTCTGCTGCTAACTTTTCGCTAACTACACAAGGATACAACATCTTCATACTTCTTCACATCTTTCTGCTTCTTCTCCACGCCTCTGTACTTCTTCTTCACGTCTTTGTGCTTCTTCTTCACGTCTCTGTACTTCTTCTCCACATCTTTGTGCTTCTTCTTCATGTGGCAGGAGGTTGTTTTCCTCCTGGCCACTATGTGGCATTGCCAGTCTGGCTACAACCACCTGGGTTACCACCGTGATTAGGGGGCGGCGCCACGGCCCTTTTTAACAGCGGATGGGTTTGCTCCACAGGCCCTTTTCTTCAATCTCCCGTGGTGGTTGTGGCTGGCGTGGCGGAGCTGTAGCCTTAGCGTGCTGGTTGGGGTCGGGCTTCCACACAGCGTGAGTGGCTGCTGGGGTGTGGAGAGCCGACTGCTCCGCTGAATGCGGTGCGCGCGGCTGGATGTCTGCTCCGGTAGGTTCTTTATCTTTCTGCTTGTCTGCTCGTTCGGCCTCCAGCTGACTCTCGTACACGTTTTAGATCATTGGATAACCAAACCGTGGGCATTGGCGCTTCTCTTGGTTCCTGGGTATGCCAACCGAGCAGTACGTATCAGCTGTTGTAAACTCAATGGGTGGTTCGGAGCTTCCAGGTAACTTCTGTTGCTCCCTTTAGAGGTGGCAGGCTTGGGCTGTGCACCGCCGTCACTCTCTGAGGGAGCTCTGCTGCTGTTTTGGCTCTGCCGGGTTTTCCTCCGTCCGTCTGGCTGTCTGTCTGCATGGATTATCCCCCGTGTGGAGCGAGCGGACGGTGTTGCAACCCGGCGTGACGCTGCCTGGTTGCGGGGCCTGGACGCACTGGTGGACCAGGCTCGCGCCATCTTAATAGCCTTGTTTATTTTTGTATGTTTATGCTATGTTGTTGTTTAATTAGGTTGCATGGTTTTTTGGGTTTTAATTCTTGTGCATGCTTTCATTGTGTTTTGAGTGTTTTCGTTTTGTTAAAGTGTAGCACTGTGGCTTTTGTGTTTTAATTGTTCCTCCCCCTGTTTTTTTCTTGTCAGGTGCTGCGGCCCGGGGCAGCCGCCCCATCCCTGGTGGTGGTTCACATCCCTTTTCGTGCAGTGTGAGTGTGAGTGTTTACAAGGGTGGTTTAGAACACGGACCCCTCTTTTCCTTTGTTGCGGGTTGGAGCTGCTGCGGGCTGGGTTAGCCCTGACAGTGAATTCCCTTTCTTTTCCACAGTGCTACCGCTTCGTTGGATTGTTTTGAACTTTAGTTATTATTGCATTGTTTAATAAAGCTGTATTGTTTTAGTTGACAAGTCTCTGGCCTGTGGTATTCTCAGTACGAACTTAACTCTATTGTAGTTTGGTGGTGTAAGGTTAGAGCCAGAACAGCAAATTTCAATTTCTGTGAGAGTGTTTACAGCTTGCGAGAGTCAGCATGGAGGATGATGTGCAACAACTCCGGGAGCTGGTGTTACAGCTGCGCGCGGACAATGAGCAACTGCGCCAGGAGCAGGCCTCTTCCGCGGCCGGCTTAGGTGGAGCAGCTTCGGCCTCCGCCTCAGCCAGCCAGGTTCCACCTGCAGAGGTTGTTTCTGCTGTCACCGAGCGACTGGTTATCATGCCAAGAGATCGGAAGTGCCCCATGTTTAATGGTAGAACGGGTATTGGGGTGGTGGAATGGATAGAGGAGGTGCAGGCATGTGTTCGCGCCCGCCATCTTTCCGCTGCTGACGAGGCGCTGTTTATGTTCGATCATTTGGAGGGAGAAGCGAGGGAGGAAATTAAGTTTCGCTCCGAAGTAGAGCGGGGGGATCCGGTTCGGATCCTCGCTATTTTACAGGATTTGTATGGCTGTGTGCAGTCGTATGTAACCTTACAGCAGGCTTTCTTCTCCCGGCATCAGTCAGAGGGGGAAACGCTGCAGGAATTTTCCTTAGCCTTGATGGCTTTAATGGCGCAGATAAAGCGCTCGGCACCGGATGGGATGCCCAATGCAGATGTTTTGCTCTGGGACCAGTTTGCTGAGCATGTACTTGATAGCTCACTCCGGCGGGAACTGAAACAGCTTGTCCGCCGCCAGCCTACAGCCACCCTGTTGGAGCTTCGTGGTGAGGCAATTAGGTGGGAGAGAGAAGGTTTTCCGGGAGGCACCAGGGCGCGTAGTTTTTCCTTACCATCGGGGCAGGGCCTCCAGTTCGGAGTCCAGGGCCGCTCTCAGCTGGACCCTGGTATCACTAAAGTGGAACCAGGGTTCCGAGAGTTATTGGAGCTATTGAAGCATCAGCAGGAGCAGCTCGATCGGCTTACCCAAATGGTAGCGTCCCTGCAAGCCCCCCGGTCGCAATCTAGGACCACCTTTAAGGAACCCATAATTTGTAGGAGGTGCCAGAAGCCAGGTCACTTTGCACGGGAGTGCGAGGGTGAGCGGGCTTTTCCATCACGCCGCCGCACTGACTCAGTGGCTGGCTTGAGGGGTGATGCGACTGGCCCTCCTCTTCCACCCCGCACGTCAGAAAACTGATGCCCGCTGAGCCGTTGAGTCGCGGCTCAGTTGGGGAATCCACAGGCTCACAGGGGGGTGCCATGGATGGGTTAATTGCTCCGTGTCCTATTGTCGACGTTTCGGTTGGGGGTGTGATGGTCCCTTGTTTGATGGATACTGGGTCAATGGTTTCCACCATCACAGAAAGTTTCTTTCTGGAGCGGTTTGCCCCTTGGGGCCACGAGCGCCTTACCTCATGTCACTGGCTTCAGCTGCGAGCGGCTAATGGGCTAGCTATCCCTTATGTTGGCTACTTGGAGCTTGATGTCGAGCTATGTGGCAAGGTGGTGCCTCGCTGTGGGATCCTGGTGGTTAAGGATCCCCATGGTCCTGCACCTGCTGTCCCAGGGGTCTTGGGCATGAATTCACCGGTGCTATCGCGAACTTTTTGGCACATTTGGGTCCTCCCTCTTTAACTCACCGGGTGTTTCACGGGCACCTGGCCCGGTCATTGCAGCTTTGCAGAGTTACCAACAGGCCGCCAGTCAGGAGCCAGGGGACCTCACCGGGACGGTGAGAGTCCGGGGCAAGCGAGCTGTACGTATACCTGGTGGGGTGATGAAGCTTGTCCCCAGTACCTGTCCTGAGCGTTTTTCTGGTCGGAGTGTCTTGTTTGAACCCCCTGAGGCTGGCTTGCCCGCTGGTCTGTTGGCCTCCCCGTGTTTGGTGCAGGTCATCCGGGGCACGGTGTATGTTCCGGTGGTAAATGTCGGAGCAACGGAGGTTCTCCTTTATCCACGGACTGGTCTGGGCACCCTAGGGGTTGCTGAAGTTGTTAGCCTGCCTGCAGGCGTGACTGAGGTGGGGTCTATTTTTGCAACGGTGTCCTCGCAGGCGGCCGCCCCCTCAGTGCTAGACAGGATCAACTCGCTTGACCTGTCAGCTCTGGCTGAGGTGGAGCAGGCGGGGGTTAGGACACTGTTGCGCCAGTATCACACTGTCTTTTCAGCCCATGATGGTGATCTGGGGTGCACAAAGCTCCTCTCGCACGATATACCATTAACAGAGAGAGGGAGGCGTGATCCCTGACTGTGTGACTAGCTGTGGAAACCGCGCCGCCCCATTACATCTCCGTACTTCTTCTTCATGTCTTTGTGCTTCTTCTTCACGTCTCTGTACTTCTTCTTCACGTCTTTGTGCTTCTTCTTCATGTCTCTGTACTTCTTCTTCACGTCTTTGTGCTTCTTCTTCACATCTCCGTACTTCTTCTTCATGTCTTTGTGCTTCTTCTTCACATCTCTGTACTTCTTCTTCACGTCTTTGTGCTTCTTCTTCACATCTCCGTACTTCTTCTTCATGTCTTTGTGCTTCTTCTTCACATCTCTGTACTTCTTCTTCACGTCTTTGTGCTTCTTCTTCACATCTCTGTACTTCTTCTTCACGTCTTTGTGCTTCTTCTTCACATCTCCGTACTTCTTCTTCATGTCTTTGTGCTTCTTCTTCACATCTCTGTACTTCTTCTTCACGTCTTTGTGCTTCTTCTTCACATCTCCGTACTTCTTCTTCATGTCTTTGGCTGTGTCCCAATTCAGGGTCTGCACACTTCGAAGTGCGCAGACTACGTAGGCTACAGAGTGTCCTCCGTAATCTACACACTTCGAAGTCTGCTTAACGTTCATGAAATGGGACAGCCTACCTAGTCTAGAAGAATTTCCCATAGCAACAACACAGGATGTTGAATCACTTAAACCTTTGAAATTTCTCGTAGGAAACGTCAGTAGACGCTGAACACGGAGCGGCAACACCGACAGTAAAAACAAAAAAAAAAAAAAAAACAAAAAAAGAAAGAAAGAAAAACACGGTTTGAGGCTCTGTTGTTTTCCAGCCGGTACACACTTCATACACACTTCAGTGACTTAAAAGTCACTGAATATCAAATATTACCAAATTTTAATGTCACCATTTAACAAACATGCTTTAAATGCACTTGATTTTGTAACGTTTATACTAAAGTGTAGTTAAAAAAACGTACTTTTTTTTAAATAAAACTTTATTTAAACTTAATACAACTCTTCTGAGGTTGCTGATTCGCCACCGTCCTGTGTGCAATGAATTGTGGGAGAAAAGAGGCCTTGAAGGATGCATCACCAGCACCCTTCGTTTGAGGCCAAACGAAGTGCAGATTCGAAGGGTGGATTCGGAGGGTCCTTCAAATTCTGTGAATTGGGACAGTACTTCGCGCACCGCGATGACGTATGTGGCCGACGAATCCGCACTTCGAAGTGTGCAGACCCTGAATTGGGACACACCCTTTGTGCTTCTTCACATCTCCGTACTTCTTCTTCACGTCTTTGTGCTTCTTCTTCACATCTCCGTACTTCTTCTTCACGTCTTTGTGCTTCTTCTTCAAGTCTCCGTACTTCTTCTACACATCTTTGTGCATCTTCTTCACGTCTTTGTGCTTCTTTTTCACATCTTCAGGCTTCTTTTTCACGTCTTTGTGCTTCTTCTTAAAGAGTTATTTTGTGTTCATCTTACTTTATAACATCTTACTTTATAATATATCTTTTTAATAAAATTTGCTCATTGTCAACATGAAATGCATAGGACAACAGATTCTCAGTATAAATGGGGTAAATTCAGGATGTTAGATGCATGGCAAAGATGCTTAGCTTTGCAAAAAAATGTATGGGTGATGGATAAGTACAGGTTGGTCTGGCAGTTTGTGTCTATTGTTTTTTTTCCTGCTCTACTTCCTTCCATACGCTGCATCTACACTCACAGATGTACTGGACCTCCAAAACAGAAGATGCCTTAACTGACTCACAGTTGTTTGCATGGAGGATCTCCCCAAAGATCAACCAACATTCTACATAAAAGCCTTAGAAAATACCTAGACGGGGGTTCAGACTTCTTGACCTGACCCACGTTCTGTTTGGTTATGTACTCTGAACCCAGAGACTCTGTAACTGAATTGCTTTTAATCTGTTAATAAATTGTTAACTTGATCCTCAACGTCATCCTCCTCATTTCTTTTTTAACAAACAGTGCTGAATAGGTAGTTTTATTGGAGTCAGATATTCTATGTTAATGTTTAACCTATTCTAAATTCATTCTTCACGTCTTCAGGCTTCTTCACGTCTTTGTGCTTCTTCTTCATGTCTTCGTGCTTCTTCAAAAATCTTTGTGCTTCTTGCTTGGATGTTCTGTAAAAAGTAGTTCCAGGGTGATTGTGATATTGTGTAGCATCTTCTCTTCTTCTAACATGTCTGTAAACATCTGGGAAGTGAGGAGACCAGTTGCTGGAGTTTTAGGAGAGGAATGTTGTCCCATTCTGGTCTGATGCAGAATTCTAGCTGTTCTACAGTCCTGGACCTTGGTTGCTGGATTTCTGCTTCATTATGCTCCAGATGTTGTGTATTGGTGGAAGGTCTGGACTGCAGGCAGGCCAGTTCAGCAGCCAGATTCTTCTCCTGTGAAGCCATGCTGTTGTGATGGATGTGTGGCCGGAGGTTGTCTCTCTCCTGGCCACTACATGGCACTATGTCAGTCTTGCAAACCACCTTGATTGGTGGGCGGTGTGTTGGCCAGCCGGCCTCTCTTCCTTCCATCTCCTGTGGTGGCTGTGGTTGGTGCAGTCTTTTGGCTTGGCTTGCTGTCTGTAAGGGGCTAGCCTTCTCCGGTGGCGTGCCTGAACGAGTTCAATGGACGATTGTTCTTTAAATTAACTTGTTCATATTTTGGGTGAATGTGAACTGAATGTACTGTATTTCTGTTATTTTGAGTGCACTCATTCTACATTTGTGAACGGCATTCTCTTACAGTTGAACTTTGTTCAAGAGAGTGCCAGATTTCCATGGAGCCTTCCAGGAAAAATCCTGGCTAAAACACATTGTAAACAGGCCTTAATATAAAAGTGAAAGACATCAAATCTGGTACCGCCAGCCACTGCAGAACCGCACTGCACATGTGTCATTAAATTGGGAAGCATGGAGGCAAAATCCAATTAAGTCAGCAGCACGACCTCTGCCTCCATGATCTCTACAGCATCTTCGTATGAGCACTTAAGATAATTTTCTGAAAAGGTCAGTGACGATCCAGAAAGGGAGAAATCTGGCCTTTTTGTGTAAACTTTGTCCGCCGGGTGTCAAGAAGCAACTCTGGACAACGTCAACAGCAAACCTGAAACGGCAGATTGAAATGAAGCCTTGCAAGGTATGTGGACAAATCGTCACTAAAAACAATCAAAAGACGTGGCAGCGGTGGCTAAAGCAGATCCTCGACCAGCCAGAACTAAATAACGGCGTCCAGCAGCAGCTCCGTTGTCTTCGTCTCCAGCCGCAGCTGGAAATCTTTCTACAGTAAATTGTCAGAGACCTGCAGCCTTTGAGGAAAGAAGAGCCCTCAGCTTTCATAAACTTGACAAATGTAGACATATGGCATTGTATGTTTTTCTTTGTTTTGTTTTTTACTTATTCGTTTGGGCTGAATATTGCACTTTATGACCCAAGTTCTAGAACTTTTCTTTGGACAAACAAGTCAGAAAAAATACATTCACAAAAGACTGAAAAGTGACTGTAATGTTTAAATGTTTTGCACTTTGAGGAAAATGCCAGTATTCTGAGGATTATAGCTGACTGCAACATATTGGGAAAAAAGAACTATGAACTAGTTCATTTTAAAATGTGTGAATTGAACTTTGAACTAGTTTGTGTTGAAACTGAACTTTCCCTACACTGGCCTTCTCCATGTAGCACGGCTGGCTGCTGAGGTGTGGAAATTGAGTCTGCTGGATGCTGTGCACGCTGCTAAATGTCTGCTCCCGTACATTGTTTGTCTGACTATTGTTGTGCATGTTGTAGATCATGGCACAATTGAGCTGCGACATTTGAGGCTCTAGTCTGCACGCTTTTTTGTGTAAACGAAGTGGTACGTATTATTTAATTTTTTTGTTTTTGTCATTTTTTTAATTAATTTCCTCTGCCTTTTTTAGAGGCAGCAGATCCTAGGCTGCTTTCGGCCGCCACTCCTTGAAGGGCTGCTGCTGTTTTGGCTCTGATCTGTTGTTCTGCTTGCATTCTGCTTGCTTCGGCTCCGACATGGGCTTGTCGGTCTAACAGGCCGCTGCGTGAGCCCCATCAACTTTGCTTGGCTGCCTAGAGCATGAACTAATTGGCCAAGGAGGCTTGTGCTGTTTTAAATAATTTTCTTTCTGTGTTTTGTATTTATTTGTTTGCTTAATTGTTTACATTATTTTGCATTGGTTTCTCATTTTCTGTTGCATGTTGTTTAATTTGCCTTTTATGTTTTTATTTTTGTTTTTATTTTTATTTTTTGTCTTCCCTTTTTTGTCAGGTGCTGTGGGCCCAGGGCAGCAGTTCTATTCCTGGTGGTGGTGTTGCTCCATGACTTTCCCTTTCTGGTGTGTGTGTGAGTGTGTGTGTGTGTGATAAGATGGCTGGTTAGAGTGAGGGCCCCTTTCCACTTTTAGTGATTGGCCCTGCCGCATGGTAAGCCCCAGCCTGATGTGATCACCTCACCTCAGTGCCAACTTTATTTTGGGATTTGTGGGTGTGTGTGTGTTTTTTTTTTTTGGTTAAATAAAAATAATATATTTTTATATATTAACATGTCCTTGACCTGTGGTATGTTTTAATAACATATGATCTTCTTTATGGTGAATGTAGCAGCTCAAACCAGTGGAACAGCGGCCGTTCTGTGTGGAGTTTGCATGTTCTCCCCGTGTATGCCGGGGTTCTCTCTGGGTACTCCGGCTTCCTCCCACCGTCCAAAGACATGAATGTTAGATTAATTGGTCACTCTAAATTCTCCCTAGGAGTGAGCATGAGCCTGAATGGTTGTTTGTCTCTCTGTGTTGGCCATGCCATTGGCTTGTGACCTGTCCAGGGTGTACCCTGACTCTCACATGCTGAATTCTTGTTAGGCCTCCAGCTTTCCTGCGGCCCTTAATAGACAAAGTGGTATAGATAATGGATAGGGCTGCTTTTCAGTGTGAAATCCCCCAGTAGCCTAGTCAGTTGCCTTTTATGCTGTGCACAGCCACCCTGTACTGCTACAGATGCAGGATGTGGTTCAGCATCGTCTTGCTGAAATCTGCAAGGCCTTCCCTGAAAGAGACGTTGTCTGGATGGGAGCAGATGTTGCTCTAAAACCTCCATGTACTTTTCAGCATTGATGGAGCTTCACAGATGTGGAAGCTGCCCACGCCATAGGCACTAATGCAGCCCCATCCCATCAGAGATGCAGCTTTTCACCTGTCCACTGATAACAAGCTGGATGCTCCCTTTTCACATCTTCAGGCTTCTTCTTCATGTCTTTGTGTTTCTTCACATCTTCAGGCTCAGGTCTTTTTGTCTATTTTTGTCACTTTGAAGCCTTTTTTCTGTTTATGAGTTTGTTCTATGTCTTTGTGCTCATTTTGTGTTTTTGTTTGCTGAAATTCTAGAATATTCCTACAAGTTTTGCATTTGACCTGCTGAACCTGCAGCAGGTTTATAAAAACAGTGTCAACCATAATAAAGTGACGGATGTGTGTTTTTGCACCAACTTCCTGTTTCGTCTCCCATCAGGTTGTTTCCATTCAGTCAAGCTGCAACTCGTTTCCTTTGACAGTCACATTGAAACCTGCAGCCCACATGTTCATTCACTGCGTCAGGTTTATTTTTAGGCCACCGTGGGGTCAGAGGTCAACATGTGTGAGGAAGAGGAGGATGGAAAACCAATCAGAGTGAGGACTGAGCTCTCAGCAGAGGTTCAGAGGAAGAAACAAAAGCCTGAGACCCGATGATGTCAGAATTCAGAACCAGCTGACGGGTTTCAGCTCGGATCAGACGCGCTGCCAGGTCATCATCAGAAGCATCGGGTCTGATGTGTTTCTGTTTGGTTCCAGCTGAAACCCCTAGTACTCTGACTTGTGTCCCCCTCCTTGGTAATTGCAGCAATTACTTTTCCCTGAAACTCTGTGTGCGTTGTTAGAATAAAACTTTCCACATGAAACACTCCCTCATTCATGAGGTGTTGAGTGTCAGCGGGGATCCCCGACTCAGACGTCAGTGAACCGGTTCCGGGTTTCCTCTGCAGGACTCGCTGGAGGCAGATGTTCCTGGTTCATGAAGGGAGTCTGTCTGCAGAAAACTCACTAATTCCTGGAAATGGACCCACAAAGCAGGACCGAAACATCCAGATCAGTTCAACCACTTCCCTCTGAAATGTCAAACGAGCCCAAAAAATCCTGCAAGCTCCATCTCACCCTGATTATTCAGTTTAAATTGCAGATGGTTTAAGGAATAAAACCTTTTACCTTTTTAACATCACCCACTGAAATAAAATTTCCACCATGGAATAGTTTTATTATACAACCATAACTCCAAAAAGGGTGGGTCTCTGTGTAACATGTGAATATTGCCAGAACTAAATAATTTCCAAACTAATAAAATCATTTTTTTATTCCCAGTAGAAGATAAACAACACATCACATGATGAAACTCAGACATTTTACCATGTGATGGAAAATATGAGCTGATAGTGAATCTGGTGACATCAACACGTCTGTAAAAAGTTGGAATAGGAGCTAAAGTTAACTGGTAATAGGTCAGTAACATGACTGATTATAAAAGCAGCATTTCAGAGGCAAAGTCTCTCATTCAAAATTGTCTTGCTGAAATCTGCAAGGCCTTCCCTGAAAGAGACGTTGTCTGGATGGGAGCAGATGTTGCTCTAAAACCTCCATGTACTTTTCAGCATTGATGGAGCTTCACAGATGTGGAAGCTGCCCACACCATAGGCACTAATGCAGCCCCATCCCATCAGATGCAGCTTTTCACCTGTCCACCGATAACAAGCTGGATGCTCCCTCTCCTCTTTAGTCTGCAGGACACGCCGTCCATGCTTTCCACAAACTAGTTCACATCTTCATCCAGGTTTCCACTTTGCCTCAGACCATTTTAAATGAGCTTTGGTCCAGAGAAGACGGAAGAAGCTGGTTCTGGATCCTGTTCACATCTGATTTCTTCTCTGCATAATGGAGCTTTAACCGGCATTTGTGGATTTCAGGGTAAATAAGACATGGGTTGATGACATTTGAAAATCATTACATTATGCCTTTATTTACATTTCATATATCTGAGCAGGGCCCTGTGATGGACTGGTGACCTGTCCAGGGTGCATCCTGCTGCTCACCTGCTAAAGGCTGGGTTAGGCTCCATCTTCCATGCGACCCTTAATGGACAAAATGGCATAAATAATGAATGGATAGTCAAGCAGGTTTGATCTGTTTTTAGTAGAAAAGACTGTGTTAACGGGGAAATTTATCAGTATCTCTGCTGCTTCAAGAACACTGAAAACACATCGTGCCATCGCTCAAACTCAAACTGAGACTTATGAATGTTTCAGCAGCTGTTTACGTTTTCACTTCCTGTCAGCACCTGCAGACGCTGCTGAGGGAAAAATAAAACACTTCAAGTTATGCAAGTGGGGCATTAGTGTGTTTGCAGTTACATGTTGAAGCAACTTTATTAATACCCCTTCTTTAGGATGACATCATAATAAACTGGTTGATGAGACGACAAGAAATCTATTTATAACGTTTATCTGGTCGGTGTGATGACAGCTGGGGTCGCACACCCAGCTGAGAACACTGAGAGCTGCACGTAGAGCGGATCGACCGGCAGGACAGAGGTCAGGGGACAGGAAGTGTCGGCATGACAGCAGAAACAAACACAAACCTGTCAGAGATCCATCAGAACATCAGAAGTCCTCAGCCTTTTAAAAAGAAAACAAACTCATCGTCTGATCCAACAGCTCAGTTTATTATTAAATTCAAGTAAAATACTTTTAAGTCACATAGAGGTTTTTTTTTTTACCCCTAATAAAATGTACACTGCACATTACGCTCAATAAAAGAGTAAATCAAATAAAATGTCTTAAAAATTTACTGATACAGACTAAATAAATAACTTATATGATTATTTAAAGAAAGCCAAACGAGTAAAATCTGTTCCTTTACAAAATAAGACTCGAAAGTTCAGAGAAATTTTTAAAAAATTCATTTTTGACTAAAAATTTAATCATATTACAAGAAACATTCAAAATTATCGAATGAAAAGTTATGAAATACAAACTTAAGAAAGTTTAAATATTAAAATAATTTATTGTTGTTTGTTTAGTTTTGTTTTGTTTTTTTCAAATTTATTTTTCTTCTTCACTAATCCAACTAAAACAAATCATCACCAATTAATTAAAGAAATGAATAAACCAAGGAGATAGTGAAGAGGAATAACTTTCATCAGAACCAGAACCAGGAAGGAAAACTTCAGTCAGAACCAGAGCCAGGAAGGAAAACTTCAGTCAGAATCAGAGCCAGGAAGGACGACCAACTTCCTGAACCGGTTGGGGGTGGAGAGGACAGGAAAGATGCTTCAACCAGCAGCAGAACTCTGATCCAGGGATTCGTGCTGAGAAAGAAGAAGAGAAACAAATGAATGACAACAACGTCAGATATTTCCACACAGAAAGCAAAAAGAGCAGAGGAGACCAGTGCATCATGGGATGTCTCCCAGCAGAGAGGAGCCCAGTGCATCATGGGACATCCCCCAGCAGCCTCTGCCTCTAGCAGCAGGACAAAAGGACGGATCAGGATCACCAAGTCAGACCTGCTCTAAGATTTATCAAGAAGGAACGTTTGAAGATGATCTGAAGGTAGAGCTGGGAGCTGGTTCCACAGAGAGGGTCTAGGATCTACTTTCCTGCTCTTAGTGAGGACTGGAGGTCTAGAATCTACTTTCCTGCTCTTAGTGAGGACTGGAGTTCTAGGGTCTACTTTCCTGGTCTTAGTGAGGACTGGAGTTCTAGGATCTACTTTCTTGGTCTCAGTAAGGACTGGAGTTCTAGGATCTACTTTCCTGGTCTTATTGAGGACTGGAGTACTAGGATCTACTTTCCTGGTCTCAGTGAGGACTGGAGTTCTAGGATCTACTTTCCTGGTCTTAATGAGGACTGGGGTTCTAGGATCTACTTTCTTGGTCTTAATAAGGACTGGAGGTCTAGGATCTACTTTCCTGCTCTTAGTGAGGACTAGAGTTCTAGTATCTACTTTCTTGGTCTTAATAAGGGCTGGAGTTCTAGTATCTACTTTCCTGGTCTTAATAAGGACTGGAGTTCTAGGATCTACTTTCCTGGTCTTGGTGAGGACTGGAGTTCTAGGATCTACTTTCCTGGTCTTAGTGAGGACTGGAGTTCTAGGATCTACTTTCCTGCTCTTAGTTAGGATTGGGGTTCTAGTATCTACTTTCTTGGTCTTAATAAGGACTGGAGTTCTAGGATCTACTTTCTTGGTCTTAGTGAGGACTGGAGGTCTAGGATCTACTTTCTTGGTCTTAATAAGGACTGGAGGTCTAGGATCTACTTTCCTGGTCTTAGTGAGGACTGGAGGTCTAGGATCTACATTCCTGGTCTTAGTGAGGACTGGAGTTCTAGGATCTATTTTCCTCCTCTTAATGAGGACTGGCATTCTAGTATCTACTTTCTTGGTCTTAATAAGGACTGGAGTTCCAGGATCTACTTTCCTGCTCTTAGTTAGGACTGGAGTTCTAGGATCTACTTTCTTGGTCTTAGTGAGGACTGGAGGTCTAGGATCTACTTTCCTGGTCTTAATGAGGACTGGAGGTCTACGATCTACTTTCCTGCTCTTAATGAGGACTAGAGTTCCAGGATCTACTTTCCAGGTCTTAGTGAGGACTGGACTTCTAGGATCTACTTTCCTGGTCTTAGTGAGGACTGGAGTTCTAGGATCCACTTTCTTGGTCTTAGTGAGGACTGGAGTACTAGGATCTACTTTCCTGGTCTTAGTGAGGACTGGAGTTCTAGGATCTACTTTCCTGGTCTTGGTGAGGACTGGAGTTCTAGGATCTACTTTCCTGGTCTTAGTGAGGACTGGAGTTCTAGGATCCACTTTCCTGGTCTTATTGAGGACTGGATTACTAGGATCTACTTTCCTGGTCTCAGTGAGGACTCGAGTTCTAGGATCTACTTTCCTGGTCTTAATAAGGACTGGAGTTCTAGTATCTACTTTCCTGGTCTTAATAAGGACTGGAGTTCTAGGATCTACTTTCCTGGTCTTGGTGAGGACTGGAGTTCTAGGATCTACTTTCCTGGTCTTAGTGGGGACTGGAGTTCTAGGATCCACTTTCCTGGTCTTATTGAGGACTGGATTACTAGGATCTACTTTCCTGGTCTCAGTGAGGACTGGAGTTCTAGGATCTACTTTCCTGGTCTTAATAAGGACTGGGGTTCTAGGATCTACTTTCTTGGTCTTAATAAGGACTGGAGTTCTAGGATCTACTTTCCTGGTCTTGGTGAGGACTGGAGTTCTAGGATCTACTTTCCTGGTCTTAGTGAGGACTGGAGTTCTAGGATCCACTTTCCTGGTCTTATTGAGGACTGGAGTACTAGGATCTACTTTCCTGGTCTTAATAAGGACTGGAGTTCTAGGATCTACTTTCCTGGTCTTAGTGAGGACTGGAGTTCTAGGATCCACTTTCCTGGTCTTATTGAGGACTGGATTACTAGGATCTACTTTCCTGGTCTCAGTGAGGACTGGAGTTCTAGGATCTACTTTCCTGGTCTTAATAAGGACTGGGGTTCTAGGATCTACTTTCTTGGTCTTAATAAGGACTGGAGTTCTAGGATCTACTTTCCTGGTCTTGGTGAGGACTGGAGTTCTAGGATCTACTTTCCTGGTCTTAGTGAGGACTGGAGTTCTAGGATCCACTTTCCTGGTCTTATTGAGGACTGGGGTTCTAGGATCTACTTTCTTGGTCTTAATAAGGACTGGAGTTCTAGGATCTACTTTCCTGGTCTTGGTGAGGACTGGAGTTCTAGGATCTACTTTCCTGGTCTTAGTGAGGACTGGAGTTCTAGGATCCACTTTCCTGGTCTTATTGAGGACTGGATTACTAGGATCTACTTTCCTGGTCTCAGTGAGGACTGGAGTTCTAGGATCTACTTTCCTGGTCTTAATAAGGACTGGGGTTCAAGGATCTACTTTCTTGGTCTTAATAAGGACTGGAGGTCTAGGATCTACTTTCCTGCTCTTAGTGAGGACTAGAGTTCTAGTATCTACTTTCTTGGTCTTAACAAGGGCTGGAGTTCTAGTATCTACTTTCCTGGTCTTAATAAGGACTGGAGTTCTAGGATCTACTTTCCTGGTCTTGGTGAGGACTGGAGTTCTAGGATCTACTTTCCTGGTCTTAGTGAGGACTGGAGTTCTAGGATCTACTTTCCTGCTCTTAGTTAGGACTGGGGTTCTAGTATCTACTTTCTTGGTCTTAGTGAGGACTGGAGTACTAGGATCTACTTTCCTGGTCTTAGTGAGGACTGGAGTTCTATGATCTAGTTTCCTGGTCTTAGTGAGGACTGGAGGTCTAGGATCTACTTTCCTGGTCTTAATAAGGACTGGAGTTCTAGGATCTACTTTCCTGGTCTTGGTGAGGACTGGCGTTCTAGGATCTACTTTCCTGGTCTTAGTGAGGACTGGAGTTCTAGGATCTACTTTCCTGCTCTTAGTTAGGACTGGGGTTCTAGTATCTACTTTCTTGGTCTTAGTGAGGACTGGAGTACTAGGATCTACTTTCCTGGTCTTAGTGGGGACTGGAGTTCTATGATCTAGTTTTCTGGTCTTAGTGAGGACTGGAGGTCTAGGATCTACTTTCCTGGTCTTAATGAGGACAGGAGGTCTACGATCTACTTTCTTGGTCTTAATAAGGACTGGAGGTCTAGGATCTACTTTCCTGCTCTTAGTGAGGACTAGAGTTCTAGTATCTACTTTCTTGGTCTTAATAAGGGCTGGAGTTCTAGTATCTACTTTCCTGGTCTTAATAAGGACTGGAGTTCTAGGATCTACTTTCCTGGTCTTGGTGAGGACTGGAGTTCTAGGATCTACTTTCCTGGTCTTAGTGAGGACTGGAGTTCCAGGATCTACTTTCCAGGTCTTAGTGAGGACTGGACTTCTAGGATCTACTTTCCTGGTCTTAGTGAGGACTGGAGTTCTAGGATCCACTTTCTTGGTCTTAGTGAGGACTGGAGTACTAGGATCTACTTTCCTGGTCTTAGTGAGGACTGGAGTTCTATGATCTAGTTTCCTGGTCTTAGTGAGAACTGGAGTTCTAGGATCCACTTTCCTGCTCTTAGTGAGGACTGGAGTTCTAGGATCCACTTTCCTGGTCTTATTGAGGACTGGATTACTAGGATCTACTTTCCTGGTCTCAGTGAGGACTGGAGTTCTAGGATCTACTTTCCTGGTCTTAATAAGGACTGGAGTTCTAGGATCTACTTTCTTGGTCTTAATAAGGACTGGAGGTCTAGGATCTACTTTCCTGCTCTTAGTGAGGACTAGAGTTCTAGTATCTACTTTCTTGGTCTTAACAAGGGCTGGAGTTCTAGTATCTACTTTCCTGGTCTTAATAAGGACTGGAGTTCTAGGATCTACTTTCCTGGTCTTGGTGAGGACTGGAGTTCTAGGATCTACTTTCCTGGTCTTAGTGAGGACTGGAGTTCTAGGATCTACTTTCCTGCTCTTAGTTAGGACTGGGGTTCTAGTATCTACTTTCTTGGTCTTAGTGAGGACTGGAGTACTAGGATCTACTTTCCTGGTCTTAGTGAGGACTGGAGTTCTATGATCTAGTTTCCTGGTCTTAGTGAGGACTGGAGGTCTATGATCTAGTTTCCTGGTCTTAGTGAGGACTGGAGGTCTAGGATCTACTTCTGGTAATAAGGACTGGAGTTCTAGGATCTACTTTCCTGGTCTTGGTGAGGACTGGCGTTCTAGGATCTACTTTCCTGGTCTTAGTGAGGACTGGAGTTCTAGGATCTACTTTCCTGCTCTTAGTTAGGACTGGGGTTCTAGTATCTACTTTCTTGGTCTTAGTGAGGACTGGAGTACTAGGATCTACTTTCCTGGTCTTAGTGGGGACTGGAGTTCTATGATCTAGTTTTCTGGTCTTAGTGAGGACTGGAGGTCTAGGATCTACTTTCCTGGTCTTAATGAGGACTGGAGGTCTACGATCTACTTTCCTGCTCTTAATGAGGACTAGAGTTCCAGGATCTACTTTCCAGGTCTTAATGAGGACTGGACTTCTAGGATCTACTTTCTTGGTCTTAGTGAGGACTGGGGTTCTAGGATCCACTTTCTTGGTCTTAATGAGGACTGGAGTACTAGGATCTACTTTCCTGGTCTTAGTAAGGACTGGAGTTCTATGATCTAGTTTCCTGGTCTTAGTGAGAACTGGAGTTCTAGGATCCACTTTCCTAGTCTTAGTGAGGACTGGAGTTCTAGGATCCACTTTCCTGGTCTTATTGAGGACTGGAGTACTAGGATCTACTTTCCTGGTCTCAGTGAGGACTGGAGTTCTAGGATCTACTTTCCTGGTCTTAATGAGGACTGGGGTTCTAGGATCTACTTTCTTGGTCTTAATAAGGACTGGAGGTCTAGGATCTACTTTCCTGCTCTTAGTGAGGACTAGAGTTCTAGTATCTACTTTCTTGGTCTTAATAAGGGCTGGAGTTCTAGTATCTACTTTCCTGGTCTTAATAAGGACTGGAGTACTAGGATCTACTTTCCTGGTCTCAGTGAGGACTGGAGTTCTAGGATCTACTTTCCTGGTCTTAATGAGGACTGGGGTTCTAGGATCTACTTTCTTGGTCTTAATAAGGACTGGAGGTCTAGGATCTACTTTCCTGCTCTTAGTGAGGACTAGAGTTCTAGTATCTACTTTCTTGGTCTTAATAAGGGCTGGAGTTCTAGTATCTACTTTCCTGGTCTTAATAAGGACTGGAGTTCTAGGATCTACTTTCCTGGTCTTAGTGAGGACTGGAGTTCTAAGATCTACTTTCCTGGTCTTAGTGAGGACTGGGGTTCTAGTATCTACTTTCTTGGTCTTAATAAGGACTGGAGTTCTAGGATCTACTTTCTTGGTCTTAGTGAGGACTGGAGGTCTAGGATCTACTTTCTTGGTCTTAATAAGGGCTGGAGTTCTAGGATCTACTTTCCTGGTCTTAGTGAGGACTGGAGGTCTAGGATCTACTTTCCTGGTCTTATTGAGGACTAGAGTTCTAGTATCTACTTTCTTTGTCTTAATAAGGGCTGGAGTTCTAGTATCTACTTTCCTGGTCTTAATAAGGACTGGAGTTCTAGGATCTACTTTCCTGGTCTTATTGAGGACTGGAGTACTAGGATCTACTTTCCTGGTCTCAGTGAGGACTGGAGTTCTAGGATCTACTTTCCTGGTCTTAATTAGGACTGGGGTTCTAGGATCTACTTTCTTGGTCTTAATAAGGACTGGAGGTCTAGGATCTACTTTCCTGCTCTTAGTGAGGACTAGAGTTCTAGTATCTACTTTCTTGGTCTTAATAAGGGCTGGAGTTCTAGTATCTACTTTCCTGGTCTTAATAAGGACTGGAGTTCTAGGATCTACTTTCCTGGTCTTGGTGAGGACTGGAGTTCTAGGATCTACTTTCCTGGTCTTAATGAGGACTGGAGGTCTACGATCTACTTTCCTGCTCTTAATGAGGACTAGAGTTCCAGGATCTACTTTCCAGGTCTTAGTGAGGACTGGACTTCTAGGATCTACTTTCCTGGTCTTAGTGAGGACTGGAGTTCTAGGATCCACTTTCTTGGTCTTAGTGAGGACTGGAGTTCTAGGATCTACTTTCCTGGTCTTAGTGAGGACTGGCGTTCTAGGATCTACTTTCCTGGTCTTAGTGAGGACTGGAGTTCTAGGATCTACTTTCCTGCTCTTAGTTAGGACTGGGGTTCTAGTATCTACTTTCTTGGTCTTAGTGAGGACTGGAGTACTAGGATCTACTTTCCTGGTCTTAGTGGGGACTGGAGTTCTATGATCTAGTTTTCTGGTCTTAGTGAGGACTGGAGGTCTAGGATCTACTTTCCTGGTCTTAATGAGGACTGGAGGTCTACGATCTACTTTCCTGCTCTTAATGAGGACTAGAGTTCCAGGATCTACTTTCCAGGTCTTAATGAGGACTGGACTTCTAGGATCTACTTTCTTGGTCTTAGTGAGGACTGGAGTTCTAGGATCCACTTTCTTGGTCTTAATGTGGACTGGAGTACTAGGATCTACTTTCCTGGTCTTAGTGAGGACTGGAGTTCTATGATCTAGTTTCCTGGTCTTAGTGAGAACTGGAGTTCTAGGATCCACTTTCCTAGTCTTAGTGAGGACTGGAGTTCTAGGATCCACTTTCCTGGTCTTATTGAGGACTGGAGTATTAGGATCTACTTTCCTGGTCTCAGTGAGGACTGGAGTTCTAGGATCTACTTTCCTGGTCTTAATGAGGACTGGGGTTCTAGGATCTACTTTCTTGGTCTTAATAAGGACTGGAGGTCTAGGATCTACTTTCCTGCTCTTAGTGAGGACTAGAGTTCTAGTATCTACTTTCTTGGTCTTAATAAGGGCTGGAGTTCTAGTATCTACTTTCCTGGTCTTAATAAGGACTGGAGTACTAGGATCTACTTTCCTGGTCTCAGTGAGGACTGGAGTTCTAGGATCTACTTTCCTGGTCTTAATGAGGACTGGGGTTCTAGGATCTACTTTCTTGGTCTTAATAAGGACTGGAGGTCTAGGATCTACTTTCCTGCTCTTAGTGAGGACTAGAGTTCTAGTATCTACTTTCTTGGTCTTAATAAGGGCTGGAGTTCTAGTATCTACTTTCCTGGTCTTGGTGAGGACTGGAGTTCTAGGATCTACTTTCCTGGTCTTAGTGAGGACTGGAGTTCTAAGATCTACTTTCCTGGTCTTAGTGAGGACTGGGGTTCTAGTATCTACTTTCTTGGTCTTAATAAGGACTGGAGTTCTAGGATCTACTTTCTTGGTCTTAGTGAGGACTGGAGGTCTAGGATCTACTTTCTTGGTCTTAATAAGGGCTGGAGTTCTAGGATCTACTTTCCTGGTCTTAGTGAGGACTGGAGGTCTAGGATCTACTTTCCTGGTCTTATTGAGGACTAGAGTTCTAGTATCTACTTTCTTTGTCTTAATAAGGGCTGGAGTTCTAGTATCTACTTTCCTGGTCTTAATAAGGACTGGAGTACTAGGATCTACTTTCCTGGTCTTAATGAGGACTGGGGTTCTAGGATCTACTTTCTTGGTCTTAATAAGGACTGGAGGTCTAGGATCTACTTTCCTGCTCTTAGTGAGGACTAGAGTTCTAGTATCTACTTTCTTGGTCTTAATAAGGGCTGGAGTTCTAGTATCTACTTTCCTGGTCTTAATAAGGACTGGAGTTCTAGGATCTACTTTCCTGGTCTTGGTGAGGACTGGAGTTCTAGGATCTACTTTCCTGGTCTTAGTGAGGACTGGAGTTCTAAGATCTACTTTCCTGGTCTTAGTGAGGACTGGGGTTCTAGTATCTACTTTCTTGGTCTTAATAAGGACTGGAGTTCTAGGATCTACTTTCCTGGTCTTATTGAGGACTGGAGTACTAGGATCTACTTTCCTGGTCTCAGTGAGGACTGGAGTTCTAGGATCTACTTTCCTGGTCTTAATTAGGACTGGGGTTCTAGGATCTACTTTCTTGGTCTTAATAAGGACTGGAGGTCTAGGATCTACTTTCCTGCTCTTAGTGAGGACTAGAGTTCTAGTATCTACTTTCTTGGTCTTAATAAGGGCTGGAGTTCTAGTATCTACTTTCCTGGTCTTAATAAGGACTGGAGTTCTAGGATCTACTTTCCTGGTCTTGGTGAGGACTGGAGTTCTAGGATCTACTTTCCTGGTCTTAGTGAGGACTGGAGTTCTAGGATCTACTTTCCTGCTCTTAGTTAGGATTGGGGTTCTAGTATCTACTTTCTTGGTCTTAATAAGGACTGGAGTTCTAGGATCTACTTTCTTGGTCTTAGTGAGGACTGGAGGTCTAGGATCTACTTTCTTGGTCTTAATAAGGACTGGAGTTCTAGGATCTACTTTCCTGGTCTTAGTGAGGACTGGAGGTCTAGGATCTACATTCCTGGTCTTAGTGAGGACTGGAGTTCTAGGATCTATTTTCCTCCTCTTAATGAGGACTGGCATTCTAGTATCTACTTTCTTGGTCTTAATAAGGACTGGAGTTCCAGGATCTACTTTCCTGCTCTTAGTTAGGACTGGAGTTCTAGGATCTACTTTCTTGGTCTTAGTGAGGACTGGAGGTCTAGGATCTACTTTCCTGGTCTTAATGAGGACTGGAGGTCTACGATCTACTTTCCTGCTCTTAATGAGGACTAGAGTTCCAGGATCTACTTTCCAGGTCTTAGTGAGGACTGGACTTCTAGGATCTACTTTCCTGGTCTTAGTGAGGACTGGAGTTCTAGGATCCACTTTCTTGGTCTTATTGAGGACTGGAGTACTAGGATCTACTTTCCTGGTCTCAGTGAGGACTGGAGTTCTAGGATCTACTTTCCTGGTCTTAATGAGGACTGGGGTTCTAGGATCTACTTTCTTGGTCTTAATAAGGACTGGAGGTCTAGGATCTACTTTCCTGCTCTTAGTGAGGACTAGAGTTCTAGTATCTACTTTCTTGGTCTTAATAAGGGCTGGAGTTCTAGTATCTACTTTCCTGGTCTTAATAAGGACTGGAGTACTAGGATCTACTTTCCTGGTCTCAGTGAGGACTGGAGTTCTAGGATCTACTTTCCTGGTCTTAATGAGGACTGGGGTTCTAGGATCTACTTTCTTGGTCTTAATAAGGACTGGAGGTCTAGGATCTACTTTCCTGCTCTTAGTGAGGACTAGAGTTCTAGTATCTACTTTCTTGGTCTTAATAAGGGCTGGAGTTCTAGTATCTACTTTCCTGGTCTTAATAAGGACTGGAGTTCTAGGATCTACTTTCCTGGTCTTGGTGAGGACTGGAGTTCTAGGATCTACTTTCCTGGTCTTAGTGAGGACTGGAGTTCTAAGATCTACTTTCCTGGTCTTAGTGAGGACTGGGGTTCTAGTATCTACTTTCTTGGTCTTAATAAGGACTGGAGTTCTAGGATCTACTTTCTTGGTCTTAGTGAGGACTGGAGGTCTAGGATCTACTTTCTTGGTCTTAATAAGGGCTGGAGTTCTAGGATCTACTTTCCTGGTCTTAGTGAGGACTGGAGGTCTAGGATCTACTTTCCTGGTCTTATTGAGGACTAGAGTTCTAGTATCTACTTTCTTTGTCTTAATAAGGGCTGGAGTTCTAGTATCTACTTTCCTGGTCTTAATAAGGACTGGAGTTCTAGGATCTACTTTCCTGGTCTTATTGAGGACTGGAGTACTAGGATCTACTTTCCTGGTCTCAGTGAGGACTGGAGTTCTAGGATCTACTTTCCTGGTCTTAATTAGGACTGGGGTTCTAGGATCTACTTTCTTGGTCTTAATAAGGACTGGAGGTCTAGGATCTACTTTCCTGCTCTTAGTGAGGACTAGAGTTCTAGTATCTACTTTCTTGGTCTTAATAAGGGCTGGAGTTCTAGTATCTACTTTCCTGGTCTTAATAAGGACTGGAGTTCTAGGATCTACTTTCCTGGTCTTGGTGAGGACTGGAGTTCTAGGATCTACTTTCCTGGTCTTAATGAGGACTGGAGGTCTACGATCTACTTTCCTGCTCTTAATGAGGACTAGAGTTCCAGGATCTACTTTCCAGGTCTTAGTGAGGACTGGACTTCTAGGATCTACTTTCCTGGTCTTAGTGAGGACTGGAGTTCTAGGATCCACTTTCTTGGTCTTAGTGAGGACTGGAGTTCTAGGATCTACTTTCCTGGTCTTAGTGAGGACTGGCGTTCTAGGATCTACTTTCCTGGTCTTAGTGAGGACTGGAGTTCTAGGATCTACTTTCCTGCTCTTAGTTAGGACTGGGGTTCTAGTATCTACTTTCTTGGTCTTAGTGAGGACTGGAGTACTAGGATCTACTTTCCTGGTCTTAGTGGGGACTGGAGTTCTATGATCTAGTTTTCTGGTCTTAGTGAGGACTGGAGGTCTAGGATCTACTTTCCTGGTCTTAATGAGGACTGGAGGTCTACGATCTACTTTCCTGCTCTTAATGAGGACTAGAGTTCCAGGATCTACTTCCCAGGTCTTAATGAGGACTGGACTTCTAGGATCTACTTTCTTGGTCTTAGTGAGGACTGGAGTTCTAGGATCCACTTTCTTGGTCTTAATGTGGACTGGAGTACTAGGATCTACTTTCCTGGTCTTAGTGAGGACTGGAGTTCTATGATCTAGTTTCCTGGTCTTAGTGAGAACTGGAGTTCTAGGATCCACTTTCCTAGTCTTAGTGAGGACTGGAGTTCTAGGATCCACTTTCCTGGTCTTATTGAGGACTGGAGTATTAGGATCTACTTTCCTGGTCTCAGTGAGGACTGGAGTTCTAGGATCTACTTTCCTGGTCTTAATGAGGACTGGGGTTCTAGGATCTACTTTCTTGGTCTTAATAAGGACTGGAGGTCTAGGATCTACTTTCCTGCTCTTAGTGAGGACTAGAGTTCTAGTATCTACTTTCTTGGTCTTAATAAGGGCTGGAGTTCTAGTATCTACTTTCCTGGTCTTAATAAGGACTGGAGTACTAGGATCTACTTTCCTGGTCTCAGTGAGGACTGGAGTTCTAGGATCTACTTTCCTGGTCTTAATGAGGACTGGGGTTCTAGGATCTACTTTCTTGGTCTTAATAAGGACTGGAGGTCTAGGATCTACTTTCCTGCTCTTAGTGAGGACTAGAGTTCTAGTATCTACTTTCTTGGTCTTAATAAGGGCTGGAGTTCTAGTATCTACTTTCCTGGTCTTGGTGAGGACTGGAGTTCTAGGATCTACTTTCCTGGTCTTAGTGAGGACTGGAGTTCTAAGATCTACTTTCCTGGTCTTAGTGAGGACTGGGGTTCTAGTATCTACTTTCTTGGTCTTAATAAGGACTGGAGTTCTAGGATCTACTTTCTTGGTCTTAGTGAGGACTGGAGGTCTAGGATCTACTTTCTTGGTCTTAATAAGGGCTGGAGTTCTAGGATCTACTTTCCTGGTCTTAGTGAGGACTGGAGGTCTAGGATCTACTTTCCTGGTCTTATTGAGGACTAGAGTTCTAGTATCTACTTTCTTTGTCTTAATAAGGGCTGGAGTTCTAGTATCTACTTTCCTGGTCTTAATAAGGACTGGAGTACTAGGATCTACTTTCCTGGTCTTAATGAGGACTGGGGTTCTAGGATCTACTTTCTTGGTCTTAATAAGGACTGGAGGTCTAGGATCTACTTTCCTGCTCTTAGTGAGGACTAGAGTTCTAGTATCTACTTTCTTGGTCTTAATAAGGGCTGGAGTTCTAGTATCTACTTTCCTGGTCTTAATAAGGACTGGAGTTCTAGGATCTACTTTCCTGGTCTTGGTGAGGACTGGAGTTCTAGGATCTACTTTCCTGGTCTTAGTGAGGACTGGAGTTCTAAGATCTACTTTCCTGGTCTTAGTGAGGACTGGGGTTCTAGTATCTACTTTCTTGGTCTTAATAAGGACTGGAGTTCTAGGATCTACTTTCCTGGTCTTATTGAGGACTGGAGTACTAGGATCTACTTTCCTGGTCTCAGTGAGGACTGGAGTTCTAGGATCTACTTTCCTGGTCTTAATTAGGACTGGGGTTCTAGGATCTACTTTCTTGGTCTTAATAAGGACTGGAGGTCTAGGATCTACTTTCCTGCTCTTAGTGAGGACTAGAGTTCTAGTATCTACTTTCTTGGTCTTAATAAGGGCTGGAGTTCTAGTATCTACTTTCCTGGTCTTAATAAGGACTGGAGTTCTAGGATCTACTTTCCTGGTCTTGGTGAGGACTGGAGTTCTAGGATCTACTTTCCTGGTCTTAGTGAGGACTGGAGTTCTAGGATCTACTTTCCTGCTCTTAGTTAGGATTGGGGTTCTAGTATCTACTTTCTTGGTCTTAATAAGGACTGGAGTTCTAGGATCTACTTTCTTGGTCTTAGTGAGGACTGGAGGTCTAGGATCTACTTTCTTGGTCTTAATAAGGACTGGAGTTCTAGGATCTACTTTCCTGGTCTTAGTGAGGACTGGAGGTCTAGGATCTACATTCCTGGTCTTAGTGAGGACTGGAGTTCTAGGATCTATTTTCCTCCTCTTAATGAGGACTGGCATTCTAGTATCTACTTTCTTGGTCTTAATAAGGACTGGAGTTCCAGGATCTACTTTCCTGCTCTTAGTTAGGACTGGAGTTCTAGGATCTACTTTCTTGGTCTTAGTGAGGACTGGAGGTCTAGGATCTACTTTCCTGGTCTTAATGAGGACTGGAGGTCTACGATCTACTTTCCTGCTCTTAATGAGGACTAGAGTTCCAGGATCTACTTTCCAGGTCTTAGTGAGGACTGGACTTCTAGGATCTACTTTCTTGGTCTTAGTGAGGACTGGAGTTCTAGGATCCACTTTCTTGGTCTTAGTGAGGACTGGAGTACTAGGATCTACTTTCCTGGTCTTAGTGAGGACTGGAGTTCTATGATCTAGTTTCCTGGTCTTAGTGAGAACTGGAGTTCTAGGATCCACTTTCCTGGTCTTAGTGAGGACTGGAGTTCTAGGATCCACTTTCCTGGTCTTATTGAGGACTGGATTACTAGGATCTACTTTCCTGGTCTCAGTGAGGACTGGAGTTCTAGGATCTACTTTCCTGGTCTTAATAAGGACTGGGGTTCTAGGATCTACTTTCTTGGTCTTAATAAGGACTGGAGGTCTAGGATCTACTTTCCTGCTCTTAGTGAGGACTAGAGTTCTAGTATCTACTTTCTTGGTCTTAATAAGGGCTGGAGTTCTAGTATCTACTTTCCTGGTCTTAATAAGGACTGGAGTTCTAGGATCTACTTTCCTGGTCTTGGTGAGGACTGGAGTTCTAGGATCTACTTTCCTGGTCTTAGTGAGGACTGGAGTTCTAGGATCTACTTTCCTGCGCTTAGTTAGGACTGGGGTTCTAGTATCTACTTTCTTGGTCTTAGTGAGGACTGGAGTACTAGGATCTACTTTCCTGGTCTTAGTGAGGACTGGAGTTCTATGATCTAGTTTCCTGGTCTTAGTGAGGACTGGAGGTCTAGGATCTACTTTCCTGGTCTTAATAAGGACTGGAGTTCTAGGATCTACTTTCCTGGTCTTGGTGAGGACTGGAGTTCTAGGATCTACTTTCCTGGTCTTAGTGAGGACTGGAGTACTAGGATCTACTTTCCTGGTCTTAATGAGGACTGGGGTTCTAGGATCTACTTTCTTGGTCTTAATAAGGACTGGAGGTCTAGGATCTACTTTCCTGCTCTTAGTGAGGACTAGAGTTCTAGTATCTACTTTCTTGGTCTTAATAAGGGCTGGAGTTCTAGTATCTACTTTCCTGGTCTTAATAAGGACTGGAGTTCTAGGATCTACTTTCCTGGTCTTGGTGAGGACTGGAGTTCTAGGATCTACTTTCCTGGTCTTAGTGAGGACTGGAGTTCTAGGATCTACTTTCCTGCTCTTAGTTAGGACTGGGGTTCTAGTATCTACTTTCTTGGTCTTAATAAGGACTGGAGTTCTAGGATCTACTTTCTTGGTCTTAGTGAGGACTGGAGGTCTAGGATCTACTTTCTTGGTCTTAATAAGGGCTGGAGTTCTAGGATCTACTTTCCTGGTCTTAGTGAGGACTGGAGGTCTAGGATCTACTTTCCTGGTCTTATTGAGGACTAGAGTTCTAGTATCTACTTTCTTGGTCTTAATAAGGGCTGGAGTTCTAGTATCTACTTTCCTGGTCTTAATAAGGACTGGAGTTCTAGGATCTACTTTCCTGGTCTTGGTGAGGACTGGAGTTCTAGGATCCACTTTCCTGGTCTTAGTGAGGACTGGAGTTCTAGGATCTACTTTCCTGCTCTTAGTTAGGACTGGGGTTCTAGTATCTACTTTCTTGGTCTTAATAAGGACTGGAGTTCTAGGATCTACTTTCTTGGTCTTAGTGAGGACTGGAGGTCTAGGATCTACTTTCTTGGTCTTAATAAGGGCTGGAGTTCTAGGATCTACTTTCCTGGTCTTAGTGAGGACTGGAGGTCTAGGATCTACTTTCCTGGTCTTATTGAGGACTAGAGTTCTAGTATCTACTTTCTTTGTCTTAATAAGGGCTGGAGTTCTAGTATCTACTTTCCTGGTCTTAATAAGGACTGGAGTTCTAGGATCTACTTTCCTGGTCTTATTGAGGACTGGAGTACTAGGATCTACTTTCCTGGTCTCAGTGAGGACTGGAGTTCTAGGATCTACTTTCCTGGTCTTAATTAGGACTGGGGTTCTAGGATCTACTTTCTTGGTCTTAATAAGGACTGGAGGTCTAGGATCTACTTTCCTGCTCTTAGTGAGGACTAGAGTTCTAGTATCTACTTTCTTGGTCTTAATAAGGGCTGGAGTTCTAGTATCTACTTTCCTGGTCTTAATAAGGACTGGAGTTCTAGGATCTACTTTCCTGGTCTTGGTGAGGACTGGAGTTCTAGGATCTACTTTCCTGGTCTTAGTGAGGACTGGAGTTCTAGGATCTACTTTCCTGCTCTTAGTTAGGATTGGGGTTCTAGTATCTACTTTCTTGGTCTTAATAAGGACTGGAGTTCTAGGATCTACTTTCTTGGTCTTAGTGAGGACTGGAGGTCTAGGATCTACTTTCTTGGTCTTAATAAGGACTGGAGTTCTAGGATCTACTTTCCTGGTCTTAGTGAGGACTGGAGGTCTAGGATCTACATTCCTGGTCTTAGAGAGGACTGGAGTTCTAGGATCTATTTTCCTCCTCTTAATGAGGACTGGCATTCTAGTATCTACTTTCTTGGTCTTAATAAGGACTGGAGTTCCAGGATCTACTTTCCTGCTCTTAGTTAGGACTGGAGTTCTAGGATCTACTTTCTTGGTCTTAGTGAGGACTGGAGGTCTAGGATCTACTTTCCTGGTCTTAATGAGGACTGGAGGTCTACGATCTACTTTCCTGCTCTTAATGAGGACTAGAGTTCTAGGATCTACTTTCCTGGTCTTAGTGAGGACTGGAGTTCTAGGATCTACTTTCCTGCTCTTAGTTAGGACTGGGGTTCTAGTATCTACTTTCTTGGTCTTAGTGAGGACTGGAGTACTAGGATCTACTTTCCTGGTCTTAGTGAGGACTGGAGTTCTATGATCTAGTTTCCTGGTCTTAGTGAGGACTGGAGGTCTAGGATCTACTTTCCTGGTCTTAATAAGGACTGGAGTTCTAGGATCTACTTTCCTGGTCTTGGTGAGGACTGGCGTTCTAGGATCTACTTTCCTGGTCTTAGTGAGGACTGGAGTACTAGGATCTACTTTCCTGGTCTTAATGAGGACTGGGGTTCTAGGATCTACTTTCTTGGTCTTAATAAGGACTGGAGGTCTAGGATCTACTTTCCTGCTCTTAGTGAGGACTAGAGTTCTAGTATCTACTTTCTTGGTCTTAATAAGGGCTGGAGTTCTAGTATCTACTTTCCTGGTCTTAATAAGGACTGGAGTTCTAGGATCTACTTTCCTGGTCTTGGTGAGGACTGGAGTTCTAGGATCTACTTTCCTGGTCTTAGTGAGGACTGGAGTTCTAGGATCTACTTTCCTGCTCTTAGTTAGGACTGGGGTTCTAGTATCTACTTTCTTGGTCTTAATAAGGACTGGAGTTCTAGGATCTACTTTCTTGGTCTTAGTGAGGACTGGAGGTCTAGGATCTACTTTCTTGGTCTTAATAAGGGCTGGAGTTCTAGGATCTACTTTCCTGGTCTTAGTGAGGACTGGAGGTCTAGGATCTACTTTCCTGGTCTTATTGAGGACTAGAGTTCTAGTATCTACTTTCTTGGTCTTAATAAGGGCTGGAGTTCTAGTATCTACTTTCCTGGTCTTAATAAGGACTGGAGTTCTAGGATCTACTTTCCTGGTCTTGGTGAGGACTGGAGTTCTAGGATCCACTTTCCTGGTCTTAGTGAGGACTGGAGTTCTAGGATCTACTTTCCTGCTCTTAGTTAGGACTGGGGTTCTAGTATCTACTTTCTTGGTCTTAATAAGGACTGGAGTTCTAGGATCTACTTTCTTGGTCTTAGTGAGGACTGGAGGTCTAGGATCTACTTTCTTGGTCTTAATAAGGGCTGGAGTTCTAGGATCTACTTTCCTGGTCTTAGTGAGGACTGGAGGTCTAGGATCTACTTTCCTGGTCTTAGTGAGGACTGGAGTTCTAGGATCTACTTTCCTCCTCTTAATGAGGACTGGCATTCTAGTATCTACTTTCTTGGTCTTAATAAGGACTGGAGTTCCAGGATCTACTTTCCTGCTCTTAGTTAGGACTGGAGTTCTAGGATCTACTTCCTTGGTCTTAGTGAGGACTGGAGGTCTAGGATCTACTTTCCTGGTCTTAATGAGGACTGGAGGTCTACGATCTACTTTCCTGCTCTTAATGAGGACTAGAGTTCCAGGATCTACTTTCCAGGTCTTAATAAGGACTGGACTTCTAGGATCTACTTTCCTGGTCTTAGTGATGACTGGACTTCTAGGATCTACTTTCCTGGTCTTAGTGAGGACTGGAGTTCTAGGATCCACTTTCTTGGTCTTAGTGAGGACTGGAGTACTAGGATCTACTTTCCTGGTCTTAGTGAGGACTGGAGTTCTATGATCTAGTTTCCTGGTCTTAGTGAGGACTGGAGTTCTAGGATCCACTTTCCTGGTCTTAGTGAGGACTGGAGTTCTAGGATCCACTTTCCTGGTCTTAGTGAGGACTGGAGCAGCAGCTTTCTGGACTAACTGCAGCTGTCTGATGGACTTTTTAGGGAGACCTGTGAGGACACCATTACAGTAGTCCAGTCTACTAAAGATAAATACATGGACCAGTTTTTCGAAATCCTGCTGAGTCATCAGTCCTTTAATCCTCCAGATGTTCTTTTAGTGATAACAGGCCGACTTCACAGCTGTCTTAATATAACTGCCAAAATCCAGGTCTGCGTCCAGGACTACTCCCAGATTTCTGGTTTGGTTGTTGGTTTTTAGCTTTGCTGATTTTTAATCTTTCTGCTTCCTGAAGCCAAACTGGGAGCTGGTACAGATGGAGATGGGATCATTTTTTTTTTTTTTTCTCTCAAATGTTCTATTTTTTTAAACAAAACAGACAAAACTTACATTGAACTTTTTTTTATGGAGGCACAAGAAAAAGAAAAATGAACAGAGTAAAAGTTCTTTCATCGTTTAATCTACAAAAAAGGTCATTTAAATTATTCTGGGAAATATTTCAATTTAAAAAGTTTCATTTCAAAAACTGTAAAAGAGTAATGTGTCTGCAACATGAGGCGAGGCAGGTTTTCATCTGCATCACATTTTATGCACAAGACAACTCAAAGTGTTTTAAATCAAACACTAAAAGCATTACAGAAGCATGTAAATAAAAATTAAAATAAACTAAAAACAATAAAAGAAGTTAAATAGACAGAAATCCGATCCAAACTTTTTCTTCCCAATTTCTAATTTTACTGTTTCACCAGATAAATAAAAAGACAAATAAAATTAATTTTATTCGCAGTCACTACCTTCCAAAAAGGTTGAAAATTTAAGATTTAAGTAAAAATCTCCTGAATTTTCATCAAACTAAAATTTTCTGTAAATCAACTTCAACGACAAAGTAAAAGTTAAAATTATTCATATTTTTTAGTTTTCATCTTATTAGCTTTAAATCAAGACAAAAGTTAAATCTGCTTTTATAGTTTTGTCAGAATTGATCCTCCATAGTTCTGCTGGGAAATCTGATTATTTCAGAAAAAAGGGGGATTTTCCAGAACACTATGTACGGAGCTGAAATCAGAGGATGGAGATAAACTTCCTGTCAGGGTGGAGGGGGGGGGGGGGGTTCATTAGTGGTGGCCGCTGACAGACCCTTCCTGTCCCAAACCATCTCTAAATTTATCCTCCTAATGAGCGCCGCTCTTCATCGGGTCCCCATCATCCTCTGTTTTTATCTGAGAAGCAGACGGCGCTCAGAACATCCACCCGCCTCCATCCTTTCATCAGATGCTGGACTAAAAGTTTGTTTTTTGTCCCTCCCAACATGCCCACTCCTCACCCTCCTCATCATCATGGTTACCAGGAGACAACGACCCCAATGCAGGACTAAGAGACGAGATGTAGAACCAGAACTTATTAAGCATAAAAAGCTACAGAAGCAGCAAGTTCCTGGATTTATTTCCAGGAATTTGCTGTGGTTATTTCCCTTTGTGAAGTCACAAAGGGAAATATCTCAGACTCACCCATTTAAGCACAGATTCGCTAAAAAAGTGGAGCAAGCGAGAGAGATAGCAGAATTTTCCCTTTTTGGGCCTCATACACAGGCTATATGGACACATGTACGACATATGTTTGGTAACGGTGTTTAATGTCCATAGCACTTCGGCTCTCACGGTTGGAGGGTAAAGCCAAATATTGTGCGGAGTCGATGTCGATGTTGCTGCTGAACTTGTCACACTGCCAAATGGTGTCTGCGAGGTACATATACCTGACAGCCCAGACATAAATACAGAGGGAGTTTGCTGTTTTCGCCTTTACTCAACGAATCCACTAAATTCTCAAGTCACTGTCAGGCAGATTTCTTTCACACGAAAATAAAGGCTTTGTGTGTGTTGGGCTAAATGTTCCCCAATCATTTCTCTCTGCAAAGTCAGCGATACTTGGTTCCTAATTTTTCTATAATGGTCAGGTTGGAATGGGACAAAATGACTTCACTTCCGTCACTTTGCAGTTCGGACATTTCCCCGACATATTTTAACGTTAACACAGCGTACAACTTTAGGCCGACATAATTTCAGACCTACCATATAAAATTTAAGGAAAAAACTGTCTAATTTAAGGACTTTTTAAGGTATTAAATGCATATTTGCAAATTCAAGACTTTTAAGACTTTTTAAGACCCTGAAATAAGCAACCTGGAAGCTGCTCTAAATAAAATCAACTGGTCTGTACATCAATCACAAGTGGATGTAAATGAAATTTGTAATGCATTTATGACAGTTATCCAATAAACAATTAAATACTTTCAGAAAAACAGTTGAGCTAAGTTCACAGAAGAAGCCTCCCACACAACAAATTTATATCTCTGTTTGTTACTAGCCAAACTGCCAACAACTAAAAAAAATCAGTTACTCAATTTAAAGAAATACTAATTTAATTAATGAAACATCGATTTATAAAACTCACCTGTAAACTATTTATCAGCACTAAGACTGTGGGCTTCCACATTAGCAGCTAACACTAAGACTGTGGGTTTCCACATTAGCAGCTAACGCTAAGACCATGTGCTCCCACATTAGCAGCTAACGCTAAGCCCATGGGGTCTCACATTAGCAACTATTGCTAAAACAGTGAGCTCTCACACTAGCAGCTAACACTAAGACTGTTGGCTGTCACGTTAGCAGTTACGCTAAGACAGTGGGATCTCATGTTAGCAGCTAACACTAAGACAATGGGCTTCCACATTAGCCGCTAAGGCTATGGGCTCTCACATAAGCAGCTATCGCTAAAACAGTGGGCTCTCACACTAGCAGCTACGCTAAGACCTGTAAAAAGGATCATTATAGTAAATTGATAGAGGACAATAGAAACAACATTAAAGGTACATGGAACATACTCAATAATATTATTAAAAAGAGAAGTGGGAAAACAGATTATCCCAAAAATTTTCTGGATAAAAAAAAATGCTGTAACTAACGACTTAACACTGGGAAACCTGGTGTTTTTCCGTACTAACTTGTTCTCCTGTCTGGTGTCGTGCCGATACCCTGTAGAACTGAATATTGTGGAATGAGGAAGTAATTTTAATCCCTATTGAGATTCAATGGCCAATTCAATGGCCAACCACGAACCTGCTGGAAAAACAATGCACATTCGTAAGCTAACACAGCTTGCTAGGGACTTGATTGCCGATCGTCAAGAGCAAATGCAAATGTGAGGACACAAAAGCCAACACCTGAAGCCAGAACAAGGATCACAACTCGCCTCCAAAGCTTCCTCTGCTTTCTTTCCCTCCAGATGCTTCGCACCATTCAAGCCTGCACAATTCAGCATGCAAGAGACACAGAGACTGTGGATTGGTTCATGGCTGTTCCAGAATTGATGGCATTCATAGCAATTATCATCTGGCGAGGGGTGAAGAAGGTTCCATCCTTGTCTGACAACTGGTCCAAGATGTATGGAAACAAAGAGATCATGGCAACAATGGCTAGAGACCGCTTCCAAAAAATCATGCAACACCTTCGCTTTGATTGCAAGGACACCCGGCATGAGCGAGTGCAGACAGACAGGTTTGCAGCAATTTCAGAACTATGGGAATCATTTCGGAAGAACTGTGTCAAATTCTACAGACCTGGTCGGCACATCACCATTGACGAACAGCTGTACCCATCAAAAACACGTTGCCCTTTTCTGCAGTACATTGCCACAAAACCAGATAAGTTTGGAATAAAATTTTGGGTGGCGTGCAACCTGAAATCCAAGTATATCTGCAATGTTTATCCCTATGTTGGCAAAGACCCCAGTCGTCCCAAAGAAGAGAGACTGTCTGAGAGTGTGGTTATGAAGTTGATTGAACCATTTCTGGATCAGGGCAGAACCGTCACAACGGACAATTTCTTCACGTCAATTTCACTTTCCAAAAAGTTGCTCAGCCGGAAAACCACCATCATTGGGACAGTCAATAAGATTCGCAGAGAAATTCCTCCTTCTGCGAAAGTGAAAAACTGCAGTGAGTTCAGCACTCAGGTGTTTACAACAACTAACGCCACATTGACTGTTTACACAGCCAGCCGGAAGAAGACGGTCTATGTCATGAGCAGCATGCATGGGCTCATTCAGACTGAGGACACACACAAAAAAAAACCAACCACCATCACCCAGTACAACAAAACAAAATGTGGGGTGGATTCCATGGACCAGATGGTGCGGGAATACTCCGTACGAGCTGGAACAAGAAGATGGCCAGTGGCTGTGTTCTATAACATGGTGGACATGGCAGCCCTGAACGCCTATGTGCTTTATCAAGCCTGCACAGGAAGAAAGGAAAGGCGGCCAGATTTTTTGATGCAGCTTGCCAGTGAGTTGGCCGCGTCTCACGTGACAGCGAAGCAGATTGAAAGGGACAACGGTCTTCGCAAACAGGCTGCTGAACCAGAGGAACCTGCCAAAAGGAAAAAGTGCCAAGTCAGGAACCAGTGCAGAAAGAACCTTGCTGCAAAAAGATGTGTTGAATGTAGCAAGTTCACATGTGGAATGTGCAAAAAAGAAGAGCCATGGCGCTGCAAGGTCTGCGCAGACTAAGGACAGTTTATTGTGTTGTGTTGTGTGAATTTTTGGATTTTCTGTTTTGTTTAAACTTTTCAATAAACCATTTGAAATAAGCAGTTTCTAGTTTGTGTTTTCATTCTCTTACTAAATTGAACTTTTATGTAGTCCAATCTAAGCAATGCAAAATATTTACGAAAAAACCAGGAAGATTCAAGCTCTCAAGAGGAAGATTGGAGTCAGAAGCAATGAAGTTAGTTTGAGTTGCTATAAAAACTTGCTGCTTTTGTCTTCACATTTGCATTTGCTCTGACGATCGGCCATCAACGCCCAATAAAGCAGTGCAACATTGTTAGCATACTGGTTAGCATAATGGTCGGCACAGGTTCAAAACTGGTCCGACTGGTTCTGGAGAGGGGTATCAAAGTGATACCTCTTTAGTAGTTAGGGTTATAAGGTATCCAATTGTTACCTTTTAGGTTTTCCAGTGTTAAATACAGCTGCTAATGAATTTAATAATTTCTTTTTAAGTGTTGGTCCTGATCTGGCTAAGGACATTGCAAACACCGGAGATAAACAGACACTAGAGGAGGAAAGTACAAGTATTAAAGAAACCATGTTTATAAAGGGAACAGATGAAGAGGAGATCATTGACATTGTCAGAAAACACAAAGGTAAAAAATCCATCGACTGTGATGGATTTCACATGTCATTGATTAAAGATATAATCGAATACATCGTCAAACCTTTCACACATATCTGTAATCAGTCCCTGATAACAGGAAAATTTCCCCAGAAAATAAAATTAGCTAAAGTTATACCTGTTTATAAATCAGGTGACAAGCAGATGCTATCATATTACAGGCCCATTTCATTGTTGCCACAACTGTCAAAAATACTGGAGAAAATCTTCCTCACTAGACTGGAGAACTTTATTACAAAGCACAACATACTGTGTGATCAGCAATATGGATTCAGAGCAGACAGGACAACTTCACATGCACTTGTAGACTTTACAGAGAAGATTGCCTCGGCTATAGAAAAGAAGGAATATGCAATAGGGGTATTTTTAGATTTGAAAAAAGCTTTGGATATGGTTGATCATGAACTATTAATTAAAAAATTACAAAAATATGGAATTAGAGGGACAGCACAAAACTGGATTAGAAGTTATTTACAGGACAGAAAACAATATGTACAACTACAAGAAGTAAAGTCTGAAATACAGAATCTTACCTGTGGGGTCCCCCAGGGGTCAGTACTGAGCCCTTTTCTGTTTATTTTGTATATAAATAATTTAAAAGAATCCTGTAAAAACCTGAAACCAATACTATTTGCAGACGACACAAATTTATTTTGTAGCGGGGGGGAACAGGCAACTGCTCCTGGATACAGTGGAAAGAGAAGTCTCAATATTGAAGAGATGGTTTGACAACAATAAATTGACATTGAATTTAAATAAAACAAAATATGTCATTTTTGGAAATCGTCAAATTAACTCAAACAAGAAACTAAGAATAAATAAAATAGAAATAGAAAGAGTAACAGCTATCAAGTTTCTTGGAGTAATAATTGATGATAAATTAAATTGGAACTCACATATAAGCTACATCAAGTCAAAGATATCCAAATCAATTGCAATATTACTTAGAGTCAAAAATCTTATAAATTCAAATTCACTATATACTTTGTACTGCTCCTTCATACTCCCATACCTGACTTATTGTGTGGAACTTTGGGGTAACACCTACAAAACAAATACAGAACTCACATATATTATTCAGAAAAAAGCAATAAGAATTGTTTGTAATGCTCCGTACAGACAACAGACAACTGACAACAGACAATTTGAAAGCACTCAAATTCAGAGATCTAGTTGACTTTAAAATAATACAATTTATGTATTTAGTAATTCATCAAAAATACCACAAAGTATCCAGGGGTTGTTTCAGATAAGGGAAAGTACATATGCTCTACGAGGTACAAGTATGCTAAAAACATTTATGGTACGAACGAAAACAAAATATCATTGTATTACAACTAAAGGAGTTAAGCTATGGAACACTTTAAGTGATGAAATGAAATCATGTCAAACTCTTCATAAACTTAAAAGTACTTTGAAAAATCATATACTACATAAATATAGGACAGAAGCATTTTGATGTATATATGTATGTATGTATATGTATGTATGTCTGAGTGCAAGTATGTGTATGTATATGTACGTGCATGCCCATGTATGTATGTATCTGTATATATTTATAAGTATATACATATGAGTATATGAGTATGTATATATAAGTATATGTATGTATGTGTGTATGTATGTGAATATATGTGTATATGTATAAATATAATTAGAGTGTATGAATCTGCTGAATGACGGCTATTATGTAACATATATGAGTAATTCCATTGAGGACTGATAGGTAACTGATAAATTATTTATTGGTGTATTGTGTTTTAAAAAGGGGCAGGCATTATAAGTTTTCTTCTTCCTGCTCCTTTTCAAGCATGGTTGTGCCTTAAGATGTGCTTTTGATTTGTTTTTGTAAAATTTTGTGTTACTTGTGCATAGCCATGTGAGAAATAAATAAATGAAATGAATGAAGACGTTAGACTCTTACATTAGCAGCTAACACTAAGACCATGCGCTCTCACAACAGCAGCTATGCTAAGACTGCAAGCTCTCACTGTAGCAGCTAATGCCAAGACCATGGGCTCTCACATGAGCAGCTAATGCTAAGGCTGTGGGCTCTCACAATAGCAGCTACATTAAGACCACAAGCTCTCACATTAGCAACTAACACTAAACGTGTGTCTCAAACTGTGCACTTACAAGAGTGCACTATCGTGGGTAAGCTCTGATCCAAATTGAGCACTAATGTTTTTCACTTACTGGTAGTGACGTACCAACATTTGACGGCGATTCTCCTGCCCACTTTAATTTACAGAATGAATTTCCAACTCTTGATTTTACTTTCTTTTGTTTACTCCTTACTTAACCCCACCTGTAAACTTTGTCGCATTCAAAGCCAACTCAGGATCCTCCTCGGGCTGAACATAAGTTAGAACGTATGCTTATATATTTATTTTATAGTATATGACCCTCCTACGTGCTGCCTGATGGCAGCACTGCTCCATTTGTTTGTTTGTTTTGTTTTTGTTTTGTTTTGTTTTTTTTTATGTTTTTGTTTTTTTGTTTTTTGATTTTTTTTTTACTTTAGAACAGTCCGTCCAAGTTCTTTCAAAATCCAAATCCAAAATCAGGTTCACATACGTTTTTGCATGTTATCATACATTTATGCTATTAAATACCTTTTAAAAGTCCTCATTAGTTAAACAAAGAACCGTGGCCTCCACTGTATTAATCTACCTCAGTTGATAACAATAGAAACCATCAGCACACATTCATGTGTCTATGCATGTCTCCCTCATACCTGTTAGTATAAAGTGCAATTTAAAACAGCGGTAAAACAGCTTTTGAATATGCAATGATATCTTCACAGAGTTAGAGTACTTTACATCATATACATCTGTTTTCACTGGTGTTTACACTGATACCGTTCACGTCTGGCAACAGGAAACTGATTATACTAGAAATCATCATTTAAAATATAAAATGCAGTAATGAAGAGGCTAAAACACAGGGATGCAGCAAAGTTTTTATTGAAACTTTTTATTAAAGTATTTCTCTCTTGCCTCCTCTTCTCCACAGTAGCATGCTAGCCCCAGGCGGTAAATGCCTCAGTGCAACTACTGGCTCGGTAGTTTGATGCCACAGTGACCTACGGTGAACACAATGCAGTTTATTTGAAAGCAAACATTATTTATGTTTATATGTATTTTATGGATACTTTGCAGACTCTTATCTAAAGTGACGTACAATCAGCTTTAGCTTAGTCAGGAGTACCATGGAAACGGACCGGTTCACATAGAAAATACAAAACACATATAGATAATACAAAAAACTGCATTGCATAGTAAAATACAGTAAAATATAAGATAAAATACCATAAAAAAGGGTAAGCATGAGTTTATCCTATTTAACCCCTGCCCACCATACTTGCCTCATTGTTCCATAAAGTAGATACAAGAAGTATTAAAGGTTAATGATAAAATAAATCCGATAATGGACTGGTAAACATAAACAGCAATCTTTCGAATATTGTATTTCCAAACTGCATGTAGACACATCAGATCAGGTTATTACTGTAATCTGATTCCCAGATACCTGATTTTAGTTGTCATGTAAATGGGCTTAGTGTTTTATATAATATAGTTATCTGAGAATGTCCTTAATATTCAAAATGGTGTTGCATAACTATCTGGAACTGAATAAGATCGGATTTAATTTAAAATTTTATCAAATGAGGCTGTTGTTAATCAAATCGATACAGGAAATTAGTGGTGATCCCCATCCCAACTTATTAGTGTAAAAAGTAATGCAAAAGAAATCTGGAAAACATGAGGAGAGTATGAATGAATGGGAGCATCAGGGAAACAACTACAACCCAGATAAGATCACAATGACCCTGAAGTTAAACTACTTCCCATGCACTTTGAGCTCATCATTACCATCTGATGAAGATTTTGCCTTTAAAAACACTAATCCTGGTTATCAGGAGTTCTGCAGAGCTTGGTTTTTGATTCTTCTAACCCATCTTTTGCACCATTTTACCATCAAAGGAGTAAAGGATATACTTTTTTTTCCATTCCATGATATATTTTGGTGAAATTGTGGATAAAAGTTTGTGCAGCATCTGAACTGAAACGCACAAAACTGACTGGTGAATTTAACTTTGTGTCTTCAGGTTTTAGCTGCCTGATTTGAACCGTCTCAGCAGATCTGGACCTCATCGGTGTTTGTGATCCACCCTGCTCAGGTTTCTCTCTGAGGGTGGGGAACTGGGTGCTGAAAGCTCCTCTTCCTTGTTTTGATTGTGAGGGAGTGGCTCCAACTCAGACTCAGGATCTAGAGAGTCTGCTGAGTCCGGACGACAGGTCACCAGACGCCATCCAACCAGCCTGACGACGGAAACATCACAACAGACATCCAGAGGAAACGTAGAGGAAAACCTGAAGGTGGCGCTACAACCCTGTTGCAGTTATTCCTGAAACACAAACGCAAAAGAAGCTTCTCCCATCTTCTGCATCATTCCCATAATGTAACATTTATATGTCTTTGTGCTGTAATTGCTAACTTTTTTTTCTTTCTACTGTCTTTCACACTTTTTAGGCTACACATTTTTATTTTTCCTTGTGCTCCAATATAATTTTTCTCCTGACATTTGCACTTGTACTTCCTGGCTTCTGCATTATTTTGTTTGATTTGACTCATTTCTCGTCATATACTCTTTCTGTGTCTGATATTTAACCTTCTTGACATTTCCACTGCTTCATCTTGTCTTCTTCCTGTCCAGACTTGCAGTTGGAAGCATCATTGCTGACTCCAGAAACCAAACAGGTTATGTTTTAAAAGAGAAAGGCAAAGACATTTTTGATAATTCTTGCTCTGCCTGGTTATATTTTTATATTAACCAGTTTGTAGAAGCTGAACCCTTTAATCCCAGTCAGCATGCAGACATGATGTTTCCAGGACAGCCTCAGCTGTCAGATTGTGAAGTTAAAATTATGTAAAATATTTCCACTTTTTCCTCATTTCCAGTTATTCCTGCTACTATTTACCTGCTATCCTCACTAAACCAACTCCAGCTCAGCTGCTTTGTGGCGCCACCGTGCATCAGAAACGTCTTCTTGGCTTTATTCCAGCCATAGAGGAGCATTATTTTTCTTCTTTTCACACACACATAGAACTTTCTGCTCACTGGTTGATCTTTGGCTGCTCCTGATTGGACGTTACCGTCAATCTAAGCTCTCTGATTGGTGGAAAGTCTGACAGGAAGTGGCTTCATCATCATGTCCAGGTCTAAATAGAGGTCTCTTATCAACATAGTAGTGATGGTGATGTTTTTATGATAAAATGTGATAAATAATGCTGTTATCAAGGATCATTGTGGATTTACCAGATAGTCTCTGAATAAAACTACATTTAGTGGCTGGATTATAAACCTCCTGGACGGGAAATAAATGTCTGGAAAACTTCTGTAGATCACCTAAAGGGTAACATCCCCACAGAGCTACACACTACCACTCCTGAGACACTGCTGATGATAGAAGATAGAGACCTCTGGAAGATGGTTCAGTATCGTCTTGCTGAAATCTGCAAGGCCTTCCCTGAAAGAGACGTTGTCTGGATGGAGCAGATGTTGCTCTAAAACCTCCATGTACATGTTTCAGCATTGATGGAGCTTCACAGATGTGGAAGCTGTCCAAACCATAGACACTAATGCAGCCCCATCCCATCAGAGATGCAGCTTTTCACCTGTCCACTGATAACAAGCTGGATGCTCCCTCTCCTCTTTAGTCTGCAGGACACGCCGTCCATGCTTTCCACAAACTAGTTCACATCTTCATCCAGGTTTCCACTTTGCCTCAGACCATTTTAAATGAGCTTTGGTCCAGAGAAGACAGCGCCGGTTCTGGATCTTGTTCACATCTGGCTTCTTCTCTGCATGATGGAGCTTTAATCAGTATCAGAATAATCAGAATATTTTATTAATCCCTTTGGAATTCCTCAGGGAAATTTGTGTTTCCAGTACAACCCATCCAAGACTAGACAATAACAACATATAACACAAACAGGATCAGGCATACTGAGGCAGCAGCCGTTTCTACAGCGCTCCTTTGTCTTAGATATAGGAGAAAGGTAACATTAGGGGAGTAAGATGTAGCTGGAGAGAATAAAAAACAGCACTTCCACACTTTTGAGATACACATTATTGAGATACAAAAAACACTCCTCAATACATAAAGAACATAACTCAGACATTCACAACGTCAGAAACACGTGGCGGGGGGGCGGGGGTCTCCCATCGCAGCAAGTGCAGACACAACTGAGCGCGTCCAATCAACCCGCCGCCCGGGAGTGGAGGGAGGGGGAAAGGTACAGCCCAGGCAGTGAATCATGGGGAGGTGTATCTGTAGTGGTGTACTTGAGTGTGGTGCGTGTGAGTGCGTAGAAGTGAGCATATGAACTTTGCCCCAGTTCTCCATCACAGTCTCTGCCGCCTGATGATAGTGGGCATCCTTGGGAGCTGATCCAGGTTAAAGTCCATCGCTCGTGAGGAGGGTGGGGGGAGGGTGGGGGACTGAGCATCCGTCAACAAAACATTCCAGGGAGCTTTTAACCAGCCATCCAAGGCCAATACAGTGAGCCGAATTTGATAACAGCATTTGTTTTGGTTCAGGCCAGAGCTGTTTCGTCTGCTTTGAGTCTCTCAGTGGTCCCACTGACTCCAGTCATCCGAATTTGTGGGTCAATTTCCTTCCAGCCGAGCCGACAACTTCTCCAAGTTGGTGTCCACCTTACGTACAAGCTCAGAAATTGCAACCAGTTTGCCATCCAGAGCTTGAATAGCCTCCAGTTTACGATTTAGCTCCTGCAACGCCAAAGTCTGATTGTTCATAGCTCGACACACACCGGCACAGAAATCCGGCAGCTTGCCAGTGACCGCCGACAGTGTCCGAATTTTGCGATATGCCAGGAAACCGCCCGCTCCAAACAGCAGAAACCCAGTTATTATGAATCCGAATGTATAGATGTCTTCAGCGTCCTCAACAGAAAGGATCGACAGACACATGACTTTCCACACTCCCCAGGAATCCATCACATATCCAGCCGAAAACTTTCCGCCAGGACAAGCAGGCTCCCCTACACCTGTTTTCTGGTTCGAATAAATTTGGTCAATTTCATTTAGGGACCAACTGATCAAATCCATATTCAAGATTTGAGTTTCGGAAAGAAATGCAGAGAAAGGCTCAGAGAGATGACAGGACAGTAGCAGGGCAGAGTGGGAGAGGGAGGGAGAAGAAAAGCGTCTGCCTCAGTTGAGAGCCGGAAGAAACCTGCATTTGTGGATTTCAGGGTGAACTGTGTTCACAGACAGTGGTTTCTGGAAGTCTTCCTGAACATATGCAGTGGTTTCCAGTAGAGAATCATGTCTGCTTTTAATGCAGAAGATCACCAGCATCCAGCCTTGACCCATGTACACAGAGATTCCTCCTGATTCTCAGAATCTGTAGATGACATTATACACTGCAAATCGTGGGATCATCAAAGTCTGAGGAATTTTTTTCTAAAATTGTTCCAAAAGTTTTAGAACCAGTTAGTCTCAGATTAGTGAACCTCTGTGCATCTTTCCATCTGAGAGACTCTGCCTCTCTGAAATGCTCCTTTTACCCAGTCATGTTACTGAGCTGTTGCTACTTAACTTAATTAGTCATTAAATCCTCCTCCCGTTTTTTCTGATTTGTACCAATTACTTTTCCAGCCTTTTGGAATTACTTTTTGGAACTGGGGTTGTTTTCTGACTCCACTTTTAAGTAATTACCATCCAGTTAATGAGCTAAATATCATCCGTCAATGAACTGAAGTGATGAGATGTGGCAGGTCTGTGGGTGGACGTCCAGAGCACAAAGTTCACTGACATTTCAGCTTCAAACATTGCTGATGTTCTGGTGGCAGCTTTTAGCAGAGTTTGGAGTGTTTACGTGGGTTTTTCTCCCTCTACAACCCACCGTCATGTAAACTAAAGTCAGAAACTCTCACAAACAGGCAGAACAACAAGAAGGCGCTCATTCAAAGTTGGGAACTGACAGCTGGGAGGACTACACCCACACCGCATCCTTACACAACACTGACAGCCGCATGGCAGCCAGCACAAGGCCTGGAAATACTCCCAATGCATTGCCATTAAAACTGCTGACAGAAAACATGTCATATTTAATGTTTTTACTCAGACTTTCACCACTTTTATGACTAAAACTAAAACATCACTAAATAATGCATACAGGAAATACAGTCACAAAAACGTAAATTTGCTGTGAAAGGAAAGACTCGGAAGGTCTTATCAAATCAATGAAGATAAATATCCTGTTTGATATGAAACTCTGACATTCTGACACCAGAAGAGGGTAGTGTAGCCAAGGGCTGTACTCCAGTAAGAGTAACATTACTTAAAAATGACATAACTCAAGTTGAAGTATACAGTACCCATGTTCAGCCCGTCTCATATTATTTGTTATTTTGGAAATAATAAATCATCCATAGAAAAAGTATAGTGGTCTTATTAGCTCATGGTCAAAAATGCTAGTTCATTCTTCCATATAAAATGTACAGTGGTCTGGCTATCCTATGGTAGCTAATGCTAATTATTTCCTCCATTGAAAAAAATATAGAGGTTTGATTAGCTCATGGTAGCTAACACTGATTCATTCCAGCACAGAAAAATATAGTGGTCTGATTAGCTTATGGTGACCAATGCTGATTCATTCAGCCATAGAAAACAGATGCCTGTATACCTTATGGTAGCCAACACTGATTAATGTATAGAAAATGTACAGTGGTCTGATTAGCTTCTATAGAAAATGTATATTGGTCTGATTTGCTTATCCGGCATTTAAAAGAAGGTTTACAAACACTAAAGGGGTTAAAGCGAAAGGCTACTTTTTCAGACTAGGAAACTGTAACTTAACAAGATTAGCATCCATGTAACCACAGCAAAAGAGGAATTTAGGTAAACCTACTGGGACATTTTTTTCTCAGGTTAGACTTTGAGTTTTTGTGGCTGAAATGTTGGTTTGTTTAAGCAGAAACGCCACACTATATCACTTTTATTTTCCACTGTGTGGAACTGAAATATGTTTTGTAAATGTGTATATGTTTTACATGTGTTTTTCCTTCCCTTTGTGTTAGGTATGAGGAGTTTGTGCCACAGTGCTGCCATGTTTTATGAGGTCATGTGACTGCATTACTACGTCTGATTGGTGAAACCAGCTGCATTTCTCAGGCAAAAATGAAGCAAATCAAACTGAATAAATGATGAAACAAAAAAGTAAGGAGTTCAGTGATGCCTAATGTAATGTAGTAAGAGTAGCGTCTATTCTTTACTAATTTACTCAAGTAAAAGTTTAATGCAATAGATCTAGAAACTTTTTTCTTTCAAAAAGTGACTCAAGAGTAAGTCGTTACTACCCACCTCTGCACTGTAAATGAAGCTAAACGGCTGCAGGAGTTCTGAGTCGTAACGTGTTCATCAGGTGACGAATGTGTTTGGTGAACTCCACCTTCACGCTGGTGGTCTGTTGCATCCGCTCACTGATTAAATCAGAGTGTATTTCAGAATGGGAACGACTCCCTGTCTGCAGACGCTCCTCATTTTCTCTGAAAGTCGGCGTCTTGCAGCAGCTCTGTCTTTCCTCTCTTCAGGAAAGTGTTCTCCACACATTAGCTATCCAAACATCATTTCTAAAATGCACAAATTGAATAATTCAGCCCAATTAGCTGAACAAACACAAGTTTGCGCATGTTAATGGGATTAACGAGCCGCACTTAAGTGTCTGTTGACATTATTGTCTTTAGACCAACATCCTGTCGTGTAACGAGGCCTCGCTGATTAACTCACACCGACAGAGCACCACACGTCCAGCTGAAGTCCGTCCAACAACAACCAGCCCACTGTTTGAACTGTAAGTGAGCATCGCACAGTCAGACATGAACAACAACACAAACGTCTGCAGGCCACCAAAGAAGAAGAAGAAGCTTGGCCCGGCAGGCCTTCAGTCTGAGAGGCAAAGCAACGTCTGCATCAACTGTCTGCTGTTTATTAAAGTACAACACACTTCCAACCCAGTAGGCCAGAAAATAAACTTTACATTTAATGCTGAACAGTAATTCAGACACAGACACTCAACAAACCTAAAGAGGAAGAAAGGAAGACTGAATAATGAACTGAAGATTAATAATGAACAGAAATTGCAACATGCATGTATTTGGCCTGTGTGAAGAAGCTGAAGTAGCCAGAACAAACCCACACATAAACGGGTAGATCATGCCAAACTCAGTTGTGTTCACACAGACCACCGTTCAAACCTCTCCCCAGCCAAGTCTCAGACCAACGACCATTTTGCTGTAAGGCATCAATGCAAACCACCACACCACCGCACAGCCCTACACACGACACAACAGTAACTAAGACACCAAACCCCAAGTTGCTCCTGATGGGTCGTGGTTGAGTTCCTTGTATGGCAGCTTCCGCCATCAGTGTGTGAGAATGTGTGAATATGATGTATAATGTAAAGCGCTTTGGGTATCATTCCAGGTACAGAAAAGCGCTTTATAAATACACACCATTACACAAACACATGGAGCTCAGCCAGTAAGATCCTTCATTTTACTGATTACGACAAACTGCAGTGACAAAGCCAAAAAGGACTTTCAGTCCATCAGTCCATCCATTCGTCCGTCCATCCATCCATTCATCATTTATCCGGGCGGCCGTAGCTCAGGAGGAAGAGCAGTCGTCATTCAACCGGAAGGCAGGCGGATCGATTCCAGGCTTCCACTGACTACATGCCGATGTGTCCTTGGGCAAGACACTTAACCCCACGTTGCCTCCCGATGTGCCTATCGGGGTGTGAATGTGTGTGTGAATGGGTGAATGTGAAGTAGTGTAAAGCGCTTTGAGTGGTCAAACTGACTGAAAAAGCGCTATAAAAGTACAAGTCCATTTACCAAGTCCATCCATCCGGGTTTGGGTCATGGGGGCAGCAGCCTAGACCTAGACAGAGAAACCCAGACATCCCTCCTCCGTCACATTTCTTCCAGCTCATCCAGAGGGATCCCGAGGTGTTCCCAGAGATGACGTCCCTTCAGTGTGTCCTGGATTTTCCCTTAGTTGTGTACAGCATTTTGTGTTATGAACTTGTATTAAAAGTGCTGTATAAATAGAGTCTGATGATAATATATACTTTATATCAATCACAGTTGGGAAATTGGCCTCTATTTAATCCATCTGTATTTACACTAGAGCAATCTGACATGGGAACCACCATTAAACCTGGGAGTGAAGTGCTCCAATGGGGAAATCTGGAACTCTTTAAGATCCAATAGAGCTTTGTCACTAAGGGGCTGAGTTATGACGAGGGCAAAACTGCTGCGCTATTTAACATTTGCTGCGCAGTTTTGCTCTGGTTATGTTTCTACGATTAGCGCCTGATCTATTAAGACTGCTCCTGTTATCATTTGCGGAGCAAACAGCAGTATTTAAATGAGGATTTAGCGGCGCTGTTTGCTCTGTCATGTAAGGTTCTGGAGAGCAAGGAAACCGCAAACGCAAAATTAACTTTTATCCGATAGAAGTTGAGACAAATAAAGGAGACAAATAAAAATATTGCGGAAGTCGAGGAAAAAAATCTAAATGTCACCAGAAATGCTGCAATATAGTTTCATATTCAAGTTCAATTTATTTATAAGGCACACTAACAACAACCTTTAGGAACCAAGGTATTGTACATATAAAAACATGCAAGGAACAAATAAGAAATAATAAAGGTTTAAAAGCTATAAAGAAATAATAATAATAATAATAATAATAATAATAATAATAATAAAAGACAGGCATGATAAAGTCTTTAAACTTATCCAGCAATTCTAATATTGCAACGCTGGATCGTCTCCACAATCCTCTTCTCTGGCATTCTAAATATATTAATATAATAGAAAAAAATGCATTATCTTAGTCGCCTTTCATGGTGCAAACCAGATTTATTTGCATAGTCTCCTCCCACTAATGTGCACTTTCTGGCCGGAACGCCCATAATGCATATGCAGTAGCTTCAGAAACGCAAAGTGGAGAGCGGCGCAGTTTTGCCAGGATAACTGACGCAGTTCCATGTTTGCGGCTTTGATAGATAAGCTTGGGCCGATTTTAGCGGAGCAAAGCCGTCTGCACCTGTTTTAGTACACGCAAAGCGTTAATAGATCAGGGCCTAAGAGTTTTATATGTGAGGAGAGTAATTTTAAACTCTATTCTGGATTTAACAGGGAGCCGATGAAGAGAAGATAAAACTGGAGAAATATGATCTCTGATAATAATTCATCACCATAATGTGATGATGTTTGCACCATAGTGCTAACTGCTGGTCTTCAGCTCATAAAATGACAGATTCCATATTCAGTTTATCTAGAAAACCAAAGAAATTAAAGTCAGTCACAGAAAAGAATATTTTGCATGGTAAACTCCTTTTTCATTTAAGTGGGCTTCCAGGGGCCTCTGTGGACCTCTGTCCCTATCAGTGTCAGAATCAGACCCACGACCATGCTTCTAACTGAAGGGATGAACCAGAATTGTATCAACACATAACAGACAGCTTATCAAAGATCCGGTTTTACCTGGATATTTAGGTTCTTTGCCACAAAGGAACATCATTTGTTTCTATTTCTTTAGTTTGATCTGTAAAACCAGCAAAGATCAGACTTTTTTAGGATTTTAGCAGCAACAAGATGATTCCCAAACAGCTGTTAGCTGGAAACTTGGCATATCTCAGCATAATGTGCAGATCTCACCTCTGCTGTGATGCATTTAGCTCTAATCCAGACAGTAAACTCCATTGGGTTTTACCTCCTCCTCCTTCTCATCCCTGTGCCTCCTCTCAGGGAATAAAGTCTGCTCTGTGTGTTGGGCTTGCAGCCTCATTGTGGCGTCGACGGCTGCTGACAGTTTGTCTCATCAGAATGAGATTTGCGCCTGGCCTGGGGTCAGGATGGAGGAGCATGAGTCCAGTTACGGCGAGACAAATGAGCAGCGTGCTGTTCAACAGCTCTCAGGCCTGAAAAGCAAGGAACCTGGAGCCTCTTCAAACCGACCGACGGCTGCACAGTAACCCTGCTGTGTTCTCACCGGACCGATGGGACTCCTTATGAAAGCCAACACCACCCAACATGAGCTAATTTTTCTCTCCGTTTTAGGTGAAAAATTACAAACAGTAGACAACAGTGTTCTAGTAGTCAGGGGCTGATTGGCCTGTTAGGGGCCCCTTTGGCCCCCATCCCAGTACACCTACATAACCCTCCAGAGATCTTTCGATATGACTCTAATTCATCTAATTCCTCTTTGATGGATTCATTAATTTGGAGTTCTAGATGTTTAGTAAAATTTATGTTTATTATCTGACAGATTTCTGAGATAAACTGTGAAATAAATACAGAAACAATCTGCAGGCCCACAAAGCACCACTAAACTTGAAAAAATACCTCAGGTGAGTTCAATATTTCCACAGGAAAATAACAAGTAAAACATTTTTAAAGAAAACTAGGCCAAAAAGTTCCTGACAAAAAATTTTAACCTTTACAACTCCAGCAGATCTCCACAAGCTGATCTCTTCTATCATCACCAGCATCTCAGGAACGGTAGTGTGTAACTCTGTGGGGAAAACTGTGATGGATAGCTTTTCCAGGCATTTCTATCCTGTCCAGGAGGTTTACAATCCAGCCACGAAATGTAGAGTTTATTCAGACTTTATCTGGTAAATCCACAATGATCCATGATAACAGCATTATTTATCACATTTCATCATAAAAGATCACCATCACTACTATGTTGTTAAGAGACCTCTATTTAGACCTGGAAATACAGATATCTGGAGAAACATCAGACATCTTTATCCAGAAGAGTGCAGTCCTATGAAGAGCTAAGATACTTCGTAGGATTCTCAAGCTCCAAGGACCATGGTGGAGGACCCGAGCTTTAGATGAACAGCCATCCAGCCTACTCAGGGGAGATGGGAGGGTGGGTGAGGGAAGAGATTTATTTACATATCCATAATATAAAAATGTGTGAGATGTTATTTGTATATGTGTTCCCTACATGAGGGATTTTTACTTTCTTATATTTTTTTTAACCTTCTCTGGACTCTAGCGTCCTTTACTGTTCAGCAAGTAGATGAGAAAGTTGGTCAGAGAGACCTGGGGATTGAACCGGGGGCAGCTTCTTTGCCATATGAACTAAGCACCGCGCCCACAGCAACAACAAGTTATTTTCTTCACCTTTCCGTCTAGCCTTTTTGCTCTTGAAGCAACATGTCTTTGATGGTTTAATAACCGTGCTGCTCTGGTCTGTAGCCTCCGCTATTGGAAAAACTCAGACAGAAACAGCTGCTAAACTTTCCTGTTTCCTCCTGCTAACCGAGGTTGGGAGGCGGAGGAGAGGTGATTCCTGCTGGGTGAAGCTGCAGCTAGCTTCAGGCTTAGTTCCCATCACTTTACCCAGCAGTGGTGAAGCAGACACGGGACTCTGCTGGAACTAGCAGAGCTGTGTGGTGTTTATTGCTAAAACTTGTAGCAAATCATTCACAGATGAAACAGGAAGTTTCTCACACTTCCTCTGTGCTGACGTCTCCCCCTCCTCGCCCTTGTGCTCTGCTTCTTTCATCCTCTCTAACTTGATCATTCTTAAAGGGGTCACGCTGTTCTTTTAACACAGCGCTGCAAACACTACCATGTCGCTGCACAACCGACACAACTGAGAAATAACTCTTGCAATCTGTTTTTTTTTAATTAGTGTAATCTGGCGGGTCAGATATAATTTGTGGCAGGCCACTTCTGGCCCACGGACCGCTAGTTGCCACCCACTTGTGTAAAGGATGTGGAGAATCGTCCTTCATGTGCAGCAGCTTGTGTAGCATTTTTCTTAGGACAGTTAGCTTCAGACTAGTTCCCAGAACAGAACCAGAACTTCTGAAAGTTTGGTTATGTTCACACTGCAGACAAAAGTAGCTCAAATCTAACTATATCTGATTTTTTTTATAATGGTCTGAACATCACAAATCAGATTTTTCAAGTCAGACCTAGGCCACTTTCTCGTGTCACACTTAATGTGATCCATATTGGAATTTTTTCATACTTATTTTTAGACTTGGTTTCTTCCTGTACTTGTTACGGTTTAAAATATAGAGATACCGTCACAAAACTTACATCCCTATTTTAGCTCCACACAAAACAGCATCTGCGCCTGGATGATGTTTCGATAAACATATTAAAACCTCTATCCATCAAATATTTTAAACAAATTTTTAAAATCAGTATCGTCCAAACATCATCTAAAAACATTCATGTTAGGCAAATTGGTCACTCTGAAATTCTCTCTAGGAGTGAATGTGGGTGTAAGTGGTTGTTTGTCTCTCTGTGGTGGCCCCGTGATGGACTGGTGATCTGTCCAGGTGTACCTGCCTCTCACCTGTTAATTGCTGGGATAGGCTCCATCTTACCAGCGTTCCTGAACTGATCGAAGCAGTACAGGAAATTAATCAATGAATAAATTTTTTAAAACGTTCCTGAATTTCCCCAATATAAAATTTTGTTTTTTTTCCCCCCCAGGATGCTGTTGTTTGTCATGTTAGCTTTAGGCTGTGGAGCCACATTGTTTCCAATAAGTTGGACATCACGACTGTTTCCAGGTAAAATTGTATAAATATAAATAAGTGGGTGACGTCACAATGTAAATGCGGCTGGTGTTTTAAATTCTCTAAATTCTGGTTGAATCTTCTGAATGGTGTGCTTTTATTTAGCTGCAGTGACAGGATTTGGCCACTAGATGTCCCCCTTTTTACTGAAAGGAAGTGTGTGTGTGCTGGGTATGAGCCTGTGTGTGTTTCCACCTCACTGTGAAGCCGGCCTCCAGCCCGTCAGGGTGATCCTCTGTCGAGGCTGCTACGGCTCTGTTGATCTTTCTGATTACGTGTCGTCTTGGCCCAGCAGCTCTGAGGATTTGTGGGAGGTTCTGGGGAATATTAATGTGAGGAAAAGTGTTTGGCTACTATGACCAGAGCTTTTTAGCACATTCCTGTGCAGCAGCAGAACTTAGACATGGTCTGGGCTAAGTCCTGGTTCATTCCTGCTGGAGCAAAGTGAAAGCAAGTCAATCAAACGGGCTGAAACGGAGTCAGCAGGTTGTGGGTTCTGCTGCCGATAGCTGAGCTGGCTGCTGCTCTTCTTTCTCCTCGGTGAAGAAAACTACTTCTGTCTTTTTCCCTGCATGGAAACCGTTGGGGCAAATCCTGACCTCCACTTGAAGGGTTGGGCTGATTATTTTAAAGCCAGCAAGTGACAACTATGACAAGCTTCAAGCTAATGAACTTACTGATCTGGCCCGTTCAGCCATGTTGGTTTGGTTTACTCCATTTTGGATCAGATGGAAGAAATATTAGGAACACATTCAGACTTTGTTACGCAATTCAAGGATAACTCTTGAGCAAAGTCCTTATAACCCTGAGGGGTCTGAGACTATTTTGATTGTTTGATTACTTTTTGATTTGGCTTTACAGACCACATAGAAAAAGTTTTTTGATTTTTTTTTTTCTTTTAGCATAATCCCGCTTATATCAAGTGTCAAGTTGTTTATTTGTCACATGCGCATGCAAGATGACAATGAGATGCAGTCATACATGCATCTGAGGCTGTGCACACCAATTTACCACTATAAAAAAAGCACTAAAAAGACTTATCTTTTATATACATATATACACCTAATTGGTAACTATATAGGGGTGATGTAGATATTCCCAAGTGGAAAAGTGTAAGATTTTTTTTCCTTTTCCTTTCCGAGCAAATGAAGCCAAAGCTTATAATGTAGAAGGTACCTGTTGGATTTCACCATTTAGTCTGTTATGCGCACGCGGTACAGGTGTTGCACTTCTACTATGTTTAGTTTTGCCATTGGTGATACTCAACAGTTTGTTATTACCAGTTAAAAAAAAAATAATTTGTAGATTCAGAATCACATCCATCTAAAAATTGACTTTTTTCCACCACATCTACCAGAAACCATGGTAACCGATTCGTTTCCTCTGAGATTTAAGAACTACCGAAGTCTTTGTACTTTGTTTGTTTTTTGATCAGACAATAAAAAATTTTCAGTGAAGTTAATCGGTTTAGAAGGCCACGCCCCCACCAAGAGGCCACACCTCCATCACACTTCTGATCATCTGGTGAACCTTCTACTTGCTTCGCCTTCCCACCTGTACATATCTGGTTACCTTGACCCACCCTCACCGTCTCTGTTTTTATCAATTTATACTAAACCCTCTCTCATCCATCCATCCATAGATTGTATCAGTAATTCATCAGCCACCAAACTATAAGTTTCTCATTTATCCCCACCTAATGTCATTTGAACCCACATTTGATGGGTTGGTGGGTGTTAATTTAGAGATTTAGAGACATGTTTGTTTGTATTTTTACTCTTTAAGTAGCAAACGAGGGAATATAAATAGTCTTCACAACCTAATCTGAACCGAGCATCCAGAATGTTATTCTTGTGTTAACACAGATACACACATTAGAGATGGGTCATTTCTGATCCAGGAGTCTTTGTCCTTAAGTTATTGCATCTTAAACGTTAAAGTCAGATTCAGATTTGCCACAGTTCATCTTCACAGCCTTTGCTTATACAAAAAAAAAAAAAAAAAACTAAACAGAAGTGGCCTTATATAATTGGTTTTGTGGTTTCCTTGGAATATAATATATATGGTCTGACACTGAGAAGGAGCCAAACACTGGCGTAAATCAGAAACTTTGCTGCTCCCAGCTGATGGAGAAGGTTGATTGGTGCAGCATGTCGTCATGGTCCTGGATTAAAACAGTCACAACATTCTGGTTGATTGTGTTTGTTTGCAGGTAGCAGCAGATTTTCTTAGCTGTTGTCTCACAGGGTTTATCAGGAGCTGGCAGAGAAGTCGGCCTGGATTCATCTGCCATCACATTATGATGAACTTCTCTGCATCCATCAGCACGCCCAGTCACCGTGTCCTCGTCTCCTCCTGCCGGCTGTCTCCTGAAGCCCCGACACTAACAGCCTTAATACCCAGGGGACTCTGGTTTGAGGCTTTGCCACTTTGTGCCCACAGAGAGTTCTTGGATCCACAAAACCTCCAGAACGCCTGAAGCTGTTGAACCCCGGCCACAGAACAGTAAACCTGGCAGCAGTGGAGACCAGACTGTGGTCAGGGTAAAGCCTCAGGACTCCCCTCAGTGTGATGGAAGCAAACAGGGTGCAATGACAAGCTCTGCAGCACAAACCTCAAATTTACTGTGTTCTGTATCTGCACGAGGGCTCACAGTCTTCAATTCAGAGGACAGGGACAATTAACAACTTCAGACTCATGAATATGGACATATTTTCGGACAAAATGTACAAAGGTTCAATCGTGTACTGAAAGGGAAACAAATCTGTTTTCAGGATGAAATCCCTCAAAATTTCCTTTTATTTGGTCAAAGTTTTTGTGTTTTCCAACAAACCTGAGGCTCAGTGTCAGCACGGTAAAGAAAAGGTTTTGAAAAAGGTTTGTTTGTTGCATTTGTTTTGTTTTTTGTTTGTTTTGTTTTTTGATTGTTGAATGTGGCACAACATTTTATGTAGCACACTGCACATTTATGTGCATTGATTATTTACTCAAAGTTTTTTTTTGTTATCTTTATCTTTAAGTATTTTTTTTTCTTCTATTTTATATTCTTTTATGGCATTCAGAGTGGACGGCAAAGTAAAAATATTATTGTTCAGGGCAACTTGACGCCTTACTGGGCAAATGACAATAAACACTTTGAATCTTGAAACTTGCAGAATGATGGTTTGCCAGCTGAGTTGTGCCAAACAAATTAATTTACCAAGAGGAGCTTTTTTAAATAGGCCCCTCTTGATACTCAAGTATTATTCTTTACTTTTTTAATTAGTCCCCTGCTGAATTTACATACAGTATTAATGCTGGATCTGACAAAAGGGGCGAAGAAAAAAAAAGACAAGAATACAGTAAATACATCAGCTTAATCTAAACCAGGGGTGGCCAACGTCGGCCCTCGAGAGCCACAATCCTGCAGGTTTTCCATGCATCCCTGCACCGACACACCTGACTTAAACTAATGAGTCGTTGTGCAGATCCTTATAGGCTGTTGGATCCATTTAATTTGAGGGATGCATGGAAAACCTGCAGGATTGTGGCTCTTGAGGACCGACGTTGGCCACCCCTGATCTAAACATAAAAACCAGCCAACCAGCTGCTACTCCTGGAAGGAAACAGAAAACCACCTGCAACGTCTGCAAGAAAATAAAGCTGACAATCACCAGGAGCACCTAGAAAAAGACAGAGAAGCTGGAAAAAAATCATGAATCACAACAACAAAAACATCAGCAACACAAAGAAAAAAACATGAACAACACTGTAGTTGTTGGTGATTGAACCCACAGGCTGATACAGGACTGGATCAGCAGGTGAGTGAATGTGGAGGCAAAATATCAAGAATGATCAACAATGGTGCAAATGTGACCGAGCCCCTGCAAAGACCAGAGGGGCCCTCAAGACCTGGGAGACCAGCAGCCACCCCAGAGTACGAATCCCAACCAGCCCACCACAAGGACTACCATGCGTCCACCCTGAAGACGGCCAAGGAAGGCCCCAGCCAGAGTGCCCTGTGGCCATGAAGCTCAAGCCCCAGAGGGCCAGGGATTACAGTCACCAGCCCCCAGTGGCAGGCAGAGCGCAAAGCCCTCAAACGGCCACCATGGCCAACGCAGGTCAGCATCCAACCCAAAGCCCCATACAAGCACCTGGAGGACCAGGGTACCTGCCTGTCACCTAGTAGCTGCTCCCCCGACCACTCCTTGTGACCCTGCAATGGATTAAGGGACTATTGAAAATGGAAGGATGGACTAAAGAATGAGTGGATGAGAAAACTTAAAAAGTAAATCAACCAGCTGTAGAACATCCTGTAGCATCAACCTGCTGTCCTCATTTCGTCTCTGAGCAGCAGGAAGTGGGGACAGCTGTGATTTAGTTGTGTGTTTCCTGTGTTGTTGACACGTTTGTTATATATTTATTATTTTTGTACTGTTGACATGATGTCGCCCTGGTTATCTGCCCTGATATTCCAGTAACCCTCAACAGTACTTCCACAGAACTCATATACAGTAAATACTGTTTAAGATGTACCAGCAGAGAACACTTTGTCCTCTGGTATTGTTTTGTCTCAGCATTCTGTCTTTTCCTGGCTGTTTGGTGTCTTGTTGTGGACACGCCGTGTTGGCTGATGAGCAGGCGCCATGCTGGGAGCGAGCTGGAGGAGCTGCTGGGTTTGATGGGAGCTGACTGGGCGTGTGCAGAGCAGACAGCAGCAGTGGGTGGCTGCAGGAAAGACCTCACTCAGTGATGGAAAACATTCCTCTCAATGACTCACCGTCATAAACATGTAAAATCATTACAGATACATGACAGAGAAGCCTGAGCTGGCGTCCAACTGCCTCTAAAGCAAACCCGATTAACGCCTAATACAGACGCTTGTTTGTAAGTTGGATCCAGAAACATTTTCCTCTATTTGTGACTGGCTCTTTGCAGAAACTACTGAGAGGAAGCAGGTTACAGCTTCAGAAATGAATTCCACACAAAGAGGCTCAGTATGAGCTTTTATTGTTGGGATTAAAGGGCTCAGAGCTCAGCGACTCCACAAAAAGTTAAAGTTTCCCAGTGGAGCTCATTGTGGACGTCGCTCCACCCACAGACGCTGAAATGAAGCTGGCGGAGGTCTGCTTGGTGGACAGAAAGTCACAGTTTAAACAGCAGAAAGGAGGAACATGCTGCTTTTCTCTGAAGACTGTTGCTTCCTTTCTATTTATATCTCTTTCTGGTTGTTTTGTCTCTCTAACATCAACTTTTATTCTGTGGTTTTGTTCTGTGTCTGTGGTTGTTTTGGTCGCTAAGAAACTTTTGCGGATAATAGAGGGAAAATTCCAGGCCAGTTGAGGCAACTTATGTTCACAAGTTGCCTCAAGTTAGTCGCGTGAGTAAATCTGAAGAGTTGTCTCATGGTTGTGCAAGTAGAGACGTCCTGATCAAGGTTTTATACACCGATACAGATACAGATATGATACAGAATATGATACTAATATGATACAGAGTACAATACCGATATGATACAGAGTACGATACCGATTTCATACAGAGTACGATACCGATATGATACAGAGAATGATACCGACTTGATACAGAGTATGATACCGATGTGATACAGAGTATGATACCGATGTGATACAGAGTATGATACCGATATGATACAGAATATGATACTGATATTATACAAAGTATGATACCAATATGATACAGAATATGATACAGATATGATACAGAGTATGATACCAATATGATACAGAATATGATACAGATATGATACAGAGTATGATACAGATATGATACAGAATATGATACTGATATGATACAGAGTATGATACCAATATGATACAGAATATGATACAGATATGATACAGAGTATGATACCGATATGATACAGAGTATGATACTGATACAGTGTATGCTACAGATAAGATAGACAGTATATACAGTAGGATATTATTAGAGTAAACCTGATGTAAAACAAAAATTGGGATCTAATTACAAAACAGATTCTAAAAGACAACAACTAACAAAGAGAGATAAAAAATCCGCTGCACAGATAGCAAACAAGATTACACAAGACTAAACAAAACCAAGAGACACAGTTCGACTCTGTGGCTAAAATAAAGGAAACTTCACCACAGAGATGCAAAGAGACATCATGTTGGAAGAACACCTTCATCATCAGCAGGTGAGGAGGAGGAGAAGGAGGGTCCAGCAGTGAGCTGCTGTGTGAATGATGAAGAGTGAGTTGTTGACATGCCAGTCTGCAGATTTTACTGGAACATGTTCCCCCTTCATGGTAAGACAGAAACTCGTTTCATGCTTAGAGCTGAGCTCCTTCATGTGTTGGACAACAGTGCGGTCGTGTGGACAGATGGCTTCACTGCAGCTGCAGGACTAAATATTTTATCTAGTCTATGCATGGCTGAGGATGGTATATTAACAAATTAGCCACTTCACTGGACATTAGTGAGTCATCCAACACACTGAAACTCACTGAAGAATAAATAAAAATATCACAAAATTTAATATATATCCTTATATTGTAATTATCAAGTTTGCTTCAGCGATAAACTGGAGAATAAATGACACAGCTATATTATTGTCAGGGAGCTCAGTCTCCTGCAGTTCCCTGATCTGCCACAGCTGGTCCTGATCAGTTCATCTTCATCAGGACCTATTGGATTCACCTGATCCACAAGGTATATAAGGAGCCTTCCTGCCCTTATTCCTTGTTGGATCTTAACCAAAGCACTTCACGGACTCACCCCTTTTCTGCTCCACGCGCTCATCTCCCAACCGACTCTTCCAGGTCTGTTTACACCCTGATCTTTCCTGGTATTGTGCTTCTCAATAAAAAGGGGTAAACTGCCTATGTCTCAGCTGAGTCTGCGTTACAATTACATTGAATTTTATATTATATAATTATGATAACATTATTTTATAAATATTTTCATACAATAGATAAAAAAAATTAACTAAATGAAAAGTCAAATGACATTAAAATATTTATTATTCTTAAAATTGTGCACCTTAATCTCTTATTTTTTTATTGTTATATATTTACATTATATGTGTATATTAATATGCACTTTCCCTTTTAAAAAATTAAAAATAGACTCAAATTAAAACCCAAAGAATGCATCTCTGTACGTGTCAAATTGTTGGTGGAAAAAAAGTGGCTTTGTTTTTTAAAAATAATGCGGAGGGTTAAGAAACTGATTTATTTTCTTAAACTAACTAGAGATCACTTCCTGTCTGTTTATCCTCTAAACCAGGGAACAGGAAACTGAGGCTACAATTCACACAGACTCACCAACGTTGGACAATAGAAGATGGAGAAACGTTGCTGGTCTGATGAGTCTCTATTTCAGATGTTGGGCTCAGAATCTGCTGGAAACATCATGAAAACATGGATCCATCCTGCCTTGGATCAACACTTCAGGCTGCTGCTGGTGTAATGGTGGGGGGAGATTTTCTTGGTCCACTTTGGGCCCCTTAGTACCAACGTGGCCTGGTTTAACCAGCACAGCCTACCTGAGTATTGTTGCTGACCATGTCCATCCCTTTATGACCACAGTGGAGCATCTTCTCATGCTACTTCCAGCAGGATAATGAACCATGTCACAAAGCTCAGATCATCTCCACCTGCTTTCTAGAACATGACGATGAGTTCACTGGACTCCAACGGCCTCCACAGCCACCAGATCTCAGTCCTCTACACCAGCGGTTCTCAAACTTTTTTCAATATTGTTCACTTTTAGACTAAATTTTGAACCCAGTTCTCCCTAAACCAGGTTTCAGTTACATTCTAGTCGGATCACATCTCCAGCGGGTCAGACAGTAAAATGACAGCATAAAAAATTTTAAACTCCACATTTTTAACTGTATTTTATCTCAGTTACACATTTATATAATTTTTTTTTTCTAATTACATATATTAAATGTTTATTTTTATTTAAAGTTTTTTTTTTTTTTAGTTCCTTACAAAACAAATCAATCAATTCAAAGTGGGCAGAAAGAAGAAAATCTTATCTCACAAATAAAAAAGTAAACCAATAATAAATCAATTTTATGTAACTAATATAAATTAATAAAATACAACTAATATATAAAGCCAGACTGTAGAAGCTGAATCTTTTAATCCCAGTCAGCATCAGACATGAAGTTTCCAGCCTCAGTTGTCAGATTATGAGACTAAAATGATGTAAAATGAATGTATGAATAGATGTAGCAGCATAAAGGTCGACCAGAAGAAGAAAGCAGAATTTATTACTAACAGAACTTTGTAGAAATAACACACAGACCAACAGTGACCAAACCTTTTCTCATCTCATCGTTCTCTCAAGTCTTGGCTTTCAGGAGAAAAAATATTGTTATTGAAACAAACACACAACAGAAACTATTTCCATGTTTCCACTTTTTCCTCATTTCCAGTTATTCCTGCTACTATTTACCTGCTATCCTCACTAAACCAACTCCAGCTCAGCTGCTTTGTGGCGCCACCGTGCATCAGAAACGTCTTCTTGGCTTTATTCCAGCCATAGAGGAGCATTATTTTTCTTCTTTTCACACACACATAGAACTTTCTGCTCACTGGTTGATCTTTGGCTGCTCCTGATTGGACGTTACCGTCAATCTAAGCTCTCTGATTGGTGGAAAGTCTGACAGGAAGTGGCTTCATCATCATGTCCAGGTCTAAATAGAGGTCTCTTAGCAACATAGTGGTGATGGGGATATTTTTATGGTGAAATGTGATAAATAATGCTGTTATCATGGATCATTGTGGATTTACCAGATAGAGTCTCTGAATAAAACTACATTTAGTGGCTGGATTGTAAACCTGCTGGACGGGACAGAAATGCCTGGAAAACTTCTGTAGATCAGCTAAAGGGTTAAATATCCATCAGTTTACCCCACAGAGCTACACACCACCACTCCTGAGACACTGGTGCTGATGGGGGAGATCTGGTGGAGGTTTGGGAGTTAAACTACCGTTTCTATGAAAGGTTTCAGTTCTGTGATCGACATCTTCTCCATTTCAGTAAACCAGTTTAGTTCTTTTCCAGTTCAGGTTTCATGGCTTCAACAGAAATGAGACGGATTTGTTTCCTTTAGATGTGTTTTATTATTTCCCGCAGAAAAAGGACAGTTTTAGTAGAAGGTGTTTGGTCTCTTGGTGGTGAAGCGGGGTTTGTGCTGGCGACGCAGGACCCTGTGAGGCAGAGGGAACTTGATCTTGGAGTCCTGGAAAGAAAACAGGTCGCATGTTCAGAACATGAAGGCTGAATAAACAGATGTAAAACCTGATAAAAATGTTGTGTTGCCAGTTTCTGAACCGCCAGGTTTGCAGATTGAGTCTGGAAATCTGGAAGAGGAATCTGGCGTTTTTTTCTGGCGGGTTTTTGAACAGAGCTGACGAGCGTGGCGGCAGCTCCGCGAGAGACCCGCCTCGGTTCAGAGGGGATGAAGGGGAGGAGGAGACTCACGTGGAACTGCTTGATGGCAGGTCGGCGGCATTTGTTGGCGGCAATGACCTGAACCTTCATGATCTGGATGGAGTGGGCGCGGGCGCGATGGCGAGCTCCCATATCCCGATCTGGAAGAGAAGGAGGGGGCAGGGTTGCTCAGTGAGATTTCTAACAATTTTTAGATCATTTATTTTTATTCTTTAGATGCTGAATTTTTCATTTTCCTCCCCAATTACTGCAGCCCGCATTAATGTCATTTCCTAAGATGTTAGCAGGTTATAATGAGGTCAGAGCACCCCCTGCTGGGTCACAAAGTGAACCAACAGATCGTTCAACAGCCTCCACCTTTCTGCACCTGGTTCACTCAGTTTCACATCAGATCACGTTTAGGTTTGTTTTTCCTCCACAAAATAACCCTTTTAGATCATTATGCCACAAAATAGCCCAAAAAAACTGCTTAAAAACATCACAGATAAATAGTTTTTTACACTTTCAAATCTTTCAAATCAACTTCAATTCTAATAAATTATTTTTTAAATCAAATTTGTAATTATTCAGATTATTTTAACACTTTAAAAATGCTGATGTGTCATTAAATTAGCATTTAATCATTTGTCAGCATTTTATCAAGGATTTACCATAAAATACATATTTGGGGGCTGGGGGACCCTATTCATCTTAAATGACTAAAAAACTTGATAAACTTATTCTGTTGAAGTAAAAATTCACGTTCTTTAAAAAAAGAAAAGATTCATCCGATATGGAGAAAAAACCAGAATGGAGGCCAGAAACCGAGGAATAAACAAGCTGGAAGTCCCCGACGACCTACAAGGTGACGTTTCCAGATTAAAGTTTCAGTGAAACAAAGAACCCAAACTCCAGGTTTGATCAGGACCGAGCCAAGATCTCATTCTACATTTTCTACACATATCTGGGTCCTGACCCTGCTTTCAGTCTGTGGGACCACTTTCAATTCCCACTTTTACCAGCTGATGAGACTCAACTAAAGACAGAAACATGCTGGTCCAGCTGGAGCAGGTCTCGGTGATCCGGAGCCCATGTTTTCTCTCAGGCTGAGAACATTCAAGGTAATGTGAAGCAACTAAAACACATTCATCCTCGTTCATCTGTAGGTAGTTTTTAGTCCGGACTCCTCTTCTTTAGTCCTCCACATGCCAAGTTTCTGCCTCCATGCTGAGATAAGCCAAGTTTCCAGCTACCATTGTTTGGGAATCACCTTGCTGCTGCTAAAATCATGTTTTCTCTCAGACTTTCTGATGTTCGCTAAAGAAAACTAAAGAAATGTTGCGACTTTGTGACAAAAAGATCCAGTTTAAACTGGTTCTTTGCCAAGTTGTCCGTTACGCATCAACAACTCTGGTTCATCTCTGGAGTTAGGAGCCTTTCTTCTGCCTGAATGAATCACAGGTCAGAGTAGAGTTCATCTGGAAGTGGTCCAGTACCAGGACTGGACCAGATATGAGGTTAAAAAGAAAAAAAAAGAAATTTGGAAATTTAGAAAATGTCTAAACAAAACTTTCAAAGAGATTCAGAAAAGGTTTATGTAAACATGAAGAGGCCAAGATGGACCTGATGGACAGACAGTGCCAGCACGCTGTCAAACATGGACGGACGTACTGACTCCCATGAGAAGTTGTCACAGAGTATACCCTAACCCCAGACGTTAAATATGGCTGACGCATATGGAAAATCCCCCATTTCCTGTTTAATGTGCAGGAGTGAAACAAAGCAGCTCTCTCCTACGAGGAGAGGAGGAGGGATTTCTGGGATACTTACAGCACTGAGTGACAGCTCCAGAGGTGGTCAGGTCTCTGTACTCTCTGTACATGTTGTGGGTCCCACTACGAGAGTCGTAACGCAGCCAGATGCCAAAGTTCTTCACTTTCAGAGGCGTCTTCTCGTGGACCTGAAGAAACAGATTGGAGGTTTGTCAAAGTGGATCAAGGCTCAGATTTTACACAAGCACCCAAAATATGTTTACTGGTAAATTCTACCTTTAAAACCTAACACAAGGATGTGAGGCCAGTTACGCCTCCTCATCTCCACACCTACCAGGCCACAGTAGACAATCTCCCCGGAAGCCTTCTTCATCTTCCTCAGCTGGGAGACGAAGTACCAGAAGCGGGACTTTGCCACGATGTGGTTGGGGGCAAAGATCCTCATGCGGTACAGAGGAGGTGTGGGGTTCTTGGCAGAGGGCAGCAGACGCCCAATTACTTTATACTCCCTAAGCTGGAGGCAAAAACAAAAACATGTCAGCTCTTCACATCAACTTTAAGTGTCTATACACTAAATGTTGGCGTGTTGAACCTTGAATTCACTTTCAAAGGCACTGCAGCATCAAAGAAAGGCGACAAGGATCAATTTTCTGTTTGCACACCAGACAAAATCACACCACTGAACACGGCGTGACCTTTGGGTTTGGGTGCAGATGTTTTGATGAAAGGTACACGTGTATGCAATTTATTTCCCTGTGTTTTCATAAATGTATACCATTAATGTTTATCTTAAATCTAAGATTTCACCTGAATCAAAGGTTACAAAAGATACCAAGTAAAGCAGCTAAATGATGAACATTTCCCTGAAAAGCAACTATCATCATACCAAGGCATCAAATACATTCTGCATCTAGCTTTCAGTAGCTGAATGATCTAATAGCATCTTGAAATTAAACTTAACTCGTAGCTGTGCAGAAACCATCACTGCATTAATGAGATAAATGAGAAACTTAAAATCTATTTTAAAGCTAATTCTGCATCATTTTAGGCCGCTGTGTTTCATTGGATTAATAGACGCTGCTATGTGTTGCGTTCAGGTTCATGATATATGAAAGCCTGTGCAAACAAGTTTTAATAAATATGGTTTCTGACACCTGGATAAAAGAAGACGGCAGCAGATGTGCTCTTTTCTTCCTGACTAATAACCGCACAACCCTGATGGCAAAAACTGATGTTCTCACATAACTGGTCACACAACGAGTGACAAATTTTCACACTGAGACACAACCCTTGATTTATCCTTATACGCATATACACATCCGCAGTGAGAACGGTAACAAACTAACAAGTTTTTAAAATACAGCTCGTTAACCTGGGTTAAAATCCACGTTGAGAGCGCACTAAAGCTGGAAAAACAGTTAGCTTAAAGCAAATCAGCTAGAGGGTTGACAAGGCATCTTAATTGGCAGTCGGACCGTACTGACATGTGCTATAAAGTTATTTATTTTGTACTTTCATCAATTATTTAACTCCTTTTCAGTACTGTTACTTGCTCAGTTTCAACTCAAACCACCACGGTCCACATGGTGTCGCGGCCGCCATGTTGTAGCCGCAGAAGCATAGGGGCAAAAAGGAATAAAATGATTGCTTTAACCTTAATTTGTTGGATGAATTAAATTACGATTTAAACTAGCTAAATGTTATATAAACATTTTTGCCCTCTATGGTCGTATGTGGACGGTCGTTCTGGAAAAATATAGATTTTACGTACTGTGCCGGACGCCTTCATGGTGTCTCTCGCTCACTGCCACAGTAAAAGAGGAAGTAGTAGGGCGGAGTCTGCGCATGTCAAATGGAGGAGCGGCGCTCTGGGCTCCATTTACCCGGATGTACTAACAGCCTGTCTGAATGTGCCAGTTTGATGTGGTCTGAGAAGAAAATAAACAGTCACAAAAGCTATTCTTTTGACATTTGTCTAAAGATGCTTCCATTTATCCTTAATGTATCGTTAAAAACAATCTAATCACATAACTGAAGGATGTCAGTTTGTGAACAAGGACTGTAATAAATTATTCAGGAAAAACGTAAAGAAATTAATTTATCCGTCCAACGATTATCTTTGTAACAGACTTAACTTTGGTACTTTTGTAATTCTGTCATGGAAGAAATTAAGACTGGTTTATTTTTATTGGGCCCAGATATAGACGACATTATGGCTGACAATATAGGAAAATTGCTTAACAAAATTAAGACTAATTTGGATAAATGGACTAAGTTAAATTTGACATTATGGGGGAAAGTTAATACAGTAAAAATGGTTATAGCTCCACTTATTAATTACTATACGGGAATGTTGCCTATGTGCATCCCGCGGCCACTGATATTAAGTTATAACAATATGATAAAGCACTTTCTTTGGAATGGTAGAAAACCCCGTATCAATATTAATCGACTTTACCAGCCCAAAAAGGAAGGGGGACTTGCCCTGCCCAATATAGAGCACTATAGCATTTCTTTCGAGATGTCTCGATTAGCCAAGCATTGGGCAGGGGAGATCAACCTGGATTGGATTCTTATAGAACGAGAACTAGCATCTCCGTTCACGCCAATTGAAATTTTGCTACAAAAAATAAGTAAAGACAATAATTTGCAAAATCCTATTTTGAAATTTTCAAAGACGGTATGGTTGGAGGTACATAAGAAATACAAACTTATCCCTTATATTCAAAAATATGCCCCCTTGTGGCATAATCCTAAAATTAAAATTGGTAAAGAAACTATCTATTGGACACAATGGTTACGGAAAGGTATTAGAACTGTTGGTGATTTACTGGTTGGAAATGTGTTCATGTCATATGATGATATCAAATGCAAATTTAATTTGGAAGGTCCTGGTCATTTTTGGAAATATTTGTAAATAAGGGATTGTTTAAAAGAAAAGGTTAAGGTATTGCAGGAGCAAAACCCGGTGGAGACGTTTCTGCGATTACCCACACTATTGTGTAAAGCCTCAAAATGGTACAATATTTGCCCCTGGATTTCAAAAGATATAAGTAAAAGTCTCAAAGTAATATGGGAAAAAGATTTAGGTTGCAAAATTGATAATGATTTGTGGGATTCAATCCTTTTAAATAATGGGTTATACATTAGAGAAGCCAGGGGTAAATTTATCCAGTACAAAATTTTAAATAGATATTATTATACACCATCCAGACTTTGCAGAATGGGTGTTGGCAGAGATGATCTGTGTTGGAAGTGTCAAATGAGTAGAGGTACTTTGATACATGCTCTCTGGGAATGCCCCAAAGTCTTTCCGATATGGGACAGCATTTTGAGTTACATGCAGGGCTGGTTACCTTGTACTTTGCCTAAATCACCCAAACTATGTTTATTAGGAGATAAAAGTGAGGTACCTCTCTTGAATAAACATACCTTCAGAGTGTTAAATACTGGACTGGTGACATGTGCCCGTCTTATTTTGAAATTTTGGAAGGACCCTCGGGTTCCAACAGTTAAAATGTGGACAGAAAAAATGACTGAAAATATTGCTTGTGAAAAAATGCTGGGAAGAATGCATTGTAAAAATGAAGCCATCTTGGAACAATGGGACAGCTTTTGCACTTATATGTGTACGAAGTGACTTGACAGGATACACACAGTTTATCCTCACCAATTTGTTTTTGTTTATTTTCTTTTGTTCAATTTTTGTATTGTGTTTATAAAATGCAAAACTAATAAAAACTTAAATTACAAAAAAAAAGACTGGTTTATTTTTGAGCTGAGTACCAGAGATACAACCGAGTCCAGCCTTCTTATGTTGACATTCCGTCTTATTGTGAACCAGTAAGGTTAGTGCTGCAGCATGTGGAACACATCTTAATTTGCTCTGCATCACTGGTGCAAAGTAAAACAGATCTGCTGTATAAACTTTTGGGGTATTCTTAAAATTTAAAATTGAGGGGGGGGGGGGGGGGTGAATAAAATAGGCTCATGTTGCAGAGTTTCTCAATGGCTTCACGGGAACATTTTACATCCTAAGTCTTGAAATAAATCTTGTATTTTGCTATGAAACCTGGGTTGCAATAGCAAACCTAAAGAAAGAAAGAAAGAAAGAAAGAAAGAAAGAAAGAAAGAAAGAAAGAAAGAAAGAAAGAAAGAAAGAAAAAAAGAAAGAAAGAAAGAAAGAAAGAAAGAAAGAAAAAAAGAAAGAAAGAAAGAAAGAAATCTTCATCTGCACGTCGACAAAACAAACGTGCGGATGAATCTTTCTTTCTGAATCTCTTCCCGGGTCGGAACCGCCTTCCTGGGCCCGTGACCCGGATCCTAACCAGAAACGGACACGCTGCAGCGCCGCCGCCGTATCCACCGTGCGATTCCAACCGACATGCGACTGATTTCTGAAGGATTCCCAACGACTCCGTGATGAACTGACGGCAGAGAAAACACCAGATGAATTAGGTTTCATTAAGGTGAGATTCGGAGCTGTGGGTTAAAATAAAAAACGGGTAGCGGGCGCGGAGTTTGTTTGTCATCGTGATATTTTCCACAGCGGTGATGTGATTTAGGAGACGTGAGCGGGGTGTGCGTTACCCGGCGGGGATAAACCCGGATAAAAACAAGTAAATTATTCCCACTTGTCACATACAGTCAGAGGAGCTGTTATCAGAAACCACCAGCTAAATTTCGTGGGTTTTAACGGGGTTTCTCCACCTGGATCGGCTCCTCCAGAAGCTAGTTGGCTAACGCTAGCCTAAGTTAGCCTTGTCAGCTAATTTGTCTAAGGATGGAGTTGTTAGGACGTAGTGCTGACTTTCTGATGAGTGGCCCTGCATGTTAACCTGTCCCACACGATGAGTCATTCAAACGAGTGGTTGACCACTTGTACCACCAGTATAGGTTCAGTTCTGATCCAGGGCGGCGTTTAAAGCAACAATGCCAACGTCGTCTTTGGAAGCGTTGGCTCTGTGTTGCATCATGTACCTGTCATGTTGTTCTCTACATCACGGATAACCACGTTGGAGGCGAACATTAGCTGTCTGTGTGGGCTGATCGTTATTTGTGGTATCAACTAGCCAAAAGCAGCGATTCTAATCTGCGTGTCAGCTCACTTTAATGCTACATTTTCACGCGCAGCCACGTTTCAGGAGGCCGTGGATCAGCCATTTACCTGTCAGCCCCAAACTAACTCCAGTCTGATGTAGATGTGTTTCCTACCGGAGTTTCTTAACCACCGGAGTGGTTAAGGATTTTTCGATTTTGGATTGAAGCTAAATCTTGGGTGTGTTTGTATGTCTTCATTAGTTAAAAGAAGAGTTCACGGTAGTGAACAGCACAGATACAGATTTTTTTCAACGGTGTACAATTATAGATGTATTTATATTGTTTTCCAACAATCTGTCGTTGCTCATAACTTTGAAAGAAAAAAAAAAGCAAAAAGGAAGAAAGTGTTGGCAGAGGAAATATTAGGAAAAATGGAAGAGGATACGAGGAACAGATAGTTGTGAAAGTCATAACAAGAATAAAGGTTTGAAGGATGGAGGAAATAAAAAGGAACGAAAGAAGAAAAGTTAATGCAAAGGGCTTCAAACTCAGGGAATGAACCAGAATTGTGTCACCACCTAAAAGACAGCTTAGTAAAGAACCAGTTTAAACTGGATCTTTAACCTCTTTGTCACAAACACACGATTTGTTTTCGTTTCCATTTTTAAAACCAGCAAAGATCAGAAAGTCTGAAGGAAAAGAGATTTTAAAAGCTGTTAGGTGGAAACGTTGTGTATCTCAGCATGGAGGCAGGACCTGGACTAAAGAAGAAGAGTCTGAACTAATAAACTATCTACAGATGAACAGGATCTGAAATCCAGCAAAGACCTGGGCCAGGATCTGAGAGATGCATCTGGACCTTCAGTTGATCCATCGACAGTTGGCCAAAGCCTCATTAGAGACGGTCTCCATGGAAACGTGGCTGTCAGAAAGCAATTCTTAAGGAAGGGAAATGGGGAGGAAAGGCTGAGGCAGGGCTACTCATTTCATACGAGGGCTGCTGTCCTGCAGGGTTTTCATGTTTCCCTGCTCCAACACACCAGACCCAAGTTAAATAATTCCAAACCCAATGGTTCTGCACAATGACCCATTCATTTGAGTCAGGTGTGTTGAAGCAGGGACACTTTGAAAACTTGCAGGACCTGCAGTCCTCATAGGACCAAACTGAGTAGCCCCGGGCTGAGGTATGCCACATGGCACAAGAACTGGACTAAAGATCAGTGGCAACAGGTCTGATGGAGGGATGGATCCTCCTCAGAACCCAGACCACAACATAATTGAAGCAGTGTGGGATCATCTGGACAGAGAATAGAACAAAAGGATGAACCATCCAAAGAAGAACTTGGGAAAGTCCTTCAAGGATCCTGGAGAACTTTTCCTGGAGACTACTGAAATGACAGAAAGCTTCTCTAAAGGCCCACTTATGCTCCCTATGTATGTAAATAGTGACATCCATTTCAAATTCTGTCATACGTCACTGTCGTCATACTTCCATGGGTGTTTTGCGTTGCTATGGTTGTTAAGTCAGTTCCTCCACTAGTGGGCAGTGTTTAGAGTTCACTTCCGCGAGCCAACGTCAGTTTCAGACACTGTTTCGTGGCGGTAATGTGTCGCTATCAAGTTGTTTCCGACCATCCAACACGCCCTAAACCAGTGCTATTCAGTTCAGACCTACGAGGGCCGCAATCCAGCAGGTTTTCCATGTATCCCTGTTTCAACACACCTGCATCAAATTAATGGATCTAACAGCCAATCAAGTTCTGCACAATGACTCATTAATTTGAGTCAGGTGTGTTGAAACTGGGATACATGGAAAACTTGCTGGATGGCGGCCCTCGTAGGACCGAATTGAATAGCCCTGCCCTAAACTTTCGCATATAGTCTTTCTTTAAAAGCTCGTGCAGTTTCTACAGTTGTTGTGCTCGTCTTCATTTTCTCCTCCTTTGTTGTTCCCTTCCTGATTCTCTTCTTCTTCTCTGGGTCGTTTCTGTCGCTGGTTGCGTATCAGTTATTCTGCTCAGCACTGCCCCTGCCATTTCCGGTGGTATTCCTCCGTCTTCGGTGTCAAGCAACGGATAGCGATGGTCCCTGAAAACGGACCAAATTACGCAAGTAACTGTCCTTTTGTCTTCTGAGTGAAGCAGAAATGGACCTTAAGAGGGATCAGACGGGGAGGAAGAATAAGAAATATTTACCTTAAGCTTCCTAGAACTGGACCAACTGGTTCTGACTCAGGTATTGGATTCAGGTTGTTGGAACAGGTTTCAGTAAATCTCGGCAGTTGTTTCCTGGAAGTGTTTACAGAAATGAGTCTGGATCAGGACTTCTGCTCAGTTAATGATGCATGGTGAAAATAGCAGCAGTTTATCCCAGAAGCAGACATTTTCCTGGACCCGGACATGCGTTGAAGCGATTCATATCTGTTTCATATGCACATATATTCTGACTGATACACGTCTAAGATTTTATTGCATCAAATCATTTCTTTTCTGTACACTTTGTTATTGAAGTGCTGTGATCACCTTTCAGTCACATATTTCATTTCACTGAAGGGTTGTGTGGTGTTAAATCACTTCTGAATCTTATTAGACTTCTTCAGTTGACAGCTAATAATTAGCTAAACAGCTAATTCAGTGATGGTCATTTATGATCAGATATTTGATTCAGCGAAACTTACAAATGTGAGCTCCTGTTGCTGCTGTGTCGGAGATTTTGACGTCGGGTTTGTTTCCTCTGAGCAGATGAGAGATATCTGCCCGACAGCAGCAGAGAGGAGTCAACCTGCCTTGGAGGAAAGCTAACCCACGAATGGCCTGCCAGTCTGTTGCTGCAGTCATGGACGAGCAGGCCCTGCTGGGACTCAACCCCAACGCCGACGCCCGCTACAGGCAGAGGGTGAGACTCTGTGGATGTTGGAACAAAGTCCTAAATAACCGTTGTTTTTTTTTTCTCAAGTTGACGCAGTTTCCTGAGGTCCTGATAAAATGTCAGTGACTCAGAACAAAAGCTGCTTTTTAGCTGGTTTAGGAGGTCAGTGATACACTGCCGCAAACAGCAGCTAACCCGAGAGCCACGACTAACACATCCGACTGAAGGAAAAATACTCTGCTGGCAATTTTATTCTAACAAACTGGTTTTGTATCTACAGTCGGACCAGAGACGGTTGGTTGAACTGGTCCAGGTTGTTAACACGAGAACAGCCAGTGGTCATTTTGACAGCTACATTTAAACCTCAGTTTATTCCCTTTAAGTATACAGCTAAAAATAATCTTAATTATAATTAGACAATGTTTTATAAAGCAAACTATAAAGCAATAATTGTCGCCTCATTTGTTACAGAAACATAAAAAAATCTAAACATCAAATTGCATAGCTTTATATTTAGTAAATGGAAATGAACAGAGATGGAGTAAAGTGATGGAGAATACACAGACACCATGATAAAAGTTGTCTGTGATTAAAAAGGGAATTATTTAAACTTATTTAAAGAAGAGCAGGAGTGTTCTTTAAATCTGGATATCAGTCAGGAGCCATGACTGATGAGGTTACAACAAAGTTATCATCATGTTTACCTGCAGAAACTCATCAGCTGCTGGTTGACATGCTGTGTGGAGGCTGTGGACGAGTCAAATAACAGTTTTATCAGAAGATGCTAACATGATATAATCCGTGTGTGCGTGCATGTGCAGGCCATGGCTTACTTCGAGCAGCTGAAGGAGTCCCAGGATGCTTGGGAGGTGTGTGCCGAGGCCCTCGCCAAAGGAATTTACAAGTGAGTGTCGTCACCTGCAGCCGAGGGACGGTCCTGCTGCAGCTGATTCCCACTGAATGTGTTTTTCTGTTTGTTGCAGCGATGACCACGTCAAGTTCTTCTGCTTCCAAGTTTTGGAACATCAGATCAAGTTCAGGTGAGGAAGAGGAGGATGAAGAGGCTGTGGGGAGAGGCTTTGTGTCCAGACCGGCCGAGCTGATGTTTTGTGTGTTTTGTTGCAGATATGCTGGTCTGAGTGCAGCTCAGCAGCAGCTCATCAGAGAGACGCTGATGAAGTGGCTGCAGTGTCAGGTGTGTGTGGCGCTGAGATGAGTCTGTGTTGTGTTCGAGGAAACTGGGTCATTTCAGCTGCTCTGAGGATTTTATTAAATATTATTTGTGGTGTTTTAAAACAAATTAATGGGTTTATTTTATAGCTTTGACTTTTAAAAAGATTTAATTTGTTTAATCTCTGTATCCTGCTTTATTTATCATCTGATGGCCCGTTTGTGTATTTTATTTGTGTTTCTTCCACCGAAACTCAAGTATTTTAAAATGAATGTACAAAATAAAGTATGCAGCGTTTTCTGATTAAGTAATGATGACAGCGACACCTTCAACCAATCAGATCAGAGCTGGTTTAAAAGCTGGAGAAGCAGCTTCACCTCCTCACCTGTCCTGACTTCTGTTATGTGACCTGGTGAAGCTTTTAAAGTCTGTTGGCCTTCTGCTGGTTTGTTGTCTGCAGCTGATGAACAGTCAGCCAGAGAAACCCTTCATCAGGAACAAGGCGGCTCAGGTGTTCGCCCTCACCTTCGTCATGGAGTATCTGACTCTGTGGCCCAAATTCTTCTTCGACATCCTGTCCCTGGTGGGTCTGAACCCGCACGGCGTGGACGTCTACCTGAGAACGCTGATGGCCATCGATGCCGAGGTGGTGGACAGAGACATCCTGCACACGCCTGAGGTAAGGTGGCCCGGAGAAGATGAAAATTCCTTCTTCATTTCCAACAAAAAAATTTAAATTTATTTCTCTTATTTGTTTTGAGGAATATTTTATTACAGGATTTGTAAAGAAACACAGAGGTTGACTCAGTATCATGTGTAATACACACAGATGAGGGCAGCAGGGGCTCAGTGTTGGCATCACTGATGTATGAGTGTGTATGAATGTTTCCATGGTTCTCGGAGAGGCCGTTGGCACAGATTGGCTGCCATGTTTCCGTCAGTCTGCCCCAGGGCAGCTGTGGCTACACATGTAGCTTAGCATCACCAAGCATGGATGAGGAGTGGATTCAATGTAACTCTAACCCAGTGTTATTATTTCATTATTGTACAGGATTGTAAACCATTTAGTTTGTAAATGTATGTTCAAATGCACATAGAAAGAATCAGAAATTACAAACACTAATTAAATTTAAATCCACAAATGACAAAAATGCACAAACACTAATATTTTACACACATTTTACCTACTACCTCATAGATCTTAGAGTTTTGTGTTCAAAAAGGTTCCTGTTCATACAGATCCTTAAATATGTGCACATAGATCACCTGATGCGCGTGGACAAACGTGCGTTCACACACAGATCAGCATACGAGTGCATGAGGGGTTCCTTCAGATCTTCTTACTGGTTCATCTGTAAATAAAGCAAAATGTTTATTTCTCCTCATGAAGCACAGATTGATTTTAAATTGATGAAGAGACTGGATAAACGGAGGACTCTGCAGTAAACTGAACATTTCCTTCAGGAGACTCGCAGAAACACTTTAATCAAAGACACTATGAGGGAGCAGTGCATCCCCAACCTGGTGGAGTCCTGGTTCCAGATCCTGCAGACGTACCAGAGGTCCCATCCAGAGCTCACCTGTCAGTGTCTGGAGGTGGTGGGGGCCTACGTGTCCTGGATCGACCTGAACCTCATCGCCAACGACCGGTCGGTGAACGGCAGCATCTCTGCTTTCCTTCTGCTTGTCTGTGAAAACCAGAATCACATCCAGAGTTTAACGTGTGTGTCGCGGGTTGTGTTTCAGGTTTGTGAACCTGCTGCTGAATCAGATGTCGATGGAGGAGCTCAGAGAGGAGGCCTGCGACTGCCTGTTTGAAATAGTCAACAAAGGGATGGACCCCGTGGACAAAACCAAGCTGGTGGAGTCTCTGTGCCAAGTTCTGCTGTCTGCCGGCTTCTTCAACGTGGAGCAGGTCATATTTTTTCTTTACCAATAACATCCAGAAAACACCCGCAGAGTAGACGAAAACCTAAACCTTAACCCCCCCCACGCTGTTTTATTTCACTCCCCAGCTGTCATAGAACATTTCTTCCCAAAAACTCAGAGAAATTTTAGTTTTTTTGTTTTGTTTGCTGACAGTATTTTCTAATTTGTGAAGTGATAAATGGAAATATCTAAAAGACCCTCTGTAAAAACCTTCCACTGTAATATGTCATTAAAATGAAACCAGTTTGAACCTGAATTAATCCAGTGTTCAGATTTTTTTCTTTGGGATTAACTATTTATTACATTTTGTGCCTAATTAGCATTTTTAAACACAAGATTTTCTAAAATTTGCAAAATAAAACTGTTTTCTGATTATAAGCAATGACATTAATTAAATTTATTTAATAAAATAAAAATGTACTTGAATAAATTCTCTAATCTTGGTTGAGTAAAACAAAATTCATTTAGTTATAGACTTGCATAAATATTTAGTAAAATAAAATTTGTTTAGTAATAAAGTTGCATGAATAAAAAGGCATGAAATTATTTCCCTTTGGGAATAATAAAGTATTTTTCGTATCAAACCTGGAAAGTTTCATGTGGATGACTGTTGGTTATAAATTTCACCGTTAATGTCTCACCTTCAAGTTTCCGCCTGCTGTCTTCAGATCAGCAGGTCTCATCCTCTTCCTCACGCTCTTCCTCTCCGTCCTCTCAGGAGGAGGATGTGGACTTCCTGGCCAAGTTTTCCCGGCTGGTGAACGGGATGGGTCAGAGTCTGGTGCTGAGCTGGACCAAACTGGCCAAAGCCGGGAACGTGAAGGAGGCGGCCGAGTCGCTGCAGGCCGTGGAGGCCAAGGTGCCGCTGCTGCTGCAGCTGCTGGTGCACGAGGACGACGACATCTCCGCCAACATCGTCGGCTTCTGTTACGACTATCTGCACGTGCTCAAACAGGCGAGTCGGCTGTTTCTCACGTTGAAGTGGTTTAAAAAGAAGTGAAGTTAAAAGAGCTGTTTTCTTTTTTTCCAGCTTCCTCAGCTGACTGACCAGCAGAAAGCAAACATCGAGGTGAGTCCATCAGCAGCGCCTCCACATTCACCCCGACTCTTTAACATGGTTAAAACATCACGTCTTCTCCCTGTAGGCCATCATGCTCGCTGTCATGAAGAAACTGACGTACGATGACGAGTACAACTTTGAGAACGAGGTGAGTTCCTGTTAGCTAAACGGCGATGGCCTCGGTGGGAGGAGGCAGTCTGACGCTGTGGGTGTGTTTGTCAGGGCGAGGACGAGGCCATGTTCGTGGAGTACAGGAAGCAGCTGAAGATGCTGCTGGACCGACTGGCTCAGGTTTCTCCTGAGCTGCTGCTGGAAGCCGTGCGCCGAGTCTTCACCAACACCATGCAGTAAGCCCACCGTTAGTTTCTGCTGGAAGTAGCTGCTGCAGCTCAGTGGTCAGCTGGTCATGGCATGTGGTATCTGTCGTCAGGAACTGGCAGACGGCTCCCTTCATGGAGGTGGAGGTGGCCATCAGGCTGCTGTACATGCTGGGCGAGGCCCTGCCGGCATCTCATGGCGCTCATTTCTCCGGAGACACGGCGAAGACCAGCGCCCTGCAGGACATGATGCGGACGGTGAGTCACACGACCCCTCGGCTGGTTTTCTGTTGCTTCTCTGCGGGCTGGGCGACATCTGCAGATGTTCTATATTGATTTTATATATCAGTGTCGTTTTTACAGAAGAAATGAGTAGACATGATCGTTCATCTCAATATAAAGAGTTTAGAATTCTACTGTAAGACGCTCATTTCCCTTTTCCTTGACCACAGCACAAGTCCAAAGTTTTCCGGTGCCGTGCTGGATCTTCAGCATGTGGAATGTTTTTTTTTTGCAAGAAAAAAATGATTTAATAAATTGATGTGTGCGCTGATATAGGTTCATTTACCAGCGGTGAGAGGAGGGTCAGACACATTAACCTTCTGAGGCCTGCGTCCTCATATGACGGGTCGGTAACTACGTGGGACCTGGGGGCCAAATTTATTCTGGCAAACTGAATGTCGGCCACAAGGACTTCTGTCCACCCATTCTTAGAACATCTTGTCTACATTGGTGGTGGATGGAGAGAGGAGGCTTAGGAGAGTTTTTAGGGACTGATGCATCCTTTAGATGAAGAAGTAAAGCCTTGTCACAAGGGCGGGATGATTAATTGAATTTTAATCACAATTATGATCTGGGTTTTCAACAATCATAAAAATGAAATGACCCAATTATTTTTGTCCTTTACAGTTTCCTCTTGTGCTGTTTTCAGTTGCAAACCGAGCGCCGCTGGCATTGCAACGCTCTGCTGCAGGCTCCTCCCACTGCTGCAGGCTCCTCCCACTGTTGCAGACTCCTCCCACAGCCCCGTCTGCTTTAGTTTTATTCAGCGCGAGTTGTGAACACCTCGCCAGTTAAGGGCTGGACACACGGGAGGCGACGTCGTTCCTTCTCCATTTATTTTCTATGGAACTTGCACGATGAGGTGAAACTCGCTGCCCTCCTCCAGCCAAGCGACAGTCGTGCATGTGAAATGTTGTGCTAGTTCACGTAGACGTACACACGTGGGCTTGCGACGTGACACAATAGAGAAATGTTCAATTTTTGTGAGTCGCAACTAAATAATCCACCAGCTTCCAGAGAAACAGAGAGACAAACGTTATAAACAAACAGAACTTTTTTCTGTTAACACAGTGAAGAACCCGGGATTTAAGAAACTCATCAACACGTTGGACAAACGGCATCACGGCCATCTCGTCTCCATGTTAGTGGAGCGTCTCCCTGCCCTGTATGATGAGTGTGATAGGGGTGTCGTGAAGGACGTGGCTACAGTCCAATGTTTCGCCACCACTGCAGACCTGTGGTCAAGCTGCACCAGAGCCGTATAGAAATGTCGCGCTACGTTTTACTGATGCGGATTTCAACGTGAAAACGAAATGTCTCCAGACTATTTTTTTCCAGATCACACCGGGCAGAACATAGATGCTGGTCTGAGACAAACAATAGCTACGGGGACCTGGAGGAAAGATGCTATTCTGGATCACCACAGACAAGCTTCAAATGTCACACTAGAGCCCCCCTGCACTCTCTCTCTCTCTCTCTCTCTCTCTTTGTGTAATCGTGTTAAATAATAGAGATTTCAATTTCAATCAAAATAATCGTGATTATCATTTTTCCCATAATCGAGCAGCCGTACTTGTCACTGGGAGCTTTGAAAAATGTTTCTGTCCTTGTTGTTTGTTTGTCCGTTTAGCTCCACTAGGGTTGCATCTGAAATGATGAACTTAATAATGCTCACACATGGCAGAACTGCAGAACCATGAATTTATGGAACCACTACTACTCATGCCGTCATGGTGAGGAATTAATGTTCCAACACAAACCTGCTGACACAGGGTGCTGAGCCTCTAAAGAACTGAATGGAAAATATAAAGGAAAGGCAGGAAGTGATGAAGCTCTGCCCCAAACGTCTGAGCGTTAATAATCAGTCATGTCTGTTTGTCCCACGCCTCCGCGTCGTCCACTAAGTTATGATAATGGACACCTCGTCAGGCATTATCCTTTACATAATCTCACCAATTTACGCATTAACAGAGTCGGCAATTTTCTGCCAGCATTCCTTCCTGGTTGTAGCTATGGCAACAGTGTTGCTTCTGGCCTGGATGACGTGTTGTGAAGAATAATTGTCCGCTCCTTCATGGTGAAGTAGTGGCTCTGCAAACTCCGCCCCTTTTCTGTAAGCACGCTCTGACCAAGAATGAAAACCCTGGGTTGAATTACTGAGTTGATCACGAGCTTCATAATACCGCTGATCAGACTCGTGAATGTCTGGTAACAGGTAACAGAGAGATGTCTGCGGTGTGTAAGTGCAGGTCTCTGGTCCAGACTGAAAATTCATTAACACACAGATCAGTTTGTAAATGGTGAAACTTTTTATTCTATTTGTGAAAATGAAAATAAGGGTCATTTTATGGTGTTTGGCCTCCACAGCACATTAGACCAGGTCCTGCTGAAAAACCGCCAGACTTGGGATGTTCATATCTGGACTGAATTATTCTTCAGAGCCCATTTATGTGTTTATGGATTGTTTGCATCTAAGACACAATACACCTGCAGGTCAGTTCCAGAAAGAAGGTTTAAATCATCTCTTAAAACAGATTTAGTGAGTTTTTTGGGGTTTAAATTCAGATGCGGATGTTGTTTTACTGTGTTTTTTTTTATTTTTTAAGGATTATTCTGTGTTAGTTAAATTCTCAACACTATAAATGTGTGAAATAACATCAGCACTCTTTTAATTAGGGCTGTGAAAATGAACAAGAGTGGAATTTTAGTTTATGTGTAAGGACACATAAACAAGAAAGTTATTGCTGGTGTTAATTTCTAAATCAGAATGTGGCACCGTTTCGGTGAGAGAAGGTGATTTTGGGCGTGCAGGTGCTTTGTCACTGCTGTAAATAATCCACTAAAAAACCACTTTATCCTCCTTATTTCTGAATATTCTGACAGTTTTCCAGCCTTGCGTTTAGAGGATGCTGCAGGATGACCCGTCTGATAAATTAATTAACTTTGTTTTTGTTCTGTGCAAAAGTTTCTCTGATCTTCTGTCGAGGTTCGGACATCTTTTATGGAAAGTGATTATATAGAAGAATCTTTATGATTAATCAATCATGGCGTTTAACCGCAACTGATTGTGGGAAAAACAATAATTGTGACTAGCTCTGACCGCTGCAGCTTCCCGTCTGCGTGACAGCCCCTGAACTTACAGGAAGTCAGACACAGGTCAGAGACCAACGGACACCCCAAAGTTGTCCAAGAAATGAAGACGCTGCCTCCGTTTTCTGGTGAAGCGTTACGAACGCAGAGGAGCGTTGTCAGAAAAGCTCCTCCTGGAGAAGAAATATTCGTCCACAGAACTACTGGAGGAGAGACTGAAGCCTATTAAACATAAAAATAATCTTTAAAAAACCAAAGAAAGAGCATTATTTATAGAGCTAATCTCAGCTGGTTCAGCAGCCGGCTGCTATACCAAGACTACAGTTCCTGCATGAAGCTGGTGCAGGTTCGATTCCCTCTCTGTACCCCTGTTCGGTCCATAAAGACTTGTAGAGACAAAACAACAAGATCACCAAGAAAAATGTGTTTTTCTTTTGAGTGTTATTAATACCAAAAACATAAAGGGAAAAGACAGAAAACACGAATCTGGAAAAATTTAAATCTACAGATGTTAGAGAACCTCGCCGCCCGACTGGCAAACGTGTCTTCACCGTCTGTTGTTCCTTTACAGGAAAAATAAAAATAAATGTCATCATTGTTTTCCATGTTGGTCCCTCAGCTGGTTTCCTGTGGCGTCATCAGCTACCAGCACTCCTCGGTGGCTCTGGAGTTCTTTGAGACGGTGGTCCGATACGACAAGTTCTTCATCGTGGAGCCGCAGCACATTCCCAACGTTCTGGTGAGTCTGGAGAAAATCTCCCGGTTAGATCTGTTCATGGTGGTTTTTCTGACCCTGTGTGGTTTGGTGTCAGATGGCGTTTCTGGACCAAAGAGGACTGAGACACAACAGCCCGAAGGTCCGCAGCCGGGTGGCCTACCTCTTCTCCAGATTCATCAAGACCCTGCAGTGAGTCGCTTCACCACACGTTTGTTTGCAGTCAGATACAGATGTTGAGGTGTTTACCGCCTGTTATGCTGCTTCGTTGACAGTAAACACATGAACGCCTTCATCGAGGACATCCTGACCAGGATCCAGGACCTGCTGGAGCTCGCTCCTCCCGTAAGTCCCTCCGCCTGATCCTCCTCTGTGTTCCCCCTTGTCTCGGCCGAATCGTCACTTGTCCTGGTTGTGTGCAGGAAAATGGCTTCCCGGCGCTGCTGACCAGCGACGACCAGCTCTTCATGTTCGAGGCGGCGGGCGTGCTGATCGTCAACGGCGAGAGTCCAGCGGAGAGGAAGCAGGCGCTGATGAGGAGTCTGCTGACGCCGCTGATGGATGCCTTCCGCCTGCTGCTCGCCAAGCTGCCGCAGGAGACGGAGGAGGAGCGTCAGGCCGCCCTCGCCGACTGTCTGAGCCACGCCATCGGCTTCGTCAGGTGAGCCTGCGGCGGCCGAAGGAAACTTTTCTGCCCACATCTATAAATTCAACATTTTGCATTCAGTTCATTTTGACTTTTTCCTGAAAACTTGATCACACTTTGATCATTTTATCTCCAGATTCATCTCCATGCTTGAGACTTTAAAGCTCCTTGTGACAACGACACCGTCTGATTGCTCATCCAGCTTGAACGTGTGATTGGTAGACAGGCGGGGCATAAAGCACCATGGGGGGATGACAGCTATGTGATGTTTGGTTTCAGTTGCTTGATAAAAAGCTGGGGGAGACGTCCCTTCTTCCCAAATTCAGACTATTTCTGGTCGGTTCTGTCAGGACAAGAGAAATGCAAAAGTTTGGGTACCCCTGGTGACAGTTAACAGTGAAGTGAGAACGTGATGATACGAGCTGTCCACAGATTTTTCACCATGTTTGGGTCAGGAGATGGTGAGGGTTGTGGTAGAACCTTGAGTTTCCTCAGATGTTTGCATCCAGAATTTGCAGGAAATTTATTGAATCCATTCTTCTTTCTAACCACAACCTGCTCCTTGTTGTTCAGTTTGCTGCAACACGAGCCCAAAGCATGATTGAACCACCCCGTATTTAACATTTAGACAGGTCGTCTTTTTATGAAACCCTCCAAACATACCTTTGGAGTTCTACTTTAACCTCATCGGTCAGAAGGACTCATTTCCAAACTGTATCTGGCTTGTTTAGATGTTCCCCTGCAAACTTCTGTCTGGATTTTGTGCTGAGGATGCAGAGGTTTTCTGCTGCTGACCTTCCACAACGGCCTTATTTGTGCAGATGTTGCTGCAAAATCAGTTTAAATGTCCGTTTATGCTTCATGTTAAAGATACGGAGCATTTCATCTGTCTTCTGCCTCATTTACAAGCATAAATTGGTCCGTTTTTGGGGCCTTGTGGATGCGTACCCTGACCGAGCAAAGAACGAAACCCAGTGGTCGTACATCTGACAAACAGTCGAAGGACGAAGTGGCGACCTGTTCGTACATGTTACAGAATAAAAGGCTGACTTCCTGTCCACCTCCTCTGTCTGCAGCCGGACCAGTAAGGCCTTCAGCAACAAGCAAACGGTGAAGCAGTGCGGCTGCACCGAGGTCTACAGGGACTGTCTGCACACCTTCTTGCCTGCACTGAGCTGCCCCGTCCAGCGTGGGGTGCTGCGCAGCTCCGTGCGCTCCTTCCTGCACAGGATGATCATCTGCCTCGAGGAGGAGGTGCTGCCCTTCATCCCCGCAGCCTCCGAGCACATGCTGAAGGACTGCGAGGCCAAAGACCTGCAGGAGTTCATCCCGCTCATCAGCCAGATCACCGCCAAGTTCAAGGTACGCAGGAGCGCACACACACCACTTCAAGGACTTCCTAGAGCCTCATTAATGGCTTCTCCTCTCGTTGCCATGGCAGCGGCAGGTGTCCCCCTTCCTGCAGCAGGTCTTCATGCCCCTGGTGCTCGCTATCTTCGAGGTTCTGTCTCGGCCGGCGGAGGAAAATGACCAGACGGCGGCACTGGAGAATCAGATGCTGAGGAGGAGCTACTTCTGCTTCATCCAGGCCATCACAGGAAGCGGGATGAACGAGGTGATGGCGAATCAGGGTGAGCGGCGAGGAAGATGAGGGTCAACCTGAAGACTTTGGGCTGATCTGAGGAAAGAAACGATACAGATGTTAGCTGATCATGTGACCCCTGTGCTGGTTTCCAGGAGCAGAAAACATCGAGCGGATCTTGTTCACCATCATCCAGGGCGCCGTGGATTTCCCCGACCCCATCGCCCAGAAGACCTGCTTCATCATCCTGTCCAAGCTGGTAGAGCTGTGGGGTGAGTCCCAGACCTTTTCCTCCTCTTTCCCCTCTCTGATCTTCTCCTGACGCTCTGATCCCACCTGCAGGAGGTAAAGACGGCATGGTGGGCTTCCCCGACTTCATCTACAAACACATCGTGCCGGCGTGCTTCGTGGCTCCTCTCAAACCCACCTTCGACCTGTCAGACGCTCAGACGGTTCTGGTGAGTTTCTGGACCCGAGTTCAGCTGATAACACCCCATTTTTCCAGTTTTTCTGAGTCAGACCGTCTCTGTTTTCCAGACGATGTCGGAGTGCGCGCTCACGCTGAAAATGATTCATCTCAAACGGGTAAAAACAGCTTCAGTTTGGTCGGTTTGTCCGTTCCTCTGCTGTTTATCCTGCTGAACGTCTCATTTCTGCTTCAGGGTCCAGAGTTCATCCAATTCCTCCAGCAGGAGTATCTGCCGTCCCTGCAGGTGTCACCAGAAATCGCCCAGGTAACGCCCACCTGAGCCTCAGACACAAAGACGAGTCTGTCCTCCATTTTTATTCACTCATGTGTTTTTTGTTTTAACTCAAACGGGTCCAAACCAACTTTATTTCTAAAACACTGAACATCAGAATAAAAGGTTTAAAATATATAAAAGTAAAAAAACTAATAAAAATGAGATTTGTTAGAATAAAATCAACATAATCAGTTTTTTTCCCATCACGTTCAGAAAAATCTAGAAGATTCAGAAACTTTTAAATCTGATCAGGAATTTCTGGAAAAAAAAAAAAAATTTAATCTTGAATAAATTAATGTTAGATTTACTCTGTTTTATTTTTCATTTGTTAAGGTTCTTTTTTTTTATTTTGTTTGTTTATTTTTCAGTAAAACCCATAAATACTTTTATTAAAGTATGGAAAATATTTTTAAAGAACATATTGAAAGATATTTAAATTAATTTAGAACATTTTTGATGAAGAAGTTATGTGAAAAAGTGTTTAAACTATTCACTTTTTAAGAATAATTGATAAATTTTTTCTCTAATAAATGACTACTTCTACATTATCATCTTTTCCATTTTTATATAAATTTACCATTTATTTAATTTATTTAGAAAATTCCAATTTTATTTGTTTAAATTAATATATTTTTTCAATATTTTATATTTGTTAAAAAAATGTTTCTTTATTAAAATTTTGAGTTTTTCCAAAACTCCAGTCCGCTGTAAGTACAGACAACATCCGGCAAACAGGACCTCAGCAAGAACAACAGAGCAGCACGGAGAACAGAACCCGACAATAAATTAAAATAAAATGATTACAAATAAAATAAAATGAATAAACACACATTTATCTTTGTGAGACTTAAAGTGTTCCTCACTCAGCGAGTCAGGATCCCAGGCCCCCCACTCTAACTGTTTGGCTGCTGCTTTTCTTTGGTAAGATAAGGATTCAGCTTCCTGTGAAAACACTCCACTTTATTCAGTAGCCTGTATGAAAGGGGTTCTAGTGCGGGCAGCCTCCTGAGTTGGTTTTACCAAAGAGTACCAGGCGGTGTGGAGGGGGCCCTCCACTGGGAAATGATGAGTTTACACCTCAGAGCAGGACGATTGCCCCCCTAGAATGACAGGGGAAAGGGGGAATATGTTGCTGTGGAACCGATTTGACAAATTCATGAATCTCAGTTAAAAAAATTTGGGATTTTGGAACAAATCAATTGGGTCAAAGTTCCCACCCACTCTGACATCTCCAGCGTTTGGGGGTCTGGATGAGGTTCGCCCTGGATCATCTGTGGGATGACCAGTAAATTCTGTGTAGTAATTTGAAGTGATTAAGTCTTGTTCTCAGTTCCCCAGACATTTGTTTTAATATTCTCTAGGATTGTGGCCCATTCCTGATCCGTAAAGGACAAAAGGTAACGCACTGCAGTAGCGGTAACAGCGTTATAATGGTGGGGAGAGAAATCAAAAAGATCGCCGTTAGTAACGCCGTTATTTTCTCCGTCACTGGTTGTTTGCAGAAACTTTTCCTATAGTCATCTTTTTTATGTGTGTGTTTTATTTATTTATTTTTTTCCGGACAGTTAGAGGCCGAAAATAACCGTTATTGCTTCTTCCTGTTCATCCGCCTTGTTTGTTTACACTGAAGTCTCGTTTGACTACATGAGATTTGGGATATTGAGCATGAAGAACCTGATACTCTCCTGAAGGATGGGTTAGTGTTTGGTCTGTGCACTACAGAGCACACCACACACTCTTTAATTAATTTTCAAGTCTTGAAACATTTTTTCTGCACTCCTATTTTCATCAGCTTTTATCTGAATTTATTACATTTATCATCATAACTATTATATTATTAGAATTTTGTTTGTGTTTTTAAAAAAATTACAATTAAAGGAAGTTATTGTACTCTTAGTTCATGTCTGTGACATGTTGGAGGGATGAAATGTCGGGTTTGAGCTGTTTTACTGCCTCTCTTTGATGCTCCGTGTTTCTTCTTCAACCAGGAGTTGTGTCAGGTGCTTCAACAGCCAGATGTCAAAGTCCTAAAAAACTACATAAAGGTAGGAGATTTTTCTCTCCGTAGTGAGTCCTTGTCCTTCAGCTCGCTGTTAAACCACGGTTCCTTCCTTCTGCAGGCGTTTTTTCAGAGAGCAAAGCTGTAGGAGATCAAACTGCAGGTTGACCGGGACTGAAAGGACTCTTCAAAGGAAGTGGTTAAAAAAGGAACTTAGCATAAAGCTGCTTTTGCACGTAACAAAGCCCCGTGTGTGTGTTGGGAGTCGAGAATGGGAGAGCTGGGAAATCCTCCGGCTTCAGCCGGCGTGAAACGATGAGCTGTCCGGGAAAAGGAGCCGGACCCGTTGTGGTGAAGAAAGGGCTTTTGGAAACAAACTGAGGTCAGTCGGAGAGGATGCTGCCGACGTAATCATCATCATCACCTGAACTCCTGAACAGAAAGATGGATTTACTCCAGTCAGACACATTAGAAACCACATCTCAACTCCAGCTAGGTGGAAGTTTTTTTGTTTTTGTGCCGTTTGCTGCCAGAGAACAGAAAAAGGGCCGAACTGTCATTTCATGTCAAAGGTGGCGTAGAATAGCTTTGTGCTGACATGTGGTGGAAGAAGTGCTCGATTTAAAGTTTGAAGTGAAGCGTTTCAGCCCATTTCTGAGCATCTGCCTTCCTCAGACTCCTCAGTTTAATAATTATCAGAAATATCTCCATCAGAAATGGGTGGAGCTCCATCAGCTGCTTGTGGAGTTTATGATAAAACTCCTCTGAGTATTACTGTTTCCTGGACGTGTCACTAATAATAACTTCAGATGGAAATGAAAATAAAATGGAGGAACAAAGTGTAAATAAGAGGAAAAGATGTTAAAATGTAAATAAAGTTCCTAGCTTTAGTTTTTTTAAAACATTCATTCCCATCTGAAAACCTTATTTGGAAGCCCGTTTGTGCCATGAGAATAGAAAATATTGGGAAGTGTAGAAGATGAATATCTGAACGGTGAAATAAATCAAATCTTGGACTTGTCTGTTTGATTTGCTGGTGTTGAAATGGGAAGACTTTTTTATTTAAGCCTTAAAATTGTTGAAGTAAACAATCAGAATTGAATAATTTTGATTTAGTATTTTTCCTTTCAAAGTTCTTTAAAGTGTTGAGTTAGACTTCATATTTATTACTAGTAAAAATTTAGTTTTCTATGATTTTCATGAATTAGAAGTGGAAAATTTAGATTACAATATTTAACGTTTTCATTGAAGTCAGATGTCATCAAAACATCTTGGTTAATGATTTCTGATATTGACACTTGTTTAGTACAATTTTTGTCTTTTTTTTGATAAACAATTTTGACGTGAAACTAAACTCTTAGATTTTTTGTTTCATTGCCATTATTTTTGTTTAAATTACTGATTGTACCGTTTGCTGTTGATTCTGAGTTAATTAGTTAAATTTCTTGAGTATTGGTTAAGAAGTGCGGACCTTTAAATGTACTTATTTTGACTGAAAATGCTGTCATTTTGAGTTTTCCTAGTTTTTTTGCTAATTTATTTTACTTTGGTTCTAAAAGTATAAATTAATTTTTTCAGGTATTATCTTATAAATATGGCTTGGATTTTTTTTAATATAGTGTTGGTAATTATTTATTTTTATAGCTTTTAAAACTTTGTTTCCCAGCATTAAATGGAAAAAAAAAATTATTCAATCATAACAAAAAAATTTAAACACTTGTAATTCTTATTTAAATACGTGGAAAGGTTAACATTTTTATTTTAACTCATCATATATATATATATATATATATATATATATATATATATATATATATATATATATATATATATATATATATATATATATATATATATATATATATATATATATAGTCACCCTTTCAATAATTCTTTTTCTTGGCATTGATGGGCTTCCGTAGTGAAAACAAATTTGTTCACAGGGATCATTCATGTACAGCTTGTGTAAAAAAAACAAAACACGAATGTACCAGTTTACATCTAAGAGTTTTATATTAAAGTGATGATCCACGAACTGATTATGCAACGCTCAATGAGCTCAGTACTGTGAAGGAGCTGCCAAACAGTTGAAACAATCAGCGAGAGAAGAAGAAAACCAACTAACACATCCACTTCTAACCATCAGCTGTTCTGCAACACTGCATGTTGTTTTTCTCACTTGGAGAAAATATGTTACCCGTTTATGGTCAGTGTATTCTTTGTGATTTAATTAATTTGCCTTCAGTTTCTATTTTGGCTTTAAATTCCCTGTTTTTCCTGAGATGTTGCCTTTGGAAAACCTCCGGTGGAAGTGCCTGAATGTCTTGTTTTCAGTTTAAAGAAAAGTCTTATAGGCATATAGTTTGAATAAAGCTAGTATAATTAAATATTATTAAATATATAGTTTTTTCATTGTAAACAAGTCATATGAGATCATGGAGTTTTGGAAAGCAATCTAAGCAACTATACTGTGAAATATAAATTTTAAAAACTCCGACATGAGGATGAAAATAACTGCAATAGCTGCAACAAATAATAGTAAAGAAAAGTTTGACCAACACTATTTTTTTAAATGGAAATGGAAAATTCCTTTTAAAGGTAATTCATCAGTGGATAAAAGTTATGTAATATTTGATCGAGTTGCTCATTGAGCTGTTTAGTTGCACAATTTGGCAATGAAGCAAAATATGACCAGGTTAATTAAGTTTTTCCCTTAACGATAAATATATTTATTAAACGTTCATGTCTTCAGGTGAAGTAGATCCTTATGAACCCTAAATAGTTCATTTAATTCCAGTATTTGAGAATTCTGTGATTATTTTGGATATAAACCTCAGTGTTAGCCTAAATTTGAATCCATGACTTGGCAGTTTGTCTATTGTTAATATTTAAGTTAAAACTCCCTGAGAAATGTTTGAGCAGGGCGCTTCTATTTTCTGTATATCCATGAGTTTTGACTTATTTTATTCGAGCTGGATGAAAATATGGTTCTGCCACTGTTCATTTTTAGCTTAGCTAAACTGAAAAAAGTGAAGGAAAACGCTTGCTTGTGTAATCTGAAAACATTCGGTAATCGTGAGATAATTTGGCTCTTCATTAGATTTGTATTTGTGTAGTAATTAAAATGTACTACCCAATATGAGCTTTCAATGAACACGTGTTTAGCCTAGCTTAGCCCAAGGAAGAAAGGGAAATTGACTTGCATGTTTTCTTCTGCCAAGCACTATTAATAACCCCTTAACCCACGGTATGACCTTTATATATATATATATATATATGTATATATATATATATATATATATTCTTTTTTTCTCCATTTCTTTGCTAGCAGCTTTAGAGTGCTTCAGGTTTTGTGCTAAGCTAGGCTAAATTGAGCTGTTAGCTGTGAAATGTTTCAGATTAACTCTGATTAGATCGTTTTTTTAAGGCTCTACTACTTCCTGTTACAAACAACAAATTACATTTATGTTTAATTAAAAGAGGAATTTTGTACAGACATGGCAATAAATTTAGTTCAGGTTAAAGACATGAGATGCTGCTAACAGAAGCGGCTCAAAACGCTCAAGGCGTTGACAAATCAAAGATGGATTTTAAGGAATTAATCTTTAACAGGGAATCTATGAAGCTGTAAATGAGCTCAAAAAGTCATTTTAATCATGAATGCTGGGAAGCAAGTGGCCCAATTATTATTCATCTGTATGTAAAACTTTTTTTTCCCTTGTTTCAACTGTTGCTAAACCAATCTCATCTTTCTTAAAGGACACACATGCCTGCAACACATCTTTCTCTTTGTCAATAAAGATGAATTCCCCCCAAACTTTCACTGACCCTTGCTATCTGTTTGAAAAAAACACACACACAAATATTTTTAAACAATCCTTTCAGTGACAGCTGAGAGCTTCCATAAAAATGTACAGCATGTGTTTTACAGATTTTTTTTCTTTATTCTATTTTTCTTTGGTCACTCTTTTCTTTAGCACAGTGTTCAGTCCATTATTTTTGAGAATGAAAAACGCTCATAAAAAGTCATTTAAACGTAAATCTGGTAAAAATAAGTTCATCAAACCAGAGCTTGACTCTTCTCATCTGAACGCATTCACTGAAATATGGAGATTGTTACAAAAATATTAATTATTAATGTTGACAAAGTTTGGATAGTTTTTACATACGAGACCATTTTTGTGACATCGTTTAAAACCAGCAATGCAACCCAGTATCAGCATTTCATTTACCCAGTCAAGTCCAGTCTGATCTAATTAACATCTTTCTTAATTATCAGATAAATTTCCCCAAGAAATGCCCTTAGGTTTTTTTTTATTGTTTCTGTTTGAACCAATAGTGATTATACCATTCATTGTTTTAAAAGAAAAAAAAATAAGACAAAGTCCTGTTTACACAGTTTTATTTATAATTTTCCCATTTCAACAGGAAAAACAGTTCATCTGGATTATTGCTGCATATTTTATAAATTACAAGCAGCTGATGGTAAAATTAAACATCAAACGGCACTTCGATCAGCTGCACAGAGCAGAAAACAGGAAGTGATGTCAGCCCCGATTTAAATCTATGCACTTTAATGTGTACGTGCTGACAGTCTTTTTAAACACAAATCAAGCTGCTCCAATCAGAAAGCCTTGTGCTCAACAGAAATTCATTTTTCAAACACAAAAAAAAGCCCAAACTGAAGCGACGTCTTCTCCTGGTCTGTCTCGTCTTCGCGTCTTTTTGTCCGTCTTTTCGTGGAAACTGTCTCTGAATGTGTAGTGGAGCTGTTTCAGCCTTTAATCACAGCGATCGGCCGCAGTTTTATGGCTTTCTTGCTGATTCCCGCATCATGACACGTGTTGACGACATCCGTCACGTTTTTGTACGATTCCGGAGCCTGAAGGGAAAACGGATAGACACAGGTTTGATGCCTCATCCATTTTTCTACCATACAGATGGTGTTCGCATAGCTCTGCCTGCAAGCACCATCCTCACCTCCTCCATCACCAGTTTGGGTGAAGCCACTCGGATGGCGATGCCCATGTCAGCCAGTTTGTCCAGGACGTCCTGGAAGTCCAGGTTCCTACGGGACTTTGCACGAGACAGAGCGCGACCCTGAAAGAGTGAACAGGAAGTAGTTTCATGAGGTGAATAAAACTGTGTCTAAAGTTTTGGATGCGTTTAGTTGGGCTTGTACCGCTCCGTGGCAGGTGGTGCCGAAGGTTTCCGTCATTCCCTGTTCCGTCCCTGTGAGGACGTAGCTGCAGGTTCCCATCGTCCCTCCGATCAGCACTGGCTGACCCGTCAGCTGGAACAAAAACAAGCAAAAAACAACAGATGACTGGAAGCACTTCTAGGTCCTTGTGTTGATCTGTCCAGGTGTTTATTTGATCCTTCAGGTGAGTTGACTTTGTTTTAACTTAATACTTAATAGACTGTTGGATCCATTTAATTTGAATCAGGTGTGTTGGAGCAGGAAATACCTACAACCTGCAGCACTGCGGCCCTTTAGGACAGTGGTTCTCAAACTTTTTGAGCCATAATCCCCAAGACAACTTAAGTTGGTGTTGACGGCTCCACCATCCCCATGTGACAACTTAGTGGTTAACTGTGCGATTTATCAGATGGGCCATGCTGCAGCATCCTATAAATATTAGGTCAGAATCTTTCACATGCTGGTCTAACTCAGCATGCGAAAGAAAAAAAAAACACATAACAGAGGACCCTGTCTGGATCTGGTCGTCTCTAAAGATCTGAATATTTCCAAGGTTGTGGTGATGGATGTTGCTCTGTCTGATCATTCCTGTCTTTTCTTTGAGATGCTGTTATTGTCAACAAAAAGCCCAAACAGAGGTCTTCAAGAAAAGGTACATTGGTGAAATGTTTCTACCAGCTTCCTCTCCATCACCCCCTCCCCTGGCCTTCAGCTGATGAGCTTATGGATCATTTCAATGGTAAAATTACAGCATTATTGATGTCATTGCTCCCACCAAGGTGGAAGTGATCGCTGCCAAAAAGAGAGCTCCATGGAAAATGCCACGCTGGTAAGAGCTGGAAAACCAGAATGTGGAAAAGCTGAACACAGGTGGTGGAAACAAAGCAGCAGGTTCACTATTAGATCTATAAAGAGAGACTGAGAGTTTCTAATCTGGAGCTGAGAGATGCAGACCATCCTTCTTTCTGACATCATTGCTAAGAACAGCAATAAAGCTCGAGCCTTGTTTGTTACTGTTAACAGGCTAACTGATCCTCCTGGGTCAGTAACCCCAGAACTTCTGTCCAACTGGGCCTGGAATGAGTTTGTTTCTTTCTTTACTGACAAAATTCAGAAAACCAGGCAGCCAGTCAGTCAGGGCTTCCATGCCAGGGGAGGACATATTTCCCTGTGTCCACTCAGAGACATGAACACCAGGACATTTTTCTCCAGTCAGTCCTAAAAACCTGGCTGAGGTCCTCATCATCTGAAAACCACCACTTGCTGTCTTGACGCCCTGCCAACCGTGTTTTTTATGAATGTTTCAGGATGCATGGCATTAGATATCTTCCAGATTGTAAGCACGTCTCTGCTTTCAGGCGTCTTCCCTCAGACTCTAAAAACAGCCATCATCAAGCTACTACTGAAAAGAAAAAACCTGGACTCGTCCCTCATGAGCAGCTACAGGCTGATATCAAACCTCCCCTATCTTAGTCAGATTCTAGATAAAGCTGTCTTCCAGCAGCTACACAACTTTCTGACACTAAATAACTGTTCTGATGTCGACCAGTCAGGTTTTCAGCCACACCACAGTTCTGAGATGCTCTAGTTAAGGTCTTTAATGACATCCGCCTGAGCACAGATAGCAGGACCATTTCAGTCCTGGTACTGCTGGATCTCAGTGCTGCATTTGACTTCGTCGACCAGAACATCTCACTACACCAGCTGAAAAACTGGGCTGGACTTTCTGGCACTGCAGTTAACTTGTTTGAGTCCTATTTAAAAGACAGGGACTACTTTGTGTCTATAGGTAACTATAAATCTGAGTGAACCAAATTAACCTGTGGAGTTCCCCAAGGTTCCATCCTGGGGCTACTGCTGTTCAACATCTACATGCTGCCACTCGCTCACATTATGGAAACAACTAAACATGTTACCACAGTTATGCTGATGATACACACATCTACATAACCATCTCACCAGGAGACTACAGTCTGATCCAGACTCTGATCAACTGCATGGATCAGATTAAAGATCGGATGGGCCAGAACTTCCTTCAGTTAAATGAGGACAAAACTGAAATAATAGTTTTTGGAGCCAAAGGAAGAAAGATTAAAAGTCAGTTCTCAGATTCAAACAGCAAAGTTCAAAACTACCAACCAAGCCAGAAACCTGGGATTAGTCCTGGACTCAGACCTGGGAGTAGTCCTGGATTCAGACCTGGGAGTAGTCCTTGGACTCAGACCTGGGAGTAGTCCTTGGACTCAGACCTGGGAGTAGTCCTTGGACTCAGACCTGGGAGTAGTCCTTGGACTCAGACCTTGATTTTAGCAGTTATATTAAGACAGTTGTGAAGTCTGCCTGATATCACTTAAAGAACATCTGGAGGATTAAAGGACTGATGACTCAGCAGGATTTAGGAAAACTGGTCCATGTATTTATCTTTAGTAGACTGGACTACTGTAATGCTGTCCTCACAGGTCTCCCTAAAAAGTCCATCAGACACCTGCAGTTAGTCTAGAACACTGCTGCTCCAGTCCTCACTAAGACCAGGAAAGTAGATCCTAGAACTCCAGTACTCACTAAGACCTGGAAAGTAGGTCCTAGAACTCCAGTCTTCACTAAGACCAGGAAACTAGGTCCTAGAACTCCAGTCCTCGGATCTTTACTCTGACTTCCTGCTGTTAGTTTACAAAGACCTGAATGGTTTAGGACCAGAATCCATTCAGGAAGGATCTGCTGGTTCCTGATGAACCAACCGGATCCTTCAGGTCATCAGTGCCAGGTCTACTTTCTGTTCCCAGAGTCAGAACTGAACGTGGAGAGGCAGCGTTCAACTTTTATGCTCCTCACATGTGGAACAAACTCCCAGAAACTGTAGGTCTGCTGACTCAGCAGTTTTAAATCAGGGTTAAAAACTTTTCTGTTTGCTGCCTTTTATCAGAACTGCTGTTAAATCTCCACACTGGAACTTTATTTCTGGCTTTTTAGCTATTTTTCAGTTTCTATTTAATTTCTATTATTTCTTTTCAAAGTTTGTTTTCAATGCACTTGTTATTGCTTCCTGCACTTCGCTGTAATGCTTTAATGTTTTATATAAAAGTACTATGAACTGTCTTCTACATGAAATGTGCTATAAATAAACTTGGCTATAAATGAGGATAAAGTGGTTTTTGGTCATTCACCGCTGTGACAAAGCACCTACATGCCCCAAATCAGCTTCTCTCGAGAAAACGTCAAATTCAGATTTCTAATATGGCATGTGTACTAACTTCTTTGTTTATGCTTTAAAAACTTAAGGTGCTAATTTCTGATATTTATCTCTTCATTAATGGTTTAATTCTGACAGCACTGGTAAAAATCCCAAACTTATTTGAGAAATAAATCTTTTACAATAATGTGGTGACCCTCTGAAATTATCTCGCAACCCCTATGGGGGTCCCAACCCCCAGTCTGAGAAGCATCAGGATGTTTGCTATGGTTCATACACCTGTGTTTAATCTCACTAATAAGCTGGAACACACACATGGGCACCTGACAGGTTAACTGCTTGTTTTGTTATTTTTTTATCTTCACCAGCCTGTAGAAGCTGGAGCTTTTAATCCCAGTTACCATGGAGACATGATGTTTCTCAGCTGTCAGATTGGGAGGTAAAATGATGTAAAATGAATGTATGAGTAGATATAGCAGCATAAAGGTCGACCAGAAGAAGAAAGCAGAATTTATTACTAACAGAACTTTGTAGAAATAACACACAGATCAACAGTGACCAAACCTTTTCTCATCTCATCGTTCTCTCAAGTCTTGGCTTTCAGGAGAAAAAATATTGTTATTGAAACAAACACACAACAGAAACTATTTCCATGTTTCCACTTTTTCCTCATTTCCAGTTATTCCTGCTACTATTAACCTGCTATCCTCACTAAACCAACTCCAGCTCAGCTGCTTTGTGGCGCCACCGTGCATCAGAAACGTCTTCTTGGCTTTATTCCAGCCATAGAGGAGCATTATTTTTCTTCTTTTCACACACACACACATAGAACTTTCTGCTCACTGGTTGATCTTTGGCTGCTCCTGATTGGACGTTACCGTCAATCTAAGCTCTCTCTCAAAAAAAAAAAAAAAAGGGGGAGAAAACAACCAAAAAAAGATTTCCTTCTTTCCTTGTTTCTTAAATTATGATTTTATATATCCTAAAAATATTGTGTCTATTGGTATCTAATGATTTTCTTAAAATAACTGAATGACTTAAGAGTGTCTGGTCATTTTAGGCTATTTTCTCCTGCATCAAGTTAAACCAGCTCAGATGTCCGGCAGAGTTCAGTCTGACTGAACGTCCGATGCCGCCTTACCTGGTAGTCCACCGGGATCAGCGGGTGGTGCGGGGGGAAGGCTCGGGTGGATCCTTTTCGGTGAACCAGCAGTGTCCGCTGCTTCCCGTCCAGCATGTGCTCTTCAACCTTGGCGATGTTGTGAGAAACATCGTAGATGACGTGCATGTCCAGGTCATCCGGCGTGGTGCCGAACACTTTGGAGAAGGCCTGAAAGATGAGATGAAGGTTTGGGACTTCATCACTTTCTAAACATGACTTTTTGGTCTGACTTTTGTTAACTTCAATGAAACCCAGCGTGTAATACAGCACTAGTGTGAACATGGATAGGAAGTACTGGTCCGCCTTCACCTGCCAAAGACGTCTCACGCTTGAGAAACAGCTTTCTCTCGTGTAAAAACTTTGACAGAAGTAAACCTGGAGCTGGACGGGTGGTGTCAGGTATGCATACCTGTCTGGTGAGGAAGGTCATGGACGAGCGGTTGACCCAGGCGTAGTTTCCTGCAGCAGCCATGCCCTTCAGGTAGTCCTGGCCCTCCTGTGAGGTGATGCGAGCGCAGGCCAGCTGGCGGTCATTCACCGTGATCTTATCGCGCTTCATTGCCTTCTCCATGGCAACCAGAGCATCTGTAAACAACAACAAGTTTTATTAGGATCCGTTTTACGTTTTTATATCTGATCATGTTCAAGCTAAGACTTTTTCTGTTTCAGACCAGTATAATCCGATGAACTGGACTGAATTCTTTGTACAATAAGGTGAAAGTTCATCTCGTGGATGATCTTTGGAGTGAACGCGTGGTTAGGGCGGTTCCTACCTGTGGCGACCTGATGCCCGAGGCCTCTGCTGCCGCTGTGGATCATCACGCACACCTGGCCTTTGTGGTCGATGCCCATCTTCTTGGCGGCATAGTCATTATAGATCTCATCCACCACCTGTATCTCAGCGTAGTGGTTTCCTGCTCCCAGAGTTCCCAGCTTCAACACAAAAACACAGGAGTCATTTCTGGATTCTATCCCAGTCTGTCTTCACCTGTGAGGGGCAGGGCTTCTGGGTTACCTGTGGCAGGCCTCTCTTCTTGGCCTTGGATGACACCTTGTTGGGGTCGGCCTGCAGCATCCGACCGTACTCCTCGCAGTGCTCCTTATCCTCCGCCCAGGCATAGCCCTCCCTCAGGGACCAGTCCACCCCCATCTCCAGCGCCTCCTCCAGGTCTCTGAGCACACACAGGTGAGACAGATGAGACAGAGAGGTGGAGGAGGTCAGAGTTGTGACCTTTTGCTCCGTCCTGATGGACCCTGCTTACTTCGCTCCCATCGGGATGACTCCTTTGGAACCAACTCCAACTGGGATGTGGTCGAACAGCGACTGGGCCAGCTGCTCCTTCACCGGCTGGACGTCCCTCTCATCCAGGTTTGTCCTCAGCAGGCGGACGCCACAGTTTATATCGAAACCCACACCGCCTTAAACACACCAGGACACTAATTCTTCTATTCTTTTTTTTAAACCAAAAGGTGAATTAGTGGTTAAAAACATTGAAAGCTGAGACATTTCTTACCTGGAGACACAACAGCATCCGGGTCGTTCATGTCAAAGGCTGCCATGTTTCCGATAGCAAACCCATACCCAGAGTGGACATCTGGAAGACCGATGGACCTCTGTGGACACAAAACACAATGTTAACATGGATGATTGTCCTCACACCTCTAAAAGTCCATCTGAAACATTCCCACTCACGTGTACGATTCCAGGCAGCGCTGCCACGTTGCCGATCTGTTTCATGGCTGGCAGGAAGCCCCCCACACCTGAGGAAGACACACAGAACAGGTGAGTCCCTGAATGTGTGGCAGACGGTGGGGATGATGTCAGTGGGCCAGCTCACCTCCTCCTCGACAGGCGTTACGAAGCTCCTCGAACATCAGCTTCTCCAGGGATTCGTTTACGTAGAAGTTTCCTTCAACCTGATAGAAAAGTTCAAACATGAGGCGCAAAGTTTCCAACTGGAGCATTTCAGACTCTGGGAGACAGAATTTCACAGGATGAATAACGTTTAAAAGCTGAGGCACCGACAGAAAATCCATTTTAAATATCATGGTGTTCGGTTTGGATAAAACGAAGCAAAAATATTCTGTGTTTTTGTCTCATCTGCTTCATTTCAGTCTGTATTTATTCATTTTTATATTTCAGTATGCAGCATAGTCCAGTAGAAGCTCTGATGGAGCAACTTAAGAAGAAATACTGATGATCCGGTCCAAAACCGCAGGTTAAAAACATAGTTCCTCAAAGAAAGATGGAAAGGTCTAAGCAGCACACCGTGATCTTTGATTTTTCAGATGGATCTGAATCTAGAACCACGTGAACAGGGATTACTGTGGAAATCTTCATCAGCTTCTACATTACAGTCACTTCAGACTTCACTGAAGTGACATCTTCAGTGAAGTCTGAAGTGACAGAAAAGAACCCGGTTAACCTGGTCCTGAGTTCCAGTGGCGGCGTAGACGTGTGTATGCGTGTGTGTTTTTTTGGTAATTACACCAGCTGTGATTCTTTGTGAATATTCGCATTTCCTTGGGCTTCTTTTTTTAAACTATATATCAGTGATTGTTACTTTATCGAGCCTCGTGCAACATGTCTAATTTCGGTTGCAGTTTATTATTATTCTTATTTAATAACTGTAGTCGTAGAAAGTGCCCTCTTTGGTTTATTTTAAACCACCATTACTCTGCAGTATGTCCTAAATGCCTGTAGCCCTGTCTGACTGCGCTAGAACCTAATAAGCTAGCCGGTTAGCATAATCTCACCTGCATGTTGGGAACGAAGCCCTTTTTAATCCTCCAGCAGTTACTGCTGATTTTATCCAGATACTGCAGCTCATCGTTGTAGCTTCTGCTCATTGTTCTGATCCAAACTGACAGCAGGTGACAGATTTCTGTGTTTTAAGGCTGCGATTCAGCGCCTGTTTGACGCCACGCAGCAGAACTCACAGCGCTACGGAAGCCTGTAAGACGTGAACCCTTGTTTCCAATATTGACGCAAAAAAGGAAAACCTTTACATTTAAAATATTTTTGGGGAAAAACCATCTGATGTTAACATTTTATTTTATTTTATTTATTTTTCTACTTAATGCATGTAAGCACCAATGAAGCATTACATTGCTCGCTTGCCGTATTTGTAGCTTTTTATTTTGGTACGTTGACCAAATTCCAGAAATACGTTGACTAGCCTTTGATAATTTGTTTTGAAAATCCTGGGCGGAAGTTCTATGTTGTGTCGCTGTAATTCACAACTGCAGGTTTGTGTTTACAGAAAAACGTCATGAAATGGGCAAAAAAATCTTCAAGTTTGTCCGTCATGTTGTTGTTTTGTGTTAGACTTTGAAGCGTTTGGTTTGGTCTATCAAGTACTAAAAATGCTAGCTTAAAAAGCTGACTAATCAGGTTAGTTAGCATCACTTAGCAGTGTCCACTGTTACGCAGCAACTTTAGTTAGCTAACGTCCTGAAAAGAAAGCGACTGCACTTGTGAAATGTTTTTCTGTTGACTTCAGTTATTTAACTTTATGTAGCTAAGGTATTGGGTGGATTTCATTCTGTATAAATGTTGTTTTAAAATATTATTTAACTATAATTGGTGTTAATGTTAAAATAATTTAATAAGAGTTTTGGATAATTTCTTGTAAATTCAGTTATATATGCTAACAAGAAATTCTTTTATTGTTAATCTCAAGGCGGAATGTTAACGACTAAAAAACTTAAATTATAAGATTTCGTAAAAGATTTAGTTGTGAAATCAATTATATAAACGACTAAATGTATTAAACGTTCAAGGTAATGGGGGTGAAACATGGCCATCAAATTCCTTTAACTTTTTATCAAATGTTAACCTGAAATCTAAGATTTAACCACAGGCGATGTGGTGCTGATACAAATAATGGACAGAAGCGATGGGTTCTGGGTAATTTGGGGACCATTGTAGAAAAAAAAACCCCAGCAAAATCATGCTTCATGATGAATAAATGCTGAACATACACCTGTTATATTGAACAAACATTTGAGCATTTAAGCCGTTACTGATGTTTAGAGAATTAAATGAAGACTGAATGGAGTTTGGTGGAAAAGTGCCTAAAGCTGAATCCAGAACTTTATTCAGCAACATCACTTCCTGTTTATGTGATAAGAGGTCATGTGATCATGAGGAACGTTGATGTGTTTTGGTCCTCAGCATGAAGCTGCGAGTTCGGATCAACCGGCAGACCAGCAAGGTGGAGCTGGTGTCAGAAGAACCCAGTCTGACTGAACTCAAAGATCTCATCAAGCAGATGCTGCTGTCCTCTCATGGACTCAGGTCAGTTTTAATCATGATTCCTTGTCCCAGCTTGGACCGAGGACCTGGTCCACATCGAGGTGAAGCTTCATGTTCATCTCCTTCCTTCCAGTGCCAACACAGACTTCAGTTTGTCTCTGAACGGGTCGGAGCTCCTGTCAGACTTGGATCAGACTCTGGCATCTTGTGGCATCATCTCAGGTGATCTGATCTGTGTCCTGCTTCCACAGCCTCTGGCCGCTGCAGTTGCACCCTCAGACCCGACCATCAACTCCACCAACACAACCACTAACAGTCAGCAGACTGCCAGCCAAACCACTGGTCAGGTGAGCTCAGAGGACAAGTGCATTTTACATCCGAAAGTCTATAAACCGCTCTGACTTTCATGCTGGAGAGAGCTCATAATGATGGATGGTCCTGAGGTACATAAAACCATCATCCACCTGAGTCCTTCCGACAAATTTTAATAATAAATCAGGATGAAAATAAAAGAACAGATACAATGAAAGATGACGTATGACCTCAGACCGAGATCACCAAGACACAGAAGTTGTCCAAAACACTCAAGCTGCATGTGGGTGGTGAAGCATCAGGCAGAATAAACTGGCTCATTAACATCACCAGAAAACCAGAGCAGCCTCCATCAAACTTACCCCAAGTGTTTGAGCTGCACCTATAGGCTGTCCTGGAGAAAATCTGTGGGAGCAAAAATCAATCATTGTAGAGAAAACTACAAACTAAACAGACTGTTGTGTATTAAAAAAACAACAACACAAAAATCTTAATGCTTATGGCTGATTAAGCAGCCGGCTCATAAACAGAAGCTACACCTCCTCAATGCTGCAAGCTCAGGTTCAAATCTTGGTCTGCAGGTCACCCCCTCCGTCTCTGACCTTCTTTCATGTCAAGCAGCTGTCCAATAAAGACCTCTAGAGGCAAAAAAGTCTTAAAATAAATCAGATATGTTTCCAATGAAGTTGCAGTTTTATACACCCACCACATGATTAGATACATTCCCCTGGAAAAGATGAGGTCACAAAATAAAACGTAAACTTTAGGAGCAAAGAAATGTAAAACTTGTGAATTTGGGAAAAGTTCAAATGGATTTCAAAGGAAACATTAAAAGGGGTTTTGTTCCAACTTCAGTTTCTATTCTCCAGATGTAACACAACCGACGTCCAGCGGTGTGTATATATATATATATATATATATATATATATATATATATATATAAGTCTCCTGTCTCCTTTATCTAGAATTTTACAGACTGAATTTAATAAAAGCCTGTCAGATTCATATGTTTTAAGAAAAACATAGACAAACCAATTCAATTTAGCTTAATTTAAATATCACCAAATTCACAACAAAGCCATCCTAAGGCACCTTACAGACAGAAGCGATTCAACCCAGTTAAATCCAGTTAAAACAAATCCATCAAACATGTTTTGTGTTGAGATTTAGTGAAGAAACTGTTCAGATTTATGTTCCTACAAGCAAAGTGAAACTGCTTCATCAGCGAAACATTCAGCAGAGTTATTAGATTTCATAAAAACAGTGAGTTTAAACATTTTTGGGTAGTTTGGACTCTGAACTGAAACTTGGTCGTCTCGTCCTCTCCGTCCGTCTGAACTCTTAAACAGATTTAAAGAGATGAAGGTAGATTCATCTAAATGTCTAATTTCATAGTTTTCTGTAGAAAACTGAGAAATTCTTTCCAAACCTTTCTTCTTTAAACAGCTCTTAGATTCTTAGTTTTATTCTCTTTCTGCAAAATTTTGTTATTTTAAGTATATTTTATAGATGATAGAAGAGTTTGGTGAACATGTTTTAGCAGGTCCTGGATCAGCTGATGAGTGGCACCGAGCCCCAACAGACCCCAGAGATGGAGGATTCTGGGCTGCCGCCACCCGTCTGGGAGCCCATGCTGTGCAGCGAGGTGGAGGACGGTCAGGCTCCGCTCTCTCTGGACCTCCTCTATCACACGGCCCGGACCACCAGCCCAAACGACGCCATCATGGTGGCCGCGCACCTCCTCATGCTGGAGACGGGGTTCGCTCCGCAGGTGAGGCTGCAGAACAGCGGTGGAACCGCTGGACGGAAACAGTGGAATCATGTTTGCTTGTGTTCAGGGCTGCGAGGTGAAGGCCGGGGAGATGCCTGCAGGGTGGAGGTCTGCATCCGGAGTCTACAGGCTACAGTACACTCATCCTCTGTGTGAGAACAGCCTGGCCTCGGTGGTGGGCGTCGGCATGGGACCCCTGCTGGTCGTCAACGGTGAGCTCGCCGTATCAGCTTTACATCTGGAAGCCGATCTGCAGGTCAGGTGGAATTTTACTCCTCTTTGACCTCAGCTGTGTTCGCTCTCCTGCAGCGACCCTGAAGGTGACAGAAACCATCGATTCAGTCCAAAAACTGCAGCTGAACGTGTCCAGCTACGTGACCAACGAGTGGCCAGGTAGAGCTGTCATTGGTCGCTTTAAGGCGCCCGGCGTCGGCGCGTCTGTGGTTTACCGTCTGTCTGTTGTTGTTCAGGAGGAAGTGCAGCTGCAGCCTTCAAAGATCTGAAGAAACTGTCTCGGATCTTCAAAGACCAGCTAGCGTACCCGCTGATTGCCGCCGCCAGAGAAGGTAAAGACTACAGAGGCTCTCCAACGTCTTTCATCACATTTTTATTTGTCTTGTTATAGTTTCTTATACAAACTGTTTATAATTCAGAAAAAATATATTTTTATTTTACACTAAAAAGTACAAGTTGGGTTTGTGTTTGTGTTACGTGTTATCACCAAAAACCTTCAGGTAAAAGTTAGGGAAAAGATTCTTAATGATGTTTGGATCCTGAAATTCCAAGAAAAGTTTAAATAAAACCCGACGTAGTTAACAAGTTTAATAATTCTGGTTGTATAGGTAGGTAGGTAGGTAAGTGGGTAGGCAGGTAGGTGGGTAGGTAGGTATGCAGGTAGATGGGTGGGTAGGTAGGTATGTAGGTAGGTGGATAGGTGGGTGGGTGGGTGGATAGGTAGGTGGGTAGGAAGATAGATGGGTAGGTAGGTAGGTGGGCAGGTAGGTATGTAGGTAGATAGGTAGGTAGGTGGGTGGGTGGGTGGATAGGTAGGTGGGTGGGTGGGTGGGTAGATAGGTAGATAGTTGGGTAGGCAGGTATGTAGGTAGGTGGATAGGTAGGTGGGTGGGTGGGTGGATAGATGGGTAGGTAGGTAGGTGGGTAGGTAGGTATGTAGGTAGGTGGGTAGGTAGGTACCTTATTAATCATGTGAGAAAATAATGTAAACATATAGAAATAAAAAATAAATAATATATACAGTGAAAGAAAATGGAATTTAATTTTGGGTTATGATTTCAAAAGTGTGTTTTGTGTCTTCAAATGAAATAAATCCTCTTCTGCTGAAATAACTTTTCTTATTTTAATCAAACAAACTGAATTTCTGCCTGTTTCTACATGTTTTGTTATTTTTTTTTTAATCTTTTTTCCCCTTTATTTTTATATTACAGCCAGTGAACAGAAACGCTTACATCGATTTCAGGCTGTGAATTTGTGGCTCAGTTCTGCGCCTCATCAGATGAAATCATGTGACCAGTCAGGTTGTCTTTTATTTTCCAGCCATGGCTCTGCCGGTGGCGTTCGGCCTGCCGGTTCTTCCTCCGGAGCTCCTCCTCCGAGTCCTCCGGCTGTTGGACGCCCGCTCGGTGGTCAGACTGTCGGCGGCCAGCCGCCACTTCAACACCGCCGCCGCGGACTCCACGCTGTGGAGACACCTGTACCGCCGGGACTTCCCAGGTGAGACCAGGACTCTGACAGTCTTCTAGCTTTATATCAGCAATGAATTAGATTATTTTAGATTAATAAATTTGACTTCAGCTGAAATATTCTGGCTTCAAAGGTTTTTTTTTGTAGTTTTTATTCAATTTTATTTAGTGTTTTACACGTTTTAAAATAAAAAAAAGTTGTTTTTTTATTCTTATGTTTTAAAAAACAGCTTTGAAATAAGAACTTGGATTTTCATGTTTAGGGGCTTTTTAAAGGTTAGACTGGCCCGTTTTAACACAGAGGTCCATTTAAATCAACCTCAGCCAGAAAAGAACCAGTAATATCATCAGCACCATAAAACATCTTCATTTATTCAAATTCAGGTTTGCATATCAACCCCTTAAAATTCAGCCAGCTGGTTTTTAAACAGCTTCTGATTTGTGATTTAATGTGAAGCATTTTCTGACACAACGACCACAGGGACGTTTTCAGGTGTTTACCGGCCAAGTAGATGCAGCTGGTCCATCCTTTAACTTACAGAGAGGTTGGTGTTCACCCGTCTAAGATAAGAGAAATTAACAATTTCATGGTCTACCAACACGTTTCCACATTTTTAGAGGATTTTCATTAAAAAAAAAATCTCAATAACTTATTTAGGAAGATTTGTAAGAGGTCATTGATGAATAAGGCCCTTTATTGTTTGAGCCGTATTAGCTTTGATTGACAGCTCTCTGAGCCAATAGTAGCTTCAGGTCCACAGGATCCGATAACCAGCCTGTACCGGTTCTGCTGTGTTGATCTGGCCTGATATGAACTTGTTGACCACCACTTCCAGATGTGGAGGAGAGATGCAGTCGTCATGACAACGAGGCATCAGGTTTTTGTCTTGAGTGTGTTCAAACATCTGCAGCTCACAGATGGACTAGAACCAGACATTCAGTCCAGACGGTTCTGGAAGAGCTCGGCTCACTTTGGGTCTGAACTGAGGAGTTCTGCTGGAACTGGAAGGATTCTGAGAAATTCTTGTTTGTTCCAGATGATCCTGTTTAAATTGTGTTTGTTGTTTTCAGATCCAGATGGCAGCAGGTCCAGAGACACCGACTGGAAGGAGGTGAGGAACTTGGTTCTGTTCCAGATGTTTCTGCAGCTGATCTCAGGTTATCGGCAGGAATCGCCACATTCAGTCCAGATTTTTAAAAACCTTCCTATATTTTTTATTTGCATTTTTATATTTAAATTACAGAAACGATGAGATTGAAACTCTTTGATGGGTGTGTTTAACGATACATCGTCCTGATGCTGAATGTTTCAGTTTAACGTCACTGAGGGTTCAGATGATTTTAGCTCCAGAGAGGAAGTTTGAGGAGAATATTTTACTTTCATTTATAACAAACCTGTAATGTCTGCTAATTTTGATGAAAACAGACATGATGTCTCAGATGTTTCTCCTCCATCAGCTCTACAAAAAGACCTATCAGAGCCGCTCTAGGCTCCGCCATGTGCTCCATCATCACCCCCACTTACCGTTACCTTACCGGGACATCATCACGACGCCCCGCCCCTTCATCCCTCCAATACCAGGAATCATCGGGGGAGAGTACGACCAAAGACCGACTCTTCCCTACAGCCTGCTGCCCCGCCCCCGCTATGACCCCATCGGCCCGATTGCAGATCCCGGCGGACGGCCCCTGCGCAGACCGCCGCTGGGAGGACGAGCAGACGTCCGGCGAGGATTCATCTGAAGATTCGTTCCAGGACTCTCAATAAACATGTGTGGTCACTTCCTGTTTGTTTTGTTTAAATCAGCTGACAGACAGGTGAGGGTGTGGCCTAAAGGTGAGCATGAGGCGAAGCTCCTCCCACTGCTGAACTGTTTGAAATGAAAATGTCGAGACATGATTCCTGTTTATATTCCAGAATTTTGTGATGCTTCATTTTTCCATTTTGCTTTTTGTAATTTGTTCCTGGGAGAATGAAAAATGTTTGGATTCAGGGCAGTGGATTAAAACCAGTTTTACTTAATTAAAACCAATTTAACAAACCCATCATATAATCCACATTATTCCAATTTATAATAACTGTTTATATAAATCAGTTCATAAAATAATGACTGAGCTCAGAAAACCAATGGACTGGATCAATTCTTCTCTTAGATTCAGTCCTCCATCCTGAGCTGCACGAGGAGACAGTGGAGAGAAAAACCTCCATCAGAACCAGGAAGGACGGCCATCTTCCTGGACTGGTTGGGGGTAGAGAGGACAAGAGAGAGGGGTCAACCAGCAGAACTCTGCTGAGAAAGAAGAAGAGAAACACAAATGAATGACAACGTCAGATATTTCCACACAGAGAGCAGAGAGCCCAGTGCATCATGGGACGTCCCCCAGCAGAGAGAAGCCCAGTGCATCATGGGACTTCCCCCAGCAGAGAGAAGCCCAGTGCATCATGGGACGTCCCCCAGCAGAGAGAAGCCCAGTGCATCATGGGACGTCCCCCAGCAGAGAGAAGCCCAGTGCATCATGGGACGTCCCCCAGGAGCCTCAGCCTGTAGCAGCAGGACTAGAAGAATGGATCAGAATCACCAAGTTAATGGAATGTCCATAGAGATAATTAACATGTCAAAGATTTAGTTTCTATAATTTAGACAATAAATTAATTTCTTTTTAAGTTTTATTTAATTATATTGAAGTAATTTGTCAATTATATACATATAAAATGGCACGTTGTTTTTATAAGCTCCTTTAGTTATACTTTCATACTTGTTCTAATTTGTTATTGTTTTTAGGTATATTTAATTTTCTACTTTTGACATTTTTAACTCCAGTGTTTTGCTAGTGGAGTGATGCATGAATTAATGGAAAATAATCCAGTATAAAACTAAATGTTGAATTAATTTTTTTTCTGATAAGACTTTAATAAGTAAACTATTTTTTTTTATCATCTAAGATTAATTTAAAAACAAAAATAAACGTTAAACGATTAAAAATTAATTTGTTTCCGGTCTCCTCGAGCTCGTGGGAAAGGTGACGTCATCTTTTGTCTTTAAACAATGGGTGCACTCGTTTAAATGGACCGTTTTAATTTGCAGCTGGGTGCAGCCCGGGCGGGCGGGGTTTGCCGCGGAGCATCGATGTAACGTCGAATTTTGTCACTGGTCAGAAAAACGTGACCTCTTCAAAACGATATCAAACTATACATTAAACGACCGTGGATATAGTTATTTAATAAAAAAAACTCCCTTACTATTCATGAGTTTAACGGTATTTAACCGGTGCGCGTGTAGTTTCAGGTTTCAACGGGGGGCAGGTTTAACACCCACTCGAAGCAGGTTACGGACAGATGAATAAACTTAACAGTTCTGCGTGCAGACAGTCTCGTGGAACATTCGCGAAATTCCCAAGACAGACTCTCCTAGTGAAAGCTTCCTCTGAGGAAGACTTCGTCGGGGAGGTTTAGCTAACGTTAGCTTGCAGCTAGCTAGTGATAAATATATAGATTCTTGGAGGAAGCGTTTGAGTATTTGTTTAGTTGTAGGTAGATAAGCTGCAGCAGTGTAGCACAACCCGCAGTGTTGCAGCGGATCAAGCTTGTGCCACTGCCGGGTGAACAGGTGGAGACTTCCGGCTCACCAGGCGAGTAGCAGCTGCGCTGACTGGGGTATGTTCGATTCGCGAGCCGCTACGTACCCGATGACGTAACTTTGCTATCCAGTTCAGAGAACCATAGATATCCAAAGGCCTTTATTGTAGATAGATGCGGAGAACAGTTAACATGAAATGAATCAAAGAATGGTTTATATTTGGAATGGTCTATGTCGGTCCCGGTTAAACATACCTGATTTATTTACTGTGTTATTGTCCAAATTTACCAAGCTGTTGAATCCATCAGATTTGTATCATGTGTGACGGAAGTGGGAAACAACTAAAACCTGCAAGACAGTGGCCCTCAAGGATATTGCCTATCCCTGGTATATGATTTACTCTATTTGTCGAAAACAGCATTACAGTTGTACAGAGATCTCCAATTCTGGTCCTGGAGGGCCATGTCCTCTAGATTTCAAAGGTTTCCCTGCTGCAACACACTTGATTCAGATACAGATACAAGTCTAATTACTCATTAATTTGAGTAGGGTGTGTTGCAGCAAGAACACTTCTAAAACCTGCAGGATACTGGCCATCAAGGACCAGGATTGAGGATCCCAGCAGCAGTGTTTAAAAAAATGTAGGTTTGTCTTGTGGAATAATTGTCCTTTACTAGTCAGGTTTGTAACTTCAATTTTTAATAATGTAATTTTGATTTAAATAGGTAAATGTTTTGATTTTATCTCCATTTTTTAACAGAGAATTTAAGATTTATTTTATCATGTTACCATAGACAGATTTTCAAATAATTTCATACTCAAAAATGTGTATAATTTTCTTGGATTTTATACTTTTGACTTTACTTATCCTTATTGACTTTTAAAATAATTTTAGTGATTCTTTTTTTAATTAAAGATGTATAATAATTAAATACTTTGTCAATATTTAAAAATAAAGGGAAACTAGAGATTCCAAATTAGCATTGGCTAAAAAATAATAAATTTAATTATATTTCATACATTTTATATTTATTGTTAATGCGTTTTGGAGAAAATGTCTCAAAATATGACAATATTTCGTTATTATTATTATTATTATTTCTTTCAGGCGGATTCAGACCTCCCTGGTCATCGGTTGTAATGGGTAACAGAATCCTCTGTAACACCCTCTGAGCTCCGTGTTCAGCCGTTGTGTGAGCGCCGTTCCCCTGTTCTGTCTCTTTAAAAACGTCTTGTTGTTACAGGAAGTGTGAGGGGTGTTTCCAGCTGATCTAACAACAGAAGACCCAGAGGCTCCCTCGGCAGACCGACCTGCCCGCGCTGTTCTGGGGCAACACAGCAAAACGCGCCGGTCCCGACCTCCGGCGTTTCCGCAGCGCCACGTTGAGTCAGAAGAGCCGGGGAAGGAATCCTCGGCGCTGCGCCTTTAGCCGCCAGTTAGCAGCCGTGAACCGGTGCCTTCGGTCGCTGTTAGCCCGGACTGTCATGATCCCAGCTCGGAGATGGCGTCCTTCCCCGGTTTGTGTAAGGCTGTTGGGCCCGCGGAGGAGGAGAACGGAGAGCTGGACGGCTCCCTGCAGCAGATGCTGAAGGCCATAGCCGACGAGAGGAGCCGACTGAACAGCCGACAGGAGATCAGCGGACTCGGTGAGTGACCGTGTTTTATCCTCCGTGGCTCTCACGCAATTTGAGCCGGTTTAACCACTTTAACTCTGTTTAACCTTCATTTCTTCACCGATGCGCTCAGGTGTGTTAACCAGTCAGAGGACAGGTGTGGATTCTGCCCCCTCTTTATTTTCTTCCAGTTTATTAGTGAGGAACTTTAAAACCGTTTACCAGTCAGGGCAACAAACAACTTCTCAGGGGCCTCGGTTCACCTCATGATGTGTCATATTCAGTGGAGAAAAACTGTTTAAATCCGTGTCTGGTTGTGATCTAAAACAGAAAACAACACATGAGCTGAGTGTAAGGGGAAACAAACTAGGTTGCCAGATTTCTGCTGCGCTCTGTTATCCAGGTGAACTGATGGCTTCTTCTCTGTAGTTTTCTAGGTTTGTTTTCTGAGTTTGTGAAGGAAAACAGGCACATTGAAGTTTTGGATTAACCGCAAACAGAGATGATTTACCTTCACAGATTAAACCCTGGGTTCCTATTTCCATGTACTTTTTGGTGGTGAAGCTGGACTGTAGAAGGCTTCTGATTGGCTGAATCCTCCCAGCATCTTGTTTCCATCTCATCTGTGTCCTGCAGCAGGTTTATCAAATCTAAATTTAGACTTCAGACCACAATGGAGCCACAGTCTGAGCAATTCTTTTCGGTTCCTTACAGAAAGTGCCTGAAGTGACGGTTTCGGATATTCGCATGTAAAACTACTAAGGTAGAATCTTTTAATCCCAGTCAGCATCAGACATGAAGTTTCCAGCCTCAGTTGTCAGATTATGAGATAAAATGATGTAAAATGAATGTATGAATAGATGTAGCAGCATAAAGGTCGACCAGAAGAAGAAAGCAGAATTTATTACTAACAGAACTTTGTAGAAATAACACACAGATCAACAGTGACCAAACCTTTTCTTATCTCATCGTTCTCTCAAGTCTTGGCTTTCAGGAGAAAAAATATTGTTATTGAAACAAACACACAACAGAAACTATTTCCATGTTTCCACTTTTTCCTCATTTCCAGTTATTCCTGCTACTATTTACCTGCTATCCTCACTAAACCAACTCCAGCTCAGCTGCTTTGTGGCGCCACCGTGCATCAGAAACGTCTTCTTGGCTTCATTCCAGCCATAGAGGAGCATTATTTTTCTTCTTTTCACACACACATAGAACTTTCTGCTCACTGGTTGATCTTTGGCTGCTCCTGATTGGACGTTACCGTCAATCTAAGCTCTCTGATTGGTGGAAAGTCTGGCAGGAAGTGGCTTCATCATCATGTCCAGGTCTAAATAGAGGTCTCTTATCAACATAGTAGTGATGGTGATGTTTTTATGGTGAAATGTGATAAATAATGCTGTTATCATGGATCATTGTGGATTTACCAGATAGAGTCTCTGAATAAAACTACATTTAGTGGCTGGATTGTAAACCTCCTGGACGGGATAGAAATGTCTGGGAAACTTGTGTAGATCAGCTAAAGGGTAGCTATCCATCATTTTACCCCACAGAGCTACACACCACCGCTCCTAAGACACTGCTGATGGTAGAAGAGATCAGCTCGGGGAGATCTGCTGGGGGTTTAAGGGTTAAAGTTTAGATATTAAAACTGTATTTATCGCTGACAGGAGGTGGACTGGTAACATAGAGGACGGGATTCTGCTGTGGTTCAGTTTTGACTGTGAACAGAGTTTCAGTGAACTGTTCATCAGCTCCTGGTTCACCATGACGTCTCACTGCGATCAGGATCAGAGGGGCTGAGAGGCCGGATCTCCTACAGCTGCGTGCAGCAGGAACAGTTTCCATCTCGTTCAGCAGATAAAACTCAGAAACGGGAACGATGATGAGGATCTCTGGAGACGTGAAGGCAGCTTCCCTCCACGGTTCCTGTTTTTACCTCATAATATTTTCCTAAAGCGGCTTCACAGATTTACTTCTGTTCCCTTGTATTTTAGGGAAGATGGTGTCATTTGTTACTGAGAAGAGTTTATTTTCAGCATTTAACTCATCAGGTTGAAGATTTAGATGATTTAAATTAAAAATACATACAAATATATATATATATATATATATATATATATATATATATATATATATATATATACACATTTATTCAGCTTGTCAAATGCTTCATCTTTATTATATACTCATTAAGAAATCTTATATATCTCAATCTATATACGAGTCTGAAATAGACCTTTTATTATCTACAAAAATCCGTTTTTTATAGACTGAACTGTTGCTGCAGGAGTTTTGACACTGATGAGGAGCTCAGAGGAAAAATAAGCCGAGAAGTTTCTCGTCTTTCAGCAGCAGAAGGTGACGAGGACGGTTTATCAGGATCAATAAGGCCATCAGTTAAAGACACAAGTAGGAGACAGATTTAAGCTTTACTCACTCACAGTAAAGATTAAATAAATTTTTAACAGATTTGTGGGATTTTAAAGGATTTTAATTGGCTTAATGTACAGATTTTCCTCCTAAAACAGCTGTCAGCATCAATCTTTTAAGATTTTATCACATTTTATGACTTAAAGATTAACAACGCCCTGAATTGTTTATTAAATGAGCTAAAATGAACAGAGTTGTTAATCGGATGTAAAATCTTTTTAAAGGATGGAAACAAACATTAAGATTTATTTGAAGCTTTAAAAGCAGATTTGTTGAAATATTTTTTTAAGCTAAATAAAATTTGTCCTTGTTTGTTCCACAGACATTTTAATGAGCTGCAAAATAAACCAATGACCATCTGAACCAGAACTTTTCATCTTCTGACTTTTGACAAAGTCAGAAGCATCACGTAATCATTGGTATTGATCTGATTGGATCACTGGATCGTCCAGAACAGCCGAAGCCTCCGGCTGATAGAAAAGTGTCAGCTGTGCAGTTTGTTTCTGTGTCCCTGTGATGAATGGATCAATGAGGCTCTGTTAGCAGCCATGACTTCACCGTGTTCGTCAGCCCATCTGCTGCTGAAGGCAGGAAAATGTCCAACTCTGTGTCCAGCCGCCGTCCTCCAGCCAGATCCACGTCTGTATCTGCTTCTGGTGACACAAAACTAGCAGCTCTGAAGCTTTCTGCCATAAAATGTGTTGTCTTCTTTAAAAGTTCGGAGGAGGCGGGAAAGACATGCTTCAGGTTGTTTACTGATAGTTGGTTCAGATTTTTTACCTAAACGGAATCAATTATCAATCACAGACTTTATCATCTATAGATTTAAAACGAATAAACACAAGAGGCAGATTTGAATAAAAGGCTGAAAATAAAGTAAAACTCTTCAATCTTGAATACCAGCAGCAGACTAAATAACCGTGAACATTCATGAAATAATTAAATAAACAATGCGTTTTACTTAGAGGACACGTTACAGATTAAATAAACAGCTAATCCACAGCATTAAAAAATGGAACCAAGTAAATTAACAAAATTAGAGGCCAGATTAAAAATACAATAAATAGAAATGTGAGTTAGAAGGAAAACCCCCAAAATTCATGGATGAATAAATAAAATAAATAATAATTTGGACCAAAAAAAGGCAAAAGCCTGTTTAGAACAAGGACCCATCGTCCCGAGGTTGAAGACGCGGACTAGGGTCGTCCCGAGGTTGAAATGCGGACTAGGGTCGTCCCGAGGTTGAAATGCGGACTCGGGTCGTCCCGAGGTTGAAATGCGGACTCGGGTCGTCCCGAGGTTGAAATGCGGACTCGGGTCGTCCCGAGGTTGAAATGCGGACTCGGGTCGTCCCGAGGTTGAAATGCGGGTCGTCCCGAGGTTGAGACGCGGACTCGGGTCGTCCCGAGGTTGAGACGCGGACTCGGGTCGTCCCGAGGTTGAGATGCGGACTCGGGTCGTCCCGAGGTTGAGATGCGGATTCGGGTCGTCCCGAGGTTGAGACGTGGACTCGGGTCGTCCCGAGATTATGACTCGGACTCGGGTCGTCCTGAGGTTGAGACGCGGACCCTCTCTGCTGTGTCAGCAAAGACCCTTCTAGCATACCAAGCTAGTTACCATGGCAACTGTAGGCATAGCAGTGTTTGACAACAATTAGAAAGTCCTTCTTGCTCTGCTTGTTTTCACTCACTAAGGTATCCATCACAGTTTACCCCACAGAGTTACACACTGAGACACTGATGATGGTAGAAGAGAGACCTCGGTGAGATCTGCTGGAGTTTTGAGGTTTAAAGACTTTAAAGAATTTTTTCCCAGGGACACGCCGCCTACTGTCTGCTCCAACATCCATCTTCATCCTACCCGTACTGAGCCCTGTCCATCCAGCAAAAGACAGTCTTAGCTTGACTCTTGTTCTGTCCTTTTCTGTCTTTCTTTTCCTCTCTTCCTCTGATGTCTTCCTATGTTTTGCTGAACCAGCCACGGTGTGTGTTCAGAACGGCCGCCGCTTGCTAGCGTGTGACGCAAAACTTGGCTACAACATCACGCAGCGTCCCGGATTAAGAAGTTGTGGTTTCTCAGCCACAGGACAGCTCCAGAAATGTGCATAATAAATGCTACTGTTCCATCAAATGATTCAGAAACGCGGGGTTTGTAGTTTGGAAAGTTACGTAGGGCGTCTTTAACTGTGACCGTGGGTTGAACTGGCCTTATGGCTGTTAATCAGTAGATTCTGAATAAGGAAAAGAAAAGAATGAATTAAAAGTTCTTTGATGGAAATCCGAGCAGCAGTTTGTGGTGTTGAAGCTGTTGCAGAGTCGTGGCTATTGATCAGGAGATCTCAGATCAGTGTGTGATAACTCAGCACGTGTTAGATTAAACTGTAAAGCTGGGAAATGTTTGCTTTCAGCTACGTTAGCTGAGCCTGAAAAATCATCATGTGAGACGTTCATGTGATCAGTTCCAGTTGTTATCAGCTGGAAAGGGTTGTGTTTATGTGTGGAGCAGAAACAGCAGATGAACAATGATTCAGGTTTAATCGCTGCTGCCAGCTATAAACAAACCGCATCCGTTTGCTGCTTTAATGTCCACCAGTTTGTTGTTCTGCCACAGAATAAATCACCCCAGAGGTCTGCAGAGGTCAGCTCTTCACAAACCGTTACTGTACAGTAAAAATAGCTCATCTGAGTCAGACAGGTTCATGTGCTGCTGAATGTTTGATGAGACGGAGGGAAAGTCGGGCAGCAGCGTTCCCTCCAGCGGGGAAGTCGGAGGATTGCTGCTGTGACTGCAGGAAGCCTCCCGTCTGCCTTCACACCGTAAACGTCTTCGTAGGTCTTCCAGCAAACATGAAGCTGATTTTTCTCTAAACCCATTTGCGTTCATCTCTCCTGACAAATCCTTCAACAAATGAAATAAAAACTTCAAAATCATATAAAAGGTTTAAATAAATGGAATCAAACAAAGTTCTAATTCTGTTTCCTCTGATTTCTTCTGTTGAGTTACTTTCCCTGAATTAGTTTAAATTCTGCACATGTAAAAACCTCCACTGTGCCTCCTGCTAGAAGAAAACTGACTGGAGGCTGTCATTTAACCTTTTTACTGCCTCCTCTCTCCTCCAGGTGCGTTATAGTAACTGGGTGTACTGAGAACCTTTTGTGGGTCAGAGTAGGACACCCACAGTAGACACAAAGAACAGCGTCTGAAGGTTCCTGAACTTTTAGCTGCAGGAATTCATTTAATTTAATGCAGTGAAAATGAGGTTTTCCAGGTGCTGGTTAAAACGTTCTGGAAAAATATTCCTGGACTCATCAGTGATGTTCAGAGCCTGAAAGTTCCTGTAAAGACCAAAACATGTTCAGGATGAAAGTAAACCCAGTGGACATTTCAGTTTTCCTCATCCATATGATGCAACAGTCAATGAACGCATCACGCTGCTGTAAAGCCAACCAGAGCTGTGTGTGATAATAAGACGGCAGCAGAATAACATTTAATGTCAGTGTTAACATTTAGCTTTCATCTTTTTACATGTTGGATGTTTTTCCTGTTTTATGTCCTGCTTCACAGGCTGGTGAGACGTCCACATCCACACCTGCCTCATTGTTTCTAGAAGCAAAGAAATCCCAGCGGGATGATTTAATCCGTTAGTTTGGAGGGGAAACTCTCCCGCTGCCGAAAACACGGAAGCATTAACACACTCATGTTGTTTAATTTGTTTTCCTTCCTGATATGATCACATGGCTCACACATGGAAGTCAGGATAACAATGATCTTTAGGATTATTTATATAACATTTAAGATCATCATTTATAGTAGAAGTAAGTAATTGTGACGTCTCCACATGAGATGTGATGCTGAAAAATTCTGTTTCTGCTCATCCAGCCCACATAAAAATTTGCAACACTGAATAAAATCTAAATAAAAACGGTTGATTTTGTAAATCACATAAATCAACATTTACATCACAGGAACCTCGTTTAAAAGATGTTTAGCTGTTTGTTAAAAAACTGAATCTCATTTCAGCAGCTTGTCTGAAACGTTGGGAATACCGATCAGGAGACGGGAACTATCAGAAACTTCATCTTGGATACAAAAGATGGAGGAAATGTGGATTAGTGGGTGCAGGAAGCAGCTGGAGGATCCTGCAGAGCAACTAATCTGTGTGACATCTTCATGATAAATCCTTTTATCCAGACCTAAAGCATGAGAGCACCAGACCGGCCTGAAGGACTCGTCACATGACGTCATCCACTCATTCAGCCTGAACACATGACAGAAGTGACATGGGAGGGGAGGGGGTCACACGGTTCAGTCAAACCACCCAATGTTCCTCCAGAAGGACCACCAACATTCCCAGTAAACCTGTACAAGCTTCCTCATCACCTCCAGTCTCCATCAGAGATCTAGAACCACCATAAGAGCAGCAAAAGTTACATGAAATACCACCAGAAGCTCCTCTGTGATGAGGACAACCACCACAACGACTAAACGTCCCCACCTAAACGACCTCCTGCTCCACATAAAGAACTACATCCCCGCTGGATGACTGGAAGAAACTAAAAGATGATTTAACCATGAAGTACCCACTGATAGAAAGACAACCCCCAAACCCACCTAAAAGACCTGAACAAGCAGAGCTTCTGCACTGGTTCCATCTGATGGAAATAAAGCTGGAAAAAGTCTCCTCCAAGTCATCTTCAGTAAATCTGAGGTGGGACCAGTCACAGGTGATCTGCTTCATGCTGACTCTGACATGCTGGTTGTGTTGGTGAAATGTAAGTTTTCTCTGAGCTGTTAGTGAAGTGTGAAGCCGTGTGGAGCTCTGCAGCAGAGACGTTGATAAAAGTCCTTCTCTATTTTTAGATGCCTTTCCCATTTTAAAAATACATCAGCTGTTATGAAGCAGCGCGCCATCACATCATGTGATGAAAGTGAGCTGGTTTCATCCTCCTGACAGTTTAATGTCTGATGCTCCACGAAGCTGGATGAGAGGGTGGAGGAGAGGATGAGTACTTGGGCCGACATTACAAGGATGAACAGAGAATGAAGATGACCAACCAATGAGGTCCATCATTATGTATTTCATACACATATTTTATCACTTGAGAACCAAGAAACTGTTTTGACTTAGACTAACCTGAAGGAGCCCATCCATGGACACCTGCAGGCCTCAAACTATTAGAACCACAAAAACCATCTCTGAACTCTTAGTCATGACCTCAAGAACCTTGTAAAGGGCCATTAAAATTACAGAAGCGAAGCCATTCACTCCAGCCTTTTTGATTCAAATCCTGTCAGTTTGCTGGGAAAGTTGCTTCGTTTGGGATAATGTGGAGATTTATAAATGACTGGTAAATAATATTTTACATTTGGAAGAAAAGCAATGTTTTCATTGCTAGTAATTCATCTAATAATCATTACATCATCTCACTGGAACACAAACATCTTCCTGAATAATTACATGTTTTATGTTAAGATTTTTTTCATTTATTTAAACTTTCCTCAGATTTTAAAATCAGAATTATTTGTTATTAAAACTGAATTCTTTTTTCTTTTTTTCTTTTTTGTGTTTTTTTTTTTTTTTTTTTTACCCTGTCCTGTCCAGCATCCTAACATACAGAACGGTGGTCTGTGTGCCATATTTGCTTGACAGATTTGCTCTACCAAGGGAGACATGTTATATACATGGCTGTCCTTGATATTTTTATTATTTTTATTGTAATCTCATTTTCTTTAGTCTTATATGTCAGTGCCGAACCTGACAGGGAGATAGAGGAAGAGAGAGAGAGAAAAAAAAAGGGAGAGAAGGACAGGATTAAAATGTGGAAATAACAGTTGTCTATGCTGCCCAGAACATATCACAAAAAAAACAACATAAACTACCACAGTACTACATGATACCAAAAGAAAGATAGAATGATGATATAAAAAATTACAACAGTCATCAAACGTACCTGCAGATAAACGTACCAACACACAAACATCAGCTACATCTAGTGAGAAGCGGATGGAGAGACGAGCACGTTTGTGAGCATGCACGTGTTAACATGCATGTGTGGCCATGCAACAAGGAGGAAATGTGTACCCGCAAGGGGGCCGCGATCACGCCGCACGCCGAAGCATCAGCGGGGGATGGGGGGAGCCCGAGGCCCCAAAGGCCAAGCAGATCCACAGAGTACCAAGCCCGGGACAGCCAAAGCAGACAGAGCAGCCGGTGGGCCGCTGCTCTGTCTGCTTTGGATTCTTTTTTCTCTGAAATGAAAACATTTTAATAAAACCAGATGAATCTGATCGGGCTCAGTGAAAGCAGTGGCGCACACAGGAAGTTAGACTTAATGCCATGTCAGCCTTCAGACACCTAGCAACTGTTGCCAGGCGACCAGGCAGGTGGCTGGGCCTGTTGAAAGGCAGCAGGGCCCTGAAGTGATGAAGGACAGGTGGTGGACATCTGAAACACCCTCACCCTCCATCACTGATCAGGGTTTGATCAGATTTTACATAAAAAGCAGCAGAGACTGATCAGTTGATCAGGTGATTGATCAGAACAAAGGTCTCCTCTTCACCACCAGATGTTCATCTCTCAGTCCAGATTGTTTTATGTCTACGGTGGAACTGATTATTAATTTTTAATATTTTCAAACATTCGGGTTTGACTGATCCTGAATCTTCCAAATTCTGTGCTGCTGCTTGTTTGTTTTCTGATTTACTGGATGATCGTTTTGACAGTTTTTCACTTCAGTGACATTTAAAAAATGTTTGACATTGGGACTTCCGTTTCCGGTAGCAGCAACATGTGGTAGGAAAAACTCCGCTACAAGCCAACTACAAAAAGCTCCCTAAATGCTACTTAAGGCAGCAATAAATACGGAAAACTGATGAATACACGACAGAGTGGGAAAAGAAAAAAGGATAATAAGATGAAAGAAGCGTGTCAAGATGTTTGTGGGCAACAAGCGAAGGATGGCCGGGAGAAACATCAGCCAACACACGAAGAGCTGGATTTACTTGGGGAAATACGTTCACTTAGACAAGAACACAAACAAGCGGCGACGGAGAACAGACAAGGTATTTCGAGAGTGGAAAACAGTATTCAGGAGGTAATAAATCGGATGTCGGTGGTGGAAAAGAGAACGACTGAGTTGGAGGAGCGGGCTGGACTCGCAGAAGAAAGGACGACCAAATTGGAGAAAGCCGTGGTCTATCTGCTCCAAAATGAGGCCAAATTAATGGCAAAATGCAACGACTTGGAGGCGCGCGAGAGACGCAAAAACATTAGGATTTGCGGTGTACCCGAGGGGTCTGAGAAGGACGACATGGTGGGGTTCGTGAAGGAATTGATTAGTTTCAAACTTAAACTTTTAACCGAACTGGACATTGAAAGAGCACACCGTGTCGGCGGGAATATACAGAAGAGGACCACGACACGCTCTACTGCCCCGAGAGCAATTATAGTACGCTTCTGCAACTATCGAGTGAAGGAAAATGTGATACAAGCAGCATGGAAACAAAGGAATGTGTACCAGGGAAGAGATATTTACTTCAACCAGGACTATACAGCAGAGGTACAAAAGGAACGAGCAAGAGTCCGGGAGGTCACCAGAAAGCTCAAGGAACAAAACGTGAAGGCACAGACGCGGTACCCGGCTCAGCTGAGGATTTTTCTGGAGGGAGAGACAAAGACTTTTTTACATCTGAAGGAAGCAGCAGGAATGCTGAGAGAGAGGGGCATCTTCATGGAAGAGGATGATGAGACGGAAAAGTTAAAGAAAGATCTTCTGAGTAGCCGTTGGAATGTGGTGACGTCAAATAGGAAATAGACATCTGGGAAGGAAAGATGGACACTAAGAAAGACACTGATCCCACTAATAAAAAGGTAAAAGAAACTAGCCTAGGTAATTGAGTTAAAAGAATGGGGAAAAAGAAGGGAGCGAGATATGTACTGCTTTTCTTTTTATATAAGGTAAATTATGTTGGATGCAGAGTAATAGTACTGCTCTATTTGAGTGTTTAAGCAACTCGTTGCAAGAAAGTTGCAGTGCACTTAGTGCAGACCTCTGAAGGAGTTTATATCTTTCAGAGGCATCCTTTGTTGGAAGTATAAAAACTTTAATTTTTTTTTTTTTTTTTTTTTTTTTTCTTTTTTCTATTGTTATCGATATTTTAGTTATTTGTGTAATGAAAAACTCAAGAAGAAGGAATATAACTATTTTAGGTTTTAAGGGTAGGATAAGTAAGAGAGAGGAAATGTGCAGGGAGTGTGAGAATTGTTTCATGTTATGGATAGATTAAAATTTATTTCATATAATGTCCATGGTTTAAATAACCCAATTAAAAGGAAAAAAATTCTAAATCAACTTAAAAAAATGAACTCTTCAATAGCATTGATACAGGAAACTCATTTGGGAGATGAGGAACATAAGAAATTACAGAAGGGATGGATAAATCAGGTTTTTTACTCATCTTTTGGGAAGAGGAGGGGGGTAGCAATATTATTTAAAAAAGGGGTGCAATTTGTACCAGAGAAGATTATACAGGATGAAAAGGGAAGATACATTTTTGTGGTGGGCCATATAAAAGACAAAGTTATTTCAATTATGAACACATATGCTCCTAATGAAGAAAACGAACAGTTTTTTAGAGAGATTGCAAATTTAATTATACAAGAGGGGAAAGGAATTCTGATATTGGGGGGAGATTTTAATACAGTACAATACGGGAAATTAGACAGATCGCCACCAGAAAAAGGAACAACAAAAAGGTCAAAAATGCTGAATAATATAATAAAGGATCTTGGATTAATAGATGTTTGGAGGATGAACAATCCAAAAGAAAAAGAATTTACATTTTATTCCAATCCCCATGACAGCTATTCAAGAATAGATTTTCTTTTTATATCTCAGCAAGATGCATATAAAGTGAAGAGTTGCGGGATAGAAACCATTACAATAAGTGACCATGCACCTACCCACTTTACAATGGAATTGGAGGGAGATTTCTGTTCTCTCAAATACTGGAGGCTTAATGTGTCAATTCTAACCGATAATGTAGTGGTTCAAGAAATTAAACAATGCATTAAGCAATATATGGAAAATAATGATAATGGAGAAATCAACTTAACAACCTTGTGGGAATGTGGCAAAGCAGTAATTCGAGGGAAAATTATTGAAATAACATCTCGAATTAAAAAATCAAGAGAGCGTCGTCAGAGACAGTTAGAGAATGAAATAAAAAAACTGGAAATAGAACATGCTAAAACTTTTAAAAAATCTAGTTTGTTAGAATTGAAAGATAAACGATATGAATTAGATCAGTTGTTATCATGTAAAGCAGAATATGCTCTAAGATCGATGAATCAAATGTATTATGAAAAAGGTAATAGAGCAAATAAATTATTAGCATTTCAAATAAAAAGGAAACAGTCAGAGCGGTCAATAATAAAAATCAGACATCCTGTTACTAAGGAAATCAAGATGAGACCTAAAGAGATTGCAGAATCATTTGCGGAGTATTATAAAATTTTATATGATGATAAAGACAAGGATTATTTAGAGAGAGAAATGAAAACATTTATGAAGAATATTAACTTACCGACACTGACTACGGAACAAGCAATGGAAATGACAGGACCAATTACCTTAACAGAAATATTAGACACAATCAGAAATTTAAGAAATAATAAAAGTCCAGGAACTGACGGGTTCCCTGGGGAATTTTATAAATGTTTTATTGAAGACATTGCACCCATATTAGAAAGAGTATTTAACTATGTTTGGGAGTCGGGAAGTGTACCAAAATCATGGTCAGAAGCTCTTATTTCTGTGTTACATAAGGAGGGCAAAGATCCTGTCCAATGTGAAAGTTATCGTCCGGTAAGCTTACTCTGTAATGACCTAAAGATACTAACAAACATAATGGCGAATAGAATGAAGAAACATGTATCAAAATTAATTAAACCGGACCAAACAGGATTTATACCGGGAAGGCAGGGTACCAATAACATTAGAAAAGCTTTAAATCTTATATCATGTGCCAAAAAAAGCGCAAGTACAAATGTACTTTTGAGTTTAGATGCTCAAAAGGCATTTGACTGCGTGAAATGGAAATATTTGTATCATGTATTGTCTGTGTTTGGTTTTCATCCAAATTTTATAAACTGGATCAAACTTGTATATAAAGAACCGCAATCAAGAATAAGAGTAAATGGATGCTGTTCTGACTTCTTTTCTTTAAAAAGAGGTGTAAGACAAGGTGATTGTTTAAGCCCATTATTATTTGCTTTAAGTATAGAACCTTTAGCGGAATATATTAGGCAAGACACAAATATCAAGGGAATCTTAGATGAAGGGGGAATAGAAACAAAAATCTCGCTGTTTGCTGATGATATTCTCTTGTTTTTAAGAGATCCAGCCTCAACGCTGCCAACACTAAATATTATTTTGAAAGAATATGGGAACATTTCGGGTTATGTGAACAATGAATCTAAATCAGTAGCTATGGTTATTTCAGGTAATTGTCCATCTGATATAAAAGAAAAGGTGAAATTTAGATGGACAGAAGAGGGATTTAGATATTTGGGCATTTTTATTACACCAGAACCATCACGTTTATTTGAAGCTAACTATATAAAGGTTATAGATGAAATTAGAAATGATATGATAAAATGGGAAATACTCCCCTTGACATTAATGGGACGAATAGAAGTAATAAGGATGAATGTTTTGCCAAGGTTATTGTTCTTGTTTCAATCCCTTCCTATCCTGCTTTCCAAAGAAACCTTTATCAAAATAGACAAAATTATGTCCAAATTTATATGGAGAAACAAAAAACCAAGAATAAGGTATACATTACTTCAGAGCCCCAAAGAAAAGGGAGGTTTAAACTTACCTAATATTAAAAAATATTATTGGGCATCACATCTAAAGGTAGTGAAAATTTGGATGGATAGCAATGAGGAGACAGGATGGAGGGAAATTGAGCAAAATTCATGTCCAAGGATACCTTTAGAATCTTTGCCATTTATAACAAAAGAAATTCAAAATAAAATAAAAATTACAAATGAATGGGTTAAAATAACATTGAAAATATGGAGGACAGTGAAAAGAAAATTAAATATGTCTGGTTCAATCAGCAGGGCTACTAAAATAGTTTTAAATCCAGATTTTATACCCTCAATGGAGGGGGTATATGGGAAATGGGAAGAGAAAGGACTATTATACATTGGACAACTTTTTGATAATGAACAGATGAAATCCTTTGAGCAATTGAAAAATGAATTTAATTTAACTGCACAAGATTTCTACAAATTCTTGCAAATTAGAAATTACCTTAATAAACACAAGGAATGGGAAAATATTCAGAAGAAACCAAATGAATTAGAAGAATTGTTAATGCAAAATTTAGGTACTAACAAAAAGGTAATTTCAAAATTGTATAAAGCCCTACAGATTGAAGCAGACAACAACTGGGATATAAGGAATAAATGGGAGAAGGAAAGAAATATAACAATAATGGAAGAAAGATGGGAGAAATCCTTTAAAGATGGATATAAGATATTGAATAGTATTTCATGGCAAGAATTCGAATGGAAATCTAAAATGCAATACTTTATTGTACCAGTAAATACATCCAAATATAGTAAAATGTCCGACAAGTGCTGGAGGGGCTGTGGCCAGACAGGAGACTATATACATATATTCTGGGATTGTCCCAGACTTAAAGAATATTGGGAGAATATAAAGAGAGAAATCGAAAGGATTTGTAAGGAAAAAATAAATTTAGAGTTGCAAACATTTTTGCTGGGTATAATACCAAAAACGGTGTCTAGTAAAAATAAAAAAATTGTTCAAATTCTTATCACAATAGCAAAAAAAGCAATAACAGTCTCCTGGCTAAAGCCACAACCTCCTAGCAGGGACCTTTGGTGGGAAAGGGTTAAAGATGTAATGGGAATGGAAAATGTAACAGCAAAGCTACGGTTTAGAGTTAAGAAATTTCAAGAGATATGGGCACCTGTACTTAAAGAGATGGATAAATTATAACTACCCTTAAATTGCTATTTTATTTTTTTTTTTTTTTTTTTTTTTTTTTTTTTTTTTTGAGAAAAGAATATTATTAGGATTATTAATTAATTTAAGGTTTTAATTTAATTTTGTGTAATTTAGGGTGTTATATTGTTTTAGTTAAGGGAATTATTAGGTAAGGTTTTGTTAATTGTAGGATCACATGGTATGAACTGTATGTATTGTATGAAATGTTTTCTTCAAAAGAAAAATAAAGATTAGGAAAAAATAAAATGTTTGACATTAAAATGATCAAATCAGATGATTTTCTTCTGGTCACAGCATTTCTCTCCTGCCGCAGCTCCTCCTTTCCTTTTTCTACTAGTAATTATCCATCATTTCTATTCCTAGATAAACAAGCTGACATGATTTACAGGAGCAGATGTTTTGTGCTTTGCACAGTTTCCCGGATTGATTATCCCGGCAGCAGGAATGTTGTGACCCGGGGCCTCATGCGACTGGCTGCTGCTACATGTTCCCACCTGTAGCTGTTCAAAAAACTGATGGTTGGATATAAAACGGCACTCCAGTGCGTGAAGATGCAGAGTGACTCATCTGGCACTGCTGGACAATATGGTGCGAGACTCCAGAGTGAGTGGATTTTCAGAGACCAGCAAGACTTGCTGCATGGCTCATAAACCGGTTTCGACTGCCCTGTGCTGTGCTGTTGGACCTCTGTGATGGTGTCGGACTACAGAGACTCACCAGGAAGAACCAGGTCGTGCCAGTCCCTCTGCAAATGCTGACATCACTGGGTTTTCTGGTTTTTCAGGTGGGAGATATCACAGCAAACCTTCAGCAGTGTGATGCCAGACCAGATAGACGACATCAGTGGTTTGGCCTCAAATCAAATCAAACTTTATCTACAAAGCACTTTTCATGCTGGGGCAACACAAAGTGTTTTACATGAAAAAATCAATTTCTGCACATTAAAAACAAAACAAGCCTTTGCACGCATCTAGAGATTACATAAAAAAACCAGTCTTTCATACAGTTGCAGGCACAAACATGCATATATACACACAAAGCAGCCCCCCCCCCTCCGTTCTGCACAAACATGACTCCCTGATTTCTGTCTCATACTAAAAGTAGTATAAAACACTAAAAGTCAATATACATCTGGCTTGATGCTGCTGTGAGGAAACGATATCATGGGGATCCATTCACACCAGGAGCCAGTCTACCCATGTCCTACACAGCTGCCATCACAGCAGCCACAACGTTGCATTAAGTTTCCTACACTGGGGGAGAACAGGCAAACAAAACGTCCGCTTTCTTCGATGTAATTGCTGCTATTGATGCACTACAGTTGCAATAAGAGCACAGCTCTAAGAGCATAAGGTGAGAACGAAATGAAAAGTAACAATAATCCCTGAGGAAAATGGCAAATTGGAGATAAAATCTGTGTCATTAACCAAACCATTTCATTCTCTAAACGTCCAAATCATGTGATTCAACATGTTGCTCACCATGTTGTGGCTCATCAGCCTGAGTCCACAATAACAGAGGTGATTGTGACTTCATTTGCAAGGATATGCGCCGTATTCCGTTGACGAAGGCTTCAGGCGGCTAATGAAAGTAACAACCGCACTACGTTATGGTGCCAAGAAGTCATCCCACCATGTAGCAGTCAGTACAAGAAGTGATGCAGCACTTATGAAACACGTAAGAGGTGGCGTTGTTTTTATTTTTTACACATCTTTTTTTTACTGTGTACCAGTTTCCATCCAGACGGTCTTTATATTCCGCAGCTCCTTGTTCACCAGGTTAATAGCGGTGATGGTTTCCTCTGCACCTGCAGGACTTCCTCTGAGGATACAGCTGCTGCGGTGGTGGCAGGAGTCTCCGGCCTCACCCTCTCCAACCACAGCTGCAGCCCTGCCCACCCAGTGGGAACACCAGGACCTAGAAAGAAATATTATTTAACTCTAAACTGCTACCAATCTCAGATGTATCTGTACTTTTTTATTTTATAAATGAAAAAAAAGACTACATTACCGGTATGCGGAGACTCTGGCATGTCTTGCCTTCTGACACGACGTTGACAGCATCTGCCACCTGCTGCCCTCTCTGTCTTTCTGACCCTGGTAATACCTACAGCGTGCCCACCAAATAAAACCTTTTTACATTTTTCAACGTGGTCCATCAGGATCTCAGTCTCACATTCCCCAAAAATCCGCTTCCTCCCTCCTTTCCCCTCCTCAGCCATCATGGAAATGATGAATATGTATCATAGGCGTTCACCTGACCTTTTATAGCCACCATGTGGGCTCCCTCATGTGCACCAACTTTAGAGTTGATTCTGATTTATAAACGGAAACAAGTTTGGGACGTGCATGCATATTCTTTTATAAATCTGGAAGTTTTTGTGCGCCATGTTTCCCTTCGTGTGCCACCTGTAGTCTGCTTTGCTACAGTTTGATAAATGAGGTGTTTTTAGTGTTTAAATCCTGAACGTTTTCCCTGCAAAAAGAAAAATGAACCTCATTTTTCTATGATTCACCTCCACAGAAGGTGGATCACTGATGTTCCAGTAGGTGGCCCCACACCTCAAAGATGGAAATAACTGTTTTTATTTGGTCCTGTTTCACTCTGAACTCCTCCAGATCTGCAAGCATCATGTTTATGTGGTTGTACGTAGATCTGGTTCTCTGGTTTACCTGCCGTCTCTGCTGTGTGTCTGCAGGCTGCTTTAAGGATGATCGCATCGTTTTCTGGACCTGGATGTTCTCTACATACTTCATGGAGAAGTGGGCACCTCGCCAGGACGACATGCTGTTCTACGTCCGCAGGAAGCTCGCCTACGTCAGCACAGACAACAGCGAAGGCAAAAAGGTGACGACTTACACAACTGTGGTTCCTACGCAGAATATTTCAGGTGACTGGAGATCGATCAGGGACACGACTCTTGGCCGGTGACAGGACTCTGGTTCAGAGACAAGAATTTTCTGACTCCAGGTTCTTCCAGTGATCGTTGGATGGAAATTGATCCGACTCAGAAACCAAACTGTCTGTTTTATAACCGTCTTCACATCCTGGAAATGTTGAACTTGATTCACCTCCATCCCTCCTGGTCGATTCCTCGCAGCTGAGAGGATGATCTGAGATTTGACCCAGCAGCTGACTGATGTTCGTCTGTTCTGTCACTCTGACCAGATGGAATAAAAACCCAGACATAAACCATCAGTCAGCATCAAACGTCCATCATTTCTAGACAGGCTGCCGGTCTGGAGGCAGATCAAAATCAAACAAACCAGAATGAGATTAATAAATTCATCAGGAAGGAAAAACGAGGTAATAAAACAAAAGATGTCAAACAAGAAAACTGAGAATAAATAAGAAGGAATAAAGAAAAATTATATACAAACAAAACTGAATGAGTAAAACTGATTAAAGAGCTGAAAAGTATATTTAAATTTGATGAAGACGACTCTGATTTCTGATGATATCAATTTAAACAAACAAGGCTGTGTTTAATTTATTTTATTACCTTTTCAGCCTGAATGTTTGTTTTCTGATGGTTTAATAAATTACTTTGATTAAATTTAATGAAAAAAATAAATACAGAAAAAAAGCCTGGAATAAAATAAATGACAATATGTAATAAATTATTCTTATAAACATAAACAAACATTGAGTCTGCTGCTCAGTTTCCAACCAGAAAAGCAAAAAATACAGCAAAAAATTGAAATCACTGTTTTTGTTTGAAAATGCCAGCAGCAGGAAGTTGTCATGGTAATCACATGATGCATCATCCAATAAGACGCCTCCATCCGCTGTGAAGGAAAAACAGAAAACCCTTCACTTCTTTCAAGAAAGACGAGTTAAGTGCCATCCAGTCAGCTGGCGAGCAGCTTCAAGAGCAACATGTTTTTCTATTTCACTTTATAAAGCAGGAAAACACACACACACACACACACACAGAGGTGTAACCATGGCAACCACTCCTGTGCTCTAAATGCTTTGTGAGGGATAAAAATCCTGGCATGTAGAGAGCTCTCACACGGCCCTGAAGAGCCACCTCATGTTTTGTCTGCTGAAGCTCAGACGCCTGAACACACCATCGTGCTGTGGTTCTGATTCTGGCCCGCTCTGGGTTTCAGGTGGAGGTGGAGGTCTACAGGAGGGACTCCAAGAAGCTGCCTGGCCTCGGAGACCCCGACATCGACTGGGAGGAGAGTGTCTACCTGAATCTTATCCTTCAGAAGGTAAAGACCAGAGGAACTTCACAGGAAAGACCGATCTGGTTCCTGGACCTGGATCTTGACTGGCTCTGGTCTGGATTGTTATAAAAATAAAGCAGGAAAGACATTTTTATAGGCACCAAATAAATAAACTAAACATGACACGAAAAGTAAATAAATAGGAGAATAAATACAAAGTTAAAACTGTAGAAAATGACTAGAAATAAAGATTCATTCTTCTCACAGTTTCTTAATGGAAAAACTATTAAATATTTTTAATATAATTTATTGGCATCAATATGTTTGAGTCATTTTTATATTTCTGTATTTATTCTTAATTTAAGCCGTTTGGCTCCTCCACTGTGTTGGACTTTAAACTTGTGTCTTTTTTCATTTCAGCCAGTTTTTGCTTTCTTGTGACTTGGATCTGGTCTGGTTGTAGACCGGTTCAGAGTTTTAGACTTTATTTAGGTTTGGTTTAGTCTAGTTTTATTCTTAGAATAATTGGATGTTGTTTTAGACTCGTACTGGAATTGAATCCAAACTGGTTATTTCTTTAAGTTTTTACTGGTTTGGGATTTGGTGTTTAATTGTTTTGGTCTGGGAGTTAGATCAATCCTTTGATCTGGTTGCATGTTAAACTGGGTTTGGACTGGAAAGCTCAGTTTCAGTGACTGTGATGTGAGTCAGATCTCTGTTGTCTTCCAGCTGGACTACGTGGTCACCTGCGCCGTCTGCACACGCTCAGACGCTGGAGACATCCACATCCACAAGAAGAAATGTCAGGTGGGAAGTTGCAGCGGTCGGCAGCATCTCGGCCATCGCAGCTGGATTTTTACTCATCGTGTTTCCTCCATCCGTCTCTCACAGGAAGTGTTTGCGTCTCCCAGTAAACATGCCATGGACAGCAAAGGAGAGGAGTCCAAGATGAGCTACCCCAACATCTTCTTCATGATCGACAACTTCGAGGAGGTAACGCCAGCCAGAAGAAATGAAGTCACCTTTAATCTCAGTCACACTCTCTGCTTCATGTTTCATCCATCCTCCATGTTGGTTTAATTAATCGCATGAAAACGGTACAACATCAGATTATAATAAAATCTGTGTGCAGGAAACAGATTCTCAGTTTAATGTCATCACTTCTCTCACAGCTTGAGTTTAATAAAGATGGTAGCGTTAAATCATATTACACTGGAAGCAGGTGTAACATGGTATGTTTGAAATTAGAAAATAATTCATCCATCCTGGAGGGAGATTATAAAACGTAACATCCAAACTGAGTTTTCACTGTTATCGTCTTTCACAAGCTGGAATAAAATCTGTTAAAGTCTAACAAAGGAGCAAAAATGATCAAACATTAATAATCAAACAGCTCAGATTACTGCAGCTGTAAGAGCCTGATTTTATCCTCCAGTTTATTTCGGATGTTACAAAGCTCAGCTCATAAAGAAATCCGTCCGTAAAAACACAGAGATCTAACAAACCAAGTTATAAATAAACAGAAGTTCTTCGTCCTGCGATACTAGAAATCCATCCTCGCTGCAGCAGAAACTCTGCCCCAGTTAAAAATCCTGATTTAACTGTGAGCTTCACTGCAGCTGAATAAATTCCTGTGAGCTCTGAGATTAAAGCGTGTACTGGACCCGCAGGCCTGATGGATGCTTCCTCAGAGGTCAGAAGAAGCTGCTCGCTTCCTCAAAGCTGAGAAAAGTAGAGCATGCCTTATTGGTCAGTCATGTAAAATGAAGCTGTGTGTGCAGGTGTTCAGAGACATGACCGTGGGTGAAGGCGAGATGGTCTGCGTGGAACTAGTGGCGAGCGACAAGAGCAACACCTTCCAGGGTGTCATCTTCCAGGGCTCCATCCGCTATGAGGCGCTCAAGAAAGTGTATGACAACCGGGTGAGTGATGGCAAGCAAACACAACGTACAGCGCTAACAGCAGCAACGTCAGAATGATGCTAACCATGATGAGGCTGATGGACAGAAAGCTTGTTTTGAGCTTTCTGTCCATCAGATGAAATCCACATTTACATGGATTAGATTTTTAAAGCTTGTTTTAAAAATGAAATCATGTAAATGTGTGTAACAACGTCCACTTTGTATATCAATGTTTGAATGCTTGTAGAATAGCAACCACATAAGACATAGTAATAATTCTTTTTGCATATTAAACCAGAGGAATTAGAATAGCATATCACACATTCTACATGTCCCATTCACATGTTTATAATCTCATCTCATCTGGTGTTCCCAGCCATTTACTATTTTTAGGGATGAAGCTTTGACATCTCTGTACTTAGAAAAATGTGTATAATTTTTTTTCTCTCCTTTTTTGAGGTTTACTGCACTTTTCATTTTTTTGGAATTTATTTAGTTACTGTGTACTTAAACATACATGTGGAATACAAGGATTGTATTGATCTATAGCAAAATAAAAAGCTCAGGAAAATGACACTACAGCATCCAAAATGTAAAAATATGCTCTGGTGGACTATGGCAGGTTTTAAAGGGTTAATGTTAGCATTTGGCTAATATATGGTAGCTAAAGGGTAGACATTTGCTAATGTTAGCAGGTTGAGTGGGTTAGTGGTTGGTCACTGTTAGCAGCTACTGTTAGCAGTTAAGTGTGAGGGGTAAGGAGTTTTTAGCAGATGACTTATATTCGCAGTTGGCTGATGCTAACAGCTGTGGTAATGTTATGACTGTGGTATAGTCATTAGCTAATGTAAAAGTTTAGTTATTGTTCTACTATTCTATTCTATTCTACAGTCATTTAGCAGACGCTTTTATCCAAAGCGACTTACATTTGAGAGTAAAAACAACACAAGCATGAATTCAAACAAGATGGGACGTCATCATTAAGTGGTAGTCAGACCGCTTTGAGTCCAGTTGGACCAGGTGCTGTCATGTAGTGCTAGAGCAGTGCATATAATTTTTTTTTTTTTTTTTTGTAGTTTTTTGTAGTTTTTGTAAGTCATTTTGTTTAAATACAAACATCACGATTTCATCAAACAATATCAACTTGGGCATAAGTGCACACAGCTTCTTCAGTACTTGGTTGAGCCAAAGAGCTGGACAAATCTTTCTAACTCATTCTGAGTAGAAGAGTTAATCTAAGTGTGGAAATGTTCCTTAAACTACTTGAGTCTTTATCTTGCTCTTAAAAGTGGATAAGGACTCTGCAGATCGGACGGAGTTTGGTAGATGGTTCCACCACCGGGGAACAACAGAGGAGAAGAGTCTAGCTACTGGTTTTGTGCCACGTTGTGGTGGGAGCACTAGGCGTCTTTCACTGGCAGAGCGTAACTGTGGAGAGGGAGTGTAGCTCTGGATTAAGGAGTGAAGGTAGACCGGAGCCGTTTGGGTTATTGTTTTGTAAACCAGAAACAGAGCTTTGAATCTGATGCGCTGCAACTGGAAGCCAGCGAAGAGCTATTAGCAGCGGAGTGACATGAGCTCTTTTGGGCTGGTTGAAGACCAGACGTGCCTCTGGATTCTGGATCATCTGCAGAGGTTTAACTGAGCATGCAGGCAGGCCAGCCAGTAAGGAGTTGCAGTAGTCAATGCGTGAAATGACCAGAGCCTGGACCAGGAGCTGGGTCGTGTGTTCAGTCAGGTAGGGTCTGATCCTCCTGATGTTGTAAAGAGCAAATCGGCAAGACCGGGCAACCGAGGCAACATGGTCCTTAAAGGTCAGCTGGTTGTCTACCATGACACCAAGATTCCTGGTGACACCAAGATTGTTGCCAGCTGAAGCTAGTTTATAAGGGGTAGATGTTTGCTAATGTTAGCAGACTTAATAAATAGGTTAGTTGTTGATTATTGGCAGCAGCTAATGTTAGCTGTTTGATAACAGAAGGAATTAAGAATCTTTTTAGCTTATTTTAGCCATTTTCTACTGTTAAATGGTTTGGGGTTTTTTGGAGGAGGGTGGCGGGGGAGGGATCAGTTGGCTGATGCCAACAGTTTTAGTGATACTATCAGTTAGCTAATGTTAAAGTGTAGTTATTGTTAGCTGTTGGCTAATAGGGGATGGGAACCGACATCACTGCGCAGTGTAAACAATTTCTGGTTCATCTTTCTGAAGCCACAACGAATAACTTGACCATTGATGTGCATATGACCGACTAGACCAGATAGAAAACAGTTTAAATATCCAGAATGTTGAAAGTTCACGATAAACAAAATGTGTAATACAGGAGTGAAACTTTTTCACGAAGGCAGGGAGCTAAAGAGTGGACCCGAGACCCCGACACCTTACCTCCCGTGACTTTTCCAGGCATTTTTGGCTGTATCTGTGGCCCTCAACAGAGGGCTCTGAATGCATTAGACTAGACAAATCAATCGTTTCACTAAGCAAAATGTTCACACTTAACCGAATGAAAATGCCTGGAGCACACTTTCAACCAGCTTGGGATATTTGCGATATGTGTGTTTGTGTGTCTCACAGCAGATATCCATGCCATCCGTCTCCTTGTTAAGGACACAAGACTCTTTTGATTTTGTTTCCATGTAGGAAAAAGAATAAAATTTTGCTATTTTTTTTCTTTGTTGATTATGTGTGCAGACATGGCAACCCACTACATAGCCACTGCGGGGGTCACGTTCCCATTCCCTATGTTAATAGTTGGGTCGTGTTAGTTATTGTCAGCTGTTGGCTGACGTTAGCAGTTCTGGTCATGCTGATGGTCGTTAACTTTTAGCAGTTGACTAATCTTAGCAACTGTCTACTGTTAGGGAGCGAGTGTGTGTGTGTGAGTGTTTTTTTTTTATATGTTTTTGCTTAACTTTAATCCTTGTCAGAAGATGGCTAATGTCAGCAGTTTGCTAAATTAACGAGTTGGGTCTTTACTTTTCTTTTTTCTGTAGCAGTTGGTTTATGTTACCTGTTTGCTAATGTTTTTCATAAGCAGTTTACTAGTGTTTGTTTTTGTTGGCAGTCAGTAAATGATGAATTGATTAAAGTTGGCTATCTGTGAAATTCCAGATAAGAGGAAATCCATTTAAAGCGACCAAAAAAAAAAAAAAAAAAATCATCTTTACTAAAACACTGACCAGCTTTTTCCAGACACAAACAGGTTGATCAGGCTGTTTCTGGATAGGTTAGTACTTGGTTAACGTGTGTCGCTGTGCTGCAGGTGAGCGTCGCTGCTAAGATGGCCCAGCGAATGTCTTTTGGCTTCTACAAATACAACAACATGGAGTTTGTGAGGATGAAGGGACCGCAGGGGAAAGGTCACGCCGAGATGGCCGTCAGCAGGGTGCCGACAGGCGACACCTCACCCTGCAACACCGAGGAGGACCAGGTGTCCCCCATGCACGAAAGGGTGAGGACCAAATCAAAGTGAACAGCTCTAAAACTGTAACAGAGACCCAGAAGGTCTAGTATGAGCTCCACAAAGCTCCATTTCCACAAACGATAAAAACAAGTCATCATTAATAATAAATGTAGCTGGACCGAATTACAGATTCTAAACAGTTCTTAAAAATTCCTGAATAATGTCTGAATATTCTCGAATAATACCTGAATAATTCCTAAATAATGTCAAAATATTCCTGAATAATTCCTAAATAATGTCTGAATATTCCCGAATAATACCCGAATAATTCCTAAATAATGTCTGAATATTCCTGAATAACACCTGAATAATGTCTGAATATTCCTGAATAATACCTGAATATTGTCTGAATATTCCCGAATAATACCTGAATAATTCCTGAATAATGTCTGCATATTCCCGAATAATTCCTGAATAATGTCTGCATATTCCCGAATAATTCCTGAATAATACCTGAATAATACCTGAATGTCTGAATATTTCCGAATAATACCTGAATAATGTCTAAATATTTTGGAATAATACCTGATTAATTCCTGAACAATTGCTGGCATTTGAACTGTTTGTTTCTCTGCAGGTGACGTCGTTCAGCACACCTCCGACCCCGGAGAGGAACCGTCCGTCCTTCTTCTCGCCATCTCTAAGAAGAAAAATGCCCCGAAACCGGATCGCAGAGATGAAGAAGTCTCACTCTGCCAATGACAGTGAGGAGTTCTTCAGGGAGGAGGAAGATGAAGGTGAGGTCTAAAGTCCGACTAAATGTTTGAGTGAAAATGGATCCTGTTACTTTTGTCTTTTATAAATAGTTTTTGTTTATGATATTTTGTTTCCTGGCGGACACTGATGAGTTTGTGTCCTCAGATCTTCACACCGCCACCAACCTTCGCTCGCGCTCTTTGTCGGGAACCGGGCGCTCGCTGGTCGGATCGTGGCTGAAACTGAACCGGGCCGAGGATTACTTCCTGCTCTACTCACACCTGACCTACGTCACGCTGCCGCTGCACCGCATCACCACAGGTCAGAGTTCACACACACACATCTGGTTCATAGTAGCTACGTTTACATGGACAAATATTTCCTCTATCAGACTGAAATCAACCCGATCAGATTCCAGCTGACTTGTTTACATGGAGTATGGATAAATCCCATCAGTTGTGTGTTTACGTGATGGAAAGATTTAATATGAGTAAAACTTTTCTGGCTAGTTTGGAATATATAAGAAAACAAAGAGGAAGATTTTTTATTACTAATGAGCAACTCGATGCTCAGAGTTGTGGGGAATGGTGGTCTAGAGGTCAGCGAGGTGGACTTGGTGCTGGAGTACCCAGGTTCAAGTCCCTTAACTGAGAACAGATTTCTGGGTATTTGTAGATTTCTTTCTTTATTTTATTCATGTGTTAAACACAACTTAAAACAGACAAACAAAACAAAAACAAAGTGTCCAAAAGGAGTAGGTAGAAGTAAAGAAACGCATCCATCCATTTTTTTCTGTCTGGCCGAAACGACGTCCGCTACCAACAGGTTAAGAAAACAAGGATGTTCCCACCTACCACATGTAAAATGTCAGCAAGGTCCCGTTAGTTGAGTGTCTCTGTTTTTAGATGATATCTGGTAGATAGAAATGAGCCTACAAACTCACCAGACAAGTAGTTCCCAACCTGTTTTCCCTGAAAACCTCTTCATGCAACCCCACCCCACCCCCCCAAAAACCATGCATGCTTTCATTAGCTGCTACATGTATTTTAGCTGAGTCCTGTCCTATTTAACTGGAGTTAAGGGACTACCAACGACTCATCTGCTCTGTGCTGTTTTATTTTAACAAAATGATGCAGGTTATCAGGATAGACATGACCTGTAGCTCCACCTGCTCCCTGACCTCCTAAACCACAGGACCTGGACCAGAAGTGATGGGATGATCAAGATGAGGCTTAAGAAGAAGTTTTTTTCATTTTTATCTCAGGATATTTGCTTTAAAATCCTGGTTTATTTTGATAACCCTCAACTGATTATTTATCAGATCTAAAAATCTGTTGCCATGTGAACAAAACATTCAAATCATGAATAATTTGAGCAAATAAACCACAACTCGTCTGTGTGGGCATGGCCTTAATTCTACCAACCACACAGACCCTCGCTGCCTCCCTGTGCTCTTTTGGGGGGTCAGGGACCCCAAGTTGGGAACCACTGGTCTCTAACAAACATCAGTCATTCTTTATCACTTGTTTCTGTCTCTGATGACAAATTTAAAAAAGGGAACAAATGAGTTCCTGATAAATGTTACTGTGACCTTGGCAGTCCTGCAGGTTCATCTCCTCCACGCAGGAAATCAGATGGAAGAAAATAACTCGGAAGTTCTGACATTATGAAGCCGTCAGCAGCTACACACCAGAAAATTTAATACAGTGAGATTAGACCTTAATGAGGTCTTCTAAAACATTCAGTTGTCCAGCCTCAGAAGGAAGGTCTGACTTCCTGATATGTTGTAAAAGACTTTCTGTTTCGTTGTAAACTACTTCCTGTAACGTAGTAAACAACTTCCTGTTACGTTGTAAACCGCTTCCTGTTACATTATAAACGACTTCCTGTAACGTAGTAAACAACTTCCTGTTACGTTATAAACAACTTCCTGTTACGTTGTAAACCTTCCTGTTACATTATAAACGACTTCCTGTAACGTAGTAAACCACTTCCTGTTATGTTAAACAACTTCCTGTTACGTTATAAACCACTTCCTGTAACGTAATAAACAACTTCCTGTTTCATTGTAAACTACTTCCTGTCCTGTCCAGACTGGCTGGACGAGCCGTCTCTGACCGGCTGTTTTTGTGTGACAGACATCCTGGAGGTGAGGCAGAAGCCCATCCTGATGACATAGCAGAGCCAGACGCCCTCAGAGCATCACTACCAAGTGCCTCCTGCATCAGGCCACCCACACATCAGCAGCGCCCCCCGGAGTCCGGACGGAGACCTGCAACCAAACACCCGCTTCACCCGGAGACGCTCCGCAGATAAACCAGCCATCCGAGAAGTGCCTCCTCTTCTGCCCAGTTCCTGCTCGTCTCCACGGAAACAGGCCAGGCATCAGGATCACATGACCTCAGCATGAGAAGGCACTGGCTGAACTCTGACCAGGAAGGAGAGCGAAGTGAAGAATGTGTGTGTTCTTGTAAATATTCCTGCTGCTTTACTCACTGAGACGCCTTGACTGAAGGTTGTGCTTTTATTGACACGTCGTGGACTTCTTGTTTTTTTACACTTTGTTCGGGGAAAGGGACACGTGTTGGACTCGGACGTTGGAGCACGACAAACGGACGACAAACAGAGTTCACCTTTTCTGCTCACTAAAACACAAAACTAACATCCACACTTTAACATAGTTGTTAAAAACTTAAGATTTGGATAAAATCTGACTCAATCTGGAATTTAAATGGAATAAAAAAAATCTAATTATGACTGTCATTTTAAAACTGTTAATTTTTTTTTTTTACAAAACAGACAAATTGATGGAAAAATATAAAATTTTCTGAACTTCAGACTGAATTCTGCAGTAAAAAATATTAATATTTAAATATTAAATTAAAATGTAATTAATGTAAAAAAAATTGTTATTTCACATAATTAAAATTCTGACAGAAACTTTGAAAAGTTGAGAAAAGGTCAGAAAACAAAAAGGATTCATAAAGAACTTAATCCTGTGGGAAATATGTTGTTTGGTATTTAAATATTTACTTTATTAAATAGAATTAAACTTGTCTGATTGGTTCGTTTTCACTTGATGTGAATTTTGTCATAAAAACTAAAAGGCAGATTTCAGGATCTTTGACTCGACGTGCTGCAGCCGACTCCGACTTTCTGACGACTTTTCTTCCAAACTGAGACTCAAATGAAAAACTTTAAAGGGAAAAAACTGTTTTTAAAACCTGCTGGAAGGAAAAGAGATCAGATTTTCTCCCTCTGTGCTCCCGAAGCCTTAAATACGACCAAACTTTCTTCTCTTTTCACTTCATGTCAGAAACTAAGCAGCTGAACTCAGAAACACCAGAATCCGTTCACAGCCAAACTTACCGCCTCATTTTTAGAATAAACCTTTTATAAGATTTATTTTCTCATCTGGGAGAATTTAAGATAAGTTGAATTAAACAAATTTTTTTTTTGCTTCACATTTATAATTTTGCTCTAAAAGTGTTTTTCCAAATGTTTTATAACACTTTCACGCATTTTCTATAAAAAAAAGGGACATTTTTCTATTTTTTTTTTTTTATCTCAGTTTGAGAAAATCTTAAATAATTTCTTCACATAAATTTATTTAAAATTCTTTAACCAGTAAAATATAAAATTTCAGATGTAAATTTAAAGAAATCATTAAACTGTTTTTTTTATATATATATATATAGTTTAATAATATAAAGAAAACATCAGTGGTAAATGTTTCCTTCTGAAACCACAAACCATGTTTTCCTTTGTCTAAACAAAGAAAAGTGAATTTTCTCCCGTCATCCCTGCTGCTCTCCTCTGATCACTCATCAATATTTTAGCTAATACTCATTTTCTGAAGTCTAAAATACCAAAACTTGAGTAAAACGGATGCGGATCAATAACTCTGATCAGGTGTCGCTTCATTTCCTCAGATCATCGTGAAGGTTCTGGTGTCTCTGGTTTTTAGAGCGACGTGGAAACGGACCGTCAGTGTGTCAGCTGTTATTGATCAGATGTTATCGGTGATTGATTTGCACTCAGATGAAGCCATCGCTGATCAATACGTTTCCCTGGGTGGTGTGTAAACATGATCAGTGTTATTGATGATGTAGTGTAGAGATCCTCCGGCTGAATGTACCTACGCTGATCAGACGTTTGCACTGTAAAACGCTTTTAGAGCCTTTTGGAAGCTGTTTGTTAAAATGTTCGTACGTCACAGCTTTTGTACACGGTTGTTGTGCATGTTGGCATTTCTCCTCTTCCTCCTCCTCTTCCTCTGTTGCTCTTTCTAAACTCTGTACATCCTCCTCCTTTATTTACTGAAATACACGTTAGCAGAAAAACTCCCTTGTTGGCTGTTTTCTGGAATCATCTGCAGAGGACGACTGTCTCTGTCCTCTGGCACCACCTGCTGGACAAACGCCACCATTTCAGCTTCATCACTGAGTTCTGAACAGAATTCACCAGTCCAATTCAACAGTCCAAAGCCCAATCAGCTCATCTTCATCACCTTCCACAGAGAAGTTGTAAACTACACCCCCCATCCACCTTCCACTACCGGGTCGTCCTCCTCGCCAGGACCAGCTTCTAGTACCGAGTCGGACCTTTTTAATCCTGGTGTAATAGATGAAGCAGGTGGTGGAAACCTTCCTCAGAGGTTTTCTCCATATTGACATGACAGCATCACACAGCTGCTGCAGGTTTGTCGGCTGCATCCATGATGAGAATCTCCCGTTCCACCACATCCCAAAGCTGCTCTACTGGACTGAGATCTGGTGGCTGTGGAGGCCGTTGGAGTCCAGTGAACTCATCGTCATGTTCTAGAAAGCAGGTGGAGATGATCTGAGCTTTGTGACATGGTGCATTATCCTGCTCTATTCCATTTTTGATTACACTGGTACACTTTTTGTCAGAAATAACCAAAATATTACAGTTATAATTATGTGTTAACTTACCAACACTGCAGATGTATAAAACCACATCAACCCTCCTTGTAGGTCTTTAAGTTTGATTTCTGTTTTATGCCAATATAAAACAACATGACAAAGTTACTGTAAAATCTCCTCTGCTGTGTAAAGAACTAAATCCTATTAACTCAGAACTAAACATATTAACACAGAGACAGATGGATAGGTTACGGGACTTCTACCTGGACTTGGGAGGCTTCTTTCTGGAAACCGTTATAAATATGCTTTTGAACATTTCTTTAAAAAGCAAGAAAAGCATCTGGCTAGCTTTGACTTCCAACTGACATTAATAATCGTGGAACCGTGGAAATAAAGAAACTAGACCACATATCTGCAATTAAATAGACTTTCTGCTACAGACCATCAACACTGACCAGTAAAAGATGTCAGCTCCAGGTAGCGAGCGACAACAGGTAGGCTGTGCTGGTTAAACCAGGCCACGTTGGTACTAAGGGGTCCAAAGTGGGCCAAGAAAATCTCCTCCCACCATTACACCAGCAGCAGCCTGAAGTGTTGATCCAAGGCAGGATGGATCCATGTTTTCATGTTTCCAGCAGATTCTGAGCCTAGCATCTCGATGTGGAGCTGAAATGGAGACTCATCAGACCAGCAACGTTGCTCTATCTTCTATTGTCCAGTGTTGGTGAGTGTGTGTGAATTGTAGCTTCAGTTTCCTGTTCTTAGCTGGCAGGAGGTTCCCGGTGTGTCTTCTGCTGCATCCTGGTCCAGACAACTGCTGCGCTGGATATTTTCTCTTCTTCAGAACATTCTCTGGAAACCCTGGAGATGGTTGTGGGTGTAAATCCCAGTAAATACTCAGACCAACAACCATGCCACGGTCAAAGTTACTTACTGTAAATCCCTTTTCTTCAACTTCATCAGGTCTTCACCATGTCTACGAAACTACATGCTGCCATGTGATTGGCTGGTTAGATGTTTGCGTTAACAGGAAGTTGAACAGGGGGGCAGTGTCTGAAGGGATCCTCTGGAAATCCAGACAAATTAGTTTAATTCAGTCTTTGAAGGCAGAAAGCACCTGAAGTATAGGTAGAGATTTAAGTTTTAAACTGAATTGTTGCAAAGGAAGCAAAGACAGAAAAAGATGAGCAGATCTGTTCCTGATCAGCTGGAAGCAGAAAAATAATCACAAAGCAGCAGCTTGTTTGTTTTTATTCCCAATAAATGTCTTTACAAATGTCAGACGATGACAGCGTGCCTCATCCCGAACAAAGGACACTTGGAAAGCGACAGTTCATGTTTACAGGACAACAGGAAGTAAACGTGTTCTGTCTCGCTCTGACACACCGTTTCAGTTAATGAGCAAAACTCCAATAAATAGTTTCCTGAACAATCACTCCGCAGATGCACTCAGACGCTCGACACGCTCATTAAAAAATTAACTTACTGCAAGTATTTAATTTGTAAAACCAAATCGACTGGCCCAGAAACAGCTGCATGTCCGGCTGTCGGTCACCTGACAGGAAAATCCGACACAGTGAAGAAACCAGCGGGAATGTTAGTGCGCGACGACCAGATGTTTCACAGCATGACGGCCGAATGGCCGCTGAGCTCAGGTGTGTGTTTCTGTGGGTGTGTGTGTGGGGGAACCGGTGAGTCTGAGGATGAGCAGCTGAATCTGCTTAGCGGGGTGGGGGGTTAGCCTTTCTTCTCTTCCAGGGTCTTGTGGAGCTCGTCGGCATCCTCAGCGGTTTTGACCCGGATTAGTAGAGGGACGGGGCTGCTGGGGTTCTTGTCATCGACAGGCGGATTCGGGACACACACCACCATCACGTTGTTCTTCCCGACCCGCGAGCATGGCATGGTGGAGGACACGAAGATGTTCAGCAGGATGTTTCCTGGTGAGACGACAGGAGTGCGAGTTTCCTGATTAGCAATAATCATTCAGAATACAACAGAAAGAGAAACGCTGTACGATAGATGACCTCCACCTCACCTGGAGCGCCGCTGTTCACGCCAAGGCGCACATGTTAAACTCTGAGACCACATAAAACTGGAAATGTGACCTTTTACATTAAAGAGCACAGAAATATTTACTGAATCTGGATGTAAAGCGGGATAATCAGGTGTTTTTTCCAGTTCACATTTGATTTGTCCATCTTCTGCACAATATGTAAATAAAACTGGTTAAAGTGAAAAAACAATCACCAGATCAAAGAGGCGAGGTCACACTAAACATGGAGAACATGGTTTATGAAGGCTAAAGAAAATTAGACCACAACAGACTCCTGCTGGTTAATAATCATTCAACCAAACAATAATCCTTCCTTTGTTTATCCCAGACTTGTGAGATAGAAGAAACTGGAAGGAAATGTTTGTATTTATTTAAAAGTTTACTTCTGTAACTAAATTAAGCTAAATTTTATTTAAATATGTTTAAAGTTTCTATAAAGTGAGGAAGAGGAGCGTTGGGACTGGTTAACATGTAAACATGGTGGATCAGTTCTTCTGTCTGAGCAGCAGGTGGCGCCGTTTGATCACAGCTGACTCCGACTCTTTGTTCTGCTTGTTGGATGAACAGCAGCTCAGAGATGAAACAGATGCTTTCAGCTTTTCGTTTAGTGGATTTCTGCAGGTAAAACTTGATCTTTGAATACTTTAACCAAACACAGACGATAAATCTGAGCTGAAATTATCGATTAATCCACCACTTTATCTTTCTGGTTTTGAGAATTTTGTAACAACTGGATGATTAAAACACTTTAAATGTTTCATTAACTAAAACTACTAATGCTAAATAAAGTTTTCTGGCTGAATCGGGTCAGCTTGATCGTTTTCCTTCAAACACTTAATGATTGATTTAAATGATGTGGAGTGCCAGGATTTTCTTAATCGGTGGCGTTATGTTTTTCTGCTGCAGCGCCCCCTGATGGCCGACTGGAAGCACAGCAGCTCCTCCTCAGACTGCAGGTTCAAGGTTCGAGTGAAGAACTGAATGTGTCTGCTCTGGTTTACCCAGATTGGTGTCGGCCCGAATGATCATCTGAGTCTTCCCCTCGCTGGAGCGTTTCAGGTGCAGCGTTCCCACTCCTTTCTCTTTGAACTCTGACTCCTTCTTGTAGAACATTTTACACCTGAAAGCAGCAGAACAGCCTGATAAACAGCCTGACGAACAGCCTGACGAACTTTGTATTAAATGACAGATTCTGCTCAGGTTGGAGGTGAATTTTCAGACGTACTTCTTGGAGTAAAAGGCGTCGTCCTCCTTCACCTCTTTCACCTCGGGTTTGGGCGGTTCCTCCGTCTCTTCGTCTCCGTTCTCATCTGCAGAAAGAAAAAACATATTGATGATGGGTTTCAACAAACAGGAGAAATGTGAGTCAAAGTAAAACCTCTATAGATGGAGCAGATGCCAGGACGATGACGCTTTTACTGGAATAAACCAAACCCGTGAATTAACCTGAATAATTCATTTCAAGTCTACAGGGAAACACTTCACATCTAATTTACATAAAAAAACAACCTGTCCCACTTCAGGTGCAGCTGAACATTTTATGGTTTAGCTTAAATTAATGTCCAGTAGGAGAGGGTGTTGTTGAGAATCAGACAATGATTTATCAGGAATCAGGTCAGGATCAGCTGACTTCATCCTAGAAGACAGTTGAAGGTCTTTTACAGTTATTTACGGATCTTAAAGCGCCCTGAGATGCCGTCATTGTGAACTGGCCCTTTACAAATAAAGCTTAATTGAATATTTATTCCAAGAATCTGAGAACTAAATTCAGCCTGAAACTAGCTTAAAGATTTTAATGTCTGGATCTTTTCCAGACCGTTTTAAAACATCCAGTTCATACATTATTGTGGAAAAAAAGCTTATTTTTTAAAAAAGGGGGACAAATACATTAACGAACACAAAGTTATAAACAAAGAAAATGTAAATTTGTGGAGAGTTAGCATAACACCACCAATCTCTAAACTTCTCAGTCTGAGGCTGTGGAGAAAATCCTCTCTGTACAGTTTCTATCATTTAGTAATGAAAACAGGATTTTAGAGACAACTTGTTCAGGTGACCAGAAACCTGCTGCGAGTGCAGACAGGAGGAAGAATTCGGTTAATCGGTGCTCTCAGTAACAGAACTCGGTTCGGCTGCGGCGTTCCACAGAGTTTACTTCTTCTTCTCCTTCCTTTCTATTTACACGCAACCATGATGGAAATCATCATGAAACTCTGCTGAATCCCAGCAGAAATCTGGGAGGAATTTTTCATTCTGACCTCTGTTTTGATGCTCAGGTCAAACATTTTGTTCAGTCTTTTTTCCACATAAAATTGGATAATTTCCTTCAAATTGGACTTAAAAGAAGTCAAAATACATCAAGTGTAAATAAACATATATCAAATTTAATCTAATGAAGAATCAAGACAGGTTTTTTTTTTTTGCTTTCATTTAAATAAATAAATCCAATTAAAATAAAAACTACTCACATCTGACCCAATGAGATGATTCCAGCTTTGTTTGCTGTGGTCAGAATCTCAGCTGAATGCAGCAATTTAACTTGTCTTTTATATCTTGATATGCAAAAAGCAAAGAAATGATCTAATCTAGGAAAATGAATTAAAAACTAAATAAACACCCTGAATATTAATGACAGGAGTTTGTTCATATACTGTCTATAAACATTTGTGAATCTTTTAATTGAATATTTTGATAATCATGGAAAAAACACCAAAAATTTGCAGATTTTCTTCTTGTGACTAGAAATAAATCAGCTGCTGACTTTTTAATCAAGAGAACCATTAACGGATGGATTATTGATCCATTTGAACTTCCCAACGTCTCTGAATAGCTTCTTTTCTTTAAAAAGCAGAAAAGATTTGAATTTGTTTTGATAAGCAACATCTTCAACAGACTGGAGGAACGATCAATAAAAGCATTTGGAGTTGTTGATTTCAGGTTGTTGTGTGAAGCAGAATAAACGTCTGAATAAAGACCGGACGTGTTTCTGACCTGCAGACTGAGAGCTCTCAGTTTTCGTCCCACCGAAGGAGAGCGGAGCGGCAGATCCCGGAGCTCCAAACAAGGAAGTCTGGCCGGAGGAGGAGGAGGAGGAGAAGGAGAAGCTGGGGACGGTTGATTTGGACCCTAAGGAGCCCAGGACAGCGCTGTCCACCTTCTGACCGAAGTTGAAGGTGATGCCAGCCGGGATCGGAACAACGCCAGAGCTTTTCTGAGTCGAGTCTTCTGTCGTGGTTTTGCTGAAGGAGAACAAAGCAGCTGATGGAGCTGCTGAGCTGCTGCTGGAGGAGGAAGATGGAGGAGGAGGAGGGGTGGCTGAGGCTGCCAGCTTCCCTTCCTGCTGCTGCTTCTTCTCCTCCGAGCCCCCGTCAGTGGCCCCGGCTCCATACTGCCGCTCGATGCTGGCCAGGTGTCGCTCATAATCCCTGAAGATGGGGTTGAGGTCGCACAGAGGGTTGTCGTTCACGTGCTTGGTGATCCAGTCCCGCACTGAACAGTTGAGTGCCGTGAGCTGCCGGCTGTACTCCTTGTTGCTGCAGGGGGCGGGACTCTGAGAGGGACCAGGGGTGGAGCCATTGGTCTGTGTGGCTGTGATGTCAGTGGTGGGCTTTGTGGAGGAGGGGCCGTTAAACTTCAGACCTGAGAAGAGGAGGGCAGAGATGTGTGTGGCAGCAGACAGAGGAGGAGGAGGAGGGTGGAACCCCCACCCATCCTGCCCTGCAGCGACATGGTGATGTGAATCAAAGCCCCCCCCCCCCCCCCCCCCCCCCCCCCCAATTCAGCTCCATTACACTTCAATAAGAAAACCAGAAGACACAACAATGAATTACCCCCCATCCAGCTTAGAGCTTTAAAAAACTAGTGGGGTGGGGTCAGATGAACAGGAACATCTTTTACTCCAGTTTCGTTCGGCTGGTGTCTGTTTATGCAGGAAAATGTTAAAGTTAATATGTTTCGCATGAAGCTGAAACGTATTAGTTAAAAGCCCCTTCGTCCAGCCAGGGTTGAAATAAACGCTTACATCAGAGGGAAAAGAGATCACGTGAATCCAGCCCTGATTTATTTGTCTGAACTGGTTTTCTTCCTGTCATCACACTCATAGCCTGAACTGTTCACTACCGGCAGCTGGACGTAACATGTTGTTCTTTATTGTTCTTAAGGAAAAACTAAAGTTAATCATGGAAAATGTGAGATAAACAAACCACACACACTCACCAGCTGCAGCCGTGGACGTTGCAGGAGAGGAGAAACCTCCAAACGACGGAGCCGTGCTGTTCCCATTGGTCAGACCGCTGAAGCCTTTAAACCCTCCACCGTTCCCAAAACCAGAGAAGGTGGTGGGAATGAAGGCGGCGGTCGCTGGCGGCGAGGTCAAAGAAAAACCTTTAAAACCTTTGAAAGCTCCTCCACCCTCGCTCTGAAACATAACACGTAGAATAAAAACAGTGGAACGACGATAGTCCAGCAGAACACACTAAAAATCAGCAGGAAAGAAAAGTTTGTTTCTGCTTTTACCTCCGATCCAGTGTTTCTACGCTTGGCTTTCTTAATCGCTCGACTCTTCAACACATCTTCACTTGCAATTGAAAACGTCCCGGCCTGAAGGAAGGCAGCAGATCGCAGGTTAGGACATCACCTCCACTAACCAGCACCATGGATTCAGACCGAGACTCACCTCCTCTCCTTCCTCCTCCTGATCCCAGTTCCTGTCCGTTAGCTCTTTATCAGCGATCCTCTTCGCCATCCCACCGGCTCTGAAACTAAAACAAGTCAGCTGTTAATCAGCCAGAAAGTTCTCCCAATCACTCGTCCAGCCACTGGACGAGTTTAAAGAAATCAGATATTAAATAAAGTTGTTAAACATGGAGCTGCAGTAGCTGTCAGATACACAGAGTAATTTAAAAACCTTCTAGAGCTACAACTCTTTCAAAAACATGTTTTCATAGAAAGTTCAGATTAAGCCAACAAAACTCTGAGGTAAAACAGATCAATAATTAAAGTACTGAGACACCAGCTGAAAACACTTCGGCAGTTTTCTCTCATTCACTCGGCTCAGATGTCAGAAAAAAAACTAGTTTCATATCAAAAACGTCAACTACAAGAGATGTGCCACATAAAAATATCTAGAGTTTAGTAGTTTAGTAGATGGACAAATGTTCTGAAGAACGTCAAATTTGACGTGAAGCACCAACTTTAGTCCGGAAGCGTCCCCACGAGTCGTGTGACTGAAGCCCTGAATAATTTAAAACCAATATTCATTTATGAAAGTTGTGGGACTGTAAAATTATTAAACTGAAACAGGCAAAGATAAAACTATGTAAAATAAAAACATAAAAAAGAAAAAGACCACAAAAAGCTCAAATAAAATTAGTGAAGGGCCGGTCATATTTACGTCTGGCTGCTTATATAATCCCAGTTATGGTTGTTTGAACATGATCGGTGGTAAATTCAACTGATGTTTATCAAAAATGCAAATACCCCTGAAAGTTTGGACTGTAAATGGTGCAAAAACACATTCTGCACTTTATTTAACCGATCAGTAGGAAGACCTTTAAACTTAGTATCATTTAAAGGCTCAGAGTCACAATTTCAGGTTATTTCAATGAGGTTTTTATTTGCCTGCCAGCTTCACATTGAACACTATGACAGCCATGAGAAAACACACACAATGAAAGACTTGCCCCAAAGCATGCTGGGAAGTCAACCAACACACCAACCTTTCATTATTGCATCACTCTACTCACTTTGGCTTAATTTCCTAATAGAAGGGTGGTGTTATGCAAGAAAACTTTATCTGATTTTAAAGATGTTTTGGCTCAAGAGTGTAAGTAGCTTCATGAGTGAGAAGAACCTGGAAGATTTTCCTGCCGGGTTTTATTTTACTGTCTTCTTTTCAGAAACATCCCTCATTTTCCTCACAGCATTACACTGAATTTAACATTCTCTCATTTACAGACAAACCTATTTACCACTTCACCAATTCCAAAAATTTATAAATTAATCAAAATCAGCTGTAAAGAATACATTTAGCTTAGAGGTTTAAATTCTTCTAATCAGTTGAATAACTTTTTTCATTCAAACATTTAAATGTACATTTAAAAAAAGTTTCTTCATCTTCTAGTATTTATTCTTCTAAATAAACACTTTGTGTGTACAGTTGAATATTTAGGACCATATAACTGAAATTTCTCGTTTTTTTCCTACAATAATAGCAACACACAGATTTTTTTAAATACATGATTAAGAAAACTGTCCAACATTTAAAGGCAAATTCTTTGTGTTGTGATGGACAGCTAAACCAACACGTTTGTGTCCGCCTCCATCAAAAGGCCATTATATCCGATTTGAGTCCGGTGTGATGTTTCTATCTACAAAACTCCATACCTGCAGGTAGTTAGCAGTTACCCAATCTAGCTTAACTTAGCTAGCTTTTCTCTATGGGTAAATTATTTAAATAGTCAGATATGATTACTTCAGCAGAATAAAGGTTCTTCATCTTAAATTGAAGCAGATACTAAAATGCCCGTTAGACTGCTTAAGGTCCACGTTTGAGCAGTTACCCGGTAAACTAGCGGCCAGTTTACCGCAATAAAGCTAACCGGGCCGCACATTAGCTGTTAGCAGCTCGCGGCTAACGTCATGTTTAAAAGCTAACCGCCGCTAGCTCCTGGTTGTCGTAGTCATTTTATCAAAAGGCAAATGTGACGTACCTTTAGATGAAGGTAATTCTCGACTTCTTCTCCTCAGTAACTATCTGACAGATCCCGGTAACACTAACCGCCCGGAAGCGTTAGATAGACTCCTTCACTAGAAACACCACTCAATATTTTTGAACAACCCTCCTCACGCCGCCATTTTATGAAATGGATTATCTTCATGAGTTCGCGCGCCCCACCTTTCCGCTCATGCGCAGAAGGAATGACTTTGGGAGTTGTAGTCCCCAACAAACGCGACTCAGAGTTCTGTTATGGTATGTCGTCGGACCAGGGCTCTAATGATACGGGATAGGATCAGGGTTCTGTGACGGAATAGGGGGTCTGCGTTGGAGTTCTTCAGTGAGTGCATGAAACTTCTCTAAGATTTACATCTGCTGCCTTTATCTTTTCCAGGGACATGCATGAAGTTTTCAACACTATGATAAAAAACCACATTCTGCACACATGAAATGAGACATTTCCCGTGCGACAGAAAAATCACTTGTGTTTGAACAAAAGAAAAGACTGAGCAGATCACAGTCCCAAAACAGAAAAAGAATAAGCTGACACCAGCAAACAGCAGCTTTCATCACAGCTGAGCAGCAAACATGGCTGTAACACAGAGCTTCTTCCTGTTATTTATTTATTAGTTCCAAAACGTTAGGATTCTGCGTGGAATGTAAATAAAACCAGAATGTAATGATTTCCAAATCTCATCTACTCATTTTATTCCCAGTAAGGTAAACAACATATCATATGTTAAAACTGACACATTTACCATTCCTTGGAAAATGTGAATCTGATGGCAGCAACACGTCCGTAAAAAAGAACAGAAGCAACAAAAGGCTGGAAAAGTAACTGGTACAAATCAGAAACATTTGACAACTAATCAGGTTAACTGGCAACAAGTCAGTAACATGACTGAGTATAAAAGGAGCATTTCAGAGGGGCAGAGTCTCTCAGATGGAAAGATGGACAGCGGTTCAGCAACCGTCTGGAAATTCGGGGTTTTTATTTTTTAGTTTTTCATTAGTGATATTATAGTGTTCTCAGCTTTGGGAAAAAAAATAATTAAACAAAAACATGTTCTCGATCTAAAATGATCGGTGAAATATTTTTTAAAAATTATGAGTTGGGGTCTTTTTGTAATCTCATCACAACATTGATCTGAACACTAAGTTTAATTTTAAATATAATTATAAAAATGCAGAATTTGTCAAATAATTTCCTTTCAAATAGTCTTAAAAGGATAAAGAGAGGCTTAATTCACATCCTGGATGTTGTTGTAGCAGATGAACTTTTTCTTATTGGTGTGTTTTAGGAGACATCATTACCTTCAGTATGAACTTTTGAGTTTTAAATCCTTAAGATCTTAATATGTGTTTTTATGGAGAAGACTTATTAAATGGTAAATGGACATAGTGCTTTTCCAGTCACGTCACATTCACCCATTCACACACACATTCATACCTCGATAGGTCCATAGGGAGGCAACATGGGGTTCAGTGCCCAAAGACACTCCGGCATGGAGACAGGGGAAGCCTGGAATCGAACTACTGACTTTCATTTCTGATGTAACAGGACAGTTTTTTCTTTATTTATTTTAATTTTTTTATTTATCAAACATTAACAAATGACATGGAGATTTACATTAATTCACTCATTTCCATTTTAACAGATCATACACACATTATTTATACACAGTATGCACTTACCTACCCAGACAGCAAAAACATCTGGCCCAAATGTTCCCTTGACTGGCAGCATTGACTAAATGTCAGTGTGGCTGCCATATCTCAGCCACATGACCAGCACATACAGGCAGGTACACACTACACGATAATCAGGCCGATTTTTGGCCTGATCTCCCCCTTACGATCAAAACCAGCAAAGACCCGATTTTCTGATGTTTGCAAACAACGTCGTGACCGATTTTCCTGGTGTGGGGTGTGTCAAGAGTGATTTTGTCCGTTCCGATCGGCTTGGAGGGCCTTGGAAGGAGTGATCGTAGATAATGAACATCATGTTTAATATTTACAACTAGAGATCCTGTAGTGTGTGTGTGTGTGTGTGGGGGGGGGGGGGGGGGTGTATTAATTAGATTACTCGTTACTGAGAAAAGGAACGCCATTAGTAATGCTTGTTATGTGGACTGTTGAATGTAAAAACTACAATGTCGCTTATGGATGACATCACACGACAAGCAACAGGTTTTGACAGGACCCACCAAACGGTGGTGGGCTCATAAAGCAACGTTAACACAAGTGAGAGTGTTTTGATTAACGTGACAATGCTATTCTTCTCATCACAGGTTATATGCAGAAATTTTTCCATAGTCTTTTTTTTTTTTTTTTTTTTGGTTTGTGTTTTTCAGAAAATAAGAGGCCAAAAACAACTATTGCTCCCTCCTTTACGTCCACCTTGTTTGTTTACACTGAAGTCTTGTTTGAATATGCTAGATTTGGAATATTGAGTGTGAAGAACCTGATACTCTGCTGAAGAATGGGTTCAGGCCCGTTTATGCTATACACAGAAGACAGATAGCAGAATACGGACAGTCACCGCCATCATACATCCATGCGTCTTTTACGTTTCCATGGGTAATACGTCAGTTCATCCACAAATGGGCAGTGCCAAGCTCAGAGTTCACTTCTGTGTTTTGACCTCGGTTTGTGGCGGTAATGCACCACTAAGAAGTTGTTTACAACCGTCCAAAAACATCAAAAAAAGAAGACCATGAATAATCCACGTCCAGGTCAACAACTGACATCTGGTCTAATTCTGGCCTACAGGAGACCTGCTGTAATCCACATCCAGGCCGAATTGAATAAATAAAAAATAAAAAAGTTTTTTAAAAACATTTTTTTTTTAGCTAAATGTGTCACATTGGAAAGAAGTATTATGGTTTGAAGACTTACATCCTGTAATCATGCTCTCTGGATCATTTCACTATATTTTTGCAGCTGAAGGACATGAAACATCTGTCCAGAATTTTGCATCTGCAGTTTTTCTAAAATATTTCAACTAAAAGTTGCAAATCTGTGTTTTTAACCACTTTTATACAACAAAAATGTGAAATTAGGAACGTGTAAGATTCTTATTCTTGCAGGTTCTGTGTGGAAATCAGTGCAGCACAGTGATGCAACTCATTCTGACAATATTTAATAATCAAAGTCCAACTTCTGATAAACTTTGATTCATTTCATCTCAAGAGGTGAAACTCTTTGGAAACAGGCTCAGTAACCTGCACACATCTTTCCCCCTCCACTAAAGGAAAAATGTGTGATTTTTCAGATTTCACTCCATCTCTCAGCATCGCTGTGGTGTTTCAGAGCCGAACCACCAGGATGCATGCAGACACAAGGGATTGGGGGTAAAATGGTTCAGAGTTGGGCAGCAGATGGCTCCTCTCCAAGCTTTCAGGATGCCATCCGGCCTTGCCAAATAGGAACAGGTGCTGCAGAAAAAAGGAAGTGAGCTGTGGGCCCCGGCGGCAGCAGGAGACCCCAGACCAGCTGGCAAGCAGAAATGGAAACACTTGGCAGTGGAAAAAAGAGAAACGAGTATTATGTAGAAGGAACAGTTCAGCTGACTGAGGCTGAGAAAGGATGGGGGTTTATGGGAACACATCACAGGAACTGACAGGACCAGGTTGAAATGATTGTTATATGATAACTTAATGTTAGAGAAGTTTACATTCTGATTATTTTCATATGGAATCTATCTTCATATTAACGTTAAGGTTAAGTTACATGTGAGAGCAGTACCAGGCAGATGGCACTCACAAAGTATGTTTATGAAGACTCTGCAGTCTGACTCCAGATGAAGGTTGGTTTAGGCTATAGTCCAACTACAGCTGCAGCTTAGTGAGGTGAGAGTTAGTTTATGCTGCGCTCACACCAAACAATTTTCATGGTCGCAGACTAAAAACGGAAGTCTTTAGGAAATCTTAGGAGTTTTGCTGGAGTCACAGCGCTCCCGTCATCTCGTTGTTAGGTGTGAGATGGTAATCTGCCCTGTTTAACGTCAATCTTTCTCCAGTCTTGGATCTGCGACAATTTCTAACATGTTACATATTATCGCAAGTTGCAGTGACGAAACACGATCAACAACCAATAGATGAGCTCTGACAAAAGCAGAAACAGGAATCCCGACATTCAGACCACCGGCAAAAAAGGATGGGGGGGGGAGACGAACAAGAAGCGGTGATGAAACGTCGTCGGTGGAGCGTCCAGAAAGAGGAGCGGGTGGTTATTAGAAGTAAATGTCTGCTGTGGATCATTTATGTGTTACAATATAATGATCTAACAAATAAGAGAATAAAAACTCGTCCATCCCTCCAGATTCTGATGAGTCGGGGTAACACCTGGTGGAGATGTAAAGCCACACTTAATAATGATGATGTGTAATTCCCTCCTGGAGGGAAACTCTCCCCTTGTTTGCTTTACTGTGTGCAGATCAGCCCTGTTCCATATCAACTGTCCAACATGTCACAAAAAATGCCAAAAGAATCTAGTTGCAGTCTTGTAATTTGTGACCCTATAGATTCACAGTCTTTGTCAAATCTCAGTCTGAGACTAGGCTGAGACTTAAGACTCTAAACATTGGTCTTTAGATGTGAGCTGGTAGTCTTTCAGAGTCTCGTGCAAATCTTTTAAAAGTCTTCTGTTGTAAGCCCAGCCTTAGACGACTTCCAACTGTTTTCATGCATACGCTGTCCGTGCACTCAGCAGGGATTGGCTGAGAGGCCGCGACTTAGGCCTCTTGTACATGCTTGTTGGAGATGATGCATTCCCCCTACGCACTGACCTGCAGAAGCCATTTTCACACCGACAGCTGGACCATGACCAGAGAATCTATAACTACAGGTTGTCTAGAGCTAGGCGGGTTGTGGAAAACGCATTTGGCATTCTTGCCAACAGGCTCCGGGTCTTCAGAACAACCATTTGTCTAGATCCTAACAAGGTCATCAAAATTACACTTGCCTCATGTGTGATTCACAATTTCTTGAGAGCACGCGGATCAGAGCCCTATCTGCCACCTACCTTGACAGACCGAGAGACAGATGACCATGACTTCATCCCTGGATCCTGGAGGCAAGAAGGCCAGGGGGTGTTCCGTGATCTAACAAGCAGCACATTACGTAATCCAAAACAAAAGGCTAAAGACCTGAGGAACGTGATGAAGGAGTACTTCAACTCACCAGAAGGCCAAGTTCCATGGCAGGAGGACCACATTTAATGTGTGCTTCAATATGATATATGTCAATGAAAAGATATGTTTTGTAACTGTGTTCTCATAATGACACAACCCTCAGTAGTATGGAAATACTGGAAATGCTAGTGCTCAAGTTTACCTTTTTCATTTAAAATAAGAGAAAACCTCTGTTGTACTCAGTGTTGTGACTCTTTTGTGGGACAGATAAGTTAAATAAAAAGCAAATACTGATGGGAAATCTGTTTATTTTTTGTTTATCCTTAGCATAACAAGGCACTTCCACATTGGAGCAGAACTGTGCAAACAAGGTTTACAATCTTTCAAAATATAACTTCCCAGACAAACAAAAGCGACATTCACAGTACAATGTCATTTCCAGCAAGAACAAAAAAACTGAAAATACCAGCTGAATCAGCCGCATGAGCTGAGTTCAAAGGGCAAAAAATATATTCCAGTTGAACATTGTGTTTCAATTATGCAAGTGTCTGACCATCATCACTATTTAAACATGTGCATCATGTAATTTACATTACAGAACAAATGAAATCCAAAAACAGTACCTCAACTGTAACATGTAAACAATCAGCAATGTCAATGTAACATCTATATATGAAAAACACATGTATTTAATTATCTTCACCGTCTTCAGGGAGATTGATGGAACTTGGTTGCCCCTGAGGTACACTGTATGTGTGCTGGTGGTGGTGGTGGTGGTGGTAATGTCTGAGGCCAATTTTGAGGCTGGACTTGACTATGTTGCACACCTTGTGTCATGTATTGCAATGGTGTTTGCTGTGGCCAAAAGTTAAGGTGATCATGAGAGTGTGGCCTGCATTGAGCCCTGCCTGTTAGTTGCTGATCTGCTTCCTGAAATTCATACAGTATAGTCATGACTTTTTTTTTTGCTCGTGTTTTTAGAGTTACATCTTTGATGTGACTGACCTCAACTGCTACCTGCCGTCCAAAACCTGACTCGTCTTCTATTTTGCCATCTCTTTCTGTGCTGAAACCACATCTGACAGTTTTGGACATTTCTTTTAGTAACTCAAGCTTCTGTAGCTCAATGTCATTCTCACTGACACGTCTTGCCTTTTTGTTCAATGGCTGGTGGATGCTGGGCTCTGATGGGGATGGGCTTGAGGACCTTGATGAACCTAGTGTACAAGGCCTGAGCACAGACTCTACAATGTCCTTGTCCAGGGTAGAAGCCTCAACAAGGGAGGACACCGCCTCATCAGCCACTGTCCCCTGTGTGTCTGTCTCACTGTCTTCTATCTGTTGGATAAAAGATTGTACACATGTATTTGTTATTTAAAAGTGGTAATTCTAAAAGCAATTGGTAACTCTAACATTAGCTAAAGTTTAATGATCATATACACAGACCATCTCTATACATAAATTAACTTCATTATTGATGTACAGACTTAATCCAAGATTTTGGATTTAATATACAGTGCTGGTAAGTGTAGAACATCCATATCCAGTAAGGGGGTTATGAAGCTATATCCATATATGACTTTTTGGACTGAAACAAGAGGTCTAATCTTACCAATAGAAGGCCTTTCATACACTACATTCACTTCAATGTTTGACAGGGAACGTTCAAGGGAACATAATATACAAAATACAAAAAAGATACATGCTATAGTGCAGGGGTGCTCAATACGTCGATCGCGATCTACCAGTCGATCTCCAAGGTACTATTGGTAGATCGCATGACAATAAGATTCGATCTGGTCTGTTTGTTTCCTTAGCTAGGCTGTTATGTATTTGGCTTGTCTGTTAAGCACCCTGAGGTGACATTGTCATGAATTGACGCTATACAAATAAAGTTGAATTGTTTTGAATAAAAAATAGACGTCAGCCTATCATCCATCCCGTCACTTGATTGATACACAGGACAACCAGTCTGATGACATCTGATTTTTTTTTACGTACAATTAGGTCACTGTGCATGCTCAAACAACGCCCCTAAGCGCTGCAAAGCTAACAAGCTAATCTTTAGTTAGCTCCCAGATTTTCGCTTTCAGGTTTTTCCTCTTAAACTTACAGTAAGACAGGATATAAAAATGAGTTGGGGAGCTAGACCAAGTAAGAAGAAAAAAACGAATCACTTTCATATGGAATGGGAGGAGGACTTTTTTTTCACGATGACATTTTCAAAGTGCGTTTGTCTCATCTGCCAGTCTACCATTACAATATCAAAGAAGGGAAATGTGGAGCGGCATCTCCATAAATATAATGGGTAGATCATTTTGACTTGGTCATTTCATAAGTAGCTCCCATGCTGAAAAAGTCTGAGCACCCCTGCTATAGAGCATAGTCCATACTCACAACAAGGCTGGTCTCAGTGATGCGGGGGGTCACAAATGGTTTGAGAAAGTCCATTGTTCTCAGGATCCACTTCTGTTTCGAAGTGAGGGGTTTTTCCTCCCTTCCACTTTGTTGAGGTCGTAGGAGACGGCTAAACTGTGTCCTCAGAGAAAGACTTCTTGTTTTAACCTCAGCAACTACAAAACAAATTGGATTGCATTAGCACATTTTTCAGTGTACAGAGTTTGCTCACTCCCTTATCTTAATAACGTCACTAGCACACAAGAGGTAACTAGCATGGAAAGCCATTCAACATAAAGGTAATGCTATTAGCTTGTTAGCATAACTAGAGCACTTATCGGGCATTTGCAGGGCTTCTGAGATCTCAGCCCATTTTTTTTCCTTCTCCACTCTGTCGTGATATTGGACAGTTTATATCAAATAGGCAGGGCTGATCTGCCCACAGTTCCACCATCCGCTCCTCTTTTTGTACAGTCCATCTACGTTTCGTCATCGGCTCTTGCTCGTCCATTTACTGTTTACTGTCTATCAGGTTTCCGTTTTTGTCAGCGCTCATCTATTGGTTGTTGACATGTTTCGTCACTGCGACTTGCGATAATATCTAACATGTTAGAAATTGTTGCAGATCCAAGACTGGAGAAAGATTGACGTTAAACAGCGCAGATTACCATCTCACACCTAACGACCGAGATGACGGGAGCGCGCTGTGACTCCAGCAAGACTGCGAAGATTTCCTGAAGACTGCGACTGTGAAAATCGTTTGGTGTAAGCCCGGCCTTAGAGTAAAAATGCTCTTGGAAGAAGAATGAATTGTAAGACAACGGTGCATCGAGTTTGCCTTCATTGAGTGGATCAGTAACTACCTGACAAAGAAGCCACAGTAAGTCAAACTGAGGAATTCAATTTCTGAGACTGTGAGCAGCAACATTGGAGCCCCCCAGGGAACTGTGTTATCCCCTTTTCTCTTCACTCTGCGTACACCAAACTTTTCCTACAGGTCTCCATCTTGCCACATACAGAAATATTCTGATGATAAGGCGGTGGTGGCTTGCGTGAAGGGAGGGAATGAGGGGGAATACAGGAGCGTGATCTCGGACTGTACACACTGATGCAGGTGCAGTGAACTAATCCTAAATCCATCTAAAACCAAGTTGATGATGGTGGATTTTGGGAGGTGGCAGGTACATCACTTACCTGTAGTAAATGAGGGGGAGAACATTGAGGTGCTCCAGACTTATAAATATCTGGGTGTCCACCTGGATCATAAGCTGGACTGGTCAGTGAATGCAGCATACAAAAAAAGACAGAGCAGACTCTTCTTTTCTAGGAAGCTGAAATCCTATGAAGTCCGCAACGAAATGCTGAACCTCTTCAATCAGTCGGTGGTCGCAGGTGCTGAATTTTTTGCTGTTGTGTGCTGGAGGAACTGCATGATGGCCAGAGAGGGAAAACGGCTCCTGATCAGGATGTGTGTCAGTGATGGGGAGGGGGGTGGACTCTGCTGGAGAACTTGTAGAGAAGCACATTAGGAACAAGATGCAGGCCATCCTCAGGAACAGTAGTCACCCCCTGCATGACACTGTGGTCACCCAACGAAGCAATGACTTCTCAATGAAGGCCGTTTATCTCAGCCGCTATAAAACCCCACAATAAATCATGTTAATGTGCACTTTAGTACTACTGATAGTAGTTTTTAACTACTACTTTGAATAAAGTATGTCTTATCTTAACTCTGCAGACTCTTGAACTCTGCTGAACCTGATTTTCCTGCTGCAGCATCATAAATGACATAAACCATGACGTTTCTGATTTTATTTCTCATCGATGGTTTCAGGAAGAATTTCCATGACACGTTAGACTGATATTTGACCTTTATTTTTTTTCTTGTGTCACATCTTTCACAAAGGCCTAAAGACAACTGGACGTTGGTTGTGTTCAGTGGACTGTGGATCCAGTGTGGACCAAAAATCAAATAAGTCTGGAGTTAGGAGGGCAGACATACAGTTAAAGATGCACAACAGAACTTTAGCAGATTTTCTCAGTGATGCCCCCCTATCAACGGCTAATCCAGCATCTGTCTTCATCCTTCCTGCACTCTGAGATCCCTCCAGCCAGTAAAAGACAGTCTGATCTTGACTCTTGACTTATCTCTTGTTCTTTCTCTTTCTCTTGCTTAATTAGCCAGGGTGTGCATTCAAACAACTGTTGTGTTTATATCATCTTGCCATCCTTTCGCTGGTCACACGTCAACTATCCTGCTCAACACTGCCCCCTGTGGTTTCCATTGATTTTGCTGAATATTTTTATTTTGTAAACCCCTGATTGAAGTGATTTGAGTGTAACAGCAGACGGATATTTGGTTCCTCCTCATGACAGCAGCTCCTTCCTGCAGTGTTCACTGGAGCCCCTCAGTTTAATATGAGGCCCCTCTTAGGGGATAGAAAGGGTGGGGAGGGGGGATGATCGAAAGGGTGGGGAGGGGGGATGATCGAAAGGGTGGGGAGGGGGGATGATGTGAGTCTTTTATTTATTTTTTTTTACACGGAAGTCAGCGATGGGCCCCAGAGATCTCAGCATGGCTGCAGGTTGTAAGGGACAATCGTTGCATCGTCCTTGTTATTGATCTATCCATCAGTCCATCCATCCCTTCATCCGTCCATCCGTCCATCCGTCCATCCATCCATCCATCCATCCATCCATCCATCCATCCATCCATCCCTTTTCTTGCTGCATATCCGGGGTGGCTACCTGACCAGGAACCTCTGGGTTTGGGTAACAGGTTCTGTATGTTTTGCAGCTGCAGATCTGCCCTCATATTTCTGCTTCTGATTAATTATCTTTGATTAAATAATTAAGATCTGACTGGGACTTCATTTAATGCAACATTTCATACATCTCCTCTCTAATCGTCTGTTCAGATCTGCGTGTCAATTAGACCCAAATGCAGCTGTAATAGGCTTGAATTAATTACCGTCTCATGTGGACAGTAATTAGTACAGTGACAAATTAAAATGAAGCAGAACTCGTGTCTCTTAATGCTCTTAAATGTCTCCATTAAAAAAGAAAAATCATATATAAGATATCTAAGTTTGATTTTAAAGGGAAAAAAGAGGTTTTCTGTTGAGTCAAAAATGTTTTTTTTTCATTGTAATTTTGAAAATACTGAAATGCTGTTTACTCATAGTTAATGATTAAATCACATTTGTGTGATTTCACTGCTGCTAATTTTTTATTCAGAGGCTGAATAGGGTCTGTACCTTTCTCCAAATTAACCCCTTCGTGCCTAAATTTATTCAGGCCTTAAAGTCCAGAACAGGCCCAAGTCCAGCTTGTTTGGCCGTCCCCTACAGGTAGTGATTTTGTAAATCACTCCTAAAAGACCTCGTCCAGGCCTGGATTGCTGTTCCTGTAAGGTGGTTGTCGTTGCAACAGGCCCTGACCTTGGTGGACATCACCGAAGAAGAAGACAATAGGTGCAAACAATAATAGAAACCATATTACACACAAAGGGCAGCATGCACACGATCTTTTAATTGAACACGCAACAACTATGGATAGCTGTTTTATTCACAAATAAAAAATAACAAATAAATAAATACTGAAATGAATTTTTTTAAATGCAGATTTTCAGTGATTGTTGTTATAGTTATTATAGTTGACTGTAAGCATCCCATCAACATTTACTGTAGTTTATTAATATTATTAATATTTGAGCAATGTTTTTCTAGACTAAAAAATTTAATGACACTTACTGATTTATTTAATTTAATTTATTTAGTATGTTTAATTTATTATTTTTGTATTGTTTATCTATTTATAAATGCTTTTATTTATTTATTTATTTTATTTTGTTTATTTATCACTTTTATTTTAAAATAGTTTTAATTAAATATATAACTTTTATTTTATTGTCCCATTTTTATTTAACTCTTTTTATTTTGGGTTTTTATATTCAAATAAAGGGGTGGGGTTATCTGTAACCATCATGAAATACAATTATAAAATAAACTTGATAAATAAATGAACAAATTAAAGTATATATAAATAAATGATAAATAAATAAATGTTAATACAAAAATAAAATAATAAATACACTGAAATTAATAAATATACTATAAAATAAATACAAAATAAATTAATTAAGTTAAATATATCAATAGGTATGAATGATTAAATAAAAATTGAAAATGTACATTTCATTAATTTATTTTGTATTAATTTTATGGGACATTAATTGCTGTATTTGTAATTTTGTTGCATTTTTTGTTGCAATGACACTAAAGTTCCATTTTGTTCGAATACGACAACTCTCTTAAACAGCAACAGAGCACAGCAGTTACAAAACATAGATGTTTTTTCTTGCTAAATATAAAATTGAAGATGTGGTTTGTTTAAATTAGAAGTTGGTTAGCTTCGGTTGGTTCTGATCATTTTCTGTTGCACAAACAGCTCAGAGATCCGCCTTCATACAGCACTAAGTTTGGTCTTACAACACGTCCCAACTGATATGATTGGCTCTGCGTTTTTGGTTCCTTGCTACGTGATTGGCCATCTGACCTGCCAGTCATTCTGTTCAATAAGCTACTGCTACCTAGTAGCCCAGCGCGGTTCTTATGGTGGTTGTGTCTTCAGTCATAACTTCAGGAGCAAAGGAAAATAATAATAATAATTAAAAAATAAATAAATAAATAAAATAGTACATCAGCAGTCATTTTAGAGTGAGTCAATGTTAAAGTTTAAGTCACAAAGAAATAATTTTTATTATTTGGAATTTCCGGGACTAATGATAGGTGTACCAAGATGGCGACTGTGGGAACGCCCAACAAGCTTCACTTTTTTTTTTTTTTTTTCCTTTTCTTTATTAGAAGTAATTATAACAGTAAGTCATAACAGTAATTACAGTGCAACAGAGACAGTACAGAAACTATTCCAAAGGAGTTGGAAGGAACAAATGCCAGGGGTGACAGGTTTCATATAAAAATATTGTATACAGTGCAGATTTCAACAGTTTTAAGTGCCTTTTGGTTTTCAGAGTATTTAATTGAAAAAATGTTTTGCCTTAAGGTGCCAGAAAAGGCGGCGAAACATGGCTTTTTACCTGAGTATTTACAACTGTGAATGTGAAATTTTGACATCAAAATTAAGAGGTTTATCAAATAAACTGAGTCACTCTTTTGTAAGCCATTTTCAAAAACACCAAACATTACATTCTTCCAAAACAACACAAAATCTTTTTTAATGTTAAGATGAATAAAGTCACATAGTTTTTGCCAAAACATTTTAACATCTGGACAGTGCCAAAATAAATGAACAGCAGTTTCAGGACATTCATTACAAAAGCTACAATTTACATCAATATATTTAAATTTATTCTTTATATATGATTTAGTTGGATAGAATTTATAGACAAGTTTAAAAGATATCTCTTTCACTTTATTAGTAATAAGATATCTGTTAGGTAGCAGCCAAACTCTCTTCCACGGTACATCATCCACAAATGCATTCCAGTATGAAATAACATGAGGAAGTGTAATAATATCTCTTATTAATCTGTTGTTATTGATGGGTCAACTGGAGAGACAAGATTTAGGTTGTAAGCGTCAAGCCTTTGATGACATTTAAAAAGCACACACACACCAGAGGGGATGGCTCCAAAGACTTTTGCATAATCTCCAGGAGTCACAGGAATATTGTATTTTTCAAGAAACTCTTCATACATTAATAACAGACCATCTTTGTTAAATAATTGATCTACCCATTTGATGTTATTTTGAAACCAGTATTCCATAAAAAGAGATTGGTGTTTATACAAAATGTCTTTGTTATTACAAATTAAATAGTTATGGGGCGAAAAATTATGTTTGTAGATGAGACACCATGAGAGAAAGAACTGGCGATGAAAAGCAGACATTTTAACAGGATCTTATCAATGTCATAATTGCAAACAAGAAGAAAGTTAATGCCACCTACTTTGGACAATATATTGTGAGGATTAATATTCCAAATTGAAGTGGGTTTTTTGAAAATTTGTTTAATCCAATTAATCTTAAATATATTATTTAGAGTCCGAAAATCCAGAAAGTTGAGACCACCATTTTCGTGAGGGTTCATAATAACAGACTTCTTCAAATAATGAGTTCTACTTTTCCATACAAAGTCAAAGAGCATTTTGTCAATCACTTTTGGGGTTTTATCACTGACATGCAGAGCGAGAGCTGTGTATGTTAATCGAGAAATACCCTCTGCTTTAGTAAGAAGTACTCTTCCTCTCAATGACAAGTCTCGTAAGAGCCACTGGTTTAATGTACGCTGGGTTTTTTGTATGATTAGTTCAAAGTTTGAGGAACTTCTTCTGTTTTGGTCCTTTGTTATTAGAATTCCTAAGTAGTGTACCTCATCTTTAATTGGGATGTTACATAGCTAAGTAAACTGTTTTACTTAGCTATAATTATTATTATTATTAGAGTTATTAGGAACGTTATCTTAAACAAGTAAACACATCGCCATAGGAGATCAGAAGATTAGATTGACCTGAGAGCACCAAGCCAGTGGTCCTCCTCCTGTAGATTAAAAGTTACTTCTCGCAACTATGGCTGTATTTCTGAACCATTGATGAAACCTCTTCCTCCTACAAAATAGGCCGTCTTCCCTTCGTCTCGTGCTTTCTTAATCTTAGGCCACAGTTTTTGTCTGTTTTCTCCGTCCTCCTTTGTCAAATCCTCAGTGAAGTGCAGACCCTTGGATTGCAGAAAGGCGCTGTTCTTGGCCGCTTTCCACAGCTCCTCCTTATGTCGCCGGGAGATGAACGTCATAATGATGCCGCACTGTTTAGGGTCATCTTGCCGCCTTCTCCCCCCACTCAATGAGCCACATCAATAATGTCGGGAAATTTCTCTTTTCAGCCAGTAGCACTTATTGGCAAACCCGGATTACCTCATCACGAACATTTTCCTTCTCGGCCTCTGGTACCCCATGGAGTCTCAGGTTCCACCGTCTTCTGTAGCTTTCCAGGTCGGCTACACGAGACATGCATTTCAGAGTAGTTTCCTCACTTTTCTCCACACGCTTCTCAATGATATCCATCTTTTCATTCATGACTCTTAACTCCACCCGAATGGCGCCCATCATCTTCTCAAGCGCGTCACTCCTTGAGTTGATTAGGTTGGCAAGTGAGCGGACAGCGTCGTCAGATCCCAACATGTTGTCTGTAGTGTGGAGTCTGGAAGGAGCAGGCTTTTTGGCCAGTGGAGGCTTAGTTGGAGTGACAGGTAGCGGAGGGAATTCTTCACCAAATGATACAGCCGCAGTACACTCCATCCTGTTGCTATAGTCGTGTTTGCTAGCAAAGATGCTAAGGCTACTTTGCTAGTGTCACTTCTTCTACTTGACTTGGGCATCTTCGAAGGTGCAAAAGTTTAGAGACAGTATCAGGGTGAGAGTAGAAAAAATACTCAGGCTATTTCTTCAACTTTACTTCGTCATCTATACTGAAGAATATATGTTTTAAGAAGGTTTGTGCTGAGAGCTCGACAAGTTTGTCTTAACACGCCACCATCTTGGCCCGCCCTCTGAAACGAGCTTCACTTTGCTCTTCAGAAACCTACGGGTGACGTCATGGAGGCTCCATCTTTTATTCAGTCTATGGTGGAAAGGCCAAAAAAATGCATCCCGACACGTACCCGTTGGCGGAAACGGGATTATAGTCTCATGTCTTCAGTTGATAAGTCACGCAGCATTGCGGCCCACAGATGCAAAACTAAAAGTTTATTTTAGCTGTCTTGGTGGCGCTCAAGGCTCAAGCATGAACCACACCCCATAATTAGGAATTATTGATTTATAATATAATTTTAATCCATCCTGATCAGCTAGCTCATTTCTGTTTCTAGACTGAAAGAACTTGCTCCAGCTGGAGCCCGGTGTGCATATAATCAGTGTCTGCTGTTCCTCTATGGCTGGAATGAAGCCAAGAAGACGTTTCTGATGCACGGTGGCGCCACAAAGCAGCTGAGCTGGAGTTGGTTTAGTGAGGATAGCAGGTAAATAGTAGCAGGAATAACTGGAAATGAGGAAAAAGTGGAAACATGGAAATAGTTTCTGTTGTGTGTTTGTTTCAATAACAATATTTTTTTCTGTGTGTTATTTCTATAAAGTTCTGTTAGTAATAAATTCTGCTTTCTTCTTCTGGTCGGCCTTTATGCTGCTAAATCTATTCATACATTCATTTTACATCATTTTAGCCTCAGAATCTGACAGCTGAGGCTGGAAACATCATGTCTGATGCTGGCTGGGATTAAAGGGTTCAACTTCTACAGGCTGGGTTATCTTAAAATAAAATCAGGTGAGAAAAAAAAGTCTTGGAATTTTAAGGGTTAAAAACTAAAAGAAGTCAAATTTCTAACTGTACTGGTTGAAAAAGTAGTGCGATGAAATGTTTCTTCATCTAGCAATAATTAAATCAATCAATCAAATAGTTTAAGCAGAGAGAAGCAGCATGATGTTTTATGGGTTTTGGTTTCTCAGCTGGTGGAGTTTCTTAACATGCGTGTTGCATGATGACAGCCTTTTGCTGCAGCGTGGTGGACTGTTCTGGGGCAGGTGGAGGAAGCAAGCGGCAGCCTGTAGTTCCTGCTCGGTTGGAGCAACTTCATGAAGAGTCTTTGATGCCTCGCTGCTGGATGCAGCTCTAACTGCTCACCGTCTGATGTTTTTGAGAGTCCCCCCCCGCTGTGGATCAGAGCTCCTAACAGGCCGTCGTGAAGCCGATCCTCCACCTGGGGAAATATCCTTCTGATAAATGAGTTCAGACTCTTTAAAGCTGCTGATTACACCCTGTCTGTTTGCTCTAATAGGACCAATAGGCTTCAAAACACAGAAGAGACTTCAGAATACCTAGACTGAGATGGTTGAATTATCCTGATTAATAATTCATTCCTATCAAGGAGAGCTGCAGGAGTTTGGATTAAAGGAGTTCCAGAGAAATGTGTGTCAGTGTACCAGCAGCAGGCAGCACGACAAAAAGCTGCTTAATAACAGTATTTATCTGCTCTGTGGTTATTTATCTAATAGATTCTGCATGTTGGATCAGTTAATTCTGCTTTCACTGAAACTGTCCACAGTCTGAAGCTTCGGCTGAAAAATCCCCCTTAAAAAGCTGAAATCGTCTGCCGTGTCTGACAAGAAAAAATTAAAAATAAATAAATAAAAACATGGAACATTATTAAATCAGAGAATCGAAATGTATTAGACTGATCCATCCTCCATCAAATATTAATACATATGTTAAATATATAAATAGAATAAGCTGAATATGACAATTCAAACACAATACAATAATATTATATATATATATATATATATATATATATATATATATATACCATGGTCTGGGTGAATACTAGATTCTGATTGGCTGGAAAGTGTCCATTAAAAAGTGATAATGGAAACCTATGAAGGAAGTTCCGGCCAAATAGCCTTATTGCTGTAAATTATTGCACTGACTAAACATTAGTTGGTAACTGTGGCAACAGAAACTCGGACACCGGGCTGCAGACATGCCAGATCAGAGCAGCCTGCAGGCTTATTGAACATGTAGGAAACTATCTGTGGACTTTGACTGTTTGAAACAAAATGTCACATCATCCTCTGGACACACACAAGTTGTACGAGCTGCACCCACCCTCTGAAATGACACTTTGTGTCACGTGACATAACGTTAAGCAATTATCTCCCTTCTCTCTACTGATCTGGTCTAATACAACAGCTGCGGCCGACCGATCTGCAGGTTCTGTGTTAGAGCCGGTTAAGAGTCGCTGGAGACACGGCAGATCACATCTGTGACGGGGCATCGCTGTGAGAGCAGCCTGCAGACTTATTTAACGATGTAGGAAACTATCTGTGGACTTTGACTGTTTGAAATAACATGTCACATCATCCTCTGGATACACACAAGCTGTAAGAGCTGCACCCGCCCTCTGAAATGTTTGTGTCACGTAACATAACTGCAGCCGATGGAGCTGCCTGTTCTCTGTCAGAGCCGGTTACCTTGGCAACGAAATAGTCCACTCAGCCGCTTCTTGTAAAAAACTTACGATTTTACCAGTAAAAAACAACATTGATGCATTAATAATTTATTTAATATTTCTTTCTTTCTTAATGGACCATGGTATAAGCGGGATAATGCCACATAAATTTTAATGTGAAATTACTGTTTAAAATGGATATTTCGCATTTATTTCCATCTCTTGCTGCTTGTAAACTAGCTAGATAGCTATTTGCATAGTCCTTGTCTCCATGTTTTTTCCTGTGTCTCCTGAAACAACACACAGGAAAGTTTTCTGGATGGGGGGAGCGAGCTGTCAGTCTGCTGCGAGTGAGAGAAGCCATGTGGGGAGCTGCACTCCAACCAGCAGACAGAGCACTATCAAGAAAAACCCACCTAGACCCTTAAAATGCTGCTGTGATAGTTTATACTCAATGTTCACAATATTGACATTTTATACATCCTCAGTGGGTGTTAAAGTGCATGGGGCTCAAAGGTCGGCAACTTTCTGCAGAGCCGATTGCTACAGACCTCCAAGCTTCATGTGGCCTTCAGATCAGCTCAACAGGGCGAAGAGAGCTTCATGGATCGGGTTTCCACGGCTGAGCAGCTGCATCCAGGCCACACATCACCAGAATCAAAGCAAAGCATCGGATGCAGTGGTGTAGAAAACCACTGGACTCTGGATCCGTGGAAACCCGTTCTCTGGAGTGACAAATCATGCTTCACCATCTGGCGATCTGATGGAAGAGTCTGGGTCTGGCGGTTGCCAGGGGAACGGTACTTGTCTGACTGCATTGTGCCAAGTGTAAAGTTTGGTGGAGGGGGTATTATGGTTTGGGGTTGTTTCTCAGGAGCTGGGCTTGGCTCCTTAGTTCCAGTGTAAAGAACTCTCAATGCTTCAGCATACCAAGAGATTTTTCATGCTCCCAACTTTGTGGGAACAGTTTGGGAATGACCCTTTCCTGTTCCAGCATGACTGTGCAGCAGGGCACAAAGCAGGTCCATAAAGACCTGGATGAGGAAGTTGATGTGAATGAACTTGACTGGCGTGCACAGAGTCCTGACCTCAACACCTTTGGGACGTATTGGAGCAGATGCTGAGAGCCAGGCCTTCTCATCCAATATCAGTGTCCGACTTCACAAATGTGCTTCCCGAGGAATGGTCAAAAATTCCTGTAAACACACTCTTAAACCTTGTGGAAAGCCTTCCCAGAAGAGTTGAAGCTGTTATAGATCAGTGTTGTTTTCGTCAACAATGACGAATTAATTTAGTTGACAAACTTTTTTTTCATGACGACAAGAAGATGGTGACGAGCTAAAAATGTCTCTCTGATGACGAAAACATGACAAGACGTTTGTGAGAGTTCATTGACGAGATGAGACTAAAATGTTCAAGCGCTGATTGTCCGACATTAAAAAAAACACAACATTTCTGTCTGTTGTGAGCCCAATCTGTCAGTCAGCAATGCTGCTGCACCTTGGCCACGCCCACCACCACCACTCATTCATTCATAGATGAATCATGACGACAGCGTGGATGAAGGGGTTTGGTGGAAGCGATGAAACGATATATGGACATATTTTAACTATAATCCATCATAATTTCACTGGCAGACCAGGTCAAGTTGAGCATGTGTTCCTCATCCTTTGCTCATATTTTGGGCATGTGTATGTTCAGGGTGGAGTTTTACACTTCAGAAAATTCTCAGAAATAAAGCAACAGTTACCAAAGTAAAGATGTTGTTGCCCTTTGCTTTTTAGGAGTAATTGATTCCACATTTAGGGTTATACATACACAGATAAAGCTCTAAGTAGATCAGAAAGTATCTGCTGTTGGTTGGAAACCTTCTAAATTTAAAACCTTTTAATTTTCTAATTATTGATGAAAATAACCAAACAACAAGCTCACAATGTTGTTATATGTTGAACTTATAGATCTGCTATTTTCTTGTGTGACATTTTTGTATGATGAAGTAGGGCATCAATTCATGAAAAAAGTTTAAATATAGAAATAAAATGTTTCTGACCAACAGCAGTTAAGTAAAACACAGCAGCATTGCTTCCCTGTTGATGGGAAAGTCTCGGCTAAAGCTTTCAGTCTGCTAAAGGATCTAGTTATTATGTAAAAGCCTTAAGGTTAACTTGTTTTATGAATTACAATACTTGTTATAACCTGTCAACCTTGATTCCACTTTTTAATACATATTATTGACCTAAATTATTTTTGTTTTTTATTTGACTAAAACTGGACTAAAACTATCAAACTTAGAAATGACTAAAATGTGACTAAAACTAATCAGCATTTTCATCTTGAAGACTAAAATTGAGACTAAAACTGAGGTGCCTGCCAAAAACAACACTGTTATAGCCCCACAGGGACAAATATTACACCTTCCAGTTGTGTCCTTAGGCAAGACCCTTAATGTTACTGCCTAACTGATGTATGTCGCTTTGGAGAAAAACGTCTCCTAAATGACTGTATAATAGAAAAAAAGAATATATATATATATATATATATATATATATATATATATATATATATATATATATATATATATATATATATATATATATACACTACAATACATTAACAATATTGTTTTTATGTAATTATAAATCATATTAATTACTATTTATCATGTTTTTCTTGAGCAATACATCCTCCTGAAGAGGAAAGCTTGAACTATAAAACTGGGATGTGATTGGTGTTCCAGACTATTACTGAATATTTCGTTGGCTGTTTTGCAGCTTCTTTAACATGAAACATCATGAGCTGTCTTTCAGCATCTTCCAGCTTCTGACACACAAAAATACTGTGAATCATTATTCTGTCAGCACATTATCTCTGCATGGCAACTTCCAGCCCAACAATACTTTTCTCCTCCATGCAGAATGGGACTCAGTCAACTTACTTTTGTTCCTGTACGACTCGCTCAATAGCAGAGCTGTGTGTTTGTGCTTCATCTGCTCAGCCGGGCGCCAAAACCACTTTACAGCAAACTCGTGTTTGTTGGTTTCTGGTGAAGAAAAAAAGAAAAGCTGTGAGTGAGAGAACTGGGTCACTGCCTCCCAGCACCGTGTTACTGGAGAGTTTCCAGCCTCCCGTCAGGATCTGGTTGCAAGGAGCTTCATGAAACTCTGACAGGTGCTTTAACACTACAATGATGCACTTATTTGACTTTCTCAGCATACAGTCTTTTTGTTCACGTTATGGATGCTGAAAAGACAGAATCTGAACAAAAGTTCACAAAGAGGCAGAATGAGAGAGTCTGAATCATGCAGAGCTGGTTTAGTGGATTCTCAGAATAAAATAAGGCTTTAAATGATCTGGGCAGGCTATAAAACTGAGGGAAGAAGGTGGAGTGTTGGTAAAGAAATATCAACACCCCGAGCATTATAATCATACGTAAGTGTTGAAAAAAGACAAGTTGCTGATGCATTTAAGTGTCAATAATAAACTCGCTGACTGACCAGATTCCTCCCAGATATGATGTTATATCCCTATATATATATATCTATATACTGTATATATTAGGAGCCAGGGCAATATATGGACTAATGGAACAAACAGACAGCACTGGACAAGGCCCTGTTGGAGTGCTACTACTTTAGTAACCCTAGTGAGCAGGGCTACATAAAGAGAATGTGGGATATATGTATACTTCGAAACCCACATTCTACACTGACATGGAAACAACTCGTAGCTCAGTGTTCCAACATCCGCAAACGGCAGCTGTTATCACAGTTAGAGATTGAGAAGATACAACACGCTAATGCTATGGCAAGGGGGAGCCAGGACGATAGGTCGAGTCTCTTGGCACACGGAGATTGGATACCGAGCCCCAATGATGAATGATGAATAAGAGACCTGAGGGATAAGATCATGACTAAGATGAGAGCCTGTCAACCCTGACACTGACTAGCAAGAATGAGTGAAGTACCACCAGAAAGTTTTCTAGCTGATGTGAATGCAGCACTAAGAACAATCCCCACTGCGCCCATCACTGAAACCAATATGTATATCTACAACACAGCAGCAGTGACCCTGGAGATGCTTGACCAACATAACATCAATATGAAGGGCAAGAAGGAGGCACAATGGAGGAGGAGGTTGGAAGCTAAAGTCAAGGCAACTTGGAGGGAAGTTAGTCAACTGTCAGAACTCCAGAAGGGTACCACCACAAAAGGGGTACCCAAGAGGTACAGCCAGGTGTCCATACCTGAAGCTCTGGTAACTGCCAAATAAAGACTCCAAGCATTTGCTGCACGACTGAGGAGATACACAAGAGAAATTGAGGCCAGGAAAATAAACTGGCTGTTCTCCACCATCCCTGCTAAAGTGTATTTCCAGTGGCAGGCTAATACCACATACACTAACCTACCAAGGCTGGAGACTGAACAATACTGAAACAAAAACATATGGGAGAAGGGGGCATCACGTAACAATGAAGCACAGTGGGTAAAAGGACTAAGAGTGGACCACAGCTCCCTCCCTGAACAAGGCCCAGTTACCATCACAGTTGCAGATATCCAGCAAAGAATCTCAGGGATGAAGAACTGGTCAGCTCCTGGCCCAGACATGATCCACACCTACTGGTTATAGATGCTAACTTCACTCAATAAGTGCCTTACGGCACAAATTACCAACTGCTGAGGGATGTGACCCACCCTGAATGTCCTGATACTGAAAGATCCCCCTAATAGTGGGAGCACTGGGGCCATGTCCCCCACACTGGAGAAGTGTCTCTAACAGATACATGGAGAAACATCAGATATCTCCATGAAGAAGAGTGCAGTCCTAGGAACAGCTCAGATACTGAACAGGACCCTCAATCTCCCAGAGGACCTGAGCTTGAGATGAACAGCCACCCAGCCCACCCAGGGGAGATGGCAGGGTGGGCGAGGGAAGAGTTTATATGGGTGTGTGTGTGTGTGTGTGTGTGTGTGTGTGTGTGTGTGTGTGTGTGTGTGTGTGTGTGTGTGTGTGTGTGTGTGTGTGTGTGTAATATTTACTAAGCAAAGGACCCATCACAAGGCACCCAGAAAAATGATTAAATTCACTAAAATTCCTACAGATTGCTTGAATGGTTTGATGATATTCTGCAAGGGACAAGGAGAAATTTGTAAATCTCTTCCAAACTTCTTTTGAGGAACATTGTTTTTAAATTTTCATTTATGTTTTTACACATTTAGCAAGAAACTGGAGATTAATGTTGAAGGTCTGAAATGCAAACATGAAATTATATGAGCAAATAAAGTTGAGACAAAACATGGAATATCTTTGGTTTCTGCATGTATCTGTTAATTTCTTCAGGCTGATAACTGGCAGTCCAAACCCTAAAGTGAGGGCTGATATGAAACAGAAATAAGCTGAAAATTTGCAGCAGAAGTCAGTTTCAGACATTTAAAAGACGATTTATTCGCTTAATGAATGTCTTTCTTATATTTTCTGGTTCTTTCTGTGTTCCGCTGCGCTCAGTTTGACATCCCAGTGAATAGATAACACCTGCGGCATCATAATCGACGTGTTCTCAGACAGATTGAATCATCTCAGACTGGACGTGGTTTTAATGAGGTGACAGCAGACGGAAAGCTCAGCTCAGTGTTTCTGCAGGTACGTCTTCCTGCTCTGATCTCTGCTGCCAGCTCTCCGACTGCTCTTGGCTGACATTTACATCAACCTCTCATAAGTCTAAAGACAGAGTCCTTACAAATGTCAGAGTATCTTTTCATCAGCAGCTCAGGAAACGCTGTTGGTTTCTACACCATCTGCAGGCAGCGCCGCTGTTTGCCAGGCTTCCATTTGATGAACCAAATAAAAATGTTAGCAGCACTCTAGTGATGGAGACTAGCTGCTGATATCAGGACATATTTGACCCTCCTGATGCTGTTTGGACCATGACAAAGAGCTGAAACTTCAAATCAATTCTGGCTTTTCTCTCCTCTCTTAAATAACAGAAGATACTCAGGGACAGGGAAGTTTCTAGAATATCCAGTAATATCCTCCATGTTTCTGGAGGACCCTCCAACCAACAGATTAACTGGTGACAGGTGAGGATGCTTCACTCACCACTTTGATCCAAACTCTATCCGAGAATCATCAATATGTTTAATAAATATTTCTCAATGACAGATTGGAAAGAACTTAGGGAAACTTTGGGAAAGGATTCAGGGAGTCTGTGAAAAACTTACAGTGAAAGGACAAGGAGGAAAACCACTGCTGGATGGTCACGGCCTTCTAGTCCTCAGGCAGCACTGCAGGAGAAACAGTCATGACACCTCGATCCATACAGACAGATGGACTCTAGTGGACCATTTTCCCTCAACAGAGTCCACTGTGGGATTCAGAACCTGAAACTAGATTTCACAGGAAGGAAGATATATTTGAACTCTGTGGTGATATCTGGACACCAGGGGCCTCATTTATAAAGCTGGAGGCTCTTAAAACCACTGACCAAGTTGGCAACCTTGGAGTGTTGTTAGAGTCAGATCTGACTTTCAGCAGCCACATCAAAGCTGTTACTAAGAGGCTTTTTACCAGCTCAAACATCAACAGGATTAAAAGTTTAGTCTCCCAGAAAGACCAGGAGAAACTCATCCATGCATCCATCTCCAGTAGGCTGGATTACTGTGCTGGTCTATAACAGGACTTTCTAAAAAGAGCATTAAACATCTGCAGCTCATGCAAAACGCTGCTGCTAGAGTTTTAACCAGGATTAAGAGATCTGAACACATCACACCAGTTGTGAAATCTTTACACTGGCTTCCAGTTAGTCACAGAATAGATTTTAAAACCCTTCTGATTGTTTACAAATCCCAGAATGGTTTAGGTCCAGAATACATATGTGATATGTTCAGAGAATATAAACCTAGCAGAGCTCTTAGATCCAAAGACTCTGGCCAACTAGTCCAGACCAGGGTCCAGACTAAACATGGAGAAGCAGCATTTAGCTGTTATGCTGCAAACAAGTAGAACAAACTGCCAGTGGAGATTAAACTTTCACCAAATGTAGACATTTTTAAATCCAAGTTAAAAACATTTCTTTTATAATGCACCTATGCATGACATCTGCACGTTAACATTTTTTAACTTGCATTTAATCATTTTAATGTAATTTTTTATTTTATTGTGATTCTTGCTATGTGTTGAGTCCTTTTACTATTAATATCTGTAATGCCTTTGTTTTATGTAAAACACTTTGAATTGTCCTGTACATGAAATGCGCTAATCAAATGAACTGCCTTGCCTTGCTATGTGGAGTCACTGGCCTCACCCTCTCCAACCACAGCTGCAGTATCGCCGACCCAGTTGGAAATCCCAGGAATTATAAAAAAATATAACATTAAATAAACTGTTACAATCTCATATGTATCTGTACATATTTATGTTATACATTAAAACAAATGACTACATTATCGGCATCATTACTGTCATTTAGCAGACCACTGGTTAAAGTCAGCAAACCAGTTCTCAAAGAGGTATGTGTGTGGCTGGAAGTGTCTCTGGATGTACTTAAGTTTTAACACCACAGACTGGAATGTGTTTAAACAGGGTGTCACCTGCAATAACAACACTCCAGGAGAACACAGATGATGTCACTGCCTACATCACCAAATGCAGTGATGATGTAACGGTACTCAAAACCATTACTATTTGGGCCAATCAGAAGTCATGGCTGACAGGGGATGTCCACAGGCTGCTGAAGGCTGGGAACGCTGCTTTCAGAGCAGGAGATGAGGAGGGCCCAAGGGCAACGAGGGTCAACCTTTCACACAGCATCAGAGAGGCAAAGAAGCAGGATTCCAGGAGGATAGCGCAACTATATAACTTTTTTTTCCCCTGTTATGTAGTTTCTCTTTGTTTTAATAAGCATTAATTGATTTTTCATGTAAAGCACTTTGTGTTGCCAAAGCATGAAAAGTGCTTCATAAATACAGTTTGATGAGACTACAGGGGCGAGTTGAACCACCTGGCTATGTGGTGTGATTACAACAATCTCTCTCTAAACTTGGAAAAAACAAAGGCGATTGTTGTGGACTTCAGGAGAACGCACCCCCAGCATGCACCTCTGGCCATCAATGTTGCTACAGTGGAAAGAGTGAGCAGGATGTGCACATCCCAGAGGACCTCTCCTAGACCATCAGCATCACATCACTGGCCAAGAAGGCCAACCAGCGCCTCTACTATTTCCACAAACTGAGGAAAGCTAGAGCCCCAGCCCCCATCATGTGCACCTTCTACAGAGGCACTATTGAGCGTCCTGACCAACGACATCACCGTGTGGTATGGTGCCTGCTCCAAGTTGTGCGGGAAGACCATCTAACACATCATGAGAGCAGCTGAGAAGATTGTCAGTGCCTCTCTCCCCTACCTGCAAAACATCTACACCTCTTGCCTCACCTGTAAAGCCCTCTGCATCGCAAGAGACCCCACCTACCCGTCACACAGCTTCGTCAGCCTGCTGCCATCAGGAAGACTGCAGAGCCTGTGGGCCCAGACCAGGACCAGCAGACTAAAAGCAGTTTTATACTCGTGTGGCGTCTGCGTGCAGTTGGTTACGGCGTAGCTGATGCTGGTGAGTTTGCTCTCACACTCAACCGTAAGGGGAATGCTTTGTTTTGGTGTTGTGTTGCAGTTTCTCCTCCTAATCTGAAGATGGCAGCAGGAGTGGTATCTGCCAGTAAACTCACCAGGTTGGAGTTCTTTTGATGGATCACTTCAGTTTGGTAGGTATTTTCTGTTTTAAAACAACAATGGTGTTCAGTATGGTTCAGTGTCTTTATTAGCTTGTGGAAAAAAAAATAATTCAATCAGCTTCTCATCAACTTGATCCATTGGGTGTTGTTTTAAAAAATGGTGGATACTACACAAATTCAGCGAGAAGATCCAGAAATCTGGAAACTCGTAATTCCAAACTGACCAATCATAAGGGAGTACATCTGCGTAACTGTCTGCATAGCAGTGGTTGCACGTCAGGTTTGGAAGAGGTGCGCCTTGGGCGTCCGTGGAGCCACCAGGCTGTCAGGACCAAGCGACAACCTCCGTAGGTAAAATGTGAAGTCTATGCAAAAGTGAAAAAAAAAAAAAAAAAAAAAATGCAGTTCACCCCTCATGCGCTAAGGACTGGCTCCAAAACAGCAAATTCCCATAGACTCCCATGTTAAAAAGACCAACTTCACAGCATAAATAAACAGGTTTAAAGCCTGGTACAAAATACATTTTAGGATTAATAGGTCAAGTTTACCTTCACGACAACTGTGAGGGGAGTGAATTTTTTTCTTACTCATCCATTTGGATGTTATTAGGGTCCGAGCCATACGAAGTATTTTAATCTTATAATTTGGCATAATTAGGGGCGTGTCCTTTTGATTCACAGGTATCCTATATCTGCGGCAAGAAGAGAGAGTGCAGCACAACCGCGGTTTTTAGCTGGCTAACATTACACCTTAGCTTTAGCCCAGCTACCTTTGTTAGCTGGTTAGCGCACGTTAGATCCGAGTTGGCTCAATTAGCTCTTAGCTACAGGCAGCTCGGAGTTTGATAGACATCAATCATCCACCACAACGCTCACAGCCCCCTCTCAGATCCGCCACTTTGCCCATTTTTGTATTTTCCAGGAGCGACGGGAGGTGTGACGCTGCCAAGATGGCGATGGTAGGAACCGCCCAACGAGCTTCAATAGCACTGATCTCAAATGACGTCACATTTACTCATCAATATTCATGAGCTCCGGCAACAGCGCGAGTTCGGACAAACAAAGAGTTAGTTTACGATGGCGACACCTAGAGTACGTGTAGTTTTGGAAGAAAAAGACGTCCCGGGAGCTTCATTTCAGTACAGTTCAATCAGTAAACACAGTGTTGTTGAACTTAAACGTTGGTTGACATGTAGAGGCCTCAAAGTGAGCGGAAAGAAAGCTTTATTAGTTGAAAGGTAAGCTGTTTTTAAGCTAGCTCTCGCTCAGTTATTAGTGTTGTATGCAGTGTAACTAGTGTGTTTCACATTTCATTCACATTTTTCTTATATTTGCCCCTTTCTCCCTTGTTTAAAACTGTGGCCTTCTATTGCTTGTTGTACTAACAAAACTTAACACTGAACAAATAATTATTATGGAAATGGATAGGAATGGAAAACAAATCTTTTTGTGAACAAAAGATGATTTGTTTTGAACGTCATCTTCATTGATGCATTACATGCAAATCAATTTTCCTTTTTTCTACATCGATTTCCATTTAAACCAGTTTGAATTGGTTTTAAATCAATTTTCGATTGTTTCCTTACATCCTTAGCAATCAATGACTCATTTGGTTTTATGGACTTACCCCATATACCACATAATATACTATGTAAAAACCATTCTTCTTAGACATATTAAAATAATATCAGGTATAGCTCCTTTATGAATTATAAATACAAAGGCAAGATATATTTATTTTCAGAGATATTGTTCTGTTTGATTATTAGATAAATACATTACTCCATGCATTGTGTTTGTACAGATGCCAGCATGCTGTGGATCAAGAATTTAAAATTGATCCAGCTGTAGACGGTGGTGCATGGTATAACATCAAAGCTGCATCACAGCGAGGGTCAAGTCCAGCAAATGAGGATCTTCAACCAAAGGATGGAAACTGGAAAGATTTTCCTCAAAGCGGCATACCGGTTTGCTTCAGTTCTGGACATATTTATCACCACATCATAGAATCAGTGCAAGAAAATAGTGATGTGGAAGATGAAGGATTACACTGTCAAACAACAAAACCATTGAGAAGAGGAAGACAGTTGTTTGAGAGTCAAAATGTGACCATGATGCAGGATTTATATCAAGGTAACCAGTATCATGTTAAAGCAAAAGTTCTTGGAAGCATGCGAAAGATCACATACAATGTTGTGATAGTTCTCTCCTCGAACACTGGGTTTGTGCAAAATGCTTCCTGTGAGTGTAAGGCTTCCTCACTTGGGCGCTGTAGTCATGTGGCTGCAGTTCTCTTTGCAATAGATGACTGTAAGAACTCCAGAAGTGATGAATCCTGTACAAGCAAACCATGCACCTGGAATGTTGGCAGGAAGGTGGGCAAAAACCCAAAGTCCATCACAGATGCTCAGTATCCAAACAGAAAGCGGAAGATGTCTGCTGTAATAAACTTTGACCCTAGGCCTACTTCTTTGCGGAGGACATCGCTAACACATGTGGAGATGAACAATTTTGTGAGAGATCTACAAACTGCAAGTTCTCCTCAGGGTAGTATGTGGGAGACCATCATCCCCATGCATTTTGACAACTACACCCTCTCCATTGATGAAACAGGCTTGTTACAACAAAAGGTGGGCATAATTTGCCAAAATCTGATGCCCAGTGTGAGTGGTGTCACAGAACTATGTTCTGTACAGGGGGATGAGACTTGGTTTGCTGAGCGCAGACTTAGGGTAACTGCATCTATAGCTAAATCAGTAGTAACAGCTTCAAGTGACTGTGTTAGAGCAAACCTGGTGAAAAGAAAGCTATGGGAACCACCTGTGAAAGCTGTTAGTCTGGAGTATGGCCATGTAAATGAGGCTAAGGCAAGGCAAAGCTTTGTGGAGAAATTCCCGAACATGACAGTTAGAGAGACTGGACTGTGGGTAAACTCTGAGTATCCCTACCTTGCTGCCTCACCAGATGGCCTGTTGCATGACAGAGACTTGGACAGTCACGGGGTGTTGGAAATAAAATGCCCCATATCACTGAAAGAAGCACATCCAAAAGACTTCTACACAGCACTGAGCAAGAAACAGCTGGCAGGTTTCTGTTTGAAGGTAGATGGGGATGAGGTAACCATGAGTAAAAAACATGCGTACACTGTAAAAAAAGTCAGTAAAATTTACAGTGAAATGTTGTAAAATCACAACGTTAAAAATCTGTAAAACGGAAAACAGTAAAATGGTGTTCCAGTTACAGGAACATATTGTAAAACACAGAACATAAAAGAACTGTTAATTTTAAGGTAAAAATATGCTAAAAGAACAAAATTTATCATTGAAATGTACAACTTCATGTATTTTAAACAGTAGAGTAAAAGCATAACAAGAATTACAACATTATATTGTTAAAATAATTTTTGGGCATGTATTTTTATTTACAGAGAGCAACGCAGATCATTTTACTGTTTTCTTTTTGTTACTTTTACATATTTAATTATATTATAAAAGTCAAATTATAATAAATAATCATGTAGGCTATGTTTTCTTAACTTGTTCAATCCAGCAGCAGAATAACAGTCTGGTTGCTGTGTTGTGCTGAAAATATTTGCTTTGCCAAGAGGAGCTTTTTGGGTATAAAGCTCCTTTTGATAATCTGATCTTTTTCATATTTAGGCCCGAGCACCAAAGGTGGTGCGAAGACTTATGGTCTGTGCTTGAATTTTCCCATATTCTTATTATTTTCCTCAAAAGTAAAACATATTTTTGGGGATCTGACCACCTCGAACCCCCCCCCCCCTAAGGAATATATAAATTTACAGATGGTGGGGTGCTCTGGATTGTTTAGGCGAAATTGAATATTTATGAAAATCAGTACACATATTCTAAGTGCTTGGACGAACAAAAAATACTCTTGGAGCAATGGCCTAAAACCACAGGAAGTTGGCCATTTTGGGTCAAAGTCGCCTTTTTACTTTTTACTCACGCTGTATAAAATCTATCTCCTCCTAGAGATTCATTGTACTGGTACCAAAATTGCCCAGGATGTTCAGAAGGCATGTGTCTTTAAAAGTTATCAAAAACGTTCTAATAGGAAAAAGGGCTTAGAGGGGGCGTGACCTCAAAGTTTGATGTTTCGCCATGAAAAACGAAATTGATGTAACATAAAACAACATATCTTAACCAAAATGGCCACATATGATGCTAGTCCCATCCTGAATACATCTACATGTCAATATTTGGATTATGAATTTGACACGCCCCCTGAATACAGGAAGTAATCTTTGTTACTCAAAGACCCACTTATCTGACATTTTGGACACAACCAGGTCCAAACTGGGTCAAACAGCTGAAAACAAGTTGGTGATGATATCGGGTGAAAACTGGCTCTACGTTGAAGGGCAAGACCGTGGCGCCATGGCGAACTTCGATAAGACGGCATGACACCATAAATCAATATAAATCCCTCAATTTTCATCCAACTCCATGAAACCTACAGGGATTAATCAGGTTCTGGCCCTGAACAGATACATATGATTCTGGTCTAGGCTTAAGCCCCGCCCACTTTCAACAGGAAGTGCTTTTTTCAGGCGCCAGGATCCTTTTTCCTCAGGAATGAATCTCACACACTTGAAAGTGCTTCACAACAGGTCAAACCTTTTCATGATACCACAGTAAAAATCTCAAGTTCCTTTGCTAAACGGAACTCCAGTAACTCCACTAAACTCAGCTGGGAGGAGTGCGGTCAGGTCTGAAACTAAAGTTAAATTGACATATGCTGGAAAAGTTGCAATATGGCTCTATAGTGCCCCCTACAATCATTTAATCGATCAGCCCCACCCACCACACTGACCGACATGACTGTCTCCAGCATAATGATATAACATGGCAGGACGTACAAATAAGCCTCTTGGATCTATACAATAACTTAAATAGGAAGTCGGCCATTTTGAAAAAAGTGTCATTTTTGGGGTCACTTTTACATGTTTCTTGCCTTGCATTTAAACTATCTCCTCCTAGAGATTTCATCATGCTGACCCATAGACTGTATATAAAAGATGGACAGAGCCTCCGTGACGCACCCGTAGGTTTCTAAAGAGCTGAACTGAAGCTCATTGGGCGGTTCCCACCGTTGCAATCTTTGCAGTGTGGTCGTTCCCGAAAATTCCAAAAATGGGCAAAGAGGTGGAGCTGAAAGGGGGACTGTGAAGGTGGGGGTGGATGACTGACACCCATCAAACTATAAGCTGCCTGTAGCGAAGAGCTAACCAAGCTAACCTGGAGGTAACGGTAGCTAACCAGCTAACGGAGGTAGGCAGGATAAAGCTAAGGCACACTGTTAACCGACTAAAAACCGCAGTTGTGCGGCACTCTCTCTATATTGGATACTTGTCAATCAAAAAGACACACCCCTAATTATGTGTCAAGATTTGGTTAAAAAAAAAAAAATCACCCCACCCTCACAGCTGTCAAGAAGGTACACACACACATACAGGAGACCTGCATTTGAATGTGATGAGCTCTATATATATATATATATATATATATATATATACAGACCTGCATTTGAATGTGATGAGTTCTATCTATATATATATATATATATATATATATATATATACACATACACACACATACAGGAGACCTGCGTTTGAATGTGATGAGCTCCTACAGGTTCTACCTCCCTAACTCACGATGCACGATGATTGTTTCTGTTCACCGATTGGTCCGTTTAAGCGTTGCCATAGCAACCAGTTTGCCGAAGGTGGAGAGTGAAGACCGTTTTGACTACTGCCTGCCCGCCTTGACTGTTACAGGATTACAGCGTGCGACCTTTTTCACAGAGAATCCCTACCTGCAGCTCTGGTAAGCTAACGCTTTCTTGTCTTAATACTGGATGACAGTTATATTTTATTGCAAACAGAAAAAGCTGCGTGTATTTTATCGAGGCGTTTTGCTGTGCGTCGGAGGAGCTAGTGAGTAGGCCTGTGTCTTGCTTAAAGTCTTTTTTCGTGCTGTTTGGAAGCGTGTGTTTATTTGAAGCACCAATTGAAAATGTTAAAGATTTAAACTGCGGCTTAGTTAGTTAGATTTGAAAAGGAGAAAAATGATTACTTGTCGTTTTTGCAGTAAAACACTTGAGTCGTTGAAGGGTTACGTGCTGCACTGTCGAGTTCACAGGAATGAGCCTCACTGTTTTTTCAAATGTGCTGGCACTGACTGCAAACGGACATTTTGTACTTATGCAGCTTTAAAAGCTCATTTCTATCGTGTTCACAAATTGTCTGCACCTACCGTTACCGCAGCAGCGATTGCCGCGGAATTTAAATGCGCCATTTCGCTGTGTGACCGCCAATTTCAAACAGTGAAAGAACTTACATCCCACTTGAAAGAGCATATAACTGAGGGGCAACCTGTGGCATGTCCAGTAACTGGCTGTAAAAATGTTTTCACAGTGAAATCATCTTTTACTGCACATATGTCACGGAAACATAGAGCATGTTCAGTGGACAGCATAAGCAACATTTACAAGGAAGCTATTACTCAGGCTTCAGCTCTCACTGCGTGTGAAGATGTTTATCCAAGCTCAAATGATGGAACAGTAAATGAAGGCACTGAATTTCCACCAAATTTCAATGAAACCTTTCTTCGAAACTTATGTTTGTTTTACCTAAAACTGCAAGGGCAGCTGCTTCTTCCTGCTTCCACAATTCAGACAATTGTAGAAGAGATGCAAAATGTGCATGAGCTGGGACAGGATTACACTATAAGTAAACTGCGGACACTGCTAACACATGACATGGGTCTGACGGATGATGTTGCTGCTAAAATCTGTGATTGTGTTAAAGATTCAGACCTGCTCTCTGCCTGTCATCGGGGAGAATTGAGAACATCATATTCCAGAACTCAGACTTTCAAAAAAATGTTCACATACATTGAACCAAAACAAATACTGTTAGGAAATGATGAAAATATGAAACAGAGGTTTGCTCACTACGTACCTGTGAAACAAACACTAACCAGCTTATTGGAATCAGAGTTATGGAAGAATTCAGTGCTGGAACAGTCCACAGAAACTTGCGCAGATGTTTTTGGTGACATATGTGATGGACAAATCTTCAAGTGTAATCAGTTTTTTGTTGATAATCCAGGATGCCTGAAACTTATTTTGTATGAGGATGCATTTGAAATTGTCAATCCTCTTGGCTCTGCTAGGAAAAAACACAAAGTTGTTGCAGTCTATCTCTCTGTAGCAAACTTGCCTGTTCATGTGCGATCCAGTACTGATCACATGTCCCTTGTCTTGTTGTGTGGTGAACATGACTTAAAACAATTTGGCAGTGCAAAGGTTTTCTCAGATTTGCTGTCAGATTTAAAAGATTTGGAAGAACATGGAATAACATCAGGTGGTCAAATGGTCAAAGGGGCTCTGTTCTGTATAGCTGGTGACAATCTGGGATCACACAGCATTGGTGGGTTTACTGAAAACTTTAGTTGCTCTCAGTACTTCTGCAGATACTGTGAAATCACCAGAAATGAGTTTCAGAGTGATGATCCTAATATTTGTGGTCCACAGCGAACCCCCGAAAGTTATGACTCTGCTGTTGGTGATCTCCAACCTGGAAACAGGCAAGACGTCAAAGGCATAAAGGTAAACTCTGATTTCAATAATCTGAAGTCTTACCATGTTTGCCAGCCCGGTCTCCCACCTTGTTTAGGGCATGACATATTTGAGGGTGTCTTATCCTATGATGTTGCATTATACTTGAAGCATTTTATAAAAAAAAAGAAATGGTTTACATATTCACTTTTGAACCGGCGAATCAAGCAGTTTAAATACAAAGGGTCGGATGCTCAAACAAAACCATGTGCTGTCAATGCTGAGTTACCCAGGCTTTCAGGTCAAGCCATCCAAAACTGGAATTTCTTGAGGTTTCTTCCCTTTTTCATTGGTGACAAAGTGCAAAATCCACAGGATGATGTCTGGCAGTTAACGCTTCAGCTTAAAGACATTGTTGATATGGTTTGTGCACAAAAGATTTCTATGTCACAGATAGCCTATCTCGACATCATAATCCAAGAGTATTTGGAATCAAGAAAGTTTTTATTTCCTGAAACTCCACTCAAACCAAAACATCATTTCTTACGTCATTATCCAGCACTTATTTTAAAATTTGGCCCATTGATTAGGTAGTGGACGATGCGTTTTGAAAGTAAACACTCCTACTTTAAGGGATGTGCCAGGCATTTGAAAAATTTCAAAAACATCTGCCTCACTCTGTCTGAAAGACATCAGATGTATCAAGCATATATTTCATCTGGACTAAGAAGCAATCAGCCGTTGCAGGTCAAAGACAGCTGTACTTTTTACCCTGATCTGTACAGTGATGCAATTAAACATGCAGTGAAAGAGTTCAGATTTTCAGAACACAATACTAGTGTTTCCACCGAGATACATTATAAAGGAACACTGTATAAAAAAGGGCATTTCCTTTTGTCTAAAAATGAAGAGTCAGTGGAGTTTGGAGAACTTGTCATAATTTTAATTCAACATGATACAACTGTGTATTTTGTGATGGATACCCATGAAGCTGACAATCATTCTGAATACCATCTCTATTCAGTGACAAAGCAGAACACAAGGTTACTGTGTCTTAACATCAATGACTTGGTAGATTTTTATCCATTAATGCCATACATTTTAAATGGGCAACAGTTTATTCCTCTGAAGCACAGTGTGTTGTCAAAATGAATACCATTTTGACCACTGTGATATAACACTGACAAGTTTGTAGGCTTTAGTAAAACAAAACGTACATAACAAAGATAAGTGCTTACATTATACACTAAGCAGAAGTGTCTTCTGTCTATACACAGATAACCAAATGTTTTACTACTTTAGTCCTTTTTATTTGTAATCTTGAAAACCGGTGTCATGCTTTCTTGATTTCAGAAATGGCTGACTTTGAGCAAACATTTCTACGTACTGCCATCAATGAGGTCTTACCTGACCTTCCAGAGATGTCAAAAGACATTATAGAAGAGACTTTGCAGTCTCTTGGGGTGGAGACATATGATGATTTTCAGTTTATTGTGGAGGACGACTTGCTGTCAGCGTTGAGGCCAGTTCAAGCCAGGAAAGTACTTGCTGCATGGAAACTAAGATGTGAGTCAAATATTGGTATACCCCCCCCCCCCCCCCCCTCCCAAAAAAAAAGTACCCATATAGAAGAATACTAATGTAGATCACAATATTTACATTGTGTTCCAGATCAATCTTCTGTGTTTTTTGCAGGCCAGACTCCTGACACCAGTAGGTCATCTGTAGATTCCTCACCAGAACCTCCTTCATCGCTGCAATCTCCTTCACCCCAAAGCTCATCATCATCCTCCTCCAACAGCAAATGTTCTCCTGGAATAGAGTGTGCTGATAACTTTCTCATACCATGGGATAAGTTTTCAGAGGAACTGATGCAGTCATTGGAGAGAGGAAAACGACCTAGTCCACGAATGAGAAGGGAAATGGTTAGGATTGTGGTGCGTGAGATGATGAACAAAAGTTCTAGCATAAGTAAAAGGAGCTGCACAGAAGTTGCCAGGAAGATGGTGGCAAAGTATCCAAAATCTCTCCAAGATGTCATAGAGGGAGATGTCATCGGATTGGGTTATCACTCTTTAGTGAAGCAATTGCAATACAGGTTGGAGAATGTGAAGAGGTCTATGACTCCAAAAATAAGAAAGCGAAAGCGTCACTCTGGGTCTGACACAGAGGAAATCCCTCCTGAGCAGAGAGCAGCAATCCAGGACACTTATGGATGCATCAAGTGGGATCTTAAATTTCTGCCCCTTGGAGAGACCCCAGAGAGCCAGCAAGACAAGAAAGAAAAACTGAAGATGCTGTCTCAGCAAACCAATGTAAATCTAGAGGAGGTCAAACAACTGATGAAGAAGACTTTCTACTCACAGCGGAAAGACATCAATCAGGGGAAAGACATCAAGCATGTCCTGAAGGAGTGGCCATTTTGGTTTAAAGATATTGGCATTGGAGTCCATTTTAAGGAACTTACTGGAATTGAACTCAAAGAAAAGTTCACACAGAATTTGGATCTGAAGGGGAAACGGCTCCTGAGCTACATGAATACTGTTTGTATACAGAAGAGCAAGAAGTTCCTACAGGCTCTTACACAGTTGAAGGTAAAGAGGGGGGAGCTGAGTGGGTGCTCTGAAGACATTAAAGAGATGGTGCTGCTTCTGCTGTACTACTTTGATGAGAAGGAAGAGGCGATGTTCTGTTTCGTGGAGGACACGTGCCTTGCAGGAGAAGTACAGATGAATCAAGTTCCATTGACTCCCACCATTGTTGTATGTGGTAAGTTGAGGATTGTGCTTTTGGTTCTCTGATAATCTGTCCTCTTTTTTTTCTCAGTTCTTCTGTATTTTGCTCTTCCGTTTACTTCTCTGTAGTCTGTCTCAGTATAAGGACACAAATTTATATTGTGTATTTTTTTGTTGTCTGGTTTTTCTACTTTCTGTTTATTGTAATCTTCTAAATCTTAAAGGTTAGACTGAACTGCTCATGAACTTTAAGTTGTCTTAAAGTAGAAATGAAATGGTCAACCAAATTAACATAATTTACTAGATTGAGTCTTTTTCTTATAAATAATTATATAACAAATGTGACAAATATAAACATATAAAAGAAAAACGTAGCGTCACCATCTTGCAGTACTATCAACTGTGACATCACGGGGTTGGTTGATGTCTCGGTCCTGATTAGAGTCCCCTTGTCCGCGTCAAAGTGAGAGATATAACAGAGGTTATCCGCCGGACCACTAGCTTGCCAGACTCAAACGACTTCTATTCTGTGTATTCTTCTGAAGAAAACAACTACAGACCCTGGAGTCAGGAGATTTTTTTTTCCTGCAGTGCTGCCAACCAGCACAGCAGAACGGTTTTGTCCTCGGCCTGAACTCTGTAAAGTTTGTTTTGTACACCTAGGAGCAACATAGTAGTGTTCTTTGTTTTCTCTTCTCCCGTGGTTATATCTCTCACTTTGACACGGACAAGGGGACTCTAATCAGGACCGCGACATCAACCAACCCCGTGATGTCACAGTTGATAGTACTGCAAGATGGTGGCGCTACGTTTTTCTTTTATATGTTTATATTTGTCACATTTGTTATATAATTGTTTATAGGAAAAAGACTCAATTTAGTAAATAAAGTTAATTTGGATGACCGTTTCATTTCTACTATAAGAGAAGTGTAACTGATATTTTGTGATCTTTACCAGATATCTAAATCTGTGTATGTGGGTCTGTTTTCTTTTTTGTTTTGTTTTGTTTTTTTTAGGACGCTCCTGCTTTTCTGCAAGAAGGTTGATGTTAAGTGTGGATCAAAGCATTGTACATGACAACATCCTTTCCTTCACATCTGCCCTTTGCTTGATGTTTGCCAGCTATTATTGCTTCAACATCCATTACCCATCGGACTTGGCATCAACCCTGGAGTTTCTGCAGAGGTGTGTGTGTTTTAGACCAGCTTTATCCTATGTTAATTTGATCTGAACAAAACTAAAGCAGGTGCTGTAGTGACTTTTGGGTTAGAAGACAATGTATTGAACTTTTGTGCTTCTGTAGGTGGAATTTTAATTATTAATATAGTCATCCGTTTCTTTTCTGTTTCTTCAGGTGTTTTTTCTCCATCAACCCAGAGAAGGGCACTAAAGTAGAGAAGACGCGTACCTCCCGACTTCATGTGAACCCCAGAGTCCTCACCTTGATTCAGGAGCTTTCAGATTATGAGTGGCGTGATGTTTAGATATGGACTAAGATCAGTAAGTTTTGTTCAAATGTGAACAAAGGCTTGTAAGGTAAGGTTTGTAAAATGTTTTAAGCAAAGTTGTTCAAATATATGTTTGCAGTTCTTACACTGCATACAAATTGTGTTTGTTTCACTGCAAGAGTTGTGTTCTCTTATATTTCCTCATTTGCATGACTGAACCTGAACATGGTATTGGTATATTGTTCAATTATTTCCCTTAGGAAGAAAGGATGTAATTGTTATAGGGCATGAAAAAATTCTGAAAGATCTTAAAGTGAGAAGATTTTTTGGTAGAGTTGTATACGTTTTGATGTAAGGTAACGTTCTATCTGTTAATTTTGGAAACTGATTACTACCTGCTGTTCCTAATTTCTTTGATCACCCTTTTATTATATTAATGTTCACACTAGTCTGTTGCTGCAGTATGGTGTGTTAACACATTCAAGCCCCATAGTTGGACAATGCAAAACTCAACCAGTCATGGCAGCAGTAGATGGCTGCTAGTGTGATCAATGTTGGTTAACATTATGTATAAGCAATTATTAAGACTAATTAGATCAACAAGGTATGGGTCATTATGTTTTTCTGTCATGCTCACGTAGTCTATTTTAATACAGCCCAATTCTTTTTGAAGTTCGACTCATTTACTTATTTTATCATTTGAATCTTAGACTATTACATACAAAAAATAGGCTCACTACAATTTGACCAATAATGTAATCAGAGATGCCAAGCTGCTGCTTTGAATTTGACAAAATTCAGATATTTTTTTTTCATACAAACTTTACACTATTTCACTAAATTCATTTAAATTAGAACACAAGAGCTTAACTATGATTTCAGCTGTATTAAAACTGAATTTTGAACATTGTTAATTTGAATTATTATTCAAACTAATTTTATTTGTACATGCTGATGTTTATTATTTTTGTAAATTATATGTGAAAATGTACATAGAGTACATAACAATATGGCTAATGTTCATGTTAACTGTGTAAATAAAAAAAATTGTTGAGAAGCAATCTAGTCTTAAATTGTATGAAATCTAATTTCAGTCATTTTAAAGATATATTGAGTATTGATTTTCTGGTGAAACTTGTTTAAGTTGGGTTACATTTCTGCTAACAGTGCAACATTGCAGTATTTACATGTTGCTTTTACTATTAGACTGCTTTTGACACTGTCAATTAAAAACATTAAATTTGGCAGAAATATTTGATTAGAATACAACTAATAATGATGATTTAACAGAAAAACAGTTATTTGTTTAGTGTTTTTCAATTAAATTTACAGTGATTTAATCTATAATCAGCGACTACTGTATGTAATTAATACAGAGCAACATTAGTTTAACAGCAGGACATTCCTGTTGATTATTCAGAATTTTTTTGTTGAGTTTACCCATTTAACATGTGTTTGAAATTATGTTATTGTGTCTAAACAGCAGTTAAAATGTGTAAAAAATGTACACACATTTCTGTAAATTTTACACTAAAAAATCTTGTTTTTTACAGGTTGTTTTGTAAACCTGCTTACATGGTAACCGTACTTTTTACAAAATTTCTCTGGCAACCACAGCTGCCAGATTTTTTTTGTAAAAATAACAGAATTTTTTTTACAGTGTACTATTACCAGGTGCAGATGCAAATGGGCGTTTTACAGAGAGAGTGGTCCTACTTTGTTATTTGGAGCCCAAAAGGAATGATAGTTAAAAAAATATTGTTTGACAAAGATTTCTTTGACGCTATGGTTCCTGTTCTGAGAAACTTCCACTGTAATTACCTGTGCCCAGAGTATGTAGAAATGAGACTTCCTAGACACCTTCCGATTCTGAGTTTGAACTATTGATGCTGAAGGATCACAGTGAACATTATCAGTCACAATAAAAAAAACAAATGCATCTGAAATGTTTTTATTTGAACTTCATTTCTATTACAATTAATTACTTCATGACAGAGTAGTTAATTCAACAGCTCATGTATGAATTAATTCAAGAACTTAACTGCTACCTCACGTTCAACATCTTTCCTGTTATGTTACAAGTGGTTCCTGAAAGTTGACTAAGCAGGCAGCAACAAAAACCATTTGTGAAAATACAGGCTGCTTTGAAAATGGAATGAAAAAAACTCCCTTCATATGTTCACGGTCACTATATCGCGAGTAACTTCGGCAGACACCGAAGCAGCAGTGTTTAGTTGTTACCATAATGGTTTTGTTAAAGAAATATTCGGAATGCAACTTTGCTCCTACAAACACAGTATACACGCTCCACAGGTTGTTTGTCCGAATCCAATATGGCGGCGGCGCCTGCGCAGTACGCTGTTCTAAAAATAGCATTTTGACGTCATTCGTGATCAGTCCTATTCAGCTCCTCAGAAACCTACGTGTGACGTCATGGAGGCTCCGTCCATCTTTTTTTATATACAGTCTGGTCAGGATGCTGCTCTCTCTCCCTGCTCCTCCCCTCTTACACACACACACACACACACACACACACACACACACACACACACACACACAGGACTCTGACACACCCAATCAACACAGCAAATAGCCACTTTAATCACTTCAACCTGACCATAAAATAACTCGATCTTCTTTTTTTGTTGCACTATAACGATAAACATATATGGCACTGACTGTAATTTGCCTTGTCTATTTATTATCATGTTTTATTTACTTAGTGATTGTACTTGTTTTATTTGTTTTATTTATTGGCTTACATTCTTGTATTTCATGCTCCAATATTTGATAGAACTGTAATTTCAATTCTCTGTCCTGTACATGCTGCAGAATTAATAATAAAGCTGACTTTGACTTTGAAAAGTAATTTTTGCAAGTACAAAATATTTGGCCCACATTCTACACACTTGCTCAAGTACCAGTGAGATTTCTCTTTTTCAGCCAGTCATGGAGAGAGGTGACCAAGCCAGGTGCAACTGTAACAGCTCCCTAAAGGTGAGTCAGTTTATAGATAAATAAAACATTTAAGAACAATTAGTAGAATTATGGAGTGACGTTGCTAGTAAAAGATATTAACTTGTGGCCATTTGTTAGTTTTGTGCATTTAAGGGAAATTATTATGTAACTGAATTGAATGGTGAATTATAATTTTAAACTGAGCTTACTGGTTTTGCCTAGCGTGGCTTACTACAAAACCTCAAACGTAGACGGTACACCAGGTAAACCACTGAACAGCAGCTCCTCAGTGATATTGTTTCTCAAAAACTACAAATCCCACAAATAGTCTATGGCAACTCTGGGGGGACATAAGTCCTATTTAAAAACCTCAAAAATTATATAGTATAAAAAATGCACATCAGCGTCAGCTCACACAAAACTGTGGGACTGAGCCTCCATGTTGGGGGAACCAGCGTTCTGTTTACATCGCTTCAGCAGTGATGTCTTTTTTTGATGTTTCCATCTTGGAGGTAGTGAATATGTTGGATAAACACATCCTACGGAACTGTGGACATGTCCTAGAGAACAGTGGACACGTCCCAGAGACCAGTAGACATGTCCTAGAGACCAGTGGACCCAGTGGACTTGTGCAGAAGCTTCTCCAGCTGATGTGCTTCCGACTGAGTGTGGGATAGATATAAAGGACAGTTTATGTAAGCAGAAGTAAAGATGGCTGCACTTCCGAGGTGTCAGCTAGATGTACGGGATGATGAGAGAACAGGTGAGGCGGTACACCTGAGAATTCATGTGGGAAGGTGTCAGGGACCAAGCAGTAAGGCAACAGGACACAGGAGGTTTTTGCTGAAAAACCTGGGTCTTTTTATGTACCCCCAAAATCTAAGTTTTACAAAATCCAAAAATTCAAATAAACAGACTGATAAGAGGCCAACTAAATATAACTAGACTCGAAATCCGAATGAAGTAGAACTTAAGCAAGCAAACAAATGAATGAACATAACAAACAAACTGACCTCCTGAACAAACAGGTGAACTTAAATACAAGTTGAGCTAAACCAAGAGTAAAACACAAAAAGGGGAAATACAATGGCTACTAAAAATTGCACTAACCAAAACCTCAAAATAAATCCCCAAACACCCCTATGACACTGTGGCATGTGGTCAAGTCTGATGGAGCTGGCAGCAGCCTATCAGAATCCTCAGCCCTTGGCCAAGCCTTTGCTACATGAAGGAGAAGCTGAACTCCAGGTAACTCAGTTTCTAGACTGTCAGATTTAAATCCATCTGTTTGTAAAATGTCTGCATGAACATTTAATAATCAGTAGTTCATAAATCCATCACAGGTGTAGGAACTTCCACCAAACAGCAGGTAAACATCAACACCTGAGACTGAAACTGGTGGAAACATCAAAACCTGGACTCCATTCATTCTTCAGCAGATTTTAGGATCTAACTTATTAATAATTTGTCAAGTTCTGTGTGGGGTTTTTTTTTTGTTTGTTTGTTTTTTTTTGTTGTTTGTTTTTTTACTATCCTGTTTTCATTGTCATGTCTGGTTTCCTGTTTTATTTTGGTATGTCCTTCTCTGGTTTGTTGCATTCTGTTTTATTTTCCTGTTCATTAAATCACCTGGTTATCATTGTTAATTCACTCCACCTGTATCTCATTAGTTGTGTTCCTGTTATATACCTCTTTGTTTAAGGGCCTGTCTTTGGGTGGATCCAGCTGAGCATGCTTCTGCCGTCGCGGCCTCCAGGCTGTCCTCCTGATCCTAGTCTCCAGTTGTCGCAGCCTCCCGGCCCCCCTCCTGAGCCCAGTTTCCAGTCGTTGCCGCCTCCAGGCCGCCCTCCTGAGCCCAGTCTCCTGGACAGTTTGTTCTGTCCTTCTTTAGTTTGTTGCATTCTGTTTTATTTTCCTGTTCATTAGCTCACTTGGTTCTCATTGTTAATTCATTCCACCTGTATCTTGTTACTTATGTTCCTGTTGTTATATACCCCTTGGTTTAAATCAGTTTTTGGTCATCTCCTTGTGGTATTTTCTTGTCATGTGGTCCCTGAATTTCTTGGTTATTTCATTAACTTGTTCCTGCATGAGTCTGCCTCTTACCTGCCTACCTACTTACCGCATCCTGCGATTACGTCCTCACCTCTGCTGCGCTGTGATATAATTAGTGTTTTTGCATCGTAACAACTCTTCTGTCAGCTGTAGCATGTTTTAGATGTGTTTTTAACTAAGTTTACTAGTAAGAAACCTGAAAAATAGAAATGGTAGCCAGGTTCCCCCACCATGGTGGACGAAGGCTCGGTGATAAGCACCCAGTCTCTATAGACCAGACTGAAAGGTCAAATTAATTCATGAAACTCTGGAGAACCAAGAAAAAAAATTATTAAATTAAATTATTTGTGTTTAATTCGAATTATTTTGTTTACTCAGTTAACACATTTGATAAATTATTTAATGTAATTTTTCATAGATTTCTGGCACTTTTCTGCCTCAGACAGACAGACAGACATGTGTACACAGCATGTACTGTATATCCCAGCCCTAAGGGAGCTATGATAGTCACACTGGTCTTAGCCAGACCGTCTGTCATATATATAAATTACCAAGAGTCTGGTATGAGTAAAAGCATATAAAATTTATTACAGGAGAAGTATTGAATACAGAATTACTTGCAAGTTTGAGAGTGGTCTTCTGACCCACAAGAAGTCAGTAAAGAACTCCCACTTGATGCATCAGAGAAAAACAATTTTATTCAGCCGGTCTCCAGCTGAAGGTCAGTAACAAAACTGATAAAGCGAGTGAAAGGAGACTAAATGGCACCACTCTCTTCCAGATGTCAGAGGAGAATCATGCACCCAAGGACCAAAAACAGGCTGGTATCCTAAACAACTATTGCGATCTAGCAGCTGCGCGTCTCCGAAAACCAGTCTTAACTTTCCTATATACAAGGTCTGGAAGAGAGTGGTCAGTCTGACCTCGCACAAGCATGCACAATAAATCTGCAGAAAAACAGTAACTTCAGTATTCTGTAACATGACAACACACAATATGAAAATGTAATAAATGGATACACAATAATAAATTAATAAATGGATAAAGAAAATGATTATACGTGTAATTATTATATGAGTATATATGAGTGATTACTATGCAGTAAAATTACTTCCACACCGTTGTTGCGGTACTTGTCCACATCATTGCAGTACTTGTCCACATTGTTGCGATACTTGTCCACATCATTGCAGTACTTGTCCACATTGTTGTGGTACTTATCCACATCGTTGCAGTACTTGTCCACATCGTTGCGATACTTGTCCACATCATTGCAGTACTTGTCCACATTGTTGCGGTACTTGTCCACATTGTTGCGATACTTATCCACATTGTTGCAGTACTTGTCCACATTGTTGTGGTACTTGCCCACATTGTTGCAGTACTTGTCCACATCATTGCAGTACTTTTCCACATCATTGCAGTACTTGTCCACATTGTTGCTGTACTTTTCCACATCATTGCGATACTTGTCCACATCGTTGTGGTACTTGTCCACGTTGTTGCAGTACTTGTCCACGTCTTTGCGGTACTTGTCCACATCGTTGCAGTACTTGTCCACATTGTTGCAGTACTTGTCCACATTGTTGCGGTACTTGTCCACATCGTTGCAGTACTTGTCCACATTGTTGCGGTACTTGTCCACATTGTTGCCTGTACTTTTCCACATCATTGCAGTACTTGCCCACATTGTTGCAGTACTTGTTCACATTGTTGCGGTACTCGTCTACATCGTTGCAGTACTTGTCCACGTCGTTGCGGTACTTGTCCACATCGTTGCAGTACTTGTCCACATTGTTGCGGTACTTGTCCACATTGTTGCGGTACTTGTCCACATCGTTGCAGTACTTGTCCACATTGTTGCGGTACTTGTCCACATTGTTGCCTGTACTTTTCCACATCATTGCAGTACTTGCCCACATTGTTGCGGTACTTGTCCACATTGTTGCAGTACTTGTTCACATTGTTGCAGTACTTGTCCACATCGTTGCAGTACTTGTCCACATTGTTGCGGTACTTGTCCACATCGTTGCAGTACTTGTCCACATTGTTGCGGTACTTGTCCACATTGTTGCCTGTACTTTTCCACATCGTTGCAGTACTTGCCCACATTGTTGCAGTACTTGTCCACATTGTTGCAGTACTTGTCCACATCGTTGCAGTACTTGTCCACATTGTTGCAGTACTTGTCCACATCATTGCAGTACTTGCCCACATCGTTGCTGTACTTGTCCACATTGTTGCAGTACTTGTCCACATCGTTGCAGTACTTGTCTACATCGTTGCAGTACTTGTCCACATCATTGCGGTACTTGTCCTCATGATTCGAAGTTTGGTTGTCCATGGACACAGAGAATCTTGGCCTTCTTCTCTCTGTGATTGGTTAGGGATTAAAGAAATCTGATTGGTTCTTGAGTAAGTGTGTAAAATATCGTGTACTTGTGAAATTGACTTGTGTTTTTTAGACTTGCAGAATTAACCTGTGCCTGTAGATGTGATTTGTAAAATAGAGTTGTAAAGGACAAACTTACATCCCTATCATACCTCTGTACCTTCTGGAAAAACATGTTATCAGGTCTGGAGAAGCTGTGATGATATAGAGGACATCAGTGTCCATGGAGGACTTCATCTGTGTGAAGGTAATATTGATCGAGAGGTGATGGTGCTCCCATCAAGGTAACATCTTTTCCCAGTTCCTTCTGTGGGAGTAAAATGAAGCGTCTTTTATGATCTCACCTATCAAAGCTGACATCAGTGTTCATGAATCTACCTGCGAGCTGTTCAGTGGAACAGAAACTTGTAGGAAAGCAGAGCAGATTGGAGAGGTTTTACCAAACACCATCTCTCATGTTTGAAGCTAAAAATCACCAGCTCTGCTTCTGTTGTAGAAACAGATTCTCAGACATGAGAGGCAGCCTGACGAGCATGATGTTTCTGAGCTGAGATGTTCTGTGTCTGTGTGGCCCATGGAGCTGCACGCTGCAGGCTGTTTGAGTTGTAAATATCCCACGTTAAAGGTGTCCTGTCGGGCCGACTGTTTCTATGGGTTCTGCCAGTAGTGACAGATGGCCGGTCTAGGCCTGGCCCGAGGTGAACTGAGAGATAAAACTAACGTCCAGCTGACAGGAAGTCTGTCTGAGTTCCTGGCTGTTTGAAATGAAGATTTAAAAAACTGTCCAGGTATGAAGAGGACATCATCATCACAGCTTCCAGTTCTTTGGACCTTTCTTGTCATGGTCAGTGGGTTTTGTTGCCTTCTTTGCTTGTTTTTGTGTCAACATGAGCATCATGTAATTCCTTGCAGCTGCAGCTTTCAAAATGTTGGATAATTATGTATGTGGTAACTCTGAGGACAAAGGAGTGAAAGATGATTTTCCTTCCTTTATCCGCCCTGTGTTGGATTAATTTCCCTTCACACTGATTTACTGGTTTATGCAATACCATCATTTTTCCTTTTTCCTTATGATACAATACTATTAGATTGTGATGCTTTTTTATTAATATTGATACCGATATTGATATCCATATCGATATTGATGTCGATATGGATATCAATATGGATACCAGTTTTAGCCCCTAAAAGGAAAATCACCTAACTGTACAGTGTGCTTTAAAATCTTTATTACAAGGGAAATATAAAATATGAATGAAGCTCACAAACAGTAATGCTTAGAAAATTATAAATTATAGCTATATTAAATTAAATAATTTAAAAATATTTAATTATAATAATAATATGACTACAAATAAAATAAAATAAATCACCTTTATGAGACTGAGAGAACTAAGTGCTCAAGAACCTGCATTAAACCAGTGAAATGTCAAAATTCATCATCATCATGACATCTGATTGGCTACCATGATCACGTGACACAGAGGGAATACATTGATGCTGGTTTTCACACAGAATTTATCGCCTGACACTCCCAGAAATAAAAACAAATGTCATGTTTTGTATTAACGTGGTGGTTTCTCCATATTTCAAAAATGGCATTAAATCTAATTTTTTTTACTGGCAGATACTGACGTATGCAGATTCCAGGATATCCAACTCAGCTCACTTATTTTGCACTATTGAATCACACTCAAGGCTTGATCTTTTTAAAGCTGCAGCTATAATCAAAGTAGGGCCTTTTAATATCATTATTCACTATTTATGCCTTGTACATTTATGCCTTTACTCCTGGGTTATTTAGACTAAATTGTTATGCTGTATTTATAGCATCTTACTGTCTGATCTGTATTTGTTTGTCAATTTTTTTATGTAATGTCCTGTTTTTCTATTCCATATTTACTGTTGGTTGTTTACCTGCCCAGGAACTGCAGATGTAAAATTGCTTTTAGCCAACTCTGGTGGAGTCGGGTGATTGTGCATTGTCCCTGCCAGATAAACAATAGATTGAAATTCAATTGAAATTGTACACATTTTGATGTCAGTTAGGAAGAAATATGTTTGGATTTTTTTTAATCTTTAAAATAGAGAGACAAAACAAAAGAACATATTCTCAAGAAAAAACTCTTTTAAAGTGTTTCTTGTCTGACCATTAGACAATCGTCTTAGAGTCTCTTCAAACTTTCTGTGAACTACATATCAGCCAGTCAATCTTTATTTGTGTAACACTTTTTCAAGCAGATTGCAAATCAAAGTTTTTAACAAAGCAAATAAAATACGAAGAATATGTCAATAGAAAATAAATACATAATAATAGAAAATAATAAAAAAAACTAATCACAAGAACAAGTTAGAGATGATAATAAAATATGAATAAAATGAGTAATCAACCCTTTAATACCTTATATATCATATATGATACATACGGTTTTTGAGACTTATTGTGTCACTTTATGGTAAAAACTTGGCTCGAAACCCTGTTGAACACAATATGATAATTGTCTTCTGCCCCCTGGTGGACACCTTTTGCACTACAATAATTTTGAGATTTTACACAAATCTCTGAGCCCCCATATGGTTCAGGCATGCTCAGAAACCACATCCACCAAAGAAACCATCACAGTGAGCGTAGATACTTCTTTTTTTCCCCTTTTCTCCACCCCTGGATCAGACTGAACATTCTTTCTGATCATGGCTGATTGGATCAGCTGACCTGTCTACATGACACATTTTTACTCTGATTAGACGTTTGATCGATTAAGAAGTTTTTCATGTAAACGCAGCTAATGTTTCCAGTCAGTCCACCCATCGACCCCAACCTCCTCCCCAACCTCCTCCCAAACCTCCTCAACCGCTACTAGACTTCCATCTTTCACCACAGAAGGGCGCTACTTAAACTTTTTACTGTTTTCTATTTTTTATCTTTTTATTTTTGTCTTGAACAAATGTCCTCCAAATGGCTGACGGATCTCTAATGTTGTATCTTTTTTTTTTTTTTTTTTTTTTTTTAGGTTTCAGTTATTTGTCTCTCAGTTGTTTGTTGGACTTTTTTTGTTATTATTATCATTTTTAAGCCAATATTATTAGATTTGTTTATTGTCGTTTTACATCTTTATAAAATTAGCTTTAATTTTGTTAATTTGGGTTGTTTTCTGATCTTACATCTGTTTGTTGCTGTTTTGGTTTATCTGAGATTATTCTGTCTCTTTATGAATACATTTTTATTCACGTCTTTCTCTTTTTTTGTGTGTGTGTTCATCTTTTGAATTGCTCTTGAAACAACTATTAATGGTGAAAAGCTCTGCCCTTGTTCCCATGTGTCTCATCAGCAGTCCATCCACGAGCTGAACATATAAAACCCAAATAACGGAAAGCATGCGAAGGGTGGGGGGCTCAGCCTGACCTTCTTTCTGTGCAGAAAAATAATAAAAGCATGTTTATCTGAAGTGTGTGTCCATTCAGAGCCTGAACAAGCCTGAGCAGCTTGAGGACAAGCCGGCACAGAGGAGACTGGAAGAGTTTCACTGCTGAGCCGTGAAATGGAAAGTAGCAGCTGATGTAGCAGCAGAGCTGGCCGGGTGGGGGAGGGTGTCAGCGGGCGGCCGAGCTGCCCACAACAATACAACTTTACTGGGAGCTTTACTGGACACTTCTGGACCATATCTGTGGCTGATCGCTCTGATTTGACGTGTGCTGCCTCAAACTGTCGACATTAATGGAAAAAAGCTTCATGGCAATGAGGAAGGAATCTGATTCCCCCCAGCTGCTGCCTCTGTCCATGGTGCTGCTCTCTGTCTCACCCATCGCTTCACTTTGACTTAAAACACCCAGAACCGATCATATCGCCGCCATTTTGGCTTTCATTTCGTAAATGCTGTGCTTTAAACTTACTGGCGTCAAGTTAACGGTAAAAGCAAACATTAACTACCATCTCTGCTCCTCATCAACTCTCCGATCACATACTCCCGCGTGCGACTCCGCCCCCTTCCAATTCCTCTCTGCTCATTGGCTCTTCTTCCTTTCCATCCACGGTCACAACTCCTGATTGGCTTAGATTTCCCGCCCCTTGTTGCCTAGCGAGCATCTTTGACCAATTACAGCGCAGGTTGGGTCCAAAGGGCGGGAAGAGGAGCAGGGGAAGGAGGAGGAGGTGACGGGGTCAGGCTGACAGAAATGGGGAAAAAGAGGCTTTTTGGGAACAAGCAGCCACATTTGGCCCCTTTGTGTTTGAAGAGGAACAACTCCAGGCAGATAAACCTGGTTGGAGGTTTTAATATGTCGAGGTGACATATTTAATGTTTTCTGCTTCTCTTTCAGGAAGTTGAGACTAGCTGTGAATGTTGCTGCTGCCATTTTAAAAGCTGCTGTTATAAAGCAGACATCATCTTCATCATCCATGTTAAAGGCATAAAGGAAAATACTCCTCAGAGGTTCTCACATAATTTTGTTTTACGCCCACATCTATAATAATACATGTACATTTTCTAAAAAATAAACTGTATTTATCCAGTTTATGTTCAAATAAACTTGATTAAAAGAAGTGCCTGTTTGACCAATTAAGTTATAATTAATCTAATTTATAATCCAACCAAGTCACAAACAAGTTCAACATTTCTTATTAAAGCAACACATGTCATGATGGCATGTTTCACACTCTGAACATAAAGCCTGTAAATAACTTTAATAACTTAAACTACTCTTTTTTAAAAACGGTGGTGAGTCACTTTAAACTCACACAGGATTGGGTGTTATTTTGTTTTAAAAAGTATCTTATAAAACACATTATTTTTTTAAAACAGAAAAATAATTATGTTTTGTGTTTTGTATTGATGTAGGTATGCAGATCTGCTGTTATGATGCAGATCACATCACATAACATGTTTTGTATCATCTATCATGAACATTGAATTAATAAATGATCTTTTCTGTTTGTTGCCTGAGGCCGTGGACAACACGCTTCATCAGACCAAACTCACCATTATTAAATAAAAAGCCTCATACAGTATAGATCCAGTAACTGTGAGGTATTTATAAGACTGTATAAAGAAGTAATGAATTATATGATCATGTCTCACATAAGTTTATTTTTACTGTTAATGGTGGAAAAAGAAACTGAAAGAGGTGGTGAAGGGTTAAACTTTGGGAAAATAACAAAAATAAAATAAATACCTTCCTTGATTGTCAGTCACTTTGAATAGAAGAGTCTGAAATCTAGAATAGAATAGAATAGAATAGAATGCCTTTTATTGTCATTATACACATGTACAACGAGATTAAGCCATCCCCCCAAATCTCCGATCTGATGTGTTTTCTTTACAGTGTAAATTCATCCACAAAACTCAAATTTAGTTCAGAATTTATACAAATATTCAGGAGTGACATGTGCGTATTAATTTTAATTAAAAACTGACATTTTTCTTTTCATTAATTTTGATAAGATTTATTAGACGGATACCCTACTTTAAACTAAAATTATGTCTATAGGGGCTAAAAAGAACAACTAGGGAGGAAAATATCACTTTCATTAACAAGCTACGAACACAAAAAGACCAGCAAACAGAAAACAGGAGGAAGAATCCAGATTTAAACCAAACCAGAGTAAATACAGTTTAGATGTACTCCCTCTGATCAGTATGCTAATGCTATTTCCAAATAAGCTTATACAATTAAATAGTTTTTGGCCACAAAGAAATCTATTACAGTCCATCAGATCTGAAAGATCTCTGTCCAGCTCCACCTTCACGTCTAAATCTGTTTTTTTCAAGCTAATAGTGGTTCAGATGTCCAACTTCAGTTTAAAAGACCATTTCCCCTCCACATCCTGGTCACTTCAGGACTTTGGTCAGCACAGCTGTCAATCATGGCACTGTTTTGAAAAGAACAATTTTATACTAACAAAAGTAAAGATACACAATGTAAATGTGCATAGAGTTCGCTTGGTTGCTAATTTGTATCTGTTGTTCCCTGAGAGGCCACATAACAACAAGGTACAGGCCATAAAAAGTAAAGCTCAAACCAGCTGCAGTAAATATTATTATTGATAAAGTATTTCTATATTGTAGTAATGCGCAAGAGTTAAAATGAATAATTTTAGTTCATGAAGTTGAAAGCTGACGTTAAAAATAAAGGATAAAACACTAATATGACTCATATAATCCCTCTCTCTCTCTCTCTCTCTCTCTCTCTCTATATATATATATATATATATATATAATTATTATTATTTATGTTTTATTATGTTCCTTTTTTTTTGTTCTTGCTTCAGTTCAGGTGTTAAACACAGCTGGTGGGAACAACTAATGTTTTTCTCCACACTCTGAGTTTAATTTCCTCCATAAAAGAGTTTTATAAACTTGTTTAAAAATGATTGTGGTCTTCTTTGGATTATGTTTCCTGATAATCACCTGCCACAGCAACTCTTTAAACTCTGTAAGAATTTCTCCTGCAGACTCATTTTTATTTCAAAAATTGTGCAAACACCACATTTCTAGAACAACCTCACATTGATTGTGTTTGTATTGATTGTACTGTTGTATGAATTGATCAAAGTAAAACATTTTAAATAAAATATTTTGATTGATTTTAAAAAGCTATTTTACACCATTTTTGATTATCTGATATTCCTATAAGAGTTATGCGCTGTTATTTCATAACATAATATGGTAACGTCTGACAAACAGTTTTTAGATTAAATAACAGATAACTTTTTTAAGGTCATTAAAACTTTCCTGGACTAAAGTGAAAGTTTTTCATTCAAGCTGTCATCAGCCACGTTGAAAATGGTGAGTAATCTGGGATTTACCGTGGATTTTTTTCTTTTTATTACCCTGTTGTGACTTATTTATGTAGTCAATAAAGTTCAACAGATAAACAACAGAGTTTACACTTTAAGTAACACTTTATCTTAAACGGACGATAATATTTTACCCTTCTTTATGTTTGGTTGTGGCTTATTGTCTTTGCAGATGAAAAATCTCGACTTTTTTAACTGAATCCTCCTTACTGGCTCATGTGGCTGCTTAGCTGCCCCTGCACACTGCGCATGCCCAATCAGGAGGGGGGTCTGCTCACACTGCTCCATCCGGGAACTTTAGAATTACCATTGACAGCCGAAGCGCAACTTTTCCCCAGGCAAAGTGAAATCAAGCCGCGGACTCGGACAAAATATAGTCCCCTTTTTTTAACTTAAAATTATCGAAAGTAATGTCAACCCGCTTCCCGGTGGGAACCTTCGACGTTCGGTTGTACTCCGGGGACCAGCCATCCGAGGCCTGAGCCCTTCCTGTCGGGTTTGGATCACTTTTGGAGACGGGCGGAAAGTGGGTGATGAGTCCTAGCCTGTAAAAGAAGCGAGAACTTGCTTTGCAGCCTGAGTAGTTCTTCTTTCAATTGTTATAGTCGCTTTAAAAAAATCTTTAATTCACTTAAACTTCGTCTCTGGCGCATCGAAAGTGGGAGAAAAGTGCTTTTCTGGCTGGAACATGGAACTACAAGGCCTACAAGAGGCGCTGAAAGTAGAAATCCAATGTCATCAGGTAAATGAAACATCGTGTTATTCTACCCTTATTGGTGTTTGAGCAAGTGAGAGCAGGAGGGGAGAAACGAGAAGAGATGAGAGGTTAACACTCCGAGGGGGAGAACTATGCGACATGGCTTTTGCAATGTCTGCCCGAACCGTAGTGTCCACTTCCAAGTCTGACGATTGAGTGCACTTTTAACAGTACTTTGGCTCGTTGTCGAGGCTTTTTTCTCGGAGAATTTTGAGCGATAATGCGGTGGTGCCGTGAGGCGATCAGGACGCGACCTGAATATTTATGAGCTGCTACAAACTGAGGCTATCACCGCCGCTTTGTTCCTCCCGTAAACTTGAGATACTTTTCTAATCTGCTCGTCCATTGCTGCTAAACTAGTTGCTGAGATGAAGCCCGGGGAAGCGTTTTTTTCCGGCAGCCTCTCGGCTCCCACCCGGCCAGGAGGGTCGGGGAGTGAGCAGAAACTTTATCAGCATAAATCTGCTCCAGTGTGTCTGTTAACACCAGCAGCTGCCAGCCACTGAAGCCTGTCTGCTTTTTAATTAGCTTCACCATCACTTTGCTGGGCTAAACTTTCATTTCTGTTTCCGAAAAACCAACCAAATCAGGTCGTTTGATTGTGTGATTGGAGACAGCTGCTGAGGGACACATGTTCTGCCTGACAGGCTTTCAGTTCTGGCTTTTCCCCTGTAATTTCTTCTCTTTTCCTCCCAACATAACCCAAGCTGTGTCTGTAAAAGTGACCCTTGTGTTTGGTGTGCTTCGCGGGGACGAGCATCTTCTCTTCTCGCCACTCAAAGTTGTGTCATGTTGAAAAATTTTAGCGTCCATTTTGAGTGGGTCGACATGTTTCTGGAGAGTGGGGATAGTGGCTAATAAAGGAGCAGCCTGGCTAACTCTCCCGGCTCAGACTTTATGAAAGATGACGTTTGTAGTTTCACCGACTGAACCGGTCGTTAAAGACCTCCAGGAGTTGCTTATTTTAATCCTGTTTTTACACCGTTACTCATCCCTGTTTGGTTACTTTACACTTAGTCTGCTGGTATTATTTCTTCTCGATCACGTGACCACACGGGAGCGTTTGATTCGCTCGTAATTACGCTTTCACTTTTTTTCTTTTTCATGGCTACCAAACGGTGTCCTACGCTAACTTTGGGGCGGCTCGGCGCTGAGTGTTAGCCGGGGGAAGGCAGCGGCAGGGCGGATGCTGGAGCCGGCGGAGCGGCGGGGTTCAGCACCGCGGTCAGCTCCTCCGGCTGCTCGCGCCGGTCGGTCCCAGCCAGACTGCGGCGCGATCACAACTTCCACACATCAACAAAAAGAGGAATCCAACCTCGTATTTGTACAGCCACTAAATCTTATCGTGTTTATGTGAATATTTTTAATCTTCGTCGCCTCTTTTCGACTTTAATCGACCGTATTTTCCTGTGGAATTCAGCTTGTTGAGTTAAACTTGTGTAAAAAAAGCCTGAATAAAAGCAACAATCAGCCTGAGCAGCAGCTCCTTGAAGATAACCTAGTTTCTTATCAAGATGCTGATCTTAAACCTGAATCCCTGTTGTTTGTATTTTCTTCTTCTCCTCTCAGTTTGGTAGTGGAAGCTTCCATTTTGAAAGAAAAAGGGGGGGTGGTTCGCGCCCCCCCCCCCCCCCCCCTGCAACATGGAGTGGAGAAAAAAAGTCTGCAGAGTTTAATGCAGGAGCTGGAGGAGGGGGGATGGGCCCCATTCATGCCTAACATTACCATTTTGATTGCTTTGATGCTGTTTTTGGTTTGGATGGAGGGGGAGGGGTGGCGGAGAGGCAGAAAGCCCAGTCAGCACTGACTGCTCGGCCACGTCTGTAATCACTACACGCTACAAACTGAGCTGTGTTACTTGTGCACATACGTGAACTGCTGCTGTCCTCCCAGGTGCAGGTCTTTAGATGAACCCTCTGAGGTCCGGCTGTTTCTGGAAAGGCCTTGTCCTTGACGCTTGGTGCTTACTGCATGATTATTGTGAAAAGAAAAGTTTAATTTCTGAGATTATTTTTAATCATCGGGGCTCTTGGTGCAGGTTTAGGCCCACAGGTGTTTTCAGATGCTCTGCTTGCAATAAATGCTTGATTATTTACACATTACTGCCATCTACAAGCAGGTCTGACAATAAAGTCCACTGAGATTCTTTCATCTCATTTTCCAGGTTGCATCGGCGACTTCGCGGCTCATGTTTCTGGTGAGATATCAGATTTAGTCGTATGTGCTTCAGAAGCATCTTTTTAAACCAGGGCTACTCAATTCGGTCCTACGAGGGCCGCAATCCAGCAGGTTTTCCATGTATCCCTGCACCAACACACCTGAGTCAAATTAATGAGTCATTGTGTAGAACCTGATTGGCTGTTAGAGCCACCTAATTTGACTCAGGTGTGTTGGTGCAGGGATACATGGAAAACCTGCTGGATTGCGGCCCTCGTAGGACCGAATTGAGTAGCCCTGTTTTAAACCAACACGGCTGCAGGAAGACTTTATTTTGAGGCGTTGTAGGTCTGCAGCGGGGTTCACAGGGTTTTGATTTTCAGGTCACAAGTAGGAGGACGGAGGTGATGAATGAGATGAGCTTCGGCTCGGCAGACTTCCTGCTTCCTGGTAGTTTTTCCTGGTGTGGATTTATTACCACGGAGATGCTGGTGTGTGTTGAGGTGTGGAAGAAGATGGTCCTTCTGATGAAGAGGAATAAAGCACCCATTAAATATACTTTATTTATCCCAGAGGAAAATTGAAAATATAACAAAACAGAAGTAACTGAAATAATAATTTAAATAAGAAAAATATAAAAAAAATTAAAAACTGAAATTAGAATATTTAGTGTACTTATGATATAAAAGTATATTTATAAATAATAAAAAAGACAATAACAATTACAATAGATATGAGAATATGTTAAATAATAGAAAATAACAAATGATAAAATGCATAACATAAATGATAAATAATTTAAATAGAAAATACTGGAAAGCAAAAATTTATTTATATGAAATAAAATGAGATTTATAGTATTGTAAATTAAATAATACAATAATGAAACAAAAATAAAATAAAAAATTGAAATAATAAAATAAGAATGAAATGATATAAATAAAAATACTTAAATATTGAGAAAATGTAGGACTTTATTCACCCGTAGGATGTGCTGTAGGTGGCATTAAATTGTTAAAGTTTTACATTTTGTGGAGGGAAACGAAGCAAAGGGAGATTTTTACGGCTGTAAATCTTCAGACGTCATATGATTTTATTCATAATGCAAATCCAAGTAAAAAAGTTTTTAAATGAACGAATCGGCTGTTGTTTCCATCAGAAATCTGAAGTATGATGCAGAATATCGTCCCCAACCTTCCTGTTCCTGCAGAAAGAGCCATTATTTATGATCAAAAGGCTTCGTGTGATAAATGCCTGCATGACGTGACATTTTATAAACCTCAGACACACACACCGGCTTCTTCCTGATGTCTGACGACTTTAAAATGCCTGACGGGTACCTGCAGCAGCGCTGGGCTGTTGTTCGTTAAATGGACAACTTATGAACATAGAATCATAAAGCTGAAGCGCCTGGAGGGGGTTTTTACTTCCTGTTCACAGCGTTGTTCTGGTCAGCAGCTCCATCTTTAAACTGTGGTGAACTTTTGTCGTGTTCCAAAAACACTTCATCAACATCATAAACGTCTCCTCTGAAGCTGCATCCGCTCGTCTTTCTGCACAAAACAAAGACAAAGATGCTCCGAACATCAACCGTCCGGCTAAATTTAGCTTCTCCAAACATTAAAACCTCTGCTCCAAACACACTTCAAATAGATTCTATTTATAGAAATTTGTAAATCAGTTCTGAATTGTAGAAAATATTCATCTTTATTTGAATGTTTCTTTCTCCAACATCCCAGTGAAATACCCAAGATGTTGGACTTAAAACATAATGCACTGTGCCAAAGGAAAGATGGCCGCTAAAGAAATTTCACGTGATCATGAAGGATATTTAAATGTCTCGCAGGTCTGAGTCAGAAGTTAATCAGCGAGGGGATTTGGTTAGTTTTACTTCCTGAGAATGAGGCGCTGCACTCCTGTCCTGGATGCTGGACTCGGGACTCTGTTTCCTCCTCCAGGAATCTCATTCCTCCATTTCTTCCAGCATGGTGCTGAAAACTTGTTAAACTTTGTTTTTTAAGTCCTGCTGATTTTATGTTACTTAACTTCCCGCCTGCAGCTCTACAGGAAGCGGCAGAGCGTTGGTCATGTGACTTTATTTATTCCTAATGTTCCTGCTTATGCCAAATGAGATGTTCAAGGACAGTTGGAAAGTTGAAAATCCTGAGGAATTTCTGAGGACTTATTTATTCCTGTGCTCAAGTTCTGGCTCGTCAGATGGAATATTTCTGCCTTTTATTTACAGTTTTTTTATTATTATTATTATTTATTTTATTCAGGAGCTACTTTGCTGCTGCGTTTATCAGGAAACGAACGGCTAGAAAACGAGAATAACTCCAGCGGAGGAGTGAAGAATAAATGAGCTGCAGTTAACTCTGAATCTAAACCCAACCACCTTCATCCTCTCCTCCTCTGCTTGCTGTCTGTTGCGTCACCGCTTCTCTCGGCCTCATCAGCTTCAGGTGAGGCTGTTTTTTCTTCAGATTTATCTCCGAGTCGACCTTAATTCACACCTTTTTTTGTGAGCAGACAGTTTCTGTTATGTAGAAGTTAAAACAAAGAGCCTCGGCTTCTCCACTCGAAGGCTGTTGTAGTAAAACCCTTTCAGAAGCAGCATCTGTAACCATGGATACGCCTGCTTCTTACACGGGGCCTGTAAACATCATTAAGGGTCTTTTTGAAGTTTTGGAGCTGCTTCTGAGCAGATTTCTGTGAGAGAGAGAGAGATTGATGAAGAGGAGCAGCGCTGCGGCTCTTAATTTAAAGTAAACGTTTTAATGAGAGCTGTTGTGTTTCTGGATGGTTGGATAACCAGGACTGTGGCGTGTTTAAAGGTCATGACTAATGTTGTGTGTCCTGATTGCATCCATACTGATGCTGTGAAGTACACACTGTGTGCTGGAGCTGCTACGAAGACTTTAATGTGTCAGACTGAAGCAGAATTCAGCTTCACTCTCATCAGATGCTTGTTTGTAGAAAACAGGAAGTTATCCTCAATTTCATTATCATTATTCATAAGTTATCCTCATTCATCTGAGACTGTTTTAGGCCTCGTATAGTTAGATACGTCTGATTATGTAATGTGATGCTGAGATAGTGGCCATGTGCACGTAAACCCATCCTACCTGTTCTGAACGAAAGCCCCCAGCATGAGATCCATGCAGTCCAGGAGATGTCTGCAGACACCAGGAAGCAGCAATGCTAACATGTAGCTAAAAGACTCTACCAAGCAAACAAGGAGTTACATGAAAGCAGAGACTCTGCTGGTTCCAGAGACGTCTGTCTCACCACGGTGGGACAGAAACTCTGGAGCGAGCAGCCAGGACCAGAAACCAGGTCTTACTGCTGCTGTTTGTGGTGAAAAGTTTGATTCCAGCTCTAAAAACTCTGCTAACGTGTTCTCCTGTGACTCCTAGGAGTACTTTATGCAGTACCGGGGTTAAATGACGCTAATGTTTACTTACACAACATTAAAATAAAATGTTGTTGTTTTATTATTGCGTACGACTCGGGGTGGACCTGCAGCGTTGCATCATACAGACGGAAAAACTAAAACATGACCGAACAGTTTCTCTGTTCCGACTGGGCGTGACGTCTTTTACTGGTCAGCGTTTGATGGTCTGGAGCTGAAAGCGTATTTAATTCCAGATATGTGGTCTAGTTTCTTTATTTCCACGGTTCCAGTTCTGTTTGTGTCAAACAGCAGCTGGATGTCAAAGCTAGCCAGATGTTTTCCTGCTTTCTAAAGAAATGTTCAAAAGCACGTTTATAACGTAGTGTTGGGAAATAACTTGACACAAAATAACTGATAATTTCTCAATAATCATACCGAGATCATCTAGAATGGTGACATCATGAGCTGCTTCTCAGTCTGTCATTAGAAAGTAGAAATGAACCTGGAGTGTAAATAGAAGCTGCTACACCGCATTAAGCTCTTATTTAACCCACCTTCTCTGCATATTATCCTGCTCTTGTTGTCTAGAATACTGTTTACTGTGGAATAATTGGATTACACTGATTCATTCAGGAGTGTGCAGCATGTGTACGGAGACAGGACTGGAATAAAAGGTTGGAGAAGAAGGGTTTTCTACGTGTATCTGCTGCAAGATGAGTTTTAAAGAAGGCCGCATCTTTGCAGCTGTGGCTGATTGCTGATTAAAGCTCCTCGACGAACTCCGAGGAGTTAATTTGAGTTTTGTGTTTAATTCAGATGGAGAAGTTTCTCTGCAGGTGACGTCAGGTCACTTTTCTAAATGACACCATCATCAAACGTCAGCTCTGCTCTGTGGTTGGACGTCGGAGTGGCTGGAGACGCCTCGGCTTCCTCCTCGTCGGTCAGGGTGAACTTTCCCAACAGCAGGAACTCGGGTTAATCCCAGAACAGCTCCTTACGAGCCCCTGCAGGGCTGATTAAACCAGGGGAGGGATTTCTGCAGGTCGGAGTCGTGGGAAGGACCACCGGATCATCCATAAACAACTTCCACCCTTCCTCTCTCTCAGCATGCTGGAAAAAAGAAGCAAACCAGCTGCTGGAAGCTGGAACGAATGAGCAGATGTTGATCAGCTGATCATCTCAGTTCTTCTACTTCTCTCCTAAAGGTAAAAACCAGCCTTCCTGGAAGGCTGGTTTTTACAGGAACGACTTTATATTTAAAGTCGTTCCAGAAAACCTAGCGGTGAAATTGTGGGACATGATGGATGCGGTCCTCGTGTAGCCCCAGCAGTTCCACGACAAGTTGTTGGCCTGGAACAGCTGCTGAGTATACAGACTCTGGATGGTTGTTTACATCTGTCCAGGGAGAAAATTGATCTGTCAAGCTGTCAGATATGAAGAAGACCGCCTGGACGTTGTTTAAACACCTCATTCTGTCCGCCAGCTGTCCCAAACCTCCAGAAATCCCCTTTCTAAGATGTAGAAAGCAGCAGATTGTCACTTTTAAGAAACTCTGTTACGTGTTTTTGTCCAGAAAAGAAAAGGAGCTTAGAAACGGAAACGCTTCCTGTTTCTCTCTGAGGTGAAAGTCTCAAGAGTAAAGATCCGGTTCTTTCTCTCCAAGCTGCAGCCAGCCCTCCTCTTCACCTCATTTTCTGTGTTTTTTATTTGCAGTCGTGTTTTAATCAGTTCTGGTTTTAATTAAGAGCAACATGGCAGGAAACCCTGCGATGAGTCTTCCTCAGGGAGGAGACTCGTCTGCCTCCAGCTCCACCGCTTCACCTGCAGCCTGCCGGGTTCATTCATCCACCTGCAGCCTGCCGGGTTCATTCATCCACCTGCAGCCTGCCGGTTACCTGCAGGCCCGGATCCAAAGTACTTCCCACGCACATACCTGCGCATGTGTGTTTTTCTTTTTTAATAGCATTTTTTTTAATGAAAGGGGGGTAAAAACTGAAAAATTAAAGAGAAAATCACCAAAAACCAAAATTTACACTAAAGTAAAATAAATAAATAAATTAATTAATTAAACAAGAAAAAATAAAAAGTCCCCAAATATAAAAATTTATAATGTTAAAAAAATAATCAAATAATAAAATCAAATTAAATGTATTAATAAAATATAATCAAATAAATGAATAATAAATAAATTCCATCAAAAAGAACCATAATAGAACAATTATATTTAAGATTTATAAATGTGTCAAAAATTGAAAAGAAAAAAATCATAAAACATTAAAAATAAAAAGGACAAAACCCCAACTAATTAGAATAAATAAAATAATTTATAAATGTAAAAACTAGTTAAAAATTTCCCACAAATTAAACATGTTAAGTAAGAGAAATAAAACAAGAAAAAATAAATCCCCAAAAAAATCCATCAATAGTTTTTTTTAAAAATGATAAAGAATATGAAAAAATATAACTGCAAAGTAAAAAAGGAAAAATATGAAAAAAATTACAAAATTAAAGTTACAATAGTAAAAAGAAATTATGGTGGAAAGTAAAAAGAACGAGTGAAATGAAAAAGTTTAGTAAACAAATAAACAAAAAAATGACAAAAGCTCATGATAGAAAAAAATAACAAAGGTGTAAAATATGAAAGAATATGGAAAATAATCTGGGAAAAATAACCAGTTTTAAAAACTGTACTTAAAATATGAAAACTACCACAAAAACCAGAAAATGAGAAATAAAACATTAATAAACATAAATAAAGCCAAATTTACAACTGGAAGAATTGATGTTTCACATCAGTATTCCTCGCTCACACACACACACACACACACACACACACACACACACAGAGGAACTTATTTGGTCTAGAAGGAACTTTTGTAGCAGCAGGAGTCGATGAATAGAGTTCTAAACATTTCTGGTGTAAAGATGTTTTCGCTGTAGATCTTCAGTTAAATTTTTACTTGTTTCTAAAACTTGAAATTCTGGAGATTTCATCTATTATCATATTATATAATTCACCTAAGGTCTCATTTTTGTTTTCAAATATTTATTTGTGGTCTTTATTTGTATATGAAGTCGTCCGTCTGTCCTGCTCCATGAAGAGATAAGAAGAAAGTCTTGTATTGATCTGTCTTGTTCCACCTGTTTGTTTTCAGTCTTCATTTTAGTTTAGATCAGTGGTTCTCAAACTTTTTCTTACACAACTGTAAATACATACACAACAGCATAACATAACTCTGTAACACTCATAACATCCCAGATGTGAAGAAACTGTTAAACAAAGAGCAACACATCTGCTCTTTCATCCAGCTACCCGTTTGTTTTCATCTTTTCTTTTCTCCCTTCAATGCGTTCAGTAAACCCTGATCTCTCTTCTTCTTTCTTCTCTCGTCTTTCTTTCTTCTTCTCTCTTCTTCTTCTTCTTTGTTTCTTCGTCTTCTTTCTTCTTCTTTTTTCTTCCTTCTTCTTATTTTGTGGTGGTTGGTAAAAATCTTAATTGGTCCATTACTGCCACCGAGTGGTCTGGAGTGTGGACCAGAATGTTTCCAGGAGCCCAAGTTGTCCAAACATCAGTTTGTGTGTTACATTTTCCCAATCCGCCATGTTGGCTCATCTCTGGTTTCTGTCCTGTGTTTGATCGGGAACTGTGTGAATTGATATTGTTAAAAATGGTTGCGGTCATCCAGAACATACATGTATAACACAGATCAGTGGACAAATATTAAAATGGTGGGATAATGATTTTTTTCCTCACCTGACCGCATGTCAATGATGCACATGTGTGTTAGAAATGAAGTTACAGAAGGAAAGCAGCTGTATTTTACTTCTCTCACTGACTGATTAAAATGTCCCTGAAGCTGTTTGTGGGGATGCATCAGTACACGGGTTGCAGATCAGAACCAGCTCCGGCCCGGTTTGTGTCATCCTGCAGCAGCTGCAGATCCGTTTGACTGCTCCTTATTACCCAACAGCAAACAGTGATTTCCAGAGAGTCGGAGGAAAGTGCTGATGTAGCGGAGCTGGCAGAGAGGCTGAGATGAATTAACCCGTGCTGATGGTTCCTCTCTGCACACAGCAGTGTGTAAAGATGGAGGAAGATCAGGAAAACACTGAGCAGCTCACACACTCATCACCCGCCTGAACATAAGACAATGTTTGAATTTCATTTTAATTAGATCTTTAGATGTGGGCATAAGCTGACAGTTCTCATGTGCAGAGGGATGGTGCATATCAACCATAAATGATGCTGTGGACTCTGGTGGACGGCGCACATGAGCAGATTATAATGTGGGCTGCAGCCCTAACGGCCTGTCATGTTGTGTTTGCTTTCCAAAGCGGACTTCATCAGAAGACAGTTGTTGGAGTTTGTGTTTTCATGCAGCAGGTACTCAGTTTCATCACGTCCTCCTCTCTGTTTACTCTCTGGAGCTGATACCAGGGGGAATGATGAGAGCCGGGTTTGGATAATCCTGGATTGTTGATGCAGGCTGGTGAAACGGGTGGAAAGACTGACGACTGGTTCTCACTAAGCTGTAACTGAAGACTAGAAGCTTAGCAACCACAAAGGCAATAACAGCCAATAAAAAAATAATAAAGCTGATATCGTAATAACTTGCCAATAATGTAATAAGTTAATATGTAATTGGTTGATTATTGGCCTAGAATAAAAAAATCCTTAATAACTGCAGCTGTTTCATCTTAATGAAGTGAATGTCTTCAGCATTTGCAGGACTCGTAGTGTGGATCTTTCTTATCTTGCTCCCCATGAAAAGCCCGTTATCACTTATTATTTTAGGTGTAAAAATGGATTCTGATCTAAAGCTGGATGAACATGTAAAAGCAGCAGTTAAATCCCGCTAAAGTAAAACTTGTTCTAGCCAGTTCTAGTGAACGTCCTCGGCCCAGCGGACATCCTCCCTCAATTGCTCTTTTTAAATCTCTTTAAAATAACTTGAGTTCTTCAGAAAGCTCCAGTTTTATCTTTCTAACAATAGAACTTTCACTTCAAATGATTCTTTATTTGTTTTAGTAATCATCTACAATCTACAATAGTCCAGTTTATAACAACTGTTCATGTCAGCTTTAAGTAGCGGATGATTTATCGTTTGTTTCCTTAGTGAGGAATCAGGACATGCAGTGACTGCATGAGTGAATCTGATGTTTCTGACGGTTTCAGGTGGAAACCTCCGTCAGTCCTTGGGCCCTCGGGGAGCCACGGAGGTGTAGCGGTGTGCCGCAGAGCTGGGATTATCTTCCTAAAAAGCCGTGAAAATGGCTGTAATAATTGAGAAATTGCCTCCCAGCATCGGGCTCAGAGGATTGTTTGTGAAAAGAAGACAAAACGCCTCCTTGGCTGCAGATTTTCGTTTCCTTTCTGTTCTTTGTTGCGTTTTCAGCACGAGTCCGTGTCATCGCTTGATTTCACGCAGGCCTGAAGTTAATTGTTGTAGCGTCATGGACATCAACATGTTTTCATTGTAAATATCATGCAGATGCACACCGCACGGACCATAGGTTCCAGTTTTTACTGGTAAATCTGGTATTCTATCCTAATGGTGGCCTGAGGCTCTGCTTTTCTATTTTTATCCTAAAGCAGGAGGACGGAAAGATTATTTTATTTGACAGCTTATTGTGCTGACGAGCTGTAGTAGTTTCAGGATGATGTTCAGCACGGTGTAAAAAGTAGTTCCAGGGTGATGTTCAGCACGGTGTAAAAAGTAGTTCCAGGATGATGTTCAGCATGGTGTAAAAAGTAGTTCCAGGGTGATGTTCAGCACTGTGTAAAAAGTAGTTCCAGGATGATGTTCAGCATGGTGTAAAAAGTAGTTCCTGGGTGATGTTCAGCATGGTGTAAAAAGTAGTTCCAGGATGATGGTCAGCATGGTGTAAAAAGTAGTTCCAGGGTGATGTTCAGCATGGTGTAAAAAGTAGTTTCAGGATGATGTTCAGCATGGTGTAAAAAGTAGTTCCAGGATGATGTTCAGCATGGTGTAAAAAGTAGTTCCAGGGTGATGTTCAGCATGGTGTAAAAAGTAGTTCCAGGGTGATGTTCAGCATGGTGTAAAAAGTAGTTCCAGGATGATGTTCAGCATGGTGTAAGAAGTAGTTCCAGGATGATGTTCAGCATGGTGTAAGAAGTAGTTCCAGGATGATGTTCAGCATGGTGTAAGAAGTAGTTCCAGGGTGATGTTCAGCATGGTGTAAAAAGTAGTTCCAGGGTGATGTTTAGCATGGTGTAAAAAGTAGTTCCAGGATGATGTTCAGCATGGTGTAAAAAGTAGTTCCAGGATGATGTTCAGCATGGTGTAAGAAGTAGTTCCAGGATGATGTTCAGCATGGTGTAAGAAGTAGTTCCAGGGTGATGTTCAGCATGGTGTAAGAAGTAGTTCCAGGGTGATGTTCAGCATGGTGTAAAAAGTAGTTCCAGGATGATGTTCAGCATGGTGTAAAAAGTAGTTCCAGGGTGATGTTTAGCATGGTGTAAAAAGTAGTTCCAGGGTGATGTTCAGCATGGTGTAAAAAGTAGTTCCAGGGTGATGTTTAGCATGGTGTAAAAAGTAGTTCCAGGGTGATGTTCAGCATGGTGTAAGAAGTAGTTCCAGGATGATGTTCAGCATGGTGTAAAAAGTAGTTCCAGGATGATGTTCAGCATGGTGTAAGAAGTAGTTCCAGGGTGATGTTCAGCATTGTGTAAAAAGTAGTTCCAGGATGATGTTCAGCATGGTGTAAAAAGTAGTTCCAGGGTGATGTTCAGCATGGTGTAAGAAGTAGTTCCAGGATGATGTTCAGCATGGTGTAAGAAGTAGTTCCAGGGTGATGTTCAGCATGGTGTAAGAAGTAGTTCCAGGATGATGTTCAGCATGGTGTAAGAAGTAGTTCCAGGGTGATGTTCAGCATGGTGTAAGAAGTAGTTCCAGGGTGATGTTCAGCATGGTGTAAAAAGTAGTTCCAGGATGATGTTCAGCATGGTGTAAAAAGTAGTTCCAGGGTGATGTTCAGCATGGTGTAAAAAGTAGTTCCAGGATGATGTTCAGCATGGTGTAAAAAGTAGTTCCAGGGTGATGTTCAGCATGGTGTACAACATATCTGGAAATGTCTGGGAAGTGAGGAGACCAGTTGCTGGAGTTTTAGGAGAGGAATGTTGTCCCGTTCTGGTCTGATGCAGGATTCTAGCTGCTCTACACTCCTGCAATCCAGTTGCTGGATTTCTGCTTCCATGATGCTCCAGATGTTGTGTACTGGTGAAAGGTCTGGACTGCAGGCAGGCCAGTTCAGCAGCCGGACTCTTCTCCTATGAAGCCATGCTGCTGTGATGGATGCAGGATGTGGTTCAGCATAATCTTGCTGAAATCTGCAAGGCCTTCCCTGAAAGAGACGTTGTCTGGATGGAGCAGATGTTGCTCTAAAACCTCCATGTACTTTTCAGCATTGATGGAGCTTCACAGATGTGGAAGCTGCCCACGCCATAGGCACTAATGCAGCCCCATCCCATCAGAGATGCAGCTTTTCACCTGTCCAAGCTGGATGCTCCCTCTCCTCTTTAGTCTGCAGGACACGCCGTCCATGCTTTCCACAAACTAGTTCACATCTTCATCCAGGTTTCCACTTTGCCTCAGACCATTTAAAATGAGCTTTGGTCCAGAGAAGACGGAAGAAGCTGGTTCTGGATCCTGTTCACATCTGGCTTCTTCTTTGCATGATGGAGCTTTAACCTGCATTTGTGGATTTTAGGGTAAACTGTGTTCACAGACAGTGGTTTCTGGAAGTCTTCCTGAACATATGCAGTGGTTTCCAGTGGAGAATCATGTCTGCTTTTAATGTAGAAGATCACCAGCATCCAGCCTTGTCCCATGCACACAGAGATTCCTCTTGATTCTCTGAATCTGTAGAAGAGTGGTTCCCAACCTGTTTTCCTTGGGGACCCCCTTCATGCAAATACTAAAAAGCCACAGTCCTCCTACCCCACCCCGGGCAAAACCCATGCTTGGTTTTATGATTCCAAAAATGAGATTCTCCCCATAAATAATGAATTCTGTCCAAGTCCTGGCCTTCCATAAAGCCAAAGTTAAATTAACAACATATAGCCTCACTTCTTTTGCCTAAAATGGGGAAAAGTGTGGACATGAATCACAAAGGCTCTTTGGAAGAATTTTCAAAGCCCCAGGGACCCCCTCTGCTCTTTGGGGGACACCCTTGGGGGGTCCCGGACCCCAGGTTTGGAGCCAACGCTTTAGACGATATTATACACTGTAGATGGTGGGATCTTAAAACGTTGACTTAGGGCAATGTTGTTGCTTCATTACTGGGGCCAGTGAAGTGTAAAGTTTGGGTCAGTGCTCCAGGCTATTATACCTGCTCTGATACCTGCCTACATGATGGTATCACTGAGGAGTTGAGTCATTTTCTGATTCCCAGGAGTACTTTATTAATTCCCAGGACTACTTTATTCATTCCTAGGATTACTTTACTAGGATTACTTTAATCATTCCTAGGGCCACTTTATTAATTTCTAGGACAACTTTATTCATTCCTAGGACTACTTTATTCATTCCTAGGATTACTTTACTAGGATTACTTTAATCATTCCTAGGGCCACTTTATTAATTTCTAGGACTACTTTATTCATTCCTAGGATTACTTTACTAGGATTACTTTAATCATTCCTAGGGCCACTTTATTAATTTCTAGGACAACTTGATTCATTCCTAGGACTACTTTATTCATTCCTAGGATTACTTTACTAGGATTACTTTAATCATTCCTAGGGCCACTTTATTAATTTCTAGGACAACTTTATTCATTCCTAGGACTACTTTTCTAGGATTACTTTAATCATTCCTAGGGCTACTCTATGCATTCCTAGGACTAGGGCTGCAACGATTAGTCGACATTGTCGACAATAGTCGACAATAAAAATAGTCGACAACGAATTTAGCCATCGACTATTGTCGGTAAAAATAAAAAACTACAGAGTGAGACATCGTCTTCTTTTTTTTTTTTATCTCTGCTGAGAGTTGCACATGCGCAACAAAGTCCGCCAGGGGAAAAATATGGTGGCGGAAAAGGGAGGAAAACGGCGGTGGAGAATGTTAAAAGTCTGGGATAACTTAACAATAAACTTACAAAATAAATTAAATACATGTGAGATTTGTAAAGCGAACCTTGTGTACCACGGAAGTACGTCTGCAATGCTCGAGCATTTAAAGAGAAAACACGTCGGACTTACTTAACAACCTCATGCAAGATTTCAAAGCTGAAAGTGAAATAAAACCCATATATAATAATCATGAGATACATAATCCGATTGGTCGACTAGTCGTTTTGATAGTCGGTGACTAATCAACCATCAGAATAGTCATTAGTTGCAGCCCTACCTAGGACAACTTTATTCATTCCTAGAACTACTTTATTCATTCCTAGGGCTACTTTATTCATTCCTAGGACTACTTTATTCATTCCTAGGACTACTTTATTCATTCCTAGGGCAACTATATTCATTCCTAGGGCAACTTTATTCATTCCTAGAACAACTTTACTAGGATTACTTTAACCATTCCTAGGGCTACTTTATTCATTCCTAGGGCAACTTTATTCATTCCTAGGACTACTTTATTCATTCCTAGGGCAACTTTATTCATTCCTAGAACTACTTTATTCATTCCTAGGGCTACTTTATTCATTCCTAGGACTACTTTATTCATTCCTAGGGCAACTTTATTCATTCCTAGGGCAACTTTATTCATTCCTAGAACTACTTTATTCATTCCTAGGGCTACTTTATTCATTCCTAGGACTACTTTATTCATTCCTAGGATTACTTTACTAGGATTACTTTAATCATTCCTAGGGCCACTTTATTAATTTCTAGGACTACTTTATTCATTCCTAGGATTACTTTACTAGGATTACTTTAATCATTCCTAGGGCCACTTTATTAATTTCTAGGACAACTTGATTCATTCCTAGGACTACTTTATTCATTCCTAGGATTACTTTACTAGGATTACTTTAATCATTCCTAGGGCCACTTTATTAATTTCTAGGACAACTTTATTCATTCCTAGGACTACTTTTCTAGGATTACTTTAATCATTCCTAGGGCTACTCTATGCATTCCTAGGACTAGGGCTGCAACGATTAGTCGACGTTGTCGACAATAGTCGACAATAAAAATAGTCGACAACGAATTTAGCCATCGACTATTGTCGGTAAAAATAAAAAACTACAGAGTGAGACATCGTCCTCTTTTTTTTTTTATCTCTGCTGAGAGTTGCACATGCGCAACAAAGTCCGCCAGGGGAAAAATATGGTGGCGGAAAAGGGAGGAAAACGGCGGTGGAGAATGTTAAAAGTCTGGGATAACTTAACAATAAACTTACAAAATAAATTAAATACATGTGAGATTTGTAAAGCGAACCTTGTGTACCACGGAAGTACGTCTGCAATGCTCGAGCATTTAAAGAGAAGGCACGTCGGACTTACTTAACAACCTCATGCAAGATTTCAAAGCTGAAAGTGAAATAAAACCCATATATAATAATCATGAGATACATAATCCGATTGGTCGACTAGTCGTTTTGATAGTCGGTGACTAATCAACCATCAGAATAGTCATTAGTTGCAGCCCTACCTAGGACAACTTTATTCATTCCTAGAACTACTTTATTCATTCCTAGGGCTACTTTATTCATTCCTAGGACTACTTTATTCATTCCTAGGACTACTTTATTCATTCCTAGGGCAACTATATTCATTCCTAGGGCAACTTTATTCATTCCTAGAACAACTTTACTAGGATTACTTTAACCATTCCTAGGGCTACTTTATTCATTCCTAGGGCAACTTTATTCATTCCTAGGACTACTTTATTCATTCCTAGGGCAACTTTATTCATTCCTAGAACTACTTTATTCATTCCTAGGGCTACTTTATTCATTCCTAGGACTACTTTATTCATTCCTAGGGCAACTTTATTCATTCCTAGGGCAACTTTATTCATTCCTAGAACTACTTTATTCATTCCTAGGGCTACTTTATTCATTCCTAGGACTACTTTATTCATTCCTAGGATTACTTTACTAGGATTACTTTAATCATTCCTAGGGCCACTTTATTAATTTCTAGGGCTACTTTATTCATTCCTAGGGCAACTTTATTCATTCCTAGAACTACTTTATTCATTCCTAGGGCTACTTTATTCATTCCTAGGACTACTTTATTCATTCCTAGGGCTCCTTTATTCATTCCTAGGACTACTTTATTCATTCCTTGGACTACTTTATTCATTCCTAGGATTACTTTATTCATTCCTAGGACTACTTTATTCATTCCCAGGACTACTTTATTCATTCCCAGGACTACTTTATTCATTCCTCGGGCCACTTTATTCATTCCCAGGACTACTTTATTCATTCCTAGAACTACTTTACTAGGATTACTTTAATCATTCCTAGGACTACTTTATTCATTCCTAGGACTACTTTATTCATTCCTAGGGCTCCTTTATTCATTCTTTGGACTACTTTATTCATTCCTAGGATTACTTTATTCATTCCCAGGACTACTTTATTCATTCCCAGGACTACTTTATTCATTCCTATGATTACTTTATTCATTCCTAGGGCTACTTTATTCATTCCTATGATTACTTTATTCATTCCTAGGGCTACTTTATTCATTCCTATGATTACTTTATTCATTCCTATCACAGGTGAGGTTGTGCTGAAAAGAATGAAACCAAACAAATCAAATTAACTGGTTTAACACTGAAATATTAAGGCCAGTTATACTCCAGACCCCAGAGGGTCAAGGACCTCTGACAGTCATCCTGGCCTTTTTTCAGCTCCCTGTGATTGGTTAGGCATTAGAGAAATGTGATCGGTTGTTTTGACACTCAGAAAAGGAGATAAAAGCTACATAAATGATGTCCTTATTGGAGCTCCATATCCGTGCTTCATCACAGGCCTGCACTTCACACATGTCGCCCTCCCTCTGGATGAGGGGGTTTAGTTGTTCCTCAGCAGGTTTTGTACAGGATTTTTCTGGTAGGTGAAGGCCATGTTCCAACATTATTAGGTTCTGGATTTCCTTCTGCCTCTTTTTGTCTCAGTGTTATTCCTAATACTGCCTTTTTGAATAACCTTTATTGAACGAGAAGAAGACAGTGAACAGCATCCGTTCCAGGAGCCGTGGATGTAACAGGAAGTGTTTGGACCAGAGGAACTGATCGGGTGAGGTTGAGCTGCACATGCAGCAGCTGATCATTGATTTTCTGTCTCAGAGGAGCTTCAGTTGTCCTCGTTCACAGTCCTCAGTCTTAATGAACTTCCTTCTTTCCAGCTGTTGTAGCAGCATATTTAATCTGTAGTCGTCCTCACAAGGAGAGGTTTGTGGGAGTGAATCAGAGGTTTGAAAGGTTAAAGGGAAGTCGGTTGTTTTCTTCTTCTCAGCCTTCCAGCTGACTGACACCATGAATAACGTCTCTTCCATGTCACATTCCTTCACATGGGAGAAACTTGTGTATGCGGGTGCTTTCATGCGTAAGAGTTTAACGTTCAGCTCTGGTTTGGGTCATCGTTTGTCCAACGGTCCTGTTAAACCCATGAGGAATCATTTCATTCAGTCTGATTTCCTTTTTTTTCCCCTCGATGTTGTTTTTATTAAACAATTCTTTACTCTGAAGAGTTCTTATATAAAGCTCAGACTGAGTAACATAATGTAAATATTCCATGTGCATCATTTTGGACACATTTGTTTGTTTTTTTCTGTTTCCAGATTAGCTGATGGGATTAAACCTTAGTGTCTCAGCACATCTGACACCTCGCTCTGCCGGAGCTGGATTAAAGTCACACCGATGGAAACCCTGCAGATTATCAGATTTTTTTTTTTTAATAAAACTTCTCCTAAAATACCAAACCAACAGAAATCGGACAGTTTTCAGTCATTTGAGACAGATCTGCCTTGAACCTGTTTGGTCACCATGGTAACTGATGCTGAGTTTCAGATTAAATAATCGGGAAAAGGATTTATCCATTCCCGGATCCTCTGCTGAAAGACTTAAATGTGGAGAAAAACAAAAATTTAACCTGTCATTTAGTGCTGGGTGATATGGAAAAAAATCATATATGGATTATTTTATATCACAATAACGATATATATCACGATATACCACAATAAAGTATGTTTTCAGTTATACTCTGAAAAGTTTGACAAAAATTTCATTGCTTACTTTTCTCCAGCTTTATTTTGAAGTGACATTTAACTGTACTGTCACAAATGAGAAACATACATTTTAGTGCAGCAATATAAATGTATCAAATGAAAACAGCTGTGGTTGAGGTACAGTAGCCTTCACATTTTTTTCAAAATCATACAGTTATATAAACTCAACTGTCAAAATAAACACTATTTTTAAAGTACACAACAGTTTCAAGTTTCTGAGAAGAAAAACACATTTTTGCACAAAACTTTAGCTATAAAAAAACAAATTATTTTTCAGCTTTCTGAAATCTGTAACCTTGTAGTGCAAAGTTTGCAACCCAATATAAAGTGTATAAAGTAAACATCGGGGTTGAACAGAACTCTGTTTAAGGCATTAACCATGAACAAAAGTGCAAACATAAAGGGCTACTTTGTAGAAGTAGAAGAGTTTCTGTCAAATTTATAGGTTGAGTGCAAGGAAGACAAGTTGGTCAACTGTGTTTGGCTTAAGACATGACCTCTTACATGTGATGATGTTCCCACTCGCACTGAAGGCCCTTTCAGATGAAGAACTAGTAGCAGGAATGCAAAAGTACTTTTTGGCGAGCCTGGCCACCAATGGGAAGGTCATCTCATGCTGCTTCCACCATTCCAGTGGGTCGGTCTCTGAGTCAGGCCCAGGTGCTTGGCTGGGAGTGGGTGGTGGCTTGACCTGCCTTTTTGAAGTAGCTAACTAAACTTTTCTTTGTCTTCTTTGTGGGATGGGTAAGCTCTGGATCATCTTCAGCAGCTGGGGGTGAACTGGAGGCTGCTGCTGTTTGTGCACTTTCTGGTGCCACGGCCACCATGACCACCAGCTCTGCTGCAGCTCTCATCTTTATGAACTCCACCCTCTCTTCCTTCATGTAGGCTGTCTTAAACCGTGGGTCAACAAGTGTCGCCATGTCTAGGAGGTTGTCGGTGGTATGGTCATCATACATTTCATTGAGGTAACTGAGGATACCCTCTTTGACTGCTTTTGTGAGCTCTGTGTCCCCATCCTTCCGGCTGAGGATTTCGTTGTTGAAGAGGTGCAGTACTGGCTTCAGAAAAGATACGCTGACATACCTCTCCCCCGAAAAAGCTTGGCACCAGATGTCTTGCCTAAGTCAAATAGCAAAAAAAATAGGTTACTTTCATGAGGAGGTGAATCTAGGCTGCAAACATAATCAGAATCCACAATGAAAAGAATCAATGTGCATTGTCCAGTGGCCATATCTCACCTTCTTGTCTGCAAGGAGGACCTGTGATAGAGCTTTCTCCTGCTCTAGGAACCTCGCAATCATCATCTGCCGCGAGCCCCATCTTGTCAGTTTCAGTGATGAGCTGATGGGGAGGCAAGCCCAGCACTGCTTGCGCCTTGGCCAAGTCTCGTTTTCTCTTTCATGAGTTGGAGAAGGCACTCACCACCTTTTTACACACTCCAACAGCTCGTTCTACAGCCTGCTTTGTAGATGCTGGTGTGAGAGCTTTTAGAGCATTCTCTGTTGAAATAAAACAAAAAAGTATGTAATGTAATAACATATTTTGAGAGCAATTTAAATTTTTATCATCCTGTATCACTTAAATGATTTATGGATTGATTTAATAATTAGATACTGGGGGCAGCTAGTATCACAGTTTATTCTTTACCATGACAGGCAAAATAATAAATAAAATAGAGAGAATAACTTGTTCAATAATGTTTTGTACATAGGCTGATCAAACATAACACAGGATAACCAAACAAATTTCAATTCACTAATATTTTTGTTGCTGCTATAATATTCCCATTGCAATATTGCACTAAGCCATTTTTAGATTGATTTACACTTACCAATGGCTAGCTGTAGACGGTGACCAAAGCATTGTAACCGTTCCCACTCATTCAGTTCCACTGCAGAAATGTTGTTAGTAGCGTTATCTGTGGTGACACAGACAAGGTGGCATTCTTGCAATCCCCATGACTCCAGTGTATCTCTCAGACCTAGATAGATGAATACTTAATAAGGGGTCACTCGGAATTACTACAGCAGACAGAACAGTATAATAAAACAGTAATATATAATAATTTTACTAATGTGCATATATACATATATTATATGCACCTTAGTAAAATAATTATAAATAGAATAAATATGTAGCAATGGCAGACTCATACCTTGGGCTAACATGACTCCCGTGTGGTCTTCTGGAAAGTACGAAGTCTGTAAACAGCGAGCACAGAGGGTCCAGTTTTTGCTGATGAAATGGATGGTTACTCTCATGTAGGGCTGTGTAGCTCTGCTGGTCCACAGGTCAGTAGTCAAGGCATAATGCGCCACACTGCAAACATCCTTCTCTACTTTGGCCCGGCATTCGTCATATAAGCGAGGCAACTCGACTTTACTGAAGTGCTTACGACCGGGCATAACGTACCTCGGATCAAGGACTTTGACGAGGTCGCGAAAGCTGTCCTTCTCAACTACATACACGGGAGCCATGCCTTTACAGATGCAACGCGAGATGGCACATGTGATTTGTTTATGGCGCTGGGACGCCTTCTCATATAGCGTACCTTGTGCGAAAGACTGCTTTATCTTCGGCTGGCTATAGTTTTTCTTTTCGCAACTTGCCCCCGCTGTTCTACATGGTTTAGCTCGGATTTTTTGGATTGTCATGTATTCTTTTTCGTGGACCTTCTTAAGGTGATAGAAGAGGTTTGTTGTGTTGGCATCGGGCGCAGGAATAGTCTTTTGGCATAGTTTGCATATGGCCGTCTTCTGATCCGTGTCGGACGTCTTGAACCCAAAATGTAACCAAATCACAGACGTACCCCCTCTTTTGGGTAAAAGTGCTTCTTCTTGGGCTGCCTGCGTAGCTGTCTCTATCTGCGACTCCTGGCATGAAACATCAACCTGTTGCGCGTCCATCGTTCAGCACTCATGATTAACGTAAAGCATTTTGCAAACCCGCGTGAGAATCAAAGAACGTAAAGCAGCGTCATGTCGCAAAACCACCAGACGGAGTTTCTTTGCAAAAAATCTTTTTTTATTCTTCTTTATTTTCACTTATATAAACTTAGAGTATGCATAGTGACAAGACAACGTTAATAAAATCGTCAAGCCTATTTAATGATAGATTTGTTGTAATAATTGATAAAATTAGGTTAGAAATGATAGAAATGATAGAAGAGAAGTGGCACGATAGACACTTTTCTATCTTCCCCACTACTGTCATGTTTAAGTTCTTTAAGTGAATCTGGACATCGATGAAACTTTAACCTCCACGTTTAAACATCTTATTACTCTTTAACTAGTCTGTACCTGCTGTTTGGATCAACCAGAGAAGGCCTTTGGATCACGTTTCCATGGAAACCATGCATTAGTTTTTATATTTCGGTCCAGTTAGCCTGAAAATCAGTTCGGTGTCGCTGAAACTGGATCTGAGACAGACTGTAAAGATGATCTGAACATTTGTCTGACACGAAGCTGGTTTCCACTTTGTACATCGGGCAGTTTTAATTAGTTATGTTTTGTCTTAATAAGAGTTTAAACTCGTTTAAACAATCTGCTCTCATGAACGATGTCTGGTAGTCGGATACTTTGTGTAATTGATGCATCCAGTTGTTCCTAAAAAAAGGTTTTGTTTACTTTATTTATTTTAATATTTATTATGTATTTCTTATGCTGCAGTATTAGTATTTGGATATTCCTGAAACCTTTTACAGTGTTATGCAAATGAGGCATCTTTTTTTTTTGGTTGACCAAAATGAACATTTTCAGTGCTGTCAAACTAAAATAAAACTCTTCCATGTTGATAACATTTAGTTTTCATCTGGACTCGGATAATTTCAGACCTGTTGGTGGAGTATCAAGCAGCACCTTTCATTTTGGCCCCGTTGGGCTTCCGTACTCTGTGAACCGGATGGGCAGTTGTTGACAAAACTTTATAAGAACCAAATCTGGGCTCTTGTTGGATCGTTTTTCTACCTTGCAAAGGTTGCAGTATCAGAAGAAGATGCTGCGTCAGTTGTTCCTTCTGAGGAGATGTTATCCTCCTCGTGGCGGCGGTGACCACCGAGCGGAGCGACCGGGCCTCAGCCTCAGTCAGCAGCTTACAGCACCGTCAGCTGTAAGACCGGGCCCAAAGATCCGCTTAGTCATCAAACGCTGAGCTGCGACGTCTCAACCCGCCTCGTGGCAGATTATTGTGACAGTTGCCATGACAACAGCAGCTGAGATTTCTGCAGATGTGCCGAGAAGTTCTGATGACAGGCTGAACTTCTGATCTTACAGAAGAGAGAGGTGCTGTGGAGAGAAGGCCTTTAAACACGTTTACAGCTAAATTCACCAACATGTTGATCTTTTTTCTTCCTTCATTGTGGTGTCATTTTCCTGTTATGGAGTTCATGGTGGTGTACCAGTAACAGACCTTTTACAGGAACCAGGTGGTTCACTTCTTATTGTCAGAGCTGTACAGGGATGCAGGTTATTAAATCCTCTCGACTCTTCTTTAGCATAACAGGGGCTGTAAAACTAGTTGTTTTTTTTTATTTATTTTTTATCTTAAATAATAAATCCTTCTTTGAATGCAAAGAGGTGTCCAAGTTTTATATGGGAATTTTCAGATGAAGGAATAGAAAAAAATTGCATCCGATTTGTGCTGCACGAATGAGAAAATTAATAAAAACGTTGAGGAAAAGGGAAATTACAACTTCATTTTAATAAGAAAAACCAAAAGGTATGGAAAAAGTTATAGTATAAAGAGAAACTTTTCATATTAATAACAATAATAAAAAATTAACCCCCCCCCCCCCAAAAAACATAAAAACCCAAAATTAAAAATGGGAAAGATTAAATAGTCTTAAAAAAAAATCAAAATGGAATAAATAAACATTATTTTTTTTTAACTAAAAGTTAAAAAATAAATGCAAAAATAACCCATAATAAAAAATGAAAAATCAAGGAAATTAGATTTTTTAAAGTAAAGAAAGAGTAAAACGTAATTGAGAATGAAAGAAATAGCTGGGAGCAGAAAGCTTTGCTACAGGCGGTGCGGTGGGGTTGTTTCTTTGTGCTGGTTTGCAGGGTGAAGGTTGAACTGGACTACTTGTTGCCAGTAGATGGTAATGAGTTGAATGTGTGTCGTTCCCATATGAGATGATCTGATATGTAACCCGACACCCGGGTCAGTTAGCTCATGCCTGACATTAAATTATTTCAAGTTGTTCGTCTCTACTTTGTAAACAGTGATGGTGGGTGTAATTTAAACATCTGTTTAAACGGTGTGATCACATGAGCCACTCGGCGGTCTGGGATCCTTCAGGAAGTCACTCTGTAACAAAACACAACAGTCTGTAAAATGTTCTGCTAACAGACCATCGGCATCAAACCCGACCTCCACAGTGGACCCTGTGTCTCCGCCGTGTTTCCTGCGAGCCCCTCAACAGACAGCGAGGTCGTCGGGTTCGTTGTGAGGGACATGGGAGTCGCTGGCGCTTTGATCAGATAAAGAGGAGCGTGTATGGACGGGGAGACACCCTGCTCGCATCGGATTCAATTAACAGGCCGACTGACAGGATGACGGCTGCTGTAGCCTGCTGCTCCCGTAACCCGCTTCACCTCCGTCTGTCAGCCGAGCGAGCTCTCAACATGCAGCCGAGCTGGCTCCACCTGACGCTGTTGCATTGGATTTTCATCACCCTGGGATACCTACAGCTGCTCCTCCAAACAGAAGGAGACGTTTCTTCCCTCCATGATGGAATCTTATAGTTTTCTCTCCGTTTACAAATCATATATTTAATCATTTCTTTGTGCAATCATCACATAACCAGGAAGTTGGATAGTTATCATTGTGGTGGAGGCAGTAAGATGGGTGGAGGTCTGACTGTGACAGGATGTCCTGATCAGACATGATGGGGTGGTGCGTCCATCAGAGTAACTCCAGCTGATGGAGTTTACCTGCTGGCAGCTCATCTCCTCAATCTGTCTGAAGCAGGACAGAAAATTTACTCATGTCAAGTCAACATGGAGAACTTCATCAGATCAGACCAGTTTGTCTAAACCCAGTTCGGTTTAATCCAATTTACTAATCCGAACAGAGTCCCCATTAGCCCAGTTCATTATAATCCAGTCCACTGTTCAAATCCAGTTAAATCCAAGTAACGGATTCAAGTTAGTTTGTCACATTCAACTTCAACCCAGTTCAGTTTAGTACAATCTACAGTATAATTTAACCAATCAAAATGGATTCCGAATCCGTTGTAATCCAGTTCAGTCCGGTTATGAATTAAGTGAATTATAAAGTGAATTATATTTCACTTTCATATGATGATCTGAATAAGTCCCATTATAAACCCAGCAAGTATAATCCAGTTTATTTGGTTGTATTTGAATAGATTCAGATGTGTTAAAATGTAGTTAAATCCAAATCAATCCCATTTTACATTATTTTAGTCCAGTTTGTTACATTCCAGTTCAACCCAGTTGAGTCATTGTAATCCACTTCAGTCCATTATCCTTACAAATTCAGTTCAGTAACTTATGATCCAAATAAAACAAAATCACTCTCATTAAAATCCCAATTTTATCCAATTCATTCCCGTTCAAATTCAGTTCAGTCTGATCGGTTAATCTAGTTTATTCCATCATTCCAAATCTGAACAGATTCCGTATCAGTTTACTTTAACCCAGTTCAGTACAATCCAGTTCATTATCATCCAGTTCAATGTCTTTACATGCAATTCATTCAAAATCACTTGATCATGATAATCCAGTTTTATCCAGATTTAATTCCATTAATACCTGTACTCTAAAGTTAATGATAACTCGGTTCAATCGCATTTGGTTCAGTTAAATCCCATTTAAAATGAGATTTTAATTAGACATTAAATGTACTGGCAAGCTGGACCTGATGAGCTGGATGCTGAGTCTTTTTTTCATTTAAAATATGATGTTTTTTGTCCCGGGGCCACCGTAGGTTTCATACTCCTGGTCCGTCTCCGACGCAGGCTGACCTGCTGGCATGTGTTCATATTGATGAGGTTTGCGTCCCAGCAGCAGGTGGACGGTGGGTGGTAAAAGCGTGGACTGCATGCTGCAGGAGTGTGTTTCCATCAGGAACGTCTGCAGGTGTTTCTTTAGTTTCCTTCACGGTGCGCTTCTTCTCACTCTCAGAAAACACATTTATAACCTTAACGAGGCTTCCAAGATTAAATTTATGAATAAAAATGTTCCATTCTCCACATTTAAGTGGAACAGTAGTGTTTGTGTCAGTCAGGTGAAAAGCTGAACTAAAACATCACTTTTTAGCTGCATCGTCTGGGTTTTTTAGAGTCAGCTGTTCAAACTGGTGTCAGTTTGGAGTTTCTGAGCTGCTTTTCTTAACTGGTCTCCTTTCATCTTTAATTCCTCCTGATTAAATGAGCCAGGGTTGAAAAAGTAAAGGAGTGGTGTTGGTTTTGGTTCCTCCATCGTTTCCTGAAATAAAATCCGAGCATCACGGTGGGTGACAAGCTAAACATTTTACTGGAAACAATTAAAGTCTGCTGTTGTAATTAAGGCCCTGCTTATTAATTTAATGCCGACACAGGCCTGTTATCATCCATCCAGCAAGGCAGCGTGGGCTCAGGAGCTGCTGAATCAGCCCCCCCATCATCCTGACCCCTGACTGACTCAGACTGCTTCATGTAATGTGTAATTAAGGAAAGGCCACGGGTGCCTTTGCATGAAGACTGTTTAATGACTGTTTTCTGCTAATTAGTAATTGTTTAACTTGATCTCTTGAACATGTGTGGATTGTCTCCTAGTGGAGCGTTGCCGCGGCAGCCAAACAACGTGACCTCATGTGGAGAAACAGTGTCCTAACCTGGATTTGGGTTTTACAGGACCACCTGGATCATTATTTATTTCACTCCTGTCATATCGCCACCATGATCCTCCTCCTTCTCACAGACTGGTTCAGTTCTGTTCTTAAGTTCAGTTAAATTTGTTCATGTATCAGTACAAGCCGTCACGTCACGGACTGGTTTGAAATGTCGACATTCCCACCAATATCATAACCAAACAAATTTCTTCGATCTTAGAGCGCGATGCACGGCACTGCTGCAGTCGCTGCTGTTTGTCGTGTCCCGCGTGTTCGGTTTCACGAAGGTTGCGATGAGTTTCTTCTGTCGCTGTCGTTGGTCGCCTCCCTTGTGTCGAGCCCATTACGGTGGATTATGCTCATGCGCCGTCTGAGTGTGGTTGCTATAGCGTAGCTGACGCTGGTGAGTTTGCTCTCGCACTCGAGCGTAGGGGGTACACGTCGTTTTGGTGTCGCAGTTTCTCCTCCAAACTTGAAGGTGGCAGCAGGGGTGGTATCAGCCAGTAAACTCACCAGGTCGAAGTTCCTTTGATGGTTCACTTCAGTTTGGTGGTGTTTTCTCTTTTAAACAACAATGGCGGCCAGCATGGTTCAGTGTCTTTATTAGCTTGTGGAAGAAAATGAAGAAATAATTCGATCAACTTCTCATCAACTTGATCCACTGGTTATTGTTTTTAAAAACGGCAGTTACCACACAAATTCAGTGAGAAGATCCAGATATCCGGCAACACATGATCACAAACTGACCAATCACAAGAGACTACCTCCGCGTAACCGTCTGCGTAGCAGGGGTGCACGTCTGGTCTGGAAGAGGTTCGCGTCGAGTCTCTGCGAAGCTGCGCCGGGCTTACGGCGCTTACACCGTTACTCCCTACAGCGACACTCTCGAACGATCTGCAGGAGAACCGGACAGGAAGTTGAGACTCCAGTGTTTGTTTTTCAAAATGTGGGACAGTGTCACATTTCCTGAGTTTAATTTCACAATCTTATTATGGTCTGTAAAGTGCGTGAATATAGACTTTATGTTCATATGAATCCATCCATACAATATAATTCACATCTGTAACTTCTGGAAAAAATCATACCTCTGACACCATGGCGGCCCAAGTCACTCCAGCTTATTTTAATCCAGTTTTACCCAATTCAGTCCAGTTTTGTCATATTCCAATTCAGTATAATACAAGCTATTATCTAATTAAATAAAAATGGGTTCCAAATATGTCCATTTTATTATAATCCAGTTAAGTGTGTTAAAATCCAGGTCAGTCCATCATATTGTCCAGTTTAGCCCAATTAAGTCTGGATTGTCACGATTCAATACAATTTAATATAATAAATCCATTTATTAATCCAAGTAGATTCTTAATCGGTCCACTTCATGAAAATCCTGTTCGATCCGAATTACTCCACTTTAGTAAAATCCAATTTTCCAATTCACCTTCGTTAGTTACAGTTTAATTCAATGAAGTTCAATGTAATTGAAATAATTTAATCCGAACTGATCCCGGTCAGCGGCCGTTCTGTGTGGCGTGTGCATGTTCTCCCCGTGTATGCGTGGGTTCTCTCCGGGTTCTCTGGCTTCCTCCCACCTCCCAAAGACATGATGTTAGGTTAACTGGTCTCTCTAAATTCCACCTAGGAGTGTGTGTGGGTGGTTGTTTGTCTCTCTGTGTTGGCCTTGTGATGGACTGGTTACCTGTCCAGGTGTACCTGCCTCTCACCTGCTAACTGCTAGGATAGGCTCCAGCCCCCTGCAACCCCGAATAATCAGTATAGAAAATGGAAAAAGAAAAAAGAATGAATGTAAGATTCCAAGTCACTCCACTTCATTAAGATCCAGTTTGAGCCAGTTTAATCCACGTAGTCACGACACGGTTCAGCATGATTCAGTTTATTATCTAATTTAATCTGAACCGATTTCACATCAGTTGAATTTAAAATAATCCACTTGGATTAATTTTAAAATCCAATTTCATCCGAATCCTTCCAGTTTATTATTTTACCCGATTCATTCCAGTTTGTCACATTCCAATTCACTCCAATTCAATATGTGTTTCATTATCTAATGAGATCAAATTTGAATGAACCAGATACTCAGATCCAGTTAGGTTCAGTACGCTCCAGTTTATTATAGCTCTGTTAAACACAGCTGGTTTAATTCAGTCCCATTCATTTTAAGATTTGATGTAATTACTCAGCAATTTATATTTATTTAAATCTAGTTTAATTGTTATAGTTTTTGTAGAATTTATCTACATTTAAACAGAATTTTATTCTACAGACTTGTCATGAAGCAGAAAATGAAATTACAGATCCTCTTTCCCAAATTTCCCATGTCTATTTATTTCATTTAATTGTTTTATTAAAATGTATTTTGATTTAATTAGTTGATTTCTATGGCTATTGTAACCCAGGTGATGGATGTTGTAGACTGCCAGACGGAGGTGTTTTCTGAGGCCTGTTTTTGTTTTCCAGCAGCAGCTGGCTTCATGTCTGCCTGTGGTTCAGGCCTCGTCCACGGCTGTGTGAAAAGTGTTTGCTCGTCGAGGCTTTTTTAGGCAAAACGATTGATTCACTCGGTCAGTTCAGCACACATCACCAGAAAGAGGTCAATTATGGAGAAGGACTAAGAATAAAAAGCAGTGTGAATGTGGGACTGATTAGTCTTTGTTCTGAGAAGCTGTTCTAACCGGGCTCAGAGGCAACTGGACCCCTGCTGTCAGAACCTGAGCCGGATTTTTGTGTCCATGAAACTGTGAAGCTTAAAAAAAAAAAACGATTTCAGCTCTGAAATCAGCTCAAACTTGAGGAGAATTGAAAGGACAACAATGTGTGGGAGTGGCCTGCTTTTATTTCCACGCTCCTTCCAGCCTTGCATCCCACAATGCTTTGCTCCTTCCTGAGTCTCGTAGAGGTGCTGAAAGAGACCTCGCCATGAAAGGAGGGAGGACTTTGTTCATCCAGGGTGACTTCAAAGACCCTTTGAAAAATTGATCAGGTGGGATTGGAGCTAATGGATCTCAGACCTTAAACGCATCAACACACAGCCAGACAGCAGAAGAAGAAGAAAGTTGTGTATGTTTATTTTTATCTATAATCAGCGGATTATTACACTTTTTAATATTTGTACCGATCCAACAAACAAAAACACTGAAAAGTAAAACAAGAACTAAAAGTTTTTGGTTTTTAATCAAGTGAGAAGAAAAAATATTTGGTTTCTCTAATTAAAAAATTTGCACATCATGTTACTGTAAAATCTGTAAAATCTATCTAAAAAATATTTCAGTAAATTAGAAATGTAAGCTTTTAATGGCGTTGAGTTGATTTTAAAAAGCCTCCACTGCAGGATTTTTGACCCATCCTGGCTCAAAGTAAATAACAGCACAACAGACATGAAACATGGCTGAACGGCAGCATCAGTGCTGCTGAAAACCGTCACGAGCCAAAGAAACATCAAAAAAGACAAACACAACCCAAACTGTACAGTAACAACATATTAATATAGGAAAAACTAACATTGTAAAGTAAGGGCATTATTTTAAAGCTCTGTTCGCTGGTGCAGTTCAGACCCCCACGCGGGTCGTCTAGAAGTTTGTGTCCAGCATCCAACGTCCTCATCTGCAGCTCATTTTCCTGAATTTCCAGGATTTAAAAATGTTTTTAGCCTTTCCCCCTCCGCTCATTAGTCATAGTTTTAGTTTTCTGGTGTCAGTACGACCCTACAGCTTCGTTTCCACCAGCGTGTCCGGCTTGATAAGGCTCGGTCCACTTCAGTTTGGCACAAAATTTTTCTGTGTCCTCTGGCAAAAACTGGAAATGGTGCCAGGATATCGTGATCCAGGCCATCCCGCTATTTTGGGACCCTTCCGTTGGGATCCCAGTCTTACCGATCCAACCCTAAAAGGCGGAGTTTAACAGCCTGCAGTCCACTGATTGGTGGAAAGACTCATCACTTCCTGTGCGACTCTGCACAAAGAAAAATGTAGGAACAGCTCTACGCTCAGAACAACTCACATCCATACCCAGAAATTCCCAAATCCTTCTTTGAGCACATCTCCAGCTCGAATCAGTCAACTTCAGATTTGGCATCTAATCAGGGGTCCAGTAGCTCCTGTAAATCATCCTAAACATAAGCTGTACTTGTCCTGATGTTTCCTACAAGGATATAAAAGGATTTTTCCCATTTTGCCTCCTCATTTAAGTTTTTTTTTTCCCGGGCTCTTTTAAGGCCTCAGAGTATCTAAAATCTACGCACTCCACCTTTAACTACTCTGACAGACCTCCTTTATACCAGTTTGAGTTGTTAATGAACATTTCTGTTGTGTAGAAATGAACAAAACTTCATTGTTGGCATTTCCACAAAAGTCTTTTGTAGGACTTTTATATTTAACTCTTGAAAAAAAGAATTGCTGTCAGTAAAGTTAGCTCCTGCTCGGAGCCAAGTTAATATACCTTCCAAGTTTTATATCTTTTGTCTTGATTTTTTTTTTAAATGCTACCAGGTGTGTTTTTAAAAAGTTCCTTCATCGTCATCCCTCCTCTGTGCTCCTCCAGGTCAGGTCTTTAGGAGATGGAGGGATAGCCTCCTTGTCTCGGGATCATGGCTCTGTTAAGCTGTGATGAGCTGTCTGGTCGACGCCTCTGTGCTTCTAATCCTGCCATCCCTCTCAAATCTGATCTGATCCGCAGATCTTCAGCATGGCTCCAGGCATCGCTGCTTTAATGCTGATAATGCCTCCCTGGTTTATGAGGAATATAAGCTCTAAAATCCCTTTAATCAAAGCAGCAGTGACACAAACATTGGCTGGAAAACGGACGAGTAACTGGAAGCTGCAGACTTTCAGATGTGAGAGGTGGTAAATTTACCTCCTCCTGAGCTTCTGATAACTTACACTTACATGTTTTTCTTGTTTCCTTTGTTTCACGCTGTGAAGTTTCTTCAATCTCGTCAACATGACGGAGCTTTTCCGAGCTTCATTTATACTTTTATTTACTCTCCAGTTTGGGAAAAATTTATAGGTTAGGTTGCAAACTTTCTGCAGGAAGATCATCTTGTTTTTGCTGTAATGTAGATTATTAAAAACTTAATGCCTGCCGTCACAAATTTGTGACAAAGTTCTTCCAGTCTTTTTCACATTAGCAGCTACCGTGAAGACTATGGGCCCTCACATTAGCCGCTAACGCTAAGACCGTGGGCTCTCACATTAGCCGCTAACGCTAAGACCGTGGTCTCTCACATTAGCCGCTAATGCTAAGACCGTGGGCTCTCACATTAGCCGCTAACGCTAAGACCGTGGTCTCTCACAGTAGCCGCTAACGCTAAGACCGTGGTCTCTCACAGTAGCCGCTAACGCTAAGACCGTGGTCTCTCACAGTAGCCGCTAACGCTAAGACCGTGGTCTCTCACAGTAGCCGCTAACGCTAAGACCGTGGTCTCTCACAGTAGCCGCTAACGCTAAGACCGTGGTCTCTCACAGTAGCCGCTAACGCTAAGACCGTGGTCTCTCACAGTAGCCGCTAACGCTAAGACCGTGGTCTCTCACAGTAGCCGCTAACGCTAAGACCGTGGTCTCTCACAGTAGCCGCTAACGCTAAGACCAGGGGCTCTCACATTAGTTGCTAATACTAAATTGTCACATATTTTTAAATAAAATAAAAACACTGCGACATTATTTCAGAAACATCAGTGGACACTCTGCAGACTCAGAGATGAGGTTCATCAACAGAACTGGAGACACGATGTCAGAAATCACAGGATTTTAAATGAGATGTTCCGGATGAGGAAAAGCTTGGAGAAGAATTCAAGATTTTCCTTGATGCTCCTCCTCATGTGATATGAAGAGGAAATCCGACTCTCACGTGTTGTAGAAACCCAAACCACATATTCAAGTCTGAATGAGCTTAATTTTTCAGGCAATGGTACCAGCAGCCGATGGCCGTCTCTGAGGTGGCCCTCTAAGTAAAGGTCACATGACAGGAAGCTGCAGCCATCTGTTGTGATTTTGCTCCACATGTTCCTCCACAACGGTGAAGCGCTCTGCATTATCGGCGAGGCGAGCGGGAGTGATGAAGATGGCGAGTTGCCAGCGCAGCGCGGCGGCGCTTCTTTGAAGTGGAGCAGCGAGGAAGCCTCTGGGAGGGTGGGGGGCTCTCGGCCTTCATACAGACCCCTCTCACCGTCAGACGCTTCTCGGCAGCATCGCTGATCCATTTCATAGATGGAGATGCTTCTGAAGAGTCTCTGAACTTTGAACTGAGACACAAAAGGTTTGGTCACGTCCTGCAACTGTTTCCACGGCTGGTCTGAAGGTCGGCGTCCAGAATCTGACCAGGAAGAATCTGTTTCAACCTGAACATTAGTCACATGAAAGTCTTCAAGTATTTACATGTAATGTCTGATGAGGTTTCACTTCCTGTTTATATATAAACCAGCCTGTAAAAGCTGAACCCTTTAATCCCAGTTACCATGGAAACATGATGTTTTCAGGACAGTCTCAGTTGTCAGATTATGGGGATAAAATGATGTAAAATGAATGTATGAATAGATGTAGCAGCATAAAGGCCGACCAGAAGAAGAAAGCAGAATTTATTACTAACAGAACTTTGTAGAAATAACACACAGATCAACAGTGACCAAACCTTTTCTCATCTCATCGTTCTCTTAAGTCTTTCAGGAGAAAAAATATTGTTATTGAAACAAACACACAACAGAAACTATTTCCATGTTTCCACTTTTTCCTCATTTCCAGTTATTCCTGCTACTATTTACCTGCTATCCTCACTAAACCAACTCCAGCTCAGCTGCTTTGTGGCGCCACCGTGCATCAGAAACGTCTTCTTGGCTTTATTCCAGCCATAGAGGAGCATTATTTTTCTTCTTTTCACACACACATAGAACTTTCTGCTCACTGGTTGATCTTTGGCTGCTCCTGATTGGACGTTACCGTCAATCTAAGCTCTCTGATTGGTGGAAACCTTTATTAAGTGGCCCAAAGTGTTTTTAAATAGCATACATTTTTGTAAGAGGGAAGTTTTCCTTCATTCTGGAGCCTGTGTTAGCATGTCGTTTGTCAGATTACTGAACACATCCTCCTCAGGATCATGTGACAGGTTGTGTAGAGTTCTGCAGCACAAATCGTTACAGATGAGTTTGTCTTTTCTTTCTGTGCAGATCTTGATAAAGTCTCTGTAGGTCCTGCAGCACGTTTAATCCCATCAGATGTTGAACAGAAAAAAATCAGCTCCTCGCAGTGTTTTTGCAGCTGACCCAGACGCTGAGTTTATTTCCAGCTGAGTCCAGTTACCAGTCAGGTTCGGGGCCTTTCATCCTCCTGTGTCGGTTCCTTACTGCTCGGTTTCTGCTTGGGTGTCGGGTGGAGGAAACAGAGGAAGTAGAGATGCGAGTCTGACTCACTCACTAAAAATATCGGCCATGTTCTCGTCTCTTTCTGCTGGGCTGCACTGACCTGTGAGTCAGAGCTCCAGCTGGAGCGGCTCCGGGGGGGGGGGGGGGGGGGGGGGGGGGGGGGGGGGGGGGGGGGGGGGTTGCTTCAGCAGGCCTAAACAATATGGCTGCTGCAAGCAGGTCTGAGCTGAACGCCACCGTGCATCACTCCAGGAGGGGGTTTTTATCTGGACTCGGACCCAGCAAAGAGATCCATGAAATGTTGTGATGCTCATGTTTGTTTCTGATGTTTTGCTTCTTGTTTCTGATAAAGAAAAGCACATATGAATCCACAGAGGTCATTATGGGCTGTTTTCTGTTCAGGTCATTTTTTTCCTCTGTTTTTCTCCACCGATGTGGTTGTGTTTCACCATAAGGGGCCATTCTGTGGAAAAAAAAAAATGATTAAGAACTTTGAAATTCCAGTTTCAATTTGTCCTCATGTTCTGCAGGACACATGGGCACAAGTGTCCTACCCTTTTAGGCCTACCCAAATAGAGCTGTCTCCTTGTTCAGCTCTACTATTGCTGCAAAAAAAGACAGTCAAAACGTTATTTCCCTGGGCTTTCCTGCCTGGAAAAAAACATCTTAACACTAATAGGTGAGTAAACATTAAGTTTTGATAGGTTTATGCAACTTATTTATTAATTTAATACTGAAAACTTGTTATAATGCAGCTGTTACCCTGAAGCAACAACGTACCATCATGGAACATTTCATATGTGAACCAACATGGAATCACTATAGCAGCGTTTTGGTATAGCAGAGTTTTTGGTAGTGTGTGTTTAAATATATATCATGTTCAAAAGCATCCCATTTATAGTAGTTTTGTTTTGATCTTTATATTATGCTATATTACATTACTATAAAAGCTTATATTATCTGGAGTGGAAAAGTGCAGTCGGTAGCCTCCCAAAAGCCACAGAAGTGAAGACTCCCATAGAATACTTCAAGGACGATCTACACCAGTTTACTGAAAACAAGGTCAAGCAAATCAATCTATATGCTGTCCAGTGTGATCCACACAAGCCACTGAATGTTATCTGCATGAAATGGAGCAGTTCACTGGCATCTGTTTTTTATGTCTATGGGCTGCCAGGATCCCGGATGTACTGGAATTCATGCACTAGGGTTGACTGTGTGGCCAATGTCATGTCAATGCATCACTGGGAGCAGATAAAAAGTTGCATCCACTTCTGACAATACAGAGCAAATTCCTCTCAGGAAGCCTGGCCATGACCGACTTTACAAGGTGCGTCCCCTCCTATCATCACTTCCTGGAACGCTTCAAAGCCATTCCAACAGACGAGAAGCTGTGTGTGGACGAGCAAATTGTGTCATTTAAAGGGTAAAATAGGCTGAAGCAGTACAAAAAAAACAAACAAAAGAACCACTGGGCTTACAAGATGTATGTCTTGACTGACAGCAGTGGGATTGCGTACAACTTTGAGGCCCACACCGGCTCGATCTCACCAATAAATGGCATGCCAGACATAGAGGCAAGTGTCAACCTTGTTTTGTGACTTGCGAGCATCATCCCAGCCGACCAACAAGCTCCTATTGATAACTGGTTGAACAGTGTGGATCTCCAGACCATTCTCGAGAAGAAGAAAATCTATTGTGTCTGCACTTTACGCCCTAACCGGTTTGCAGGGTGCAGTTTCTCCACAGACTTCGTTTTTTACTTATGCACCATTATGGTACAATGTACAGGCAACAAACCCCCAAAACCTCCATAAATAAAAATAAAATATCTTCAGTTTATGTTTATTAAGTCTATTTTAAGACATAAAAACATTTTTTTCTTTACTGGCATCATAATGCGTACCCTGGAGGGTTAAGAAATCCAACTACGCAGCTCTAGAAAAAGTGAAAGAGTTGCATCCATCTCTGGTGAAGCATCAGTAAGAACACACTGGCAGATAAATCTAGAAAAGCAGAGCAGCCTCCATCAGGCTCCCGCTGTGTGTTTGAGCTGCACCTGGAGGCCAAATATCATGGAAATGATTAAACATGAATCCAGAGGAGGGAATTTACCAGAAGCAGCACAACCTCATCATCCAGTTCAATGTTTGACACGTTTAGTTTCATTCAGTTCAGTGAAGCCAAAACTTTTAAGTGTGGAGAATTTTTCTTTTTTAAATACTTAACAAAATGCGTTTTCCTAAACCTCATTAATATTCCCGATAACCATCAATGTCTATGTGAAATCATCGAAGATCAATCCTTGAAATGGATTAAAATGAGCTCCTGAGAGCAACGCTGTTAGAACTGGGGTGTTTTAAAACTTTTGCTGGTGAACCTGGTGAACCAGTGCTAAAGTTAGTCTGGACCTCTGCATACCCTGAGACACCAAGACCAAGCAAACGACTATAATCCCTATGTAAGAAATGGACGTTTTCTCTAACAGTGGGGATCTGGGTTATCTGTTACCTCTACCCTGATGTTGTTTTTAATGACAGATGGATGCTGAAAATTTTACCTCCACCTTGGTGGAAGGAAAGTTTAAATTTTTGGTATTTTGACGTATTGAGTGTTGAAGGAGTATTCAAGTTGATTTGAATGATTTTGAGGAAAAAAGTGGAAAAACATATGAATCTGTAATGTTTTAATTAGGACTGGGCGATTAATCGATAAAATCAATAAATCGAATTTTCCATTTCTGGAGATTTATTTTTATGAAAATCTGAATTTTTTTTCATAGTTAGTTAGCAGCAGGCTTCGCCCTCCCTCCACACCAGAACGGTGTTTGTCTGACAGATTTTCAGTGACGTGACCCTTCAGTCACGCCTGGATTTAGCTGTGTGTATAACTGCAGTCAGAAATGCAGAACTCAACTTAACCCACAAACCTTCGTTAAGAGACAACCTTCATCAGGGGAATTAATCCTCTGTGGATCCTGTACGATAAGGATCCAGATGGAAAGAGATCACGGATGCATTGTGCATATTTCTATGTAAGATATGGAGTCATTTATATGGTGGAAAAGCTATGACATTATATGCTTTATTTTTGGTGGCATTAATTTATATAAATAAATAAATGTTTTTATTAAGTTTATGTTTTGTAAAAGAAAAAATTTATTAAAATCGGAAATCAGATTTGGTTATAAAAAATCTGAGATTTTATTTTTAGGCCATATCGTCCAGCCTTAGTTTTAATAGCAGTTTTTTGGGAGAGGACTTTTTTGTCCCCTAATGACCTGAAAGAGACCTACATGGTTTAAGTGATTTAAACCTCTCCGATGTGTCAGTAAAACCACATTTTTAAGTAAGATGATTTTGATGGGTTTTAGTTTTGTTAATATAAAATAAAAAAGCAAGAAAGTTAAAAAAAAAAAAGTTAAAAATGAAAAGTAAGATTAAAAAGTAGAAAAACTACATTGTAAAAATACATAGTATTAAAATACAAAAATAACAAGCTAAATAAAACCATTTATCTTTATGTTTGTTTCATATGTTTAGATTAAAATATAAGTTAAAAAGGTATGAAATAAAGTAGAAAAAATTAAACAGAAGAAAACGGTCTGTGTATTTGTTCATTTAATATTCAAATCAGAAATAATCAGTTTGGTTTAGATTTCTGAAACATTATTTTAAAAAAAAAACAAACTTAAATCAGGCTGTTTCTAGACTTTTGATTTGAAGTCAACATTTTAAATGAACTAGAAAAACAACCCAGAGAAAGAATGAGATTTTATGTTGAATTAGATATTCTGGGAGCTGGAAGTAGCTGTTTCCTTCTTTGCGTGTTGACCGAGTATCGCGTGAGCGCAGGGTGGCAGTGCAGTGGTTCCCAAACTTTATGAACCATGACCTTGTTGTTTTGTTGGCGGTGGGCGGCAGTGATGTGCTGCATCACCAGCTGGTGGGAGTGTGGACCAGAATGACACATGTGACCACGGAGTGGTTAGTGGTGGGACATATCAGATGGGTCAGTGTAAGGCTCCAAAGCTACCAGAAGTTTCATGAATAAGGAGGATAAAGTGGTTTTTGGCAGATTCGGTTCACTGCTGTGACAAATGAACTTATAATACCATGGCATTAGTAATAACTTTCCTTTATGTTAAATGTTAATTTCACAGATAAATCTCTTTGCAATGATCAGAGTCCCAGTTTATTACTACTTTTTTTTACAATGATCTGGCAACCCTTTGAAATGATCTTGGGACCTCCAGTAGCGATATGCCTCTCCCCAGCTCCTCCCAAAACGTTGCTTTTAGGTGGATGTTGGTCCTTCAGGGAGACCAGCGGTGGGCTCCACCGTCCTGACCCTCCTGCAGTCCAAGCGCTACTGATGTAGTGACTGCTGCACACGGAGGTCGGCTGGGAGAGAGCGAGCGACCCTGCTGCACCTTCCGGGTCGTGGAAATCTGACAAATTAAGTATTAAAATAAATTTCTATTCTATTCTATTTGATTCTATTCTACAGTCATTTGGCTTTTCTCCAAAGCGACTTACATCTGAGAGTAAGAGCAGCACAAGCAATGGCCGTGGTCATTTTTCCAGTTTTATTTCTTCTAACCTTAACGTGCAAAAATTACTTTATTTTATTTTTTGTTTTGGACTCATAAATAATGGAAAACGAGCTGATTTTATTTTAATTTTGAATTAAATATTTAATGAATGAATGACACACAGACCGAAAATCTCCAGATTAATTCTTGTTTATGTATATATTTTAAGATAAAAATCCATTTTTAGAATATTTTATTTTTAATATATTTTAAGAATGTGGGTTATTTTTTTATTGTTGTTTTCAGGTTCATTCATTCTGTATTAGATTTTTTTTCTGTTGATGTTCCATAGTTTGGATTTTTCCTAAAATCTTTGGCTAAATAAAAGTTTAAATAAAACTTTGTGTCATCTGCAGAGTTATAGAGAAAACAGCTGTTTATAAATAGATAAATGAAAAAATTTAGATTAATAAACGTCTTTCAGTCATCAGAAGGATAACAGCTGTTTATATTACAGATGTTTTATAAATGACCAGATCAGAAACACCTTTTAATGAACACCTGGATAATTCTTCATGTTTGACTGGATGGGACATCAGATGACTGGGATCTGTGGGAATGACTGGGATCTGTGGGAATGACTGGGATCGGGGGAATGACTGGGATCTGTGGGAATGACTGGGATCGGGGGAATGACTGGGATCTGTGGGAATGACTGGGATCGGGGGAATGACTGGGATCTGTGGGAATGACTGAGATCTGTGGGAATGACTGGGATCGGGGGAATGACTGGGATCGGGGGAATGACTGGGATCTGTGGGAATGACTGGGATCTGTGGGAATGACTGGGATCGGGGGAATGACTGGGATCGGGGGAATGACTGGGATCTGTGGGAATGACTGGGATCGGGGGAATGACTGGGATCTGTGGGAATGACTGGGATCGGGGGAATGACTGGGATCTGTGGGAATGACTGGGATCTGTGGGAATGACTGGGATCGGGGGAATGACTGGGATCTGTGGGAATGACTGGGATCTGTGGGAATGACTGGGATCGGGGGAATGACTGGGATTGGGGGGGTGACTGGGATCTGTGGGAATGACTAGGATCTGTCTCAGCTGGCGGACAGCATCCACGCTGTGTCTCTGCTTCGTCATCGTTCTCCAGCAGCCGTGCCTCCTCATCCTCACTGGTTCTGATGTCGACACAGACTCGCTGTTCCTCCTCCTCCTTGTGCCGTCGGCCTGTTTTTTTCTCTCGGCTGCAGCCAGAAGATGACACGGTTCGTTTCCAGTCTCCTCGGCCGTCTGCCTATTAATAGTCCTGCTGCGCTTTAAACGTGAGTCTGTAAATAAACTGCTGCTCGCTGGAAGGCAGCAGCAGCGCTTGAGCCTGGTCTGCAGATGCAAACTTAAAGCAACGTGACAGTTTACTGCCGTGTAAGTGGCTGATGATTGTGATGAGAGCTGAGGGGGAATCTCCTGGTTGGAGCTCTGATGCCTCCTCGCTCGGTCTTTATCAGTTTACTGAAGGAGGCGAGCGACTGACAGGGTGGAGAGGAATTTAGAACAAGTGGAGGAGAGAGACCAACAGGCCTGGAGTGAAATGTGCTTCCTGGGGCCTTCAGAGGCAGAATAATACGTTGGCTTAATCACATCTCTTAAAATGTGCAGCCAAGTTGCCTGGTAACTGAAGCCGAGCAGATAGTCGCCTTAAGAGTCATAACTGAACAAAAGCAGCAGGAGGACGTCTTTGAATGCTGATGTTTGAGGATTAAAAACGGCCTTGAATGGAGTCGTGTATGAATCAGGAAGTCAGCTGACATGTTGCCTTCAGGAGTGCGTGTTAAAAACCAGATTTAATGCTGCTGACTTAGTGTTGCTGACAGAGTATATCATTATCAAATGAGTTACATATGATAAGGCTAAGGAGTTACAGAGGTGGGAATAATGTCTGCTGAAGCTTCTCAGCATGAGATGGATTTGGATCCATCTCATGCTGAGAAGCTTCAGAGGACATTATTGCGATTACATTACAGTTGTTTTTATTCAGATTTTTATGAAAATGATCCACATCTGAACTTGATTTTTACTTCATTTTTAGTCTTGGTTCGGATCTTATTATTTATTACTGCACAGAGATTCCTTCTGATCCTCTGAAACATCTGATGATGGTATACACTGCAGAAGGTGGATCTACAGTTTATAATATTTGAACTTGTTCCACAGCTTTTAGAGCCAGTTTGCTCCAATTGGTGAACCTCTGTCCATCTTTCCACCTGAGACACTCTGCCTCTCTGAAATGCTTCTTTTATACCCAGTCATGTTACTGACCTGTTACCAGTTAACCTGATTAGTATTAAATGCTCCTCCAGGTGTTTCTGCTTTGTACCAGTTACTTTTCCAGCCTTTTGTTGCTCCTGTTCCAACTTTTTCCAGATGTGTTGCTGCATCAGATTCACAATCAGCTCATATTTTCATCACATGGTAAAACGTCTCCGTTTCATCATCTGATGTTGTTTAGGTTCTACTGGGAATAAAATATGAGTTGATGAGATTCTGGTTTAATTTACATTTTACAGAGTCCCAATAGTGTTACTCATCATAAAATGTAAAACTTCCGTCACGTCGATGATGTGGGGATGATTGTATTTGTCTGCGCACTGACTGATCCCTGATGTACAAATTAAATATTCATTCAAAGAATTTGGACAATAGTTGACTTCAACCTAATCCAGATTTAACCCAGTATAGAGCTGCGTTTGGTCTTTTTCATGTAGAGAATCAGCAGATAAATATATTCTACGTCACAGAAGAAGTTAACGTGGAAGAATCGAGGTTTGCTGTTGGTTTAGCCTGAATGATGAAGGTTGACTTTTGAATGAAGAATTATGTTCTTCTTCTATGGATGTGAGATGAAGCTCTCCAGCTGCAAGTGAGGTGGGTGTGAAAGCAGACGGTGAAAGGAGGAGGATGATAAACTGTTCTGGTAAAACTAAACATGTTTGATGAAGAAGAGTCGAACCATCAAACCTGAGTAGCTTGGCGGGGGGGGGGGGGGTCCTTGCTCTGGCAGTCAAGCGCTAACAAAGAGCAACACATAATAAATGGAACTTTAATTTGTTTTTCCTCGACAAGGTCGCTGTGAGTGATGGCTGAAAAGCTGCGATGGGATGTGTTGGACTGAGGGAGGGGTGGGGGTGAGGAAGATGAAGAGGAGGAGGAGAGAGACTGCGCTGTTGGTTAAAACTGCAAAACCCACGAGGAAATCATCTTTCCGTCTTCGATGCATACGAAAACCTCGGAACAGGAGAAGGGAGGATGGACCGGCTAGTGGCATGCTTTGTTGTCTCCATGGCAACAGACTAACAGACTGAAGATGTTTATAGTTGCTGTTTTATTTGTAGCAGAGAGATGAGCCAAACTTCATCCAGCCAAAAACTGATCTGTCTGCTTGATGAAAGAAGAGGGTTGTCCTGGATTTGTGATCCTGGTGGCTCGATGAGCTTAAAATGCGATGAAAAATGTCTTTAATGCAGCAGTTTTACCTGTTAAATTATGTACATATGATCTAAAAACAAGGAGAGTTTCTGATGCTGCAGCCATCTAAAAATCATTCTCCTGCATATCAGAAAATAAACTTGGTGAAGGAGCCTCATTCTTTATTCTCAATCTTTTCCAACAGTCTCCAGTGTTGAAGTTTATTTTTGATCTGCTACTATATAAAACTAAACTGTTCTAAAACCAGTCTAAACCAGTTTCCAAACCAACTTAAATCTGTCCTACAGCTGCTCCAAACCTGTCTGATTAAAAACCAGCTTCACAATGTGTCTGAAACTGTTCATCTGTCCAAAATCTGTACCAATATGGCCTTCAGATGGTCCACAGTTCCTCCCACTATAATCCCAAACACAAAGGTAGACCAAAACTAGTCTAAAACAAATCTAAACTCATGAAAACAAGTTCAGATTTTACTAAAGTTGGCTTGTGCTGGAAAAAATCTTCGTGGGGAGAATCAAAAATGATGCCGAGTCAAACTGTCTTTTACAAGTTTATTATAGCAAAGAGAAATATAAAAAAATCATGCAGTCAAGCATGCAGAGAGATCCCTCTGACAAACAAGGAAGTGTCACAAAGTTATATAGGTTTCTGATCACGCCTTTACCAACTGTCATCATCATCATCATGACTTGATGGAGATATCTATCAATAGCTGTTGCTAGGGCAACTTTTAGAGAGAGTTCTTCATAAAACGGAACTATTTGCAGAGAGTTTTACATAAAACGAAACTAGACAAGCTTTGAGCCAGCAGATGACCTTTTCGCCTTTACTTCACCCTGCTAGTAGACGGAAAAAGGGGAAGCTGGAAGAGAACTGGCCAGCATCTGTAAGTTTCGTTTTTAGTGTGAAGAGGCCACATGATAAAAAGCCACATGATCATCATATCCTAAGTATTACAATTCTGTTTTCAAATTATGACAGCTCTAACAAAATTTAGGCCAAGCTCACTCAATAATTTCCATCACAGGCTCAAAACAGATCTAAACCTAGTAACCAGGCTAACTTCATCCACAACCACATTTAGAACTGGTCCAAAATAAAACTACCTTTAATCTTAGTATTTGAACTAATATTAAGCTGGTCTTAAACCAGTCTAACTTAATTCTTAATCCTGTTTAGAACTGGTTTAAACCTTGTCCTCAAAAAGCTCTAAATTTGTCAAAACCAGTTTAAATTTTACTGAAGTTCACTAAGGTTTTACATCATTCCAAACCAAGTTCAAACCCGGTCTACAACCAGTCCTTAAATAGACCTAACATAATCAAATCTATTTAAATCAAATTTAAATCTATCATAAAACTGGTAGTTTAAAACTAGTGTTCAACTGGTATAACACCAGGCTAACCTGATCTACAACCATGTTCTGAACCAGTCTAAAACCGATTTTAATCTTAGTCTAAAACTAGTTTCCAACTAGTCTAAAACTAGGTTAACTTCATATTCCGTCATGTTTAGAACTGGTCTAAATTTGCTCCTCAAAGCTCTAAACTTATCACAGCCAGTTTAAATCCATCCCAAAGCTGGTCTAAAACTAATAACTAAAGTCAGACCAACCGGATTTCAATCAAAGTTCAGAACTGATCTAAAACTAGTCCTGAAATAAGTCTAAACTTATCAAAACTATGTTCAAAACCAGTTTGAATTTCTCATAAACCTGGTTTAAAAACAGATTTAAAACAAGTCTAAAACTGCTCCTAATCTTTGGTCTAAATCTAATCTCAAACTGGTTTTAGACCAGTTTAACATCCACAACCATGCTCAGAACTGGTCTAAAACTGGTCCAATCTAAAATCCTACATGTCTCTAAATCTGCTCTATGCCTAATTTAAATGTTTCTGAAACCCAGGCCTGGACTAATCTAAACCTAAACCAGGTCCAGAACTGCTCCGCAGCGACATCAACTTCAGTTTTTTCTGCAGCTCAGTGTGACAGATTCATCGCTGCAGCACCAGAGACCAGGTTTCTACTAGGGCTGGGCAATTAATCAAATTTTAATCGCAATTACGATCTGGGTTTTCAACGATCATAAAAATGAAATGGTCCGATTATTTTTTGTCCTTCGATTTATGCTGTTTTCAAATCGAGCGCAGCTGTCATTGCAGCGCTTTGCTGCAGACTCCTCCCACAGTCCCGACCGCTTTAGTTTTATTCAGAACGAGTTGCAGACACCTGGACACACGGGAGGCGGCGTCGCTCCTTCTCCATCATTTTCTATGTAAACTTGCGCGAGGAAGCGAAAATCGCTGCCCTCCTCCAGCCAAGCGACAGGCGACAGTCGTGCATGTAAAATGTTGCGTTCGTACACGCAGACGTGCACACGGGGGCTTGCGACGCAACACAAAAAAATAGAAAAATGTTCAATTTTTGTGAGTCGCAACTAAATAATCCACCAGCTCCCAGAGTCACAGAGAGACATACGTTATAAACAGAACCTTTTTCTCAGTTAACACAGTGAAGAACCCAGGATTTAAGAAACTCATCAACACTTTGTACAAACGGCATCACTGCCATGTCAGCACCATGTTAGTGGACTGTCTCTTTCTTCCCTGTATGATGAGTGTAGTGAGGGTGGTGTGAAAGACGTGGTGACAGTCCGATGTTTCACCACCGCTACGGACCTGTGGTAAAGCCGCACCAGAGCCGTATAGAAATGTCACGCTACATTTTATTGACGAGGATTTCAACGTGAAAACGAAATGTCTCCAGACTATTTTTTTTCCAGATCACACCAGACGGAACATAGCTGCTGGTCTGAGACAAACAATAGCTATGAGGACCTGGTGGAAAGAAACTGGTCGGCATTACCACAGTAAACACGTTAAATGTCACCCCCCCCCCCCCCCCCCCCCCCCCCCCCCAACCTCTTATCTATAATCGTGTGAAATAATCGAGATCTCAATTTCAATCAAAATAATCATGATTATCATTTTTCCCATAATCGAGCAGCCCTAGTTTCTACCGTGGCCGGTTTAATATCTGAAGTAAAAAACTGAAGGACTTCCTGTTTGTTTGCTTTCAGGCAGGACGGCCATGTTTTTTATGTTTTTCTCCACCTTCTGAAAAACTCCTTGCACTCGCTGGGTTATTTTCCTGGTGTCCATCGGTTGGAGTCCATAAGTGTGTCCAGCTCGGCCTCTCCGGGACCTATTTAACCCTTGGTCCACGCCACACACTGCGCCTGCTCCGCCCTCTGACATACACCATGTTTACATGCCAGGGATGCCAGCTGCTTCGTTAGCAGCCGTATGGAAATGTGAGTGCTGCACAGAAAACTAATGAAAGCCGCAGAATGGGGCTCATATTTGAGCTGAATGAAGAAGAAGAAGAATGGCCAGCCTGAGTTTTTATGAAAGGCTGAACTGTTCGCCGCCACTGTAAATGTATTCAAATTAATTTCCTATTATTGCCCGGCTTATCAGAGATTCACAGAGACGTAAACAAAAATGAGGAAAAATGGTTAAAAACAATTAAAAATAAATGGGGTTTGGACTCAGAAGGAGATGAAGGCTGCAGCAGAGTCAGAGCTGCTGCTGGTTTTACTTTTTCTTTTTGCTGCTGTGGATTTTTTTGTTGCCATCCCGGGGCGCCATCACCCTAAATGGCCAAATTAACCCAATTATTTGGAGCGAGCTGAAGTGGCGTTGCTGCCTTCAGGCTTTGTTATTTCTGAGGTCTGCATATCCATATTGTCTGTGCACAGCTTGCAGCTGTTTGAGTTTCTCTGTTCACAACACTGAACAGTCAGCGGAATCAGGCAGTGATTACTGCGCGCTTTGCTTAATGAAAAATAATGACTCGGTCGGGCCTCTTTAAAGTGACATGAAGCTGCGCTCCACGTCAGAGCGACACTCCAGACGTGAAAAGAAAAGCCTCTGCACACTTTGTTCCTCCTGTCAAGGAAGTGACAACAATAGTTCTTTAAAGAAAGCTAGTTTCCGTAGCAACATGCCAAATATAACAAGGCTTGTGCTCACATAAGAATAAAGACGCGAGGTTGTTTGACTGCAGCAGGTCTGCAGGCTGCATCTCTGATGACATTCAGGCTGCAAGAAACCAAAACACATCAGCTGACGTGTTTTATTTTTTCAGACTTCACCAGCAAACATAAAGCGCTGTCAGTGAGTTACAGGTGTTTTTGAGCCATCTGATCGTCCCAATTTCCCCGCAAACAACCAGAACCTCAGAACCATTTTCAGCCTGAAGAACAGGAAGTCCTGTGGTAGATAGACCAGATCACAACACGGTCTAAAAATGATAATCATGGCCTAACACTAATCTGAAACCAGTTTAAAACTAGTCTAAAACTGATCTAAAACCAGTTTAAAACTGATTTAAAACAAGATCAAACTGATTTTAAAACCAGTGAAAACCGGTACAGAATAACTTGAAACCTGCCTGTAACACCAGTCTAAAACTGATCTAGAAACTGATCTAACACCAGTCTAAACCGGTATAAAACTGATCTAAAACCAGTCTAAAACTGGTCTAAAACTGATCTAAAACCAGTCTAAAACTGATCTAAAACTGGTCTAAAGCCAGTCTAAAACTGATCTAAAATTGGTCTAAAACTGATCTAAAACCAGTCTAAAATTGGTCTAAAACTGATCTAAAACCAGTTTAAAACTGATTTAAAACAAGATCAAACTGATTTTAAAACCAGTGAAAACCGGTACAGAATAACTTGAAACCTGCCTGTAACACCAGTCTAAAACTGATCTAGAAACTGATCTAACACCAGTCTAAACTGGTATAAAACTGATCTAAAACCAGTCTAAAACTGGTCTAAAACTGATCTAAAACCAGTCTAAAACTGATCTAAAACTGGTCTAAAGCCAGTCTAAAACTGATCTAAAATTGGTCTAAAACTGATCTAAAACCAGTCTAAAATTGGTCTAAAACTGATCTAAAACCAGTCTAAAACTTATAAACTGGTCTAAAACCAGTATAAAACCAGTCTAAAACTGATCTATAACCAGTCTAACACTGGTCTAAAACCAGTCTAAAACTGATCTAAAACCAGCGAAAACCAGTCTAAAACTGATCTAAAACCAGTAAAAACCAGTCTAAGACTTATCTTAAACCAGCCTAAAACTGATCTATAACCAGTCTAAAACTGTTATAAAACTGATCTAAAACCAGTTTAAAACTGATTTAAAACAAGATCAAACTGATTTTAAAACCAGTGAAAACCGGTACAGAATAACTTGAAACCTGCCTGTAACACCAGTCTAAAACTGATCTAGAAACTGATCTAACACCAGTCTAAACCGGTATAAAACTGATCTAAAACCAGTCTAAAACTGGTCTAAAACTGATCTAAAACCAGTCTAAAACTGATCTAAAACTGGTCTAAAGCCAGTCTAAAACTGATCTAAAATTGGTCTAAAACTGATCTAAAACCAGTCTAAAATTGGTCTAAAACTGATCTAAAACCAGTTTAAAACTGATTTAAAACAAGATCAAACTGATTTTAAAACCAGTGAAAACCGGTACAGAATAACTTGAAACCTGCCTGTAACACCAGTCTAAAACTGATCTAGAAACTGATCTAACACCAGTCTAAACTGGTATAAAACTGATCTAAAACCAGTCTAAAACTGGTCTAAAACTGATCTAAAACCAGTCTAAAACTGATCTAAAACTGGTCTAAAGCCAGTCTAAAACTGATCTAAAATTGGTCTAAAACTGATCTAAAACCAGTCTAAAATTGGTCTAAAACTGATCTAAAACCAGTCTAAAACTTATAAACTGGTCTAAAACCAGTATAAAACCAGTCTAAAACTGATCTATAACCAGTCTAACACTGGTCTAAAACCAGTCTAAAACTGATCTAAAACCAGCGAAAACCAGTCTAAAACTGATCTAAAACCAGTAAAAACCAGTCTAAGACTTATCTTAAACCAGCCTAAAACTGATCTATAACCAGTCTAAAACTGTTATAAAACTGATCTAAAACCAGTCTCAAACTTATCAAACACCAGTCTAAAACCAGCGAAAACCAGTCTAAAACTGGTCTAAAACCAGCCTAAAACTGATCTAAAACCATTCAAAAACTGGTATAAAATTGATCTAAAACCAGTATAAAACTGATCTAAAACCAGTCTAAAACTTATCAAACACCAGTCTAAAACCAGTGAAAACCAGTCTAAAACTGGTCTAAAACCAGCCTAAAAGTGATCTATAACCAGTCTAAAACTGATCTAAAACCATTCTAAAACTGGTATAAAATTGATCTAAAACCAGCCTAATACTGGTCTAAAACCAGTCTAAACAAAGGAACATACATGATTAATCCAACAGGGAAATTAAAAATTAAAACAATAACAAATAATAAAAATAAATATATAATAAATAATCCTCAAACACGTGTAAAATCAGTCTGAAACCAGCTTAGTCAGTGTTAAATGCTTTTAAAACTGGTTTAAAACTAGACCCAAGCAAGTCAAGCCAGAACTGGTTTAAAGCTGGTGTACTTATGAGGTAAAACCAGTCTAAAATGGACTGTAAAAGTGCCCCAGTGTTTCCAGTGAAGACTGCTCAGTGCGGCTGTAATGCTGTGGCTTAGTTTGTGTTAATCCTGATTTATTAATCAGGTTTCTGGGCACGTAGCTTTGTGAGTGATCAATGTGCAGACTTTCCCGTTGATCGATCGGTTTGACCTTTAGACGGAGGGAACATGTTGAAGTTGGAAGCTGTGTCTCCATCTTTAAAGCTTTTCTGCGGGCCAACATCTTCAGCTCATAGCCGGCATCGCTGGAAGACAGAGTAGCTGCAGGTTTTACTCAGCTCTCTCTGATCTTTCAAAGTTCCTGATGAAACAAGTAGAAAAGGAAATTAAACGTTTAGGGCAGTTTTCTGAGCAGAGTTAAAGCTTTCAGGCTCCAACAAGAAATTCTATAGAAGACAAATCGGAGAGGCTGAGATTGAGTCAGAAAATTGCTTCTTCAGTAGAAACGAGTGTTCGCAGTGAAAATTGGAGCCTGTGGAACGTTATGTGCTGGAACATTACACGGAAATGATCAAAGCCTGAAGGAATTACTCTTGTTATAAAACTGAATGAGGAGTACAAAGGCCTGATTTCACTCCGGTATCTTCTCCCACAGAGACCTGGCGAGCTGCCTGAATTTTCCCACATTCCCAGTTTTAAAACAAACTATGGTTGCTGTTCTCTTGATTCCAGAAATCTTTTTTGTTGTTTTGCTGCCAAACAATTCAATTATAATACCTCAAATTGATAGTTTGTTTTTGTGGTTTCATTTTACTGTGATTCACAACCACTGATGGAGCAGCGGCCATGATAGAAAAGCCTCAGAGCAGGAACGTCTGGCTTCTCCATGGGAGGATCAGTTATCCTGATTTATTCACGTTGTTTGTGTTTACACTCCTGCATGACACTTAGGGACCGTCCCCTTGACACCGGATTGCGGTTAAACTGCAAAAGTATTCCAGCAAACCACCCTTTCATCCCCACGAAGCCAGGGATTAGCCTTCATGAAACCGGCCATGTCTGAAGCCAGGTACCAAAGTGGATCGGTTCGAGTCCTCTACCGCCTGTGGTAATGTATGTACAGCGAAGGCGCACAACTTGAGGATATGACGTTAATGCGGTCATGTGAACATACCTTAAATTGGTGTGAAACTAAAACCTGTTTTACAACCAGTTGAAAAGTAAATTGCATTAAATTATAAAGCAGGATCAGATTTTAAAAACAAAATCCAAAAACTCAGTCTAAAAACAGACCACATCAACTTAAAAACCTAATATAAACCAGGTCTGCAGCGTCTAAGAAACTAAAAAACAACCAGTTCAATATAGAACCTTAAAACAGTTCCAGCTAATCAGAAAGCAGGAGGAACCAAGTCCCGAATTTCTCAGAAATCAGTCTGAGACCAGTCTATACCAGATCTGAAACCAGTCTAATCCAGGTCTGAAACCAGTCTGAACCAGGTCTGAAACCAGTCTGAAACCTTTTTTGAGCTAGCTGCAGCTAGCTTCAGGGTTAGCTCCCTTCACTTTACCCAGCAGCAGCTAGCAGCAGCTAGGTTCAGGGTAAGCTCCCTTCATTTTACTCAGCAGCAGCTAGCATCAGCTAGCTTCAGGGTTAGCTCCCTTCACATTACCCAACAGCAGCTAGCTGCAGCTAGCTTCAGGGTTAGCTCCCTTCACTTTACCCAACAGCAGCTAACTTCAAGGTTAGCTCCCTTCACTTTACCCAGCAGCAGCTAGTTTCAGGGTTAGCTCCCTTCACTTTACCCAGCAATAATGAAGCGAACACGGGACTCCAGTGTAGGTACCAGATCTGCTCGGGGTTCAGCGCCTGCCTATGACGTCACACCAGGGCAACACCCCTCAGACATCCCCATTTCGTAAGAGTGAGATCTGGTCGCGGATTTCCATTTATCAATAGATATTGAACACATATTGGCAATATAAGCTTGTCTTTCCCATGTGAGTAAATGAATTGGAGTATATAGATCATTTTATTTACTTATAGTGTACAGTCTGGAATTATTTATTGGACAACATATCAGTTCCAGTATTTATCTTCCTGTTGATACACACATTAATCAAAAGACATGACCTCCCACCCTAAAGTCAAAACATTTAACATTAAACCCCACAAGATACAATCACAGAACCTCATTACAAGTTAACTATCTGCTATGGCTACAAATTTCATGTTTTCCTTTTAAAATGCTGAGGCATTAACGAAGAAATTAATCACTTATTAAAAACAGCCATTGACTTTGTGTGCTGTTTCAATTAGTCGTGCACATCCCTAATATATTTGTTTACTGTTATGTCCAGGAACATCAGGCAGCATCTGTACGAGTGACCAGTTAGGGCTGATGTAGGTCTGGGATCGAACTCGAATACAAACCAGGCATATTTACACAGTTGGTAGTGGAAACACCTGCTTTCCAAGAAAAGTCTTTTTTTTTTTTTTTTTTTTTTTCTCTTTCTTTTAATTACAGCATAGACACTTTGTCCTCGGCTGTCCTGAGTCATTTCCACGGTAACTAAGTGTCTCTTTTAGCAGCTGGAGCTGTGAAGATGTTGAAGCCACACCTCTAATTGAGCCCCAGCATGTCAGAGCATGTTTCAGCCTCATGCTGCCGTCAGCTGCCATCAGCTCCAGAGACCGGCCTTCCTCCTCCTCCTCCTCCTCCTCCTCCTCACACCTCCTCCACCCATCAGACTCCGTCTCCTTTCACTGACCTCCCTGGCACATCAGCCAGTGTCCTACATTCATCTCCAGACTTGCCTGGTGAATGTAGAAGAGCAGAAAGCTGTCAAGCTAATCATCCCGCTCAAACCATGGCTTGTTTTCTAACAGAAACCTGGACCATCTGCTCAGCTCCAAGCTTTTACGCACTGGATTCTTGTCCATGCGTGCTAAGGAAATTTGGGTTTTTCCCATGAAATGAAAAATAAAGGCACAGAAAATTCATGTTAAAGAGCAGCAAGAGACATAGAAACTGTCCAACCATAAACTATTAATCCAACGTCGAAGAAAAGAAATACAAGTACATCATCTAGATGTTTACTTTTAATTAACTTTTATAAAACATTATGAACAACCTGAAATTTCTGGAGAAAAAAAGTAAAGTTTTAACTATATTAATGTCTGATTAAAACTTATAAATCATAATTAATCTAAAAAAAATCTTGTCTGGTACTTCTGATGATGATTACACTCATTTTTAAAAAGCTGCAAATTATTTTAGGTGTACACATGTGAGCTAAATAAAACTTGTAAAAATTAAATAATAAAACGGATCACTATCACTACTATGTTGATAAGAGACCTCTATTTAGACCTGGACATGATGATGATGCCAGTTCCTGTCAGACTTTCCACCAATCAGAGAGCTTAGATTGATGGTAACGTCCAATCAGGAGCAGCCAAAGATCAACCAGTGAGCAGAAAGTTCTATGTGTGTGTGAAAAGAAGAAAAATAATGCTCCTCTATGGCTGGAATAAAGCCAAGAAGACGTTTCTGATGCACGGTGGGGCCACAAAGCAGCTGAGCTGGAGTTGGTTTAGTGAGGATAGCAGGTAAATAGTAGCAGGAATAACTGGAAATGAGGAAAAAACAGCTGGATACAACTTCTGGTTGTTTGGGGCTCTGCTGCTTCCAGCTGTCTAAAAAGACGGGCATCACCATGTTCATGTTCCTCAGAGGAGGAATCTTCACGTATTTTCTTATTAAACACACAAACACACATTTACAGGTGTTAGATATGGAAGCTGCGTCGGACAGCAGAGTGTTGGCTGGGAGGATGATGATGGTGGCAGGTGGTCGCCGTTTACCCACAAGGCTCCATGACTGCAGCTCTGAGAGATCAGAGTTAGCTAAACAACGCTATTTCTCTCCCCACAAATCCTGTGTGGAGTCTGGCTGTTTGTGTGCTTTCTGAACAGATGCTCTGGCTGTAAATGTGTGTGTGTTTGGGGGGGGCACATTTGTTTTCATTTTGTTGTGTTCAGAGGAGGAGGAGGAGGGGGATGTTCAGAGAGAAAACCTCATTTATGAGCTGATCTCATGTGAAAACCAGATCTTGGGTTCAGGACTGAAGGTGCCAGTTGTTCCTGTAGAGCTGCTGTCCTGATTTTATGGAAGTATTTCTACTTTTTGCTTTTAATAAAATCTCATTTTTACTTTGAATGCAGTTTATATCCTAGAAAATAAACCAATTCAGGGCTCCAGACTGTGACCAAATGGTTGCGTTTTGCGACTAAACTGTGAGACAGTGCGAGTGAATTTTTCATCTATTCGTGCAACTATTGTTGGCAACTATTATTGGAGACTTTTGGAGACTGACGTGAATGAACGTAGTTTCCTCTTTCCAATGAGGAGCGGTGCTGTGCAGACCCTCTCATACGAGGCTTCGCAGCAGCAGCAGCAGCTGTATTCAGACGACGTTCTCCTCTGTTTCATGACCAGGCTGAAAATGAAACGTACAAAGCTGCTGCTGGAGGATCCTGTGCTGGCTTAACATCACAGTAATGTCTATTAATGAAGAGTGTGGACAAAAATCTTTAAAAAGTTATAAGTGTTGTGATGTTCCAGACTTCTAATTAAAAAACAAAATCCAAATAAAAAACTGAACAAAAAATAAAGAAAATATTGACAGAATTATTTCATTAAATTTTATTTATGTATTTTGTTTTATCTATTTATTTGCTGTTCTAAACATTTTTAGATTGTCTTTTTATCAATTTTTGCCTTTCCCACTACGTCCCTCTCTATGGCAGCATCCATTGCAACTATATGTACCAGGCTGATTATGCTAATTAACTTTTAGGACAGCCAATAGCTGTTGTTCTTACTGAGGAGTGGGAACAGTAGCTGGACGAGCATCAGTCCCTGAAGCTGTTTATTACCAGGAACTACATGGACCAGTCATACCATGCCCTATGGGGGATGATGGTGACAAAGTTGCTGTTCTGCTTCGACTACAAAGTGAAATCAAATCAAGTCATCAAATCTGATTTGATTTGACAAGTTCTGTGTCTGCTTGGTTTGTATTAGTGCGGCCAGCAGATGTTTTTTTTGTTGTTGTGTCAGCTGCTGCCCAATAAAAAGTGAAGTGTAAACATTGTCATTTCTGAATTTTTTGTTTAAGTATTTATCACTAATACAGTGAAAATGAGAGGAAATGTGAATGTTTGCTATACAAGGCGATTTCAGTGTGCGCCCCTAAATTTTCTGCTTGCGCTCCTAAAAATTTAAGTTAGAGGCCGCTGTGCTCCTCGCAAAAAAATTAGTCTGGAGTCCTGCAATTCTCTGTTTTCCACCAGCAAACACTTTCCAACACAATGTAAAGACCTCCAGCTGGACCATCTGGTCTAGAACTGACACTCTGATATTTTTTGGCTTTATCGTGGTAAACAATATATATCTAGATGTTTTGAAATCTTCTCTAAAACACTTTAAATTTTAAAAAAGAGAAAAAGTTCTGGCTTCTCGCCGAGTATGTAACAGCCTTTTTTTTTCTTCTAAACGCTTAAATTTTGCTGTGACTATTTATTCTTGATGTTTTTGATTTAGCTGTTTTATCAAACATAAAACTTATTGAAATACATTGAGTATATTTGATATATCACTATGTGCCACAAACTGAATAAAAACTGTGCTTTTTATTCAATTTCATTACATTTCTTTAAAACAGGCTGCAGTGCATGTGCGAACTTGATCTGTGAAAACATGAATGTTTTTATACTGAGTAATTCCTTGGAGGAAAATAGTCATTGACATTTTGGATAAGCAAAAAATTTGTGATTATTTTGGATAAATGACCGAAACCGTCGACGTTGCTGCGTGTTGGTTGAATCCAGATTGTCCAGAACTGGACAACTGACGTACCCGCTCCAACCAGACGCTGCTCAGCTCGGCTGCAGCCGATCTGGAAACCATTAGTACTCTGCCTGCAAACAGCGACGCGTGCAGTGGGAATTTACCTGAGTTTACTATCTGCACACCTGCTCTGCTGCAGGGAAACCAACCCAGTAGATTACAGTGATAAATAGACCCAGATCCTCCTCCTGGGGGCCGGACGGGTGGCGCTAGGTGAGCGAGGCGGCATCCCAGCCTCCTGAGGCTTCATCAGGGGGTGGAAAAAAGCACCATGAGTAAACCACATCTTACTGGGTTGTTTCCATTGTTTCCAGTAAAAGAAATTGATTGATGGAACAGATTTGGATCCATTTTATAGATTTTTCCAGATTCCAGACCCCACCAGTGAATCCTGTTTGATCGTGTTTTTTTAAATTTAATTTTATTAATTTATTTGCTTTGATTTACTCTTGTTTATGTATTTATTTTCATATTTATTATGGATGGATGGATGCTTTATTCATCCCCATGGGAGAAATTTGTATTGACCAGCTGCTCACAGTTGTACATAATTATTAACAGTAAGAAGAATGAATTAAGAATATTAAAGATTGAAGACTCTTGTCCAGTCTAATGGCCGTAGGGACAAAGGATCTCCTGAACCTCTCAGCCCTGCAGCTGCTTCTCTGTCCTGTCAGGGTGTTAATTATTGTCCATAACGCCCTTCAGTTTCCTCCTCGTCTGCTGCTCCACCACAGTTCTCGTCGGGTCCAGCTCCTTACCCAACACAGAACTAGCCTTTTTTACCAGTTTTCTCAGACGTCTACAGTCTTTGTCTGTAGTGCTGCTTCTCCAGCACAGAACAACACGGTGAACATCTGCAGCATGTCACTGCAGACACTGAAGAATCTGAGCCGCCAGAGGAAGAAAAGGTGACTCTGTCCCTTCCTGTATGCTATGGCTGTGTTAGAAGACCACTCCAGCTTCTGATCTAGAACAACCCTCAGGTATCTGTAGTTCTGCACAGTCTCTGTTTCCTCGCCATCAATGCAGACTGGCTGGTTAGGTGTTTTAGATCTCCTTAAATCCACCACCAGTAGTCTTGGTGGTGTTGGTGAAGAACACAATTCTTTTTACTCCAGTCTAAAAAGGCCTCCACAAGGTCCCTGTACTCCTCCTCCTGTCCACTACCCACGCATGCCACAACGGCTGTATCATCATGTACTTCTGTAAAAGGAAGTGGGTTAAGAGCTGGTTCTGCTCTCGGTTTTGTATGACATGAAAACGTCCTGCTGCTGTTTTTCTTCTTTGGCTTTTTAATTGGTTGAGAAATCTAAAAAATATGAAACAAATCCTTAACTTTCCCGTTTTCTCTTTTCCAGAGTCCGACATTGTGCAAAGGCCTGAATGAGCTTCAGAACGGCCAGGTAGGTGGAGGACTTGTTCATGAATTAAGTGTTTTCATTGGTCTGTTTACCCCTTTGGGGCTTATCGGACGTTTGTTTTTACCTTTTATGTTTCAGCCTTAACCCAGTTTACCTGCCTCATGTGTGATTTTACTGTTATTTCTTCATTCAGACCTCCTGTTATTTACAAAGGTTTTTATTTTCCTCTCCGAGTACAGCAGAGTTTTTCATTTACATGTTAAAAGCACAGCTTTTTTCTGGGGGGTTAGTCACTTTTCACACCGGCTGAGTTTGCAGGTATGTTAACTGAGTCGTCTCCATGGCGATGCTCCAAACTCTCCCTGAGGTTGGGTGACTTCCTGAAACCAGAGGACGGGTGCAGAGCTTGTTTGGAGCTGCAGAGGAAGCATCAGATTGATGACTCCTGAGTTTAATTTCAGAGCTGCGATTCATTACGGAGTGGAAGTGGATTTGGCTCGACACCGCGGCCGCGTGGCTCCTGCAGGAAGAGGAAAGCTAATTAAAAGGAAGTCTGTGTCAGTGGATAATTGTTGCAGAGCATCAGCGTGTGTAATTGAGGCTGAAGTAGTTCTACAGGTTTACCTGGTAAATGTGCATTTCACCCTCAGATGGTTGTGACAGGCATATTGGAAAAACAGTTTTTATCCGTGGACTCGATTTGGGTGCCGTTAACTGGACTCTTGTACTGGGTGGCTTTAAGAACTTTCTTTTAGAAGATCTTTTGGGCTGATTTTGGTGCATCTGGAAAACTTTAAAGCTCTTAAGTCCCGACACTTCCCGTACCGGGGGCAGTGGAGTTAATATCCGGTTTCACAGGGTGCAACATCAGGTAAATATAAAACCTCACATTAGTCTTTTATTATGTGCAAGTATGTGTGTGTGTATGTGTATGTGTATGCCTGCTTGTACATACTGGTATGTGAGAGGACGCGGGGAGGGAGGGAATTGTGTGTGTGTTTATGTATGTGTGTGTGTGGGGGGGGGGGGGGCATTGTTTTAACCATGGAAAGCACTTTGGGCTGCATTTATGTATGAAAAGTGCTCTATAAATAAAGACTGATTGATTGATTGATCCACTGAAAGTCCAGAATCTCAGCTGTAAGTCCATCAAAACCATTTACAATCACCAAACACAGTTAAGACAACTAAAACAGAAGGTAAACAAAGTCAACAAAAAGATGTAGACATGGCTCCACGGCATGAACACGGACCAAAGTCTGCTTCATGTCTGAAAAGCATCGTCATGAACTTTGCTGTCTGGTCGCCACAACTTCTATCCACCAGGATAAAACTTCATTTCCCAGAATGCTTTGAGAGCAGTTTCCATCCGAAACCACTATTTTCTGCCTGGTTACATGAATCTGATTGGACGAAATCAGTCATTCTGGTTCTCAGATATCTCCCTCCTTTACGTTGATGACTGGTGAGATGGATGTAACCATGGTGACATCAGTGTAATTCTACTGGATCATGTGATTAACATGAGGATCAGTCATGGAAATCAGCTGACTGGAGCGGAGTTGGGAGGAGAGAGAAAGAATAATTTTCATTATTTCGACCACATCACTTGTAGTGAAATTTTGTTCGTCTTTCTTTCACAGCAGCAAAGTGATCAATGACTCATCCATCATGGTCCTGATGAGCCCCCTCTCCATGGAGAGCATGGCCAGCGCATTCACATGCTCCTGGCCCGTTGCATTTCTCAAGAACTTCTTAATCCTTTTCAGTGTTGAGAAACAGCTCTTAGCTTCAGCTGTTGTCATGGGTGGGGTTATGAGGACATTCAACAGAGCCACAGTCTCAGAAAAGGTCTCTTGGAGGTCGTACCTGAGAAGAACCTGGTACAGCGCAAGTGTACCACAGCAGCCGTTGAATTCAGCGTTCTCGTAGATGTGAGACGATTCTGTCTTCAACTTTGCCTTGTTCAGTCCCCCACCGGGACATGTACCGCGGTGCTGCTCAAACGTCTCTGCTGTAGCAGTGTGGCACTCACCAGGTGGTCTGTGAAGAAGAGCCAGGATGGTGTTGCAGATCTACATCCTCTGCTTCTCCCAAGCCCTTCTTGGTCTGGTGGTCCTGCTGCTACTTGCTGCTGCTGTTGAGATGAGTCCCTGAGGACAAGCGGATCAACAGTTTGTTAGTACATAAAAACATGAGTGCCTGATAGAATTTAGAAAAGTCAAGAAAAAGTTCATGTAGAAACACAAATGTAGCTTGTCCTCATAAATATCCAGTCACTGACCACTGCATTAGTACGGCTCTGCCATCTAATTCAACCAATACAACAGTTCTGCTATAAATTCTATATTTATGAGGTTTATACATTTCCAGGGTTTTCTGATAGTGTCTGGTAGGTGATAACTTGCTTTATGAAAACTATTTGATGAACACTGATAACTATCACCTCAATACACCATCACCCACTATTTAATTATCATCTGCCTGACAATATCAGCAAAACAGAAAATATATATTTTTTGCAAAAGCAGAATATATGAAACGACTGTTTTATTGGATTGAATTAAGTTGCACAGGTGTACCTGATGGAGTGGCTGCCCACCAGCCCTCTCGCCATCATCACACCGTCATATGTTTGTTTCTCTCTGTCACTGTCCAAAGAAAGATCACTCAGTCTGTCAAAAGAGCGCCAGCAATGGAATCAGACGTTGCATCCATAACGGGGAGAAACTTGAAGATTTGAAACTTACACATTATGATGAGCATTGATGTACCGCAACACAAGCTCCAGATGAGTCTGTGCTGACAGGTCGGTCGTCTCATCTGCTTGGATGGCCACAAACTTAGCAGTCTGATGACAGCTAGCAGCTAGCTAGTTCTGTGTGGTCTTTGATGTGCCTTTGAAAGCTGTGGCCACTTTTAGATGCTCCTCACATACTCGTCTAATGATGCCACCAAGTCAAAGAGGTCGTGGAAAACGCCAGGGTTGTTGCCGCCCTCTCTTTCGTCTTTCCCTCTCAAGGTTAACTCAAACACAAAACTTCACACAGTCGATGAGCCGGGCTAGGGTGTGTTGGTTGTTGCTCACCTCATCGTTGTGACCATGCACCACTAGCCTGTAGCTCTCATCCAACTGTGCAGCAATGATCACCCATCCAAACGTTCCAGACGGGTGGTGCATGTCAGTCCTGTAGCTTTCCATGTGGTGGCGTCTGCTGTGGCATCATCAGAGTGGAACAGCACACAGGAAGCAGAATAAAGCATTAGCTGCTTCACAGCCTGCTAGCCAGGTCTTCTGCTCGTACCGTTAGTATGATGAAAGCACGTTAGGGCAAGCCCTCCCAAAATCATAGAGATTGCATTGTGGTGTCTTATAAATAAATAAATAAATCAATAAAAATAAACATTAAAGTCTGTGAGAGTAAGCTGGGCGATTTTCAACTGGACTGATATTGCCCAAAGGGGGCGGTACCTCATGGAGCATGGGCTTACACTGATTGGGCAGTGACATGCGGAGACAGATTCAAGTGTCAGAGAGTCACAACCACCTTAATATTGTGTAAGAAAAAAATTCCTCCTTGTTTCCTTTTGGTGGTGCTTCACCCGATCGCCCTCATGAATAAACTGCCGTGTTACAATTGTAAAGAGATGGAAGCTGGATGTGTTACAGCAATTTGCCTCCGAAATGACGACAGTGACGAGGAGACTGATGCTGTCCGTGTTTCCCGATGGGCATGAAGTTCTTTGTACACCGGAGCAGGAAACTCCAGCTGCTCTTTTGAGCTGATGTTAGTGAATGAATGAAACTTTGTCATTGCAACAGGTGCAACAAAGTTTTTTTCCAGGACAAACCCGTCCAAGACGGTTATGTTAAGCAGACATTTCTGTCTGATTTACAGGTGGGTGACACGATGAGGTCTGTGTCTGCTGGTGGGAGTGTAGCTCACCGGGTGATGTAATTATTGTTTAGTTTCTATAATAAAATAATTAAATAGAAAGCTTTTCTAGAGAAAAGAACTACCAGATCTGAATATAGAATGAGTAAAAAAAATAATGATAATGAGTAATTATGAGTAATTATAAAAATTAAACTTCTTTAAACTAATCTTTAAAGGGTGGCAGGGGTTGATGTTGGGGGTTTGGGGAGCCCCCTCCTAATATATGATTAGGAAAACACTGGTTTTTATTAGTCTATGAGTGCAGGTCCCTGGTTCAGAATAAAAAGAAATATATCATTTACAGGGACAATTATTGGCTATATCGCCCAGCCCAGATTCTGGTTCTGGTCAGGTTTTATAATCATTGTTTCCAACTTGATGTTCATGTGAACCAAACAGGTCCTTTCAGCTGGACCGTCTGGATCGCTGTCCTGTTGTCTTCATGAATAAATTGAGAACAAACAAGATCCAACCATCTAGAATTCCAACATTAGATGATGCTGGTTTTTCTTCCTCTCTGCTTCATATGAGGGACAGAGAGTTAATGACGGCGGCCATGTTTCTCTGCCTGATTACTACCTGCTATGAGCAAATTAAATATTGACTCCTCACATTGACTTGTGGATCTAATTTGAAGCGATTTCAAATGAGCGATAATGGCGTTGGAGAAAACACTCAGTGGACCGCGTTAGCCACGTGGATATTTGTTAAGGGGGAGTAATTGGTTGGATGGAGTGAATCTTTCAGAGGGAACTAGTTTTTTAGGAGGCGGGGTCACTTAGTACGGAAACCTGTTAAAGATTTAATGCAACACTCAGAACAATGAGCTCATATTGTTCAATTAATGGTTAAATAAAGATAATATTTTTTGTTTTTTCTAACATATATATATATATATATATATACACACATTTTCATCACAATTAGGTGGAATCTAAACTAAATAATAAAAAAGGGGGAAATGAATCTTTATTAACTTCCTGTTTACTATGAAATACAAACACACATCTTAAAATTATTAAAATATTGTGCGAGAACAATTTTGAATATTTCTAACAATTTTGTGGTGGCATTTTAAAATGTGGGTTAATTTAAAAAACTTTTTCAGTTTTCATTGAAGGCAGAAGCTCTCGATTTACTGGTAAATCTACGTTCTTACACTCATCTGTGGTCATGAGCTGTGGGTCGTGGCCAAAAAAATGAGATCACGAATACAAGCGTCTGAAACTAAATTTCTCCGCAGGGTGGCCGGGCTCTCCCTTCGGGGTGGGATATACTTGCTGTTAGTGATGCGCCCTTGCACGCATCATAGCATTCGTTTGGCGTGTAGGCCACTCACACTGACAAAAGGTAACGTGTTGCGTGTGTGAGTTGCAATCTTGACTTGAACGCTAGAGGAGCTCATGCGAACACGAGAATGAACACGACAGGTCCAAGGTAAACACAGTGGTGGATGGGTTTGAAGACTCGCACTTTGTCTGCAACTACTTACAAATGTATAATGTTTCCTACCCGTTGCACCGAGTTTGAGTTAAATTGGAAGCGTTTTGGGGGTTGATGTTCAGGAAATACAATGTGACCGTAGCGTATTAGCATCTGGCCTGGACCCCTCCCTGGTGAGGCGTTCCAGGCATGTCCCACTAGGACGAGACTCTGGGGAAGACTCAGGACACGCTGGAGGGACCACATCTCTCAGCTGGCCTGGGAACGCCTCGGGATGAGCTGGTGAATGTGGCCGGGGAGAGAAAAGTATGATCGTCCCTGTTTAGGTGGCTGTTCCTGCATTCCAACCCCAGATAAGTGGTAGAAAATGGATGAATTGAAACAGAAGTTTCAAATTATCATTAAAATAAGGTAATGTTGCAAATATCATAAAATACTAGCTTATATCAATTTAATTTGTAAAAGAAACCTTAAAATAATGAAAAATATTTTAGGAATAAAACATAGTATTGTAGTTTAATGACTAAATGTGAAAATAATGAGTTAATAAAGAAAAGTCATAGTGGTCCTCAAAATAACGTGAAACTTCAAAATGACCATATTTACCCCGTTGGGTTTGAGGGTATAATCTGTCGTTTTTGCCTTCTTTTTTTTACCTTTATATTTCAGGTTTGGTTTCATTCTTTTCAGCACAACCTCACACGTTATTGTAAGGTTATTTTTCATCCTGACTTCCTGTATTAACACACTGGACCTAAAGTCACAAAAACATCATATGTGAGCAGGAAAAAGTTAACAGGTAACAAACAATCTTTTTAACTGCAAATATTTAGAAAACAATCAGTTTTCACCACAAGATGGTCCAGAAATGATTTGGTCCAGTCCAGAAACCAGTTCCTGTCCACTAGAAGACAAAGACGTCACCGGTTGGACAGGTACAGGGTGTTTTAGTCCTCCTGCCCACCAGGAGGCAGCACTTCAATCAGTTTTTTCTAGATTTAGACCCTCCCACAGCTTCTCCTCCTTATCAGCAACCAGATGCATCATGTTGTCATGAAATGTTCTGATTGGTTGATGTGGAGCATTTTTCCACCAATAGAAAAAGTGAAACTTTCCATAAAATCTAACGTTTTTACCGTTTTTCTGCATCAAATGTAAGGAAAACTTATGTCATACATTTTTTTTAATCACAACTCTGATTTTACTGGTTTATGAACACAGTTTATAAACTGGTTTATAGTTTGAAGTCAGAGGTTTAAACAGACTCGTGGCTGCGTCTTATTTCTATGTCTTAAATCTGATTTAAGGCAAGTTGAATCTAGAAAAAAAGAGGTTATTTCTTATAATAAAGTCAAATCTGAAAAATCCTGAAACTATATTTCCAATGTTGTGATAAAATATCTGGAACTCTAAAAATGATTAAATGAAAACATCTGAGATTTTCTAAAATGAGGTAACAGCTCAGAATAAAGAGAGAAAATGATGAATTTGTGCCTTTTTACTGCAGTAAAAAGTTAGTTCTGATAAAAAGTCTCAGACTTGTTGGGACTAACAGGATTGTTGTCCAGCAGGAACGGGCGTCCATGCTGTGCGTCAGTGTTAGGAAAAGGTCGGAGGTTTGATTCCCGAAACTGCAGACAGGCTCATGTTTGAAAAGATTTTAAATCTTGTTCTGGAGGAAACGACTGCTCAGATCCAGCCGAGATGATGGCGGCAACAGTCAGCGGAGCGCCATCAGGGAGGGAAATAACAGGAGTCTCCAGAGCCCCCACGCTGCCTTCCAGATATCCTCCATCCTCCAGCCAGCAGCGAGGAAAAAACTCATCTCAGACATCCACTCCGTCAATATTTAACCAAACACTCAAACAAACAGAGAGACGCAAGAAGTTGTCACAGTCAGCGAAGAGGAGGCGGCGATGTGATGAGCTCTGCACCTCCTTCACCAACTGTGATAAGACGCTTCAGTCAGGTCAGGATTTAAAGAAGCATTCTGAGCTTTTAACTCGGAAAAGGAATAATTCTTTCACATTTTTAGGTTTTTGTATCGTTCACATAATCAGAGATTAAATTATTGCTGATTGAGCTCAAAATAACCTAAAAGATCCAGTTTTAAAGATTTAAATCATGGTTAAAGTCATTTTCCGGAACAGTAAAGAGTGACTTTAAACGTAAAACTGGTCTAAAATAGGAATTAATCCATAAAGAGATAAAAAGTTTGACTACAAATGATCTGCTTTCATTTCAGCGTGTGGATGGATCATGTATGTACAACCCTCCCTGCTGAGAGGAAGGAAGACGGAGGCATGTTTGTATGTTTTAATAAACAAAATAAACACTTTGCTGTAGGTTTTCTGCCCTTTTTATTTCCGGATTCCCTCTAACATCGGTCAATGAGCAGAGGCAAAATAGTTATTTGGCTAATTCTGGCACATTTACATGTTTATGTTCATCAATGTGCACGGTCAGTTTTAAGAAGAGAAAATAATCCAAAAACAAGAAAGAAATGTAAAAAAATATAAACTTCCCTTTTTACACGACAAGTCAATCTAAATACAAAACAAACAAGCATAAAATAATAAATGCTGTGTGGACCGGAACGCCAGACGGTCCGGATCCACATCGGAACCGGACCGGAGTTGTGTTTCTGTCCTGTGTGAAACACTTTATTAAACTCAGTAAAAGGAGTTCCTACGGCCTGTTTTCTCGTCCAGCTCTGCAGTATTTTCAGTTTATTCTATGTTTGTAACTTGATGTTATGAGTAAGAAGAGGTGCATGATGGGATGCTTTCTTTTAAACGTGTTGGTGAATTTTTCTGGAAGAAAAGCTGCTGGATGCAGAGGAGCACCCGTACCCGGCAGGTGGCCCCTCCCTGCATGGTGGGGGTTGGGCGGCCGTCCTTTGTCCCCTTGCAGGAAGTTCTCGGACGTCTGCAGGGAAGCCGAGTCTGTGACAGATGTTCCGTTTCCACGGAGACGTCTCCTCCAGACATCCCTACCTTCAGTCTGGCTTTATGTGACTTTTCAAGGTTAAAATGTTAAAGTTTTGTTTTTTATTAATGGAATTTTGATGCTTAAACCAGTTTTATTTATTTTTAAATACTTTTTTTTGTTCCTCTAATTTTTTTTGTAACATACATTTAATAAAAAGCTTCCTCACTTTTGAAATTTGACCAAATAAATGATTTTTAAAAGTATGTTTGCTCTTTAAAGGTGCAGAAATTACAGCGTATAATGGCGTTTGTTTCAGATTCGTCTGGAGACAGAAAAAAAACTCATTGATCCAAAGATTAAATCCTAACACCTTGGGAAAATAAATGTTCTGTACAGTCCGAATATGTGATAGTAAAATATGATTTTTCTTTTTCTACGGAGCCACCTGGTGACATTGACATAAAATATATTGGATTATTAATACGGGATTATTAACCGGTGCTCACTTGTTATTCGTGGGAATTATGGCTGTATTAACGTGTAACATGAAACACTATTTTATTTTTATCTCAAGATGATTAATAATTAGGTAACTGAGCTAACTTGAGCAGCTTTGTTTACAGGAGCTTAAGCTGTATAGTAGTAGTAGTAGTATAAGTAGCGCCTCAAGAATGACCACATTTTTCCTCTCCATATGATGGCATTAGATTACAGTACTTTTTATCCATATTGATACCAACACTTTTTGCACCTTAATCCTTAAAACACCAAACCATCTTTTGCTATTTTTAGACTGTCTGGTTGTTGTTTTTTAATTCATAAAACTACATGTAGAAGCTGAACCCTTTAATCCCAGTCAGCATCAGACATGATGTTTCTCAGTTGTCAGATTATGAGATAAAATGATGTAAAATGAATGTATGAATAGATATAGCAGCATAAAGGCCGACCAGAAGAAGAAAGCAGAATTTATTACTAACAGAACTTTGTAGAAATAACACACAGATCAACAGTGACCAAACCTTTTCTCATCTCATCGTTCTCTCAAGTCTTGGCTTTCAGGAGAAAAAATATTGTTATTGAAACAAACACACAACAGAAACTATTTCCATGTTTCCACTTTTTCCTCATTTCCAGTTATTCCTGCTACTATTTACCTGCTATCCTCACTAAACCAACTCCAGCTCAGCTGCTTTGTGGCGCCACCGTGCATCAGAAACGTCTTCTTGGCTTCATTCCAGCCATAGAGGAGCATTATTTTTCTTCTTTTCACACACACACATAGAACTTTCTGCTCACTGGTTGATCTTTGGCTGCTCCTGATTGGACGTTACCGTCAATCTAAGCTCTCTGATTGGTGGAAAGTCTGGCAGGAAGTGGCTTCATCATCATGTCCAGGTCTAAATAGAGGTCTCTTAGTAACATAGTAGTGATGGTGATGTTTTTATGGTGAAATGTGATAAATAATGCTGTTATCATGGATCATTGTGGATTTACCAGATTGAGTCTCTGAATAAAACTACATTTAGTGGCTGGATTGTAAACCTGCTGGACGGGATAGAAATGTCTGGGAAACTTGTGTAAATCACCTAAAGCAGGGGTGTCAAACTCTGGTCCTCAGGGGCCGCTGTCCTCCAGGTTTTTGTTACTTCCTTGCTCCAATACACCTGAATAAAAATCAAATGGATCCAACAGCTTCTTGTCAACTTCTTCACAAATAACCCATTCATTTCAGTCAGGTGTGTTCAGGGAAACAATGAAGACCCGCTGGATGCCGACCCTCGAGGACCTAAGGGATAAGCTATCCATCACAATTTACCCCATAGAGATAAGTAATTGTGCTCGGGGTATCTAGTGGAGTTCAGGATAAAATATGTGCGCACTGTAGTGGGCATTATGCATGAAAGCATTAATATTATAATAGATAAAATATCAAACCATAAACACCACCAAACACCACACAAAAACTGCTGCAAAATCAGGAGTTTGGGTGGAAACGGTCACAGAAAAAGCCGCGAAGGGACTGGTTGATGTACATAGTTTTTTGAAAATTACTTTTTTCTATCAGCTGTCAGAAGTAAAAATCCTCTCTCTTTTTTAATGAGTTATTTTTCATTAATTTTAAAACATCTGTAAAGTAAAATCTGAATTTTTCATGGTGGACTGCCTGTTCTGACGCCCCCGGTGGTTGTTGGAGAAACTGCAGCTTCAGGAGGTTCAGTGTGTTTGCTGCTCTTTGTGGCGGCATCTGTCTGCTTCTATTGTCTGCAGGAGTCCATCTGCCAGCCTCCTCCTCCTCCTCCTCCTCCCGTCCCTCTGTCTCTCAGCTAGGTCTCCCTCAGACAAACTGTCCTCCTTTTCTCCTCGTCCATCTCTAAACTTCAGTGTTCAGAAACGTCAGAAAACTTCTAAACTGCAGGAAATTTGGTCAAAAAGAAAAACAATGAAATTCTTTTCTCACGTCTGATTTTGTTGACACTTCCAATAAAAAAATGTGCAAATTTTAATATAAATTTCACAATTTTTTAAGTCACGATTGACAAAGTTGATAATCTAATCTGAAAAAAAGATTAACTACATTATTTATTTCGACTTTTAGAACCATCTTTTTGTATAATCAGCTGTGTTGGGGTCGCTTTGTTTCAGCCTGTTTAAGGAGAGGTGTATTAATTTTTGGTTGATTGTTTCCAGACTAATCAATAATCAGATCCATGGACTTAATGACTTACGGATGGAGAGGAAATTCAGCTCTAAACTGTGTCACTGGGTTTGTTCAGAGATATTTCATAAAGGTTGTAATAGAAGAAAAGATTACAGACTATAAATCCCAGCGGCTGGATGTGAAGTTTTCTAATCAATAATTCAAAATGACAAGTGTGAGTATTGATCAGAAAAAAGAAGCTGCAGGGAAAAACACCTCAGAGTCAAAATGCTGCAGTCAATGTAGAGTTTTTAGGAGATTTATGGATCTTTGATAAATCTGAGTTTGTGTTGCTGTCTGCTAAAGGTCTTTGTTCAGGTCCTTTCTAGACTTTGTTCCGGTCTTTGTTCAGGTGTTTTCTAGACTTTGTTCCGGTGTTTTCTAGACTTTGTTCCGGTCTTTGTTCAGGTGTTTTCTGGACTTTGTTCCGGTCTTTGTTCCGGTGTTTTCTAGACTTTGTTCCGGTTTTTGTTCAGATGTTTTCTGGATTTTGTTCAGGTCTTTGTTTGGGTGTTTTCTGGACTTTGTTCTGGTCTTTGTTTGGGTGTTTTCTGGAGTTTGTTCCGGTATTTGTTCGGGTGGTTTCTGGACTTTGTTCCCGATCTTTGTTCAGATGTTTTCTGGATTTTGTTCAGGTCTTTGTTTGGGTGTTTTCTGGACTTTGTTCTGGTCTTTGTTTGGGTGTTTCCTGGACTTTGTTCCAGGTCTTTGTTTGGGTGTTTTCTGGACTTTGTTCCCGGTCTTTGTTCGGGTGTTTTCTGGACTTTGTTCCCGATCTTTGTTCAGATGTTTTCTGGATTTTGTTCAGGTCTTTGTTTGGGTGTTTTCTGGACTTTGTTCTGGTCTTTGTTCGGGTGTTTTCTGGACTTTGTTCTCTTCTTTGTTCAGGTGTTTTCTGAACTTTGTTATGGGTACTGGTACGGGTCTGTGTACGGTAGGGTTGGTGAAATGTACTCTCACTCTCTAGTGTAGGATTATGTTGTGTTGTAGTTTCTTTTCCACGGTAACACAAATTCAGTGAGAAACTGCAGAAATATGAAAACACGTAATCCCAAACAGACCAATCACAAGGGCGTATCTCTGCGTAACCTCACTGCAAGCAGGTGTGCACGGCGGGCCTGGAAGAGGTGCTCATCAAGCCTCCACGGACCTACATGGAGCATACGGTGGTGATGCCGTAACCAACGTAGACAGCTCGCAAGTATAAATCCAGCTTAAGGCCGAGTTTACACCACAACACCGAAACAGTCAGAGGCCTCTCGTTTCCAAGGTAACAGAGTTTGGGTGAATAAAACTGCAAGGACTTGACAACGACCTCCATAGTGAAATTTCCCTGCAACGCAAGGCGAGTCCTGCAAGTGTAACTGGAATCTTTGGGAGACGATGACGCCAAGGTTACATGCGGCAGATAATGTACCATTACTTTACCATGTACAAGCGGAGGGCTGCTAAAACGCCTCTGGATGAAATCTGGGAGGACAAGTTGCTGGTGGGACGACTTTGAAAAGGGTGTTGTTGATGAGCCAATATTGTGTTAAAAAGTGACAGTATGTTTTACCGACATGTTAGTGCTTTAACGGATTAATTACAAGTGCAGACGAGGAGATGCTGTCATCAGAAACACTTCAACGTTGCTGCTTCTCTGCTCAGGCTGAATGTGTTTGTTTTATGATGGTTTGCATTTTGAATGTAAAATGTGTTTATTTACTAAACAAAGTCTCATTTCTACTGATCACCACTTGGAATAAAGTGTTGAATTTACCTTAAATGATGAGATTTCGTTCAAAAGTTACGCAGTACAATTTACTGACTGACTAGCACCTTACATCACCTTCCAGAGTCAGGCCTCAGATTAGTCATTTTTCTTGCCGTAAAGTGATTGAGGGCCCTGCCTTTCCTCTGAAAAGTTTACTGTAGTTTAAAAAGACCTCATTTTCCTCAGGAGTCATATAGATTATAGACCAACTGGTGACCACTACATCTTTAGGCCTCAGAATAGTCATTTTTTCCTGCCAAAAAGTGACAAGGCTCCCTGTCTTGCCACTAAAAAGCCTTAATTCTACCTTAAAATACAGAATAGTGGGCGGAAGGCCCAAATTGGTTTATAATCTAAACAATATTTTTGATTGATCTGAAGTCCTTTTAAAATGCATTAAATATATTATGCCTTAATCACGTTCTGGCAAGTGAAAGTGGTCATGTGCTCTTATTCCACTTTAAAGTGTAGAAGAGTGGGTGGAAAGCACCAGATGGTTTATTTTCTATACAGTGACTCCATCTGGGTGAAATCCTTCAGTTTTAAACTACAGTAAACTTTTAAGTGGCAAAACAGGGACCCGTTAGCCAGTAATCTGCATATGATTCTGTTGAATAGAATTTAGCCATTTAAAGGTATATTTGTTGTTTCATTGACAATAACAGAGGCCATAATCACTTTTTTGTTGATAAGTCTATTATTGAATGAAATCAGGTTGTGTAAGTACTGTACTGTAGATTTAACATTTTATGGACGAGCATCGTGCAGTAATCCGTTTTTAAATAATTAAAAGTGATGAACATCACTGAAAATGAGACTTTGTTTACTAAACAAACACATTAACATCATAAAACTCTTGAATCTGTTTTTAGCTGCAGGCCGGAGACGAGAGAAACTGAGCGATAACTGGCCGCTCGTGCTCATTTCTGCTCATATTTGCATTTTCCCTGCAGGGAGGTAGTTTTCAGTCTGCTGTTGCATTGTTGCACTGTTTTTTGTGTTTTCATGGAAACGTGTAAACATGGCCTAAAAGCGGCTGATCACCATTGTTCTTACATTAATCTGAGCTGACGTGGATCTCATCCAGGTCACTTTTCATTCTAATTTCCTCTCAAACGTTCCTCAGTTTTTCTTCTGGGAGCAGAACTCAAACATTGGTAAAACGTTTTAAGCTTCACAAAGTTGTCTCCACATCCGGAATTTGACTTCCTTCCCTCCCCTCCCGGCCCGTCAGGGATAAAACAAACAGAAGCTCCAGAGTTTGCTCAACAGATGTCTTTAATCCCAGCTAATCCCACATGTTAAACGCTTGTTCTCTCTGCAGCGAGTGTGGGGCGCCGACCCGGGCACACGAGCTTCCCGTAGGCCAGTTGGACCCGTCAGACCCTCTCTGGTCCTGGTCCAGGGTTCCCATTACTCTGAGAAAGCACAGGCTGAATTGATAAAATGTGTGTGTTTCCATAAGTGATGCTGTATTTGACAGAGAGGAAAACACCAGTTTCTTTCATTTCATGTTCTGGTCTTCACGTTAGACAGAGAAGTTTCAAATAAATCTCACATTAAATTTATCAGCAGGTAGAAAACAAACGTCTCCAGAGTCTCTGATTGGCATTTCTTTACAGGCAGCCACTTAATCCATCTCGTTGTTGTCATGACGACGGCAGCAGTATAACTGATTTTATTGCAGTTCAGGAACCTTCCGTGAAGTCAATAATGTTTTTTTCATGCTCTGATAGCAGCAGAGCTGTGCAGGTAATAAATCAGCTCTTTCAATGAGCTGCTTGTCTCATCAAATCCTCCTTTAAATAACTTTTTATTCCCTTTAATTCACCAACTCAACTCGACCTGCTCCTTCAGCTCAATCACTTCTCTTCACGTGATTAAATCTGTTCAGTTTCTTCTGTGCAGCAGGTTTGTGTCATAATGTCCAAGTTAATTTTCACTGAACATATTTTTTTTCTTTAAAGATGTGAACAAATCTGATATTAGACAACCCCCCCCCCCCCGACAGATGTGTGTCTGTGGTAGTATAAAGATAATGTAGTCAGATTAGAAATAAATGTACTGGTGATTAAAATGGGCAGAATTTTGAGTTATTACCAGATAAACCAAACAAAAAGAATTACTGTAAGGCCTGGTACACACATAAAGATTATCACCCCGTTCCCAACCAAGGACGGCAAACGTGGAACGGGATGTAGCCAATCAGAGAGGAGCTGGCTGGGAGGAAGGCAGGATATAAAGTCCGTGTTTACGCCGTCTCCAGTCTGCTGCCACCTACTAGAGGTCACTAAATGACGTCATCATCTAATTAGCATAATCAGCCTAGTACATATAGTTGTAATGGTGCTGCTGTAGAGAGGGATGAAAAATGGATGAAAAGAGAACCAAAAAATGCTTAGAACAGCAAAAAAATAATAAAATAATAATTCTGTCAATATCTTCTTTATTTTTGTCCACACTCTTTATAAACAGACATTACTGTGACGTTAAGCCAGCGCAGGATCCTCCAGCAGCAGCTTTGTACGTTTACTTTTCAGCCTGGTCATGAAACAGAGGAGAACGTCGTCTGAATGTAGCCGCTGCTGCTAGAAGACCAGGCCTCGTATGAGAGGGTCTGCACCGCACTGCTCCACATTGGGAAGAGTAAACTACCTTCATTCACCTCAGTCTCCAATAATACCAGAAAAACTCGCCAGATTTCTTGCTAGTCGCTTTTTTAATATTTTCAGCTCGGAGGACCAGTTTCTAGATCGGTTGCAGGACAGCATTGTTATGTGTGTGTGTTGTTCTGTGATGAGATTATTGGAGCCACCACACACAGTACGATCAACACTGTTAAATGCCTGATTTTATCTTCACGTGTGAGATCTAAAAAAAATCTCATAAGGTTAAAAAAAATCCTTATGTGTGTACCAGGCCTTAGCTATTACTGTTAGCAAATATATATATATATATATATATATATATGTGTGTGTGTGTGTGTGTGTTTGTGTGTGTGTTTCAACGTAAATGTATTTGATGTCCAAAATAGACTGAGGCCTTGGGGTTAATGAAAAGCAAAACTTTTTAAAAGAACTAATGTATTTATTTACTGTCAAAGCTTTTTGTTAAATTTACAGGAATCTCAGCAGAAAAAATTGTGGCCAACCTGAAAGTAGAATAAATCCAACCTTTTAATCTTTGTGATGTGTTTTTAGTGAGTTGCTTTGTTTAAAGATGAGCATTTGCTGGTGTGAAGGTGTGTGAGCTCTGGTCGGTTCAGCTGCTCGTTCAGACATTAACCGACCATTTAATAACGGCTCCTTCTGCCATTTTTCATCCTCTTATTATCTATGATTAGATTGGAGTGGAGATGATCGGTGGATGCTGCAGCAGTCTATAATTCCTTGGCTGCTCTTCATTTAATGTAGTTTGACCTTCGTGTGGCCGCTGACGGCTGCAGCTGCTGGTCAATATTTTGCGCTCTGTAGGTGTGAACCATTCAGTTTGCAAATAAATGCCTCGCTCCTTTCTCCATCAAGTTCAGGTCATCTGTGGTTTTCTGTCATAGATGAAGAGGGGATGGTAAAGAAGCTGACTTTTTGCAGGTGAACAAATTAAAAGAAGCCTTTTGAAACTCCATTCAGCCAGGATTAACCCAGCAGGAGGAAGGCCGCTCTTGAACTGACAGCAGAATGAGAATCATCACATCCACCCCATCCCTTCTCTCCAACCACTCGGTGCATCTCTGTGTCCTGCAGCTGTTTATGTGGAGATGTTCTTCTGTTGATGGATGAAAGATGCAGAAAAATATTAAAATAAAGGTTTGCTGCTGATGTCGAGTCTGTTCAGAGATCTGCAGCCAGGATGTTTTTACAAGAATATTTGGTGAAAATAAACCAGTTATCGCTTCTTTTAGCTTTCAGTAGTCTAACTTATTAGTCTGAATCTATAGTCGAACGGATCTCAGAGCCCCGGACCAGATGGTCCGGGGGTCTTTGCTGGGCTGAAAACCCAGAGGTGGTCCGGACCAAGCCCCACCCCCAGAAATTTGAAAGTGGTTGCTGTGGACACTTTTAAACCGTTCATGTCTGCTCATTTGAAGGAAGTTGTGATGCATCGTGCGACTTTTAATGTTTACGTTTAAGGTTCATGTTTAACCTTCTAGGTGTAGCACAAGATGCAGCAACGCAGAGTCTTCGTTCCAACTTCTGCCCACAGGTCAGACTTCAAACTATAAACCAGTTTTTAAATTGTGTTGATAACCCAGTAAAAGCAAAGTTATGATCAGAAATCTACAACATACTTTCTCCATGTTTTCCATGTACGTCATCTTTGGTGCATGAAGAAATGATGAAAAAGGACAATTGTAATTAAAGTGCTGCAAGCATAAAAAAAAAGTCTAAAAATAGCAAAACACTACCTTTCCTGTTGGTGGAAAAATGCACCACATCAACCAATCAGAACATTAAATGACAAAGTCACGCATCTGGTTGCCAAGGAACAGGAGAAGTGACCAAAAGCAGATTGAAGTGCTGCCCCCTGGTGGACAGGAGGACTAAAACAGCCTGGAAATATTAACCTGAGCAGGAGGCTTGAGAATAACCGAGATGAAGGTGGTTCGGACTCTTCTCACAACCGGATCGGAACCTTGTGCTGAAAGTGGTGCTGGTGTGTTTTCATGTGTATTCTCCTGAAAAAGAAAGAGAAAGAACCTGAAGTCATTGATTAACACTGATTAGCATCAGAGTTATTGATCGTCGAAGAAGCAGCAACGTTTCTGTCATCAGGATGCAAAAGAAAAATTAGAAAAGAAACCAGAAAGTTTCCAGTATATTCGTAAAACCTGGTCAATTTTTCTTTAATTAGTAGGTTTTGGTTTGAGAAATATCTTCATTCCTGATCAGAGCCCAGCATTTTATTGAGGTCAGACTCCGTCTGTCCATCAGTGTGACGGACACAGTAATCAGCACTTTCATTCATACATTTAATGATTTTTTTTTTCTTTAATTACTTTTTCAGGTTTTCCAACATCGCAGCTTTAGTTTTTAGTTAAAAAAAAAAAAAATATATATATATATATATATATACATATGTATATATATATACATATATATATATATATGTATATACATATATATATAATATATATACATATATATATATGTATATATATATATATATAATGAAAATAAATTGATCGTAGCTGTTAGTAAAACATGAGTAAACACATGTTCGGTGGTTGTGGTTGAAATTTTAATTTACGTCAAGTTGAAGCATCGCTGAGATTTTAATCGATTAATCAATATCCTGATAGTTTCAGTCCTAGAGCCGGCCTCTTCATGGTTCAGTCACATTCCAGGGAACGCTGCTGTACATGGGGAAAACTACACCGGAGGCGCGTTTGATTTGCATTTAAATGGATTTATTGTCTGCCGTGGGTGTGACGGGCGGACACTGACCACATGATGAGGAAATGAGGAGCTCTGCAGCCTGAATGTACCACCGGCCGCCTTCTGGTGCTGCCACTGCGCTGCATAATGAACATTTTATTGTGATTGTTATCTGCTGGCAGGCAGAGCAAAGCAGCAGCAACACTAACAATCAGCTGCACGGAAACAGAAGATCATGGACAGTTATTGATTCTGTTTCTGAACAGAACCAGTGGGCTGAGAAGGAGAACAGATTTAATGATCTCTGCAGGGGAAACTGTTTTAGAATCATCAAACACGAGGATACAAGGCGGCTCTGTGATGAGTAAAACAACAGCTGCTGACAAACAGCTGGTACAGGACAGCTTTTAATTACTCAGGTAATTACTAATGATGCTCTGGAGATCCAAACAGAAAAGAACCAGTTAATAAGAGAAGAACTTTTGCAGAACTGATTTACTTTTAATTAAACGTATGTGTGTTTATCAAAGCTGAACCACAACAAGAGGTTCAAAAGGAGGAAAATTCTCAGCCTGAGATAAAATATGTGAAGATCTAAATCAGTAATTCTCAAATCTTTTTTGAGCCAGTGCTCCCCTGTCCATTATCCAGCACCCCTACTGCCCCCTGCCATTGTTAATTCACATGGTGGTTCACATTCAAGTTCAGCGTGACCTCCGTCAGACTCCAGTGGGACCAGTTTACGACCCTGGAGCAGATTGTGACGTCCGTCTCCCTTCGGTGGCGTAAAGGTGGGATGAAACGTGAAAATGGATTTGCTGCCAGTCACTAAAAAAAAAAAAAAAAAACTTGCACATGGACGTGATATTTCAAGCTCAGCTGGTTTGATCTAGTTCTCTCTGTTTTAAATGATACAAAATCCATTTTTTCTTTGATGCTGTGTCACGTCTGCGCGAGTTGTTAGACGATCCAGTCCTGGATGGACCACCTGTCCCTCCGCCCTGACGGACTCATGTGGCTGTCGGTCGGTGAATCACCTTTGGACCGACTCCCTGCCGGCTCGCCGCTTCCTCCTCCCATCAGACGCTGTGTTTGTGGGGCTGCTCGGCTCCCTGAAGGAGCTCCTGCCAAGCTGTGGGCGACGGTCCAGACCGTCCTGTGTGTCCCGCTGATAAGCTGTCCCAATGCCAGGGACCCAACCGGGAGGGTCCGTTCACTCTGATGCTGGAGCCAAGGACGGGTCTGATTTCTGTCAGTTTATTTTGCTTCGAACAGCCACATAAACACAGTCATTTATGTTTTATTTCATCAAACAGTTCTTTAAACCGCGCAGCTCTCTGAGAACAATCATTTCCACATTTAAACCATCGTCTCCAACAATTGTCTCCTCAGACGTCCATTTGTCTTCACCCCAACAAAAATAGTCAAGCATAAATTTATTTTTTAAACTCAACAAAGTTATCCCAAAGTTTTCAAAACTTTGGGATTTGTTTCTAATTTGTCTTAAATGACCTAAAACTTTTTTTTCCTTGATAAAAACAGTTAAAGTTGATTTAACTGTTTTAGCAAATAACAGTAGAGAATGAAAGTGTTTGGGAGAGGACTTTATTGTCCTTCAATAACCTGAAAAGGTAGCAAACATGTCTTGTTAAAAGGAAATTTATCGTATTTCTTTTAAAGTTTGTGTTGAATGCTTCTTCTGCACCCCGCTGTAATGCTTTTAATGTTTTATGTAAAGCACTTCGAATTGACTTGGAGATGAAATGTGCTGTACAAATAAATTTGCCTTGACAAAAATTACCTGAAAAGACAAAAAAGTCCCCAGTGACCTACAGGGGTTAACAATACATACATTTCTAGTCTTCTACAGCTCTAACCACATGGAAACAAGTTTCTTTCTTATTTTTAACTAAGTGAAATTGTATTTATAAAGCACCTATTAAAATAAAACGACGGTTTCACAAAGAAATACAAGAAATAAGAAAATATAAAACAGCAAAAGCAAGTTCTAAAAGATGTTTTTTTTGCTGCATTTTAAGAATGATCATAGTCCACAGATCTTAGACTCAGAGGAAGGAAAGAGCGACTGATCACGTGAACTCAGCGACCTGCAGACCATGATCCCATGACCCGCCCACCAACTCTTCCAGTTTTTTGCTTGTGAGAGAGGTCACATGACCCATACGTTCAAAATCAAATCAAATCAAACTTTATTTATAATTCACCTTTCATTCCACAGGCAACACAAAGTGCTTTACATGATTAAAAACATTTATGAATATTAAACAGAAAACAAAGTGGAAATACATCATAAAAAAACACTCACCAAAATATTTCACACAGTTGCATGCACACACATGTATACACACGCACCAAGCAGCCGCCCCTCCATTCTGTACAAACATGACTCTAATTTCTGTCTCTGAACCGAATGTTGCTATAAAATACTAAAATTGATGAACATCTGGCCTGATGCTGCTGTTAAGAAACAATATCAGTGTCATGGGGATCCATCCACACCCAAAGCCAGTCCACCCATGTGCAACAGCAGCAACCACCCCATCAGGACAGACCAGGGCCCACACCACAGCCATAAGGCTGCAGTGCAGGGCCCCAGTGCAATCACCGTGGCAACAGCCCCCAGACCGAGCAGGCGAACCCCCCAGCGTAGAGGATCCCCACGTTCTCTCTTTCCACCCATATCCATGGATACGTAGCAGTTGGATTGATAGTTTATGGTTGGACAACATTTCCTTCTGTCTTTGGATGCTGCTTGTAAACATGAGTTGTGTCAACTGTTCAACCACCAGATATTACATCATATTTCATTCTATCATTTTCCATTTTTATCCTGAGCACAAATCAGAAATCAACTTTCCATCCTGGAATAATTTCTTCATCCTACATCTGGATGGTCGTAGCTGTTGGATTTCTATGGATGAGAAACATATAAGACACTGGCTTCTTCTGATCCTAAAGACGAGCTTTGGATGTGCTCATAAACTGCAGAGCTGCTGCTCAAAGGAGCTCCTGCTAGATTAATTCTTTAATTCACCCCCCCAGCTGATGGTTTTCCACTTTTCCTGCTATAAAGCTGAGAGTCTGGGACCTTATGTGGCTCTGCTGTGAAGGTTTTGAAGAGGACAAACTGCAGCCGTCGGTCTCCCCGGCTCTTCAGGACTGAAGGGCTCGGCTGGTAAATGGAGTGTAAACAAAGAAAACGTTTGGCAGCTGCACTGATGGAAATCTGAACAGCTACTAATGTGTTTTCCAGCAGCCGCGTTATCTCAAAGGCACCCTATCAAAACAGAGCATAATGAGTGTGGCTAATCCAGCCCGCTCGTCGGGATGACCTTAACGGCGAGCAGCAAACGCATCCTCAATTAAATTCTGCTGGCAGAGAGGTAAAAAAACTCTAAAGAAGCAGCAGAACAAATGAAGAAGAATATGGTGGAGGAGACCACAACCATGAAGAAGATGAAGGAGAAAGACACAACGTAAAAGACGGAGTAGGAGAAGGAGAAGAAGAAGATGACCACGAAGAAGACAAAGACGAAAACGTAGAAGGAGAAGACGACGAAGAAGAATGTTGGATGTTTCTTCAACCCTTAAAAGTACTTTTAACCCTCTATGGAATGACAAAAAAGGAAATTGGAAGTATTTACTGAAGCCTTTTTCACCCACTTACATGCACGTAAACAAACACGAACTGCACACGCTTTATTTCTTTGACACTTGCTTGACCCTCCATCTCTTAACTGTTTCAGACGTGATGGAAGGATGCGCTCTTCCTCGTGGTCTCCACTGCCAATCTCCACACACTCAGAAAATAAAGTACCCGATTGTACCTTTAGGGGAACAAAGGGTCGTTGCTGGGGTGGTACCCTCAAAGGTACTGCTGTTGTACTCTCAACAGTGTACAGCTATTTGTACCCTTGCAGTTTGTACCTTATAAAGACCAGTTTTGCTAAATAAGGATACAAGATGCCCCTCAGAGGAACAATACTGGTCAACAGCAGTACATTTGAAGGTACCACCTTTTTACGACTTGCTGTCGTCACTATCTAAAGAAAAGTACGGAAGACGAGAGCGTCCATTATTGGCTATTCTTCTTTTAATCGTTATCTTGACATAAAGAGTTCATTTTCTTGTCATCTCAAGATAACGAGGACCCTTTTTTTTTTCTTTGTGAGGATCATTTTCCTGAGAAATGAAGTTTTCTCCATTAAGATGGTGTGTGTGAGACACCTGATATTTAATGATCAAAATAGACCCCATGACAGCTGATGGGAGGGGCTACAGTCATGGTGTAATTATGTGAATGAGTGATTGGAAACACAACCTTGGTAACAAACATGAAGAGGTTAGCGTCTGGTTTATTTTGAGAACAGAAAAAAGCGGTAACAGTAACGGGCACTTCAGCCCACCTTTTATTGGTCACAGGTGATATTTAAAAATATTTACTTCTTCAAAAAAGTAAAAGTGGTAGTGTGAGCATTACCGTGTGAGGTGGTCAGTCAGGATTTTTAAATATTTACACAGAGAACACTGCTGAAGAATCACAAGAATATAATGGTCATAAAGTTTATTTCTCACTTTCTCTGTTTCAAACAAGCAAACAAACGGAAAAGCTCAGAATCTGCTGAAATAACATTGCTTTGGTCGAGCAATTCCTAAAACCGCATTTATACTGGTTTCATAACTTTATATTAAAGATGAAACGTGACTTCGTCTTCGTGAGAAAATCACCTGGTGGAAACTGGATTTTGTTGATGTCGGGTCTTTCAAGATGAACTGACGGACGTTTTGAAGGAAACTGTTTTGTTTACATTAAAAAGCTGAAATGATGCTCTGCTGTGAATCACGGGTTTTATCTGGGTTTACTCTCAGTTTTAATCAAAACCTCGTGAAATCCGAGAAGTTTGGCTGATGTGAAAAGTTTATTTTGATGAGATACAGACGAGTTGTGATGTTTATGATCTTTTTTTTATTAGTTCTGCTTTGTGCTGAACCCTCAGCCCGGAGCCACTGGCTGGCTTATCTCATGGTGGTTATTAACATTCATAATGTGGTTTGTAATTATGAATTTTATTAAGAAAAAAGCAGAACATTTGGCCTTTTTGGAGGTATTGTTGGAGGGTTTATGTCAAAGATGAAGCAGTGAGATAAGTTAACAAGAAGGAGCTGAACCAGGAACGGGGTAGTTTGAAGCATAAAGTCCAAAAACGTGACGATAAAAGAACCAGTCAGATAAGACATCATGAAAAGAAGCTGGTATTTTCATCTCATCAGCAGAAACTGGGAAGCTGTTCACAACAAACACGTCAAGGTGTGTTCATGGATAAAAGTGTAATCTATCGATTGATCGCAGGGCTTCATTAGTCAAACAGCTGAACCCGAACAAGGCTGCAGGTCCAGATGGTGTCAGACTTGGACTCACATCTGACTCTAGAACCCAGACCATCATCCCTCCACCACTGGGCTGACAGCTGCTGTGAGGCGTTTAAGGACCAAACACTTTGGTCTGGTCTGTTCAGAGGACATTGTTTTTGTTGTTTGTTCAGCTGCAGCTTTGTCATTTCACCACTTTAAAGTCGTCCTGCTCGGAGAAATAACAAAGTGCATCACTGGCTCTCAAACTGTGGATCATCAGAAAATCCATTTGTTCCATCATCTTTAGAGCAGCTCTGTTTGGATGAAAGGTGTTGCTGATGAAAGCTGCTGCATCCTCATTTAACTCAGCAGAAATGGCTCGTTAAGACCTCGGTAATGTTTCCTCTCAGATCGTTGGCTTTCAGGTAGAACTGTCCTCCCGGCTCGGCCCAAATCTCCATGATTGTGTGTTGCAGCGATGGTATGGCCCTCTGGAGGACCATGCCGACGCTCGGCAATAAACAAAAGCACCTCCCAGGAACAACCATTACACAGTGTTTTCCTTCACACCCGCCGTACGTTAGCGGATGCTCACCTGAGAGGCTGGTACTGAGAATCATCTCCTCCTTGGAGGTGCTTTTCTCATCCCGAGGGTGACGGGAAGATGCCGTTTGGCTGCCGGCCCGGATGCAGAGCAGCAGATGGTTAAATTAGTCAAAGCAGTTTGGTAACAAGAAGTGATGCTGCAGGAGAGTTTATCCACAGCTGGAGATCAGCTGATTCACAGTCAGTGACGAGATTATTTAACAACACTTCAAAGAAACTTTCAGGTTCACTAAAAACCTGGTTTCTCCAGCCAGAGAATCAGGACCAGGATCAGAAAGGTAAACTGGGAGAAGTCTTTTCAGCCTCTCGTCTTTTTTTCTTGCAGTATCTGGATGTTCAGAAGTTTAAATCTGTTTAAAAACTCTTAATTATTAAAGACGAGGAATATCTCAAATTTTCAAATATGTTCCAAGTTAGGTGAGAACTTGATAAAATATAAACGAAAGTAGCATCCAATCATCACCTGGTACTAGTTTTTGGTTTTTATAACTTAGAATGCAAATAAAAATAGTTAATTTTAAAACCTTATGTACACATTTAGTAAAAACATTTAGTAAAAAACAAAGTTATAAACAACCATTTACATGAAAATGCAGCACATGTCGAAACTATTTACAAAACAATCAGTTTTCACCAAAAGATGATTTGTTCCAGGCCAGAAACCAGTTTCTGTCCACTAAGACAGAGAGGACGTCACAGGTTGGACATGTCCAGGGTGTGTTAGTCCTCCCGTCCACCAAGAGGCAGCACTTGTCATGTTTAATGTCATGTTGACATTAAATGTTGTGATTGGTTGATGTGGAGCATTTTTCCACCAATATGAAAGGGGATGTTTTTTGTTTTGTTGTTTTTTTGTTTTGTTTTTTTGCTTGCAGCATTTTCCTTAGAATGACCAAAAACCCAGTTTCCACCAAGAGGTCCAGCTCTGGACATGATGGTCTGGTGTGGTTTGATAAACCTTGATCTCTGTTGCATTTCCATAGGAACCATACCTTTACATGGCCGGCGAGGTATAAGCTGGATAGCCATCGATGCATTAGCTATATATAGCTTTATTAGCTGTGTATTAGCGTGATGTCATAGTAGTGTGACATGGCCCAGAAAGAAACGAGATTATTATAAATCAATGGTTACAGATTTTGTGTGGAGAAATAAATCTCACCGTCTCAAGGAAGCTGTGCTGTCAAACTCTAAGAATGAAGGTGGTATTGAACTCTTGGACTTTAGAGACTTAAACCATACCTTTAAAGTGAAATGGGTTAAAAACTGTCTGAAGGCCCCAGACTCGCTCTGGAACTCCATTCCACATAACATCAGGAAAGTGGGAGCTTTACACTTGTTATCATGTAATGACAATATTGGAAAATTCCCACTGAAATGGTCCATTTTTTTTTATCAGCAGGCATTTTTAGCTTGACAACTTTTCCCAACATAAAACCATCATATGGATCAGTGATTTTAAGGAGGAGCAAGTCACTTTATTTACAAAACTGCATCTTTTCTTAAAGGCATATTTGACAGTAACGTTTGATTGCTTCACTGCTTCATGAAACTTTTCTTACAGAAAAGACATCCCTGATTACATTTATAGAATATTACTCAGTTTTCAGCTCCATACCGATTGGTTTATAAGAATTCATAAAAGATCGTGAATTTCAAAATATGAACTGTAATTTATATTGATTGTATTGAATCAGAAATATGTTTTATAAATAAAAAAAAGCAATACCTCGTGGAAAATTGATCTGAAACTCTTATTTTAGTGATATTAATTGGAGCAAAGCTTGGTTTTTTCACCTTTTAAATTTTGCATTAATAACTAATTCAGAGAAATACATTGGAAAATATTACATAACATATATCCCACCAACTTATTCATCTCAAAATTTAAGGCTGTTAATAATAAATTACGTGCAAATCTGAACAAGAAAGCATTTCTCATCTTTTCTATGATGCTCATTTATTTTTACCTTTTGGTAAAACTAAATGCACAAGTGTTGAACATTGAGAAAAAATCTGTTATTACTTCATTTTGATCACAAAGATAAGAATGTTTATATTCTTTTTAATCTGTTTCTCGTGTTAACAGTTAAAAGGAAAAAGCCTCATATTTCAATTTTAGCTTTTAATTTTGAAAAGAAAATCTAATAAATCCTTGTTTTTTTAATACTGACCTCTGAAGAGACAATCCAATGACCACAACATGCACCGACCCTGTAGTTTTATGCTTGGACTGTCTGGTGATGCCCTCAGTGCACATTTTAACCGGAGCCTCCTGTTTTCCAATCTCTTCCCTGGTTTTCATTCATTTTGCCCTGGGCTCTCTCCAGGAGGGGCCAGTCTCCGTCTCCAGCCAACAGAGGCTTTAAATGACTGACCTTTAGACAATCGGAGGGGCCACAGCTCTGAATAGCAAGCAGCGACCCCCGGGGGTCCCGGTGCAGGCGGCTGCCTGTGGATTACATTGATCCCCTGAAACAAAGAAGCTGCAGGGAAAATGAATGAGAAGCAACAGGTGAATGAACTCAGAATGGCTTCAGTTTGCTTTTATTGGCTGAATCTCATCCAGAGGACGGAGCTTCACATCAGCTGTTTGATCCTTCTTTTCTTACATTTCTGCTCAGTTTTTCAGACTAAAACCAGTTTGATGCAAATGTCCTTTTAGAGACTGAAAGTCCATAAAATGTTGAACAGAATGATTTACCTGAAGATCTAAAATGGTTTAAATTCATAGATTTAGTCTTTTTAAAAGGCTGAAAGATGATGGTTGGTTTCATGTGGATGACTTCCTGTGTAACCCTCGTTTCTTCTGGAGAAGGGGAAACACAGAAGCTGCAGTCAGGCATGTTTTCTTCAAACACTTTCTTTGACGTGATGTTTATCGCCGCTCTGCTGATGTGTTTACGGGGTAATTACAGCAGAGTGAGGACACTCGGCTCTGAAAATGCTTTTAAAGCCGAAGCTGTGCTGTTTTTGTTTTCTGCAGATGCACAAAAACGTGTGTTTCTGTGCTCCAAACACACACTCGCAGTGAAAAGCCTTAAAAAGGCAGCAGCAGGAGGAAAATAAAATATTTAGAGAGCTGCTTCTTTTCAGGAGGGTGAACCAGAGGGAAAGTCAGAGTTTCTGAGGAAGAGGAAGGAGGGGTTGAGTGTAAGATAGCCACTGATGTAACACCTATAAGCTTAAACACACCTGTCCCCATCTGTCTCTGCAGAAACTGGCGGTCCGAAGTTGTCCCGTGGGAACGACTAAGCCGCTGTCTCTCATCAAGCCTCCCAGCCAGGGCATCGCCATCTCCGTGGTGCCGGCCAAGGCTCCCGTTTCCATGGTGACTGCACACATTAACGGCCAGAAGGCGGCGAGCTCGGAGCAGACGTCGCCTATTAACCTGCAGACCGGCGGCAGGGCGGCGGTGGTGGGCGGAGTCCACCCGTTCAGTGGCAGCAGGAGAGCCGGAGAGCTGCCCCCCTCCCAGGTAACATTTACCTCACCTGGAGCGCCTGCAGAGCGGGGAGGGAGGGGCTAAATGGCTGACCTCAGCTGTGATCAGTCAAGTTAATTTGATCTTGGATGAACATGACATCATCCATGATCCTGGAGGTCATTTTCAAATATTAAAGGAAAACATTGATCAGGAACCTCATGGAAACTAATAACTGAGTATTGATTTCAGTCAGAGGTTCTGACTTGGAGAAGTGTTATAAAGAATCCATCTTTCTATAAAGAGAGAGATGAAACATGGAAGAGAGCTGCTGTTTCTGAGCTAGTTTACTTATTAATTAATAAGTTTAATTACTTTCTATGGACTGTTATTGGACCTGAAGAAGCCTCTGACTGAACACACACTGTTGTGAGGAATCATCCATGCTCAGCAGCTTGTACAGCATTGTTCTCTGGACAATCAGATCCAGACCAGTTCCCAGAACAGAACCAGAACTTGTGGATCAGTTTGTTGAGTCTCTTGAAGTCTCTGGTTCTGGTTCTGCCGGCCCAGCAGATGCTGCGGAGCAAACTGAACTCTCCACCACAGACTGATAGATCATGAAACATGTTGGTTCAGACACTGAAGGATCTCAGCTTCCTCCAGAAGTAGAGTCTGCTCTGTTCTTTCTTCTAGATGCTTCTGTGCTGCATTTCCAGTCCAGTTGTCCAGCTGGACTATGAAGTACTGGTATTCCTCCACCTCCACCACCTCTTCTCCCAAGATGTAAACAGTGTTTTGTTTACTTCTGAATTCAACAATCATCTCTTTTATTTTGTTTGTGTTCAGGATGAGGTGGTTGTTTCTGCTCCATCTCACAAACTGACTGACCAGTTCTCTGGACTCAGCTTCTCGTCCATCACTGATACTCCCCACAGCTGCAGAGTAATCAGAGTATTTCTGCAGATGACAGGACAGGACACCACCTTTCAGTCTCGTGAACTCTGCTCCGTTTGTTAGCTCGTCAGAAATCCAGGTGGTGGTGGAGGTTCCACCTGGAATTGATGGATTAACAGAGCAGCTGAACTGTTTTAAAAGCACTTGAGAAATCAAAGAACATGATCCTCAAAGTGCTGCCTGGTTAGTCCAGATGAGCGTGGGCTCTCTGAAGTAGGTAGAGGATGGCATCTTCAACCCCAAGAACATTACGATAAGCACCTGATAACTGTAATGGGTCCTGACATGTGTTGACCTGCTTATTGAGGTGAGCCAATAACCGTCTCTGCAGGACTTTCATGATGTGAGATGTTAGGACAACTGGTCTGTAGTCATCTGGATCAGGTAGATGGGATTTATTAGCTACTGGAACAAGGCAGTATGTTTTCCACAGCACAGAAACTCTTTTCTGAGTCAGACCTGCTGATCTGAGCAGGTTTTCAGAACCCTGGAGATGAAACGATCTGGACCTGCAGCCTTGTTACGGTTGAATTTCTCCAGTTGTTTCTTCACCTGACTGTAGGAACCAGACAGGCTGTCCTAAATGAGAAGTTGTGGTGGGATCAGATGCTGCAGACACCTGAAGCAACGTTGGAAAGAAGAGTGGAGCAGAATTCCTCCTCAACCATGGCAGAGACTGAAGATATCAGACAGGAAACCATGATGGCGCCTTCATGCTGCTGGAGGAGCTTCCTGCTAAATTTAAAGACAGACTGAGATGAAGCTCAGTTTCAATGGTGATGGTTTGACCTCCAGCAGAGATCCAGCATCGTTTCATTTTCCTGGAATGAAATCCGTCAGATTTCCTGGTGTTTCTGACAGGTTGATGCTCCGTTTGCCGTGTTTTTCCTGGTCTGCCTCTGAGGGTTTGTTAGGATTCCGGATGCAGCCTCTCAGCTCCTCCACACTTTGTATTCAGCCCCATCACCTCCGTCAGCTCACAGCTGGGATCAGAGCTTCAGGCTCAGCAGAGGCAGCCTCCACACCATTACTGTAATTGTGCGGCCCCACACAGAGGAGGGCTGAGCATCGGGCCCTCAGGCTTCAGCTTCATCCCTCCTTCGTCCGTCCTTTGCGTCTCAGAAGATGTCTGTTAATGTGAAGCCTTGAAGCAAAAAACATTTTTCAGTTTAACTGATAAATTATCAAACTGTTCAGGTCCAGTTCTCAAGTTTTAGGGATGGCCTGAAGAGGTCGCCATGGTTACAGCTCAGATATGTTTATTTAGTTGGAAGCATAAAAATTTCTGAGACAGAAGAAGTTCCAGATGTGACAGAACGCTGCTGTTTGGGATGCAGCTCAGATCCAAGTCTCCGACACAAACCTCCACAGTTGGTGATAAAGCTGCCCCCTCCCTCCTCTTCATCATCCTCCTCCTCCTCCATAAGGGAATGTCAGGTGGTGAAGAAACCCAGAAAACTCTCACAGGTCATTCTGGCCTCCATCAGTCATGAAGGGTCAGCCAATCAGAGGCAGTCCTGACTGCTATGTGGACCGGGGGGGACCACCTGGCTGATTTGTAGATCAATAATGAGGTGTAATGGGACTACAGCTCTACATGAGTGCACACATTATTCCTGCATTTTTTCAGCGCTTCAGTGAACACACACACATTCTCGTACATGGTGTGTATGCAGTGAGGAGGAACTGGGATCCAGTTTAAATCCCAGACCTGACCTGAACAGCTGAGACCTCAGTGGTTTCTTTCTTTGACATAAAATCTCTGAAAACATGTCTGAATCTGGTGGAAAGACGAGAAACTTCTCCATCATTTTGTTCTTTTACAAATAAAATCATCAACATCAGCCTCTGATGAAGGATCAATACTCCTGTTTTCACTCATGTAGTCAACATTCAGTACATGGACGTACTGACAGAACAAGTACGCCATTAAGGTGTTATATCGTACAGCATCCTCTAAATGTAAGACTGGAAAACTGCCAGAATCTTCAGAAAAAGGAGGAGAATGTTGTTTTTGGTGGATTTGGTTCAGCGGTGTGACAAAGCACCGACATGCCCAAAATAAGTTGTTTATTGAGATAAATTTAGATTTATAATGTGGCATGAGTAATAATTAGTTAAATGAATTAAATAAAACTGTTAGGTAGAGGAGCAAAGTTTAAATAAAAAAGTCCAATAAAACAAGAGTATACTAATAATGATTAGCACTTAAATTTAAAGGTAGTTTTAATTGTGAATAGCAAACGATGACGATCTTCAGGTCAGTAAACAGTCAGGAGGGTTTTTCCAAATGCTTGGATGAACTGCTCCATGTTGGTCATGACAAGGAGTCGTCCCGCTGGGGGATGCAAAGTCTGGGGGGTCCAGGAGAGACCTTCAGTCCCATCTCGAGAAAGGAAGGACGCCACTTTCTTATATTCCTTCCTGTGGTCGAGCACCGCGGCGTCGTCTTCATCACCTGAATGAATGACTCTGGTAAAGCTGTGAACCTCTTCTCCGAGCCTCCCAGGCCAGCCGTTCCCTTGTCTGGAAGTGGTGGAATCAGAGTCATGGTTTTGGTTTGAGGGTCTGCGGTGAGCCCGGTCCAGTTCGGCTGAAGAGAAGATTTCCTCACAGCCCCTTGCAGAAGTTTATAAAAGAACTATGTAGATTGTGGACCTTCAGTTCCCACGGGGAGCTTCTGTGGGTCCTTAAAACGGACGTGGTTCAGGGGATCCGATTTTTTTTTTTTTTGGTTCTCAAAAAAGATTTGAGCCTCCCAGAAATCAGAAGATCTTAACTTATTATTAAACATATTTAACCAGGTCTGGACTGGAACTGGTCCGGTACCAGGACCACACTGGAACTGGTCTGGTCTGGTGGATCAGGCCTCTGGATTAGGACTCTGGATCTGGACTTTGGAACAGCACGTTTCTGGACCAGGTTCCAGCAAATGATCAGGAACCATCTCTCAGTCTGACCGTTTTGATTCTTCTGAAATAATTCAGACTTTGTTCGGATCTGAGCCGTTAACTGGTCCGATCTTCAGGATGGACTCATCTCCTCGTCTTCCTCGTCAGTCAGCTCACGTTTATTTCCTGCAGCTTCGCGATTGTAAAGTAAATAAAACTCATCTTCAGACTCTTGGTGCTGGACGTTAACAGAAAACTGGTTTTAGGACTGGTGACAGGTTCTGGACTTCTAGAGAACAGGAAGTCCAGAAGTTTCTGGTGAGGTCGTAACGGTGAGGTCAGTCCTGGATCAGTGATGGTTTTACAGCCTGGAGGTGTGGCTGACGGTCCAAACCAACCTGATGTCTCTGAGCAGATCCAGATGAGATCTGGTTCCGACTGGTTTTACAGGAGAGCTGGTTCTGGATGCTGATCTGAAGCCAACAAGCAGCCTGGCGCTGATAGAGGGTCAGACTGAGATGCCTCCTACGTCGTGCTGCAGAACTCGTCTCATCTATAACGTCCACGTTAAAAACCAGGAATCACCGATCCAGGAGGAAGAGGAGGAGGAAGACCCCCGAAGAGAAGGTGCTTAGGTTCGGAGAAAAGAGGCAGCAATTATAAAAATGAAAGGCCTCGCACTGCAAGAATTTTCATCTCTGCAGTTGCCATGGTAACAGGCCTCTTGCTCTGCAGCACAATGGAACGAAAGGATTTTCACAGAAGAAGAAAAGATTGGGGGGGGGGGGGGGGGGGGGGGCTTTTACCTCATTTTGAAATTATTTTTTCTCCTGGTTTCTGACCCTGAGTAGACAAGAAGAGGCCAGTCAGCTGACTGTTTTACGGACTGGTTTTGGGCTGGTTTACAGACATGTCCAGCTGTTGTTTAGATTGGGTTTGGACTCTGGTTTTGGAGTGTAACCATTATCTAACGGTGCTCAGAGGAATTTTAAAGGGCAAGTTGGCTAATTTTCACCTTTGATGTCATGAAAATGACGAATCTCCCGAAGCTGCAGGAGAAAAACTGATCTCCCAGTAAAACCAGTTGGATTTCCGGCTGGAACGTCTCAGTTAAACTATAAAAATATTTAATGAAGTCATGTTTCCTGTAACTTCACTCAGCAGCTAAAAACTAATTATAAATGCTTTATATATATATATATATATATATATATATATATATATATATATACATACATACATTTATTTAATTAAATAAATAATATTTTTATTTAAAACTCTGGACTTATTTTTAGGATTTAATTTGATCCACCACTCAAACAATATTTTGTTTGAATTTATTGACAGTTTTCTCCAGGAGAAACCTCTAAAACCCTATTTATTTATCTTTTTAATTAAAACCCACATTTGTGTCATTTAATATTTTAGGAAAAATGATTTACTGTTTAGTTTAAACTCATCACAGACAGCATTTTGTTATTGACCCCTCAGAGCTTCCGTACGGGGCATTCCAGCTGGTTAACGTTAGTGTACGTTTCAGGATTCTCTTGTCTTTCTACAGCCGACGGAGACTAAAGAAAAACAGAGTAATGAGCCGCTCGTAAACGTTGATGATGCTCAGATCAGAAAATTCTCTGAGTTTTTCTCTTTTTGCCGTTAAAATGGAAATAATTTCTTCATCAATGAAGAAAATTTCTCTCACAGAGGTATTGATTGTTAGAGTTAACAGAGTTCTGAGATGGTGTGTTTACCGGTTTCTAACTGGTGCATTTGTGTTTCAGATGTTGGGAACTCTCACTGCTGTCCCCATCAAGGTGCCTCAGGTCAGCTCTCTGCACCGGCTGGCAGGACAAGCAGCCACCGTGCTACCTCAGGTATGCCACCATACTGGCTTACACTGGTTTTACTGTCATTCCACGGGCTGGTGGTTTCATACTTGTTGTTAGACTCAGGTTTAGACTGGGTTTGAGTCCTGGTTTAAGGGTGACTGTTGATCAGTTTTAATGTTGGTTAATGTTTTAAAAGAATTTTATGAGTCGGTTTTTGTTCATCTTTTTCTGGAGGCTCCGATAGTGTTGCTGTTAAAAGAAAAAGTTTTGTCCTCTAAATGATCAGCGTCACATGACCGGGCTTCTCTACTTCCTGTTTGCCCCCCGGAGGGTGCAGGAAGTTGGTAAAACACCTTAATTAACACATATAAATTAAATATAGTCTAGTACTGTTTTATAACGAGTGATATGCCTGCGTGCATCTTTTTATCATAAGAATATTAAATGTGAGCTCGGTAACGTTGCCATATGCTCAGCGTAATTCTGTTTTTCTCTGCTCTGCATAAACAACTATTAGAGGTTTTGGATCTTTAAGCCTAAAAACCTGAAAGTGATGTTTGTCTCATCAGTCGTCCTACAGATGTAAAAGGTTAAATCTCAGATCAGATGGAGGGGACCAGGGCGAAGCAGAGGGAACTTACCTGGAGGATGAGGGTTAGGGTTAGAGTGCAACTTTCACACGGAGTGCACCCATGGGTGAAACTGGTTTAGGACAGGGTCTAAGTGCAGTGGTGGGGAACCCTGGTCCTCGAGGACTCCAGTCCTGCAGGTTTTAGATGTTTCCTGCTGCAACACCTGCATCAGACCAATAGGTCAACATGACTGGGTGGAACTTAACAAGCTGTACTTAAATCAGGTGTGTTGGAGCAGGAAACATCTAAAACCTGCAGGACTGTGGCCCTCGAGGACCAGAGTATGACACTCCTGGCATAGATCAGGTCAGAATACAGTGATTATATTGTTGTCCTTCAGCATTCCTGCCATGGTAACTTTCTGTGTCTAACTGTACCCAGTTATATGTTAATTATAGTTTATGTTACATTAAAATATTACATATTACCGAGTTTTGATTCATGTTAGTGTTGTTCTTAATTTTTTATGTCAGATTAAAGAATTTGTGTATGTTTAGACCATATGGTTTCCTATTAAACCTACATGTTCACTTTCATGATCAATGTAATATGAAAAAAAAGTTTTGTAGCAAAAGTTTGAGATTAAATGGGTTCAAATTTGAGTCAGATTTAGTTTTGGGTCTTTTTTAAGATAAGCTTTTCTAATCTGGTTTTAAACTTAAATTTTTTTTTTTAAAATCATAATCTTTAAGGTTTTACAAACAGCTGGCTTTATGTGTTCAGCTGATGTAACGCAGGTCTGAGTCCAGCAGGGGGCAGCGTGATCCACATCACATCTCTGGTCTGTTTCAGTATTTTCTTCAGTTTGAATATCAGAACTGTCACTTTCATGCTTGGTTTGAAGTTTTCCTCCTCAGTTCTGGTTCTGTTACTGGTGGGACAAACCAGAGTGGAAACCAGTTGCAGCAGCTTTGGTCTGTGCTGGTTTTATTCTGCAGGATTTTGGATGTTCAGCGTTAAATATCTGGTCTTCCTTCAGGTCAGGCCAAAGACCCAGATCCCCGACAGCCTTCCCCACAGTCCCTGCCAGGAGCTGAAGCCACTCAGCCTGCAGAAAGCCACCGCTGTCGTCAGCCCCAAGAGCCAGGGCCCCACCCTGCCCACCGCCAACAGCACCTTCAGCCCCAACCACCAGCCCAACGGCCAGAGTGACGCCTCATCGCCCGCAGCCCCACCGCACACCCCGTCGGGGGGTTCAGACTCCGGCAGTCCCTCCCAGCACGCCTCTGCGGGGCCCGGTGTGGCCTACGCCATCATCGCTGCCTCCCCCGCCACCGGAAACGGGGTTTCCACTGTCAGCGAGGCGGTCAAGGTGAAGCAGCTACAGATGGTTTAATAAACACTCGCAGTAAAATTCAGGTTCCACATTCAGGACCTGGTCTCCAGTAGGTGGGACCAGTACAATGACAGAATAACCACCTCTGGCCTTTTTAAAAGTTTTATTTACCGTTTTTAATATGTAGCAAATAGTTTTAATAAGTCTTAAATTTTTGTATTTATTTTTATGGCTTTACTGATTTTGCTGCTGTAGCAATGTAATTTCCCTGCTGTGGACGAGTGAAGGCATCTTATTTATTATATTTTATTCAGTTCCTTTTATTTATTTCGTTTTTCTATGATTGAAACTGAATTTTAGTGTTGACGAGTTGTTAACGTGACTGATGGTTCTGTTTTGATGCTCTGTCTGATGTTGAAAGTAGACTGATTTTGGTTTATTTCCAGGTGATAATAATCCAGCCACAGGCCCCCAGCAACACTGAGGGGTCCCCAGGGGCCCAGGCTGACCTCCCATCACAGGAGGCCCCACCTGCCCTGAAATCCCCACCCCAGAAAAAAGAGGAAGACCCTGAGGTGAGTCCGTTCATCATTTATTACTGGTATTTTTAAATCTGAAGCATCGATCAGTCGCTCTTCATCGTCTTCTTCTCTTCCAGAAAATTGCCTTCATGGTTGCCCTCGGCCTCGTCACCACAGAACACCTGGAAGGTGAGTTTGCACACAGGTGAACTTCAGCTGATAAATAACTTCTAAAAAGGTGATGTTTTATAAACTGGTGTTTTTATTGTGAACAGAAATCCAGACGAAGAGGCAGGAGAGGAAGAGGAGAAGCACAGCCAACCCGGCCTACAGTGGCCTGTTTGAGCCCGAGGTCAGAACACTGAAAACCTGATTAAAGGTCACGTTTGTGTTCGGAGAGCCGCTTTAATCCTACTTTCTGTTTCTGTGCAGCGTAAACGCCTGGCGTCGCAGTACCTGAACAGCTCGCTCTTCCTGGCAGCACGAGGTAACGACTCATCAGAAAAACCCACCTGCAGCCGCTCGGCTGGGGTCAGTCCAAGTCAGTTCGAGTCAGTCCGAGTCGGCCAGAATCATAAACACGAATGGCTGCAAATTAACGTAACATAAAAAAAATCTGTCCCCTGAAGTCTTCAGCAGGGACACAAGACGTTCTGCTTAAAGCTGGATTTTTATTTACCACAAACTGTTGCCAAATAAAAAGTTCAACTAAAATAGGCTAATGAGAGAGGCCAACTTTAAATAACCAGACTTCAAATCAGAACTAAAGAAACAAATGAACATGAACAAACCAACAGAGGATCTTAAATTTAGTTTAGCAAAACCAACTTAAAATGGCTGCTACATTTTAAATCAACCAAAAAACCCCAAATATATCCCTGAACACGTCCAATGAGGCTGCAGCAGCTTTAGAGTCCTCAGCCCTTGGTCAGGTCTTTGTTGCACTAGGAAGGCCTGGAGGTATTCCATGAACGTAAAGAAAGCCAGGCTGTATCAGGAAAGCCTCGCTTGAACTAACACCATCTCTGTATTAAGGCTCAAGCCGTTCCACTAACACATTCCAGCTGCATCTACTTGAGGTTAATCCAAGCGAGGCTTACATAGCCTGGCTATGTGGGAGGTCCTGAGAAACGTAGGAAGCCCTGACGAGTGGATGGTGGAAAAGAGGAGCAGCAGAAAAAGAGAGCAAGCCGAGAGCTTCATTTTCTCAGCAGCTGAACAAAGAATGCTGATGGAGATCAGTGACGTGCGGTGGGTTCATGGCTGGCGAGGCACTGACTCTTCTGGAGTGAGATTTACATTGTAAGAACTGAAAAGAGCATCTTCTTTCACTTTTCATCTAAAAGCATGAAAGTGTCATGAACCCAGTTTGTACTGGATCACCAGTCAGAGGAGGCACAGCTCGCCACAGCCTCACCCAGGATTTCTGCCCTGGAATTGATCTGGAATTCGGTGATTTTTAGTCATACTGAAAATGCATTTTTAACACAGATCAGTGGAATAACCCCCTGAACTGTCACGCTGAAGATTATTAAAGATGTAAAGGAGCTGCTGTAGCTGACTGTGCTGAACAGTTAGATAACATAACATAACCAATAAAGAACACACACACCTGATTCTAGTCTCTCACACACAGACACAAATAAAGCACGTGTCCCCCATATAGTTGTGGTTTTAGTCCTGAGTTTAGGAACAGTAAAAGGCTGGTACCAGGACCTCAGGTTCCACGAGAGCTCATCATTTAAAATCAGGTTAGAGAAATAAGAAGACCCAAAACCATTAAGACATTTATAAATAAAAAGAGATTAAAATCAGAGATGTGACCAGTGACAGTTGCTTTTACTGAGGAGTTATGTGTGTGTGAGCTCAGGCGATACTACAGCGCCCTCTGCTGGATCACAAGGCAAACCATTATTTAAAACTAGAGCAGATATTTTAACATAAAAGTGAAGATTTGATAACTTGGTCTTACATGTGGAATTGTAATCTCAGTAAAATAATCTGATTTGTTGATGCTTGGAAGTATTTTGGACTTAATGCTGTAAAACTGAGTTAAAAATCAGCAGCAAGTCTTTAAAACGTCGTCACTGACAAGATGTATATGCAGAGTTTCAGGAGCCAAGAGGAAGCGACGAAATGTTTGTGTCAGATTCAGCAGACAGACAGCGCTCAGTCTGGGAATCAGAAGCTTTCCTGATGGACGAGCTAAAGCTAAATGTGGATTTTTAAACTCTTAAAGTCTGAATTCTTTTGATGTACCTACCTGGTGTAGCTCACCTATCAGGAAACACTGCACTCGCTCTGACCGCTAAATAAAACCACTTTTTAATCAAAGAAGTTCCAGCTAAGACCTGGTTGGGTTTTCCCATGAAAATCTCAAACTCGTCAGCACCACTACATGTTTACGTAGCCAGAATTTACAGACGTCCCCTGAACGCCTCACAAGTATAACCTGTTAACACACCCAGCTCCGCCTCTAACCTGCCACTAACCTCTGCTCTGCTTTCACCCACATGCTAGACTCTGAGGATCTCTGCTGGAAGGTAGGTCACGTGACTCATGATGTCACAGCTCACGTCTTCAGTCTGTTGCCCCGACTGACGGTGGTCTGGTCTCATTTCAGGAGGACTTGGAGCATGAAGACCACTGTGCCATCTGTAAGGAGGACGGCGAGCTACAGCCATGCCAGAACTGCCCCCGAGCCTTTCATCCCAACTGCCTCCACCCGCAACTCAAGACGCCCCCCAGGGGCCCCTGGTACTGTCCCAAGTGCCAGAAGAAGGTGGGATCCCTAATGCCTTCAGCTTCCAGCCTTGTGTTTCCATAGAAACTGAAACTATAGTTTATAAAATGTCTTGTCTGCTTCAGGTTCTGAACAAGGAGAACATGTCATGGCCTCAGAACTTCGTTCAATCCTATGTTACACACAAGACAGGTGGGAACCCCTCGGTCCTAGAGGACATGATGATGATGTGTTCAGGTGTAAACTGACGGTGTGTTTGTGTTCCTGCAGTGAGGCAGGAGGAAAAACGACGGCTGCTGAGACGAAACAACGAGCTGAAGAAGGAGTGCGCTCACCTGGAGGAGGAGGACACAAAGCTCAACAAAATGCTTAAAGTAAACAACATGACACCACCATGTGACATGTCACAAAAACACGCAACGTCTCACCACACAACATGCTAACAAGCAACGTCTCACTGCTTGATGTGTGTCGCAAACATGCAACGTCTCATCATGCGGCATACATGACGCAAACAGGCAGCATGGATCCAGTATTCTTTGTAGGTTTTACTAACGTCAACGCGTTATCTGAGATCTGAAGTTTAAGGAGATTTGGAGTGACTGAATAAAAAGGTTCCATCAGGACATCTAAGGAGAAACTTGTCTGTCTTAATAATGGCAAATTCATATTTTTAATATGGTACGAGTAACAACTTTGTTTTTATGCATCCATGTGTTAAAAAAAAAAATGCATCAATTCCACAGATTAATCTCTGAGTTAACGCATTCATTTTGACAGCCCTGTTAATACTTAAAGATAAATATAAAGAGTCTTCATGTGATTTTTACATAGTTATAGTTTTGGGAAATTAACACAGAATAATGTTGATAATCTTAAAATCGTGATTTTATTTACAATAATGGCACCGAGAAAATCTATAATCATGATTTCCATTATGTTAAGTGAACACTGAACATCACACCTTCAGTGTTGGCATGAAGTGGTAGTTTTCAGGTGGAGTCAGGTGACCTCACCTTGAAAGTCCTGATGATCCGGTTCTTGTGTCTGTAGCTCTGCGTGGACCAGCGGGACCGGCTGCTCGGGCAGCAGAGAGACACGCAGGCATCGCTCGACCGCCTCAAAGCGCTCATCAGGCTGATCCAACACGACCAGCTCATCCAGGTCACCATGACGACCACCACCGCCGCCCTGCTCTCTCAGCCATGGATCAAACCCACCAGCACATCTGCCGCAGCTGCTGTCCCGGGTCCCTCGGCCACGCCCCTGCAGATGACCCAGGATGATGTTAACAACTAGCCCCACCCCTTCCACACTCAGAGGGCAGCAATGACGATTTTTGTTCCGAGAGGCTCAATCCTCCAAATCGAGTGTTTTTAAACCCAACACCTACAGTGCTTACGAGATTTCTTTTTTGTTTAAGTTATTTTCTATTTATTCTTGGCCTTAATGTATTTATTACAAGAAAAAAAAAAGCATTAGATTCCAGCGTTGCCGTGGGAACGCGCAGTCCAAAATGTTTCCCCTGTTTTAAATGCAGGTCTAATTATCGTGTGCCCAGCAACTGTACATCAATATATCTGAGTAGATGTTTGTTCTTGTTCTCCTACGAACAAAGTTTTATGCCACACAACTTCAGGAAGACGTTTTTCCGTGAAAGCGAACGCAGACGAGCCTTCAAACAAAACAGAGTTACCTTTTTTTCAGTATTAATAGAGTTAAATTCAAAGAAAAAAAGTATTTAAGATTAAACTACAGAAATTAGCTTTCTAGTGGAGAGTTTAGTATTTTCATGATGCCTGTTGATAAATGTACGTTTGGAGTATTTGAGGGGATCACTGTACATATGTTGTATTATCGTCTTTTTTTTTTTTTGGAAACGCGAGTCACATTTAAACACAAACGAGTTCCTGTTCATAAAAACTGAAACCAGAATTTAAGCCTAGTTCCTTCAAGATGCAGAAACATTAAGAACGTCCATCTTTGGAAAGTTAAAAAACCTAATTTCATGTTTTTAAACAAAGGTAGACCCAATTAAACCAACCAGTCCAGAGGACAGACGTGTCCCACTGAATCCTTCGGGATAGTTTAACATTTTACGGCTCAGTCCCGTCTCCATGTGAGACGTCAGTCCACAGACGTACAGCTGGATGATATGTTTGGATTGTAATGATGTTTATGTCCATCCTCTCCAGCTACAACCATCACCTTTACTGTCATTAGTAAAATAAGTCTAAATCTAAATCTCAAAAACACAGAAAAAATAACTCCTGATATAATTTAGAAAGTACAATAAAATAATAAACCTGAAAGTTATTGACAATGAGTCCTACTAGTGGCTGAGTAGCCCGGGTGGGGATGGGCAGGGAGTAATGGAAGTTACAGCACATGCCTGCTTGTAGGAGATTGGACGTCTACGTCTGACTCTATAGCTTCGTTTTCACCAACAGGTCCAGCTTGGGATGGGACGGTTTGCGTTAGTAAACCCTGACCTCTGGTTGGTTTCCACAGCAACCGTACCCTTACCTGGTAGACCCGGTAAGCGATAGATGCGGTAGCTATGTAATAGCGTGACGTCTAAGCCTGAAAAAATTCTTGCATTTAATTATGCGTAACCATTTTTATCATGGTCTATAAGACATGGCGAGTTTGGTTTAAGACCTAACATACCATCTACAATACCACTGCTGTCGGTTTTTTTCTGCAGTGACCTCCAAATTAACTGAACACTAACCTTCCCTTTTTTCTCCAGGTTTATCCTCGTTTACACCCTACAAATTCAGCATCTCTCAAACTGGTCTGAGTTCTCTAATACGCCCCCTAGTGGAAGTATCACGTCAGAGTTGGTTGCAAATGCCAGCATGAGGTTAAACAGTAACTATTTTTTGCCTTAGCTATCGCCCTAATTCCTTCCTTGAATTATAACAAAGAACACGACACCTCACATCGGTAAGATTAGGACCCCAACTGAAGAGTACCAATAAAGTAGGAAGGCTCAGATTAGATACCCTTACCATTTTTTACCTAAATGCAAAAAAAAAAAAGGTGTACCTACCCAAAACCGTCGTTGGCTTTACCGATCCAACCCTAAAGGGTGGAGTCCACTGACTGGGCAACAGAATCATAAATATACAAAACAAGATGGAAGAGGACAACCTGCTGGATGTCCACCATTCTCCTTTGTTCTGGGTCACCTTCTTCATTATAATTCAAGGAAGGCGTTGCATAGCTATGACTTCATTCACACTGCAGGCTAAAGTGGCTCAACTCTGACTTTTTTCCCCCATGTGTCCCATATCTTAACAGCACAAAAAAGGAATTAGGTATTAATACCTGTAGGGTGAATGTAGCCTAAAATGTTATGCACTTACATAGCTGATGCTTTAGCTATCCTACCTTTCAAGTAAGCGCACGGTTGTTTGCGAAAAGGCAACAGAAATCAAGAGTTACAGAACCAAACCTCTTGGTGGAAACGGGGCTCATTGCTTTCAGTTTTCTCTGAGGATCAGGAGAATGCGGATATTGGTAAAGTATGTTTGGAAAACCAAAAATATTTTCAGCAACCAGTTTTTTGGTTTAAAAGGTCGGACACGGACAATACCATCTCCACACATCATGTTCACCCTCTGAACCTTCTCCGGCTATTTTCACCACTCAACATCTCCCGGTTTACTGGTGCAGCAGCGAAAACGCCCCCAAATTGATGACAAATTTCTCAACAAATTTGTCAAATCAACATTTACAATGTTGCTGTAACCGTTGGCAACAAAATGCTGTAACTTCCGAAGGCCTATTTTCTGTATCTGCATCTTAAAGGAAAAAAGATAAATTCTTGATTTCATGGAATGGACATAGAATACGATGCATCCATTAAGCCCCTCCCACTTTAACCATTATGGAAAATATGCCAAAAACGTCTTTTTGTTTTTGTACTGGAATCATCCGTTTTCTTTCCTCTCTGCCTGTCTTTTTATATTTTTGTGTTTTTTTAGAGTTTAAACCGCGACAGATGAACACTGCCTCTCGTTCATGGTTTCAGGGTTTGTGTCTTTGTTCGAACCCGAGCTGGGACGTCTCTGCCGAGCTGCAACAACAGTTTGTGACCGTCGCGGACCCGTGGGTCGGGTCGTCCGTCCACATCGGTCCCATCTGCATCACCCGTCTTCCTGCTGGTCCAGGGAGGTCCCACTTCGGAGTTACAGACGTTATTTATGCTAGCGTTCTCAGTCGGTCGGTTGATGCACAAACACGAACAAACGTTCAGAAAAAAGCCTTTTATCAGAAGAAAAGGAGGAATGTGGGATTTAACCCCAATCATATCTGGCTCACCTGAAAGATCCTGCTGGAGAAGCATTGTCTCCGTGGCAACGGGATCAGAGGACCAACAGGTGTCTGTACACCTTCCACTAAATAAAAAAACAAACAAACAAACAAAAAAAAACATTAAATGTACATACGTGTACATTTCCAAACGTGTGTGGTAATCCTGACCACCTGACCTGACTCAGCTCATCATATAAACTAAAGTCACATCTATTAAGTCAGAAAGACAGAAAATATAGAGCAAGTTATCCTCCTGCCTTGGAAATGTTTTATTTAACCCTTAAAACTCCAAGCCAGTTCTTGTTATTTGGTTATTTTTTTATATTAACCAGCCTGTAGAAGCTGGAGCTTTTAATCCCAGTTACCATGCAGACATGATGTTTCTCAGTTGTCAGATTATGAGGCTAAAATGAATGTATGAATAGATATAGCAGCAAAAAGGCCGACCAGAAGAAGAAAGCAGAATTTATTACTAACAGAACTTTGTAGAAATAACACACAGATCAACAGTGACCAAACCTTTGCTTATCTCATCGTTCTCTCAAGTCTTGGCTTTCAGGAGAAAAAATATTGTTATTGAAACAAACACACAACAGAAACTATTTCCATGTTTCCACTTTTTCCTCATTTCCAGTTATTCCTGCTACTATTAACCTGCTATCCTCACTAAACCAACTCCAGCTCAGCTGCTTTGTGGCCCCACCGTGCATCAGAAACGTCTTCTTGGCTTTATTCCAGCCATAGAGGAGCATTATTTTTCTTCTTTTCACACACACATAGAACTTTCTGCTCACTGGTTGATCTTTGGCTGCTCCTGATTGGACGTTACCGTCAATCTAAGCTCTCTGATTGGTGGAAAGTCTGACAGGAAGCGGTTTCATCATCATGTCCAGGTCTAAATAGAGGTCTCTTAGCAACATAGTGGTGATGGTGATGTTTTTATGATGAAATGTGATAAATAATGATGTTATCATGGATCATTGTGGATTTACCAGATAGAGTCTCTGAATAAAACTACATTTAGTGGCTGGATGTCCAGAGACACGGATGATGATAGAATAAAGACCTCTGTGAAATCTGCTGGAGTTTAAGGGTTAAACATAAAAAATGCACTTAATGTCCTTTATGTAACTAAAACGTAACATAACCTATAACCGACAGAATTTTCATAAAAAACGATGAGCTGAATACTGATTGGTCAAATGTCTGGAAAAAAAAATTCTGGGATAACTCTGGTTATCCAGCTTAGTTTTAGATGTAAAAGTTTCACAGTCCTCCAGCGTCTCCGAAGACTCGGATCTGTTCACCTTCTCCAACAGGACCCTTCCAGGCGGTGACCTGCCTTCATAAGAGAATAAAATCATCATCACCACATCTGAGGAGACAGGAACGTGCCATGTGATGCATATCGAGTCCTCACCTGAGAGCTGCAGGTGAAGATAAAAACAAAGCTGGAAACCATATCAGCGCTCCATGACGCGTCGATGCTCCACCCTTTAAAAATAAAAATAAAAAAAAACAACCCCTCCTCCGTCCGAATCTCTTCATCCATTTTTAGAAATCTTCTCCGGGAGAAACTGTGCAGTGCTTAAACAGATCTATTTTACTACACGACACATTTGAACAAAAAACATTTTTTATATTCTTTTACGGAGGAGCAAAGAGAAAACGAGACGTTTTCTATCGTTTGCCGGTTCTGCATTCTGACTTCGACGCGTTCTTTTTGCCACACGGAGGCGACGGCGTACAGATGGAGGTGAAAATGTAGAAGTTATTGTTTGTCATTAAGGGGACTGTCCAGTGGATAGTGTGTATAGGAAAGTGTTCGTCTTAAATATGCCAATGTAGTTTTTCTTCTTTCTGATGCATTAAAAAGCCGATGGGTAGAAGGAGGTTAACGGTTAAAGAGTAGTCTCACTTTTTGTACCAAGTTCTTACGAAAAGCAAAATCATTAATAAACAAAGTTCAAGAACAAAATGGAGCTGTGTCGTGTTTTCAGTGTTTTACGTTTAGTCTGAATGGAAAAGAAATATGGTTGAGACTCAAGTTGTTTAAACATTAAATCCAGAAGCGGGTCATCAAGCATCTGGACCAAACCGTCTCTGAGGAGTCGACAGGAGGAAGATTGGTGCCCTGTGATTGGTTGAAGACCTGAAGAGAAACAGGTCCAAATGTTGTTGCTGAGGGGATCCTTCTTGGCTCCAAATCTGAGGCTACTAAATTATTTTTAATGCAGCCATGTCATCATGCAAGATAATACTTCTATTAATTCAGGACTTCGTCCAATTTAACCTCTTGTTGAAAGCAAGAGATCCTAGAGTCCAGCAGATGTTTGCAGACAGCAGCAATGCTAACATGTAGCATAGCAACATGGCAGGAGAAACTCAGCTACAAGACTCCACCAAGCATCAGCATCCAAACCAAACACAGTTAAACTCCCAACAATTATATGGGAATGTAAGAAAGCCATGAGACCAGCTCTGTCCACTTTAGAGCTTCTGCTAATTTCTTTTTAAAAAATTTAAACCTCTGGAGCTAGCTGCCAGAATCAGAAATCAGGTCTTAGTTTTGCTGTTTTTTTAGGGAAAAGTTTGATTCCAGCTCTAAAAACTCTGCTAATGTTTCTCCTATGACTCTGCCTTTGTTTGAAATGAACCATGAAGGTCCTGCTGGTTTCCATGGAGATGAAGGAGGTTTTATAGTGAAGGGTTCTCTTCCTATAATAGACCATCTTCTTTCTGGATCCTCATGGTATTTCTGAGGTGAATGTGGGGGCTGTCCCTGGATCCCCCTGACTGACCATAGACGTGTCCATCATCATCATCATTATCATCGGCCGATGGATTCCTGTGATATTTACCTGCGTAACACCTCTATTAAAACACCTGGAAACCTGCTAAGGTTCATGTTTTACCTTCTACTGTAGCACTGTCCTCATCAGATATAACTACTCATTCCTGGATAAACTGGGCTGCTGTTCTCTGATTTCCACTGACAGTAATGAGGTTTTCTTTTACAAGGAGATTCCCATTCACATTTTTTACTGTGTTCCAGGTGAATTTACTCGACACAGTAACATGTCTTGATTGTGACGTCTCAGCTTCCTGTAGAAACCAGGATTAGACGTACAGCCGTGGTAGTTGTGAAGATAAACTTTATTTTGGGGTTTGTCAATTTCACTCATGAAAAAGAGAGAAACTTTTTTTCCTAATATGTTTCCAACAAGGTGTTTTAGTTGGACCGTTGTACAGTGTGTTATGTTATCAGGGCCGTATAGAGCCTCTTATAGGAACAGTTCTAGAGGTTCTTCTAAACCAGTACTTAGAACCTTTGTGTGTCTTGTTCATGGAAACCCTTTTATTTGCCATTTATAGCTCAGATGGAACTGGAAGAAAAAAATCTACATTCTCAAGGAAATGTTCAGCAATTAATGAAGAAATTATGAGTATGAAACTTATTTAAAACCTAAATATTCTGAATATTTTAAAAAGGGACAAAATTTCAGTGATGTGTAACTTGGGATTTTCTGAAAATAAATCATAACTGCGATTGTGTGGAAACAAATGAGTTTTTTCTTTGTTTCTCGAACACCTCGCGGTGAACCACAGGGTTCCTCGTTTGTTGTAGTAAACCTGAGCGATGAGCTGCGTCTCAATTAGTTTATTTCCAAACCTTAAACCAGACGAGCGGACCGACGGTGAAGAACCATGTTTGCAAACATTCATTTTCCTTCTTTGTGATTTCTACTTCAAACTTCTAAAATTCAAAACTAAAAAAAGGAAATAAAACATTTTACTTTTAAATTAGTGAGAAAAATAATTTATTGAAGAAAAAATCTGTAGTTGGACAGAAAATGTGTTTAAGAGTTTTCAGAAACATTTTTGAAGGTGTTTTGAATCTTAAAGCAGAAGCTGATTAGAAAAGTTTCAACTGGTTTGTAGCAGATGTCCAAACGTTTTCACATTTCTTAGAAACTTGAAGGTCAGAGTCCACCAGCCTTCGCCTCGGCTCTGCTGTGGTTAGGGGGTTACCTGTGCAGGTGGGCAACGGGAGCTGAACACAGTGATGAAGTGTTCAATGAGGATCTCTGTGAAGATGTTGATTGGAGTCAGAGCAGTCAGAGAGATGGAACCATGGCGAGGCCAAACCAGGTTTACCCCGAACACACAGGCCAGGTTGGACGAGCTCATCCTGTTGATGATGCTCTCCTGAGACACCTGAGAGAATCACAGACAGGTAACCAGTCAGAACGATGGGTAAACCAAAGGCCAGGCAGTGGCACTGACCAAGAACAGGGTGGCACAAGTGAACCCTTTTGTTGTTTTTATTTAAAAACTGTTTGTATTTCAGGACATAATTAGCTTATTATTACAACTAAAGGTTATCTGAGGTAAAAATAAAGTCAATTATATTTTTATTAGTATTTAACCTAAAATATATGTTTGGCAAACATAATGGATCAAAGGACTTTATCAGAAAACCTGCCCAGAAACTCAGAGGATGGTGTGATTGGACAGCTCAGGATGATAGCGAGCTGCTGGTGGAAGCAGAAGGTTGCTGCTCATAGAAAGGTACCTGGAGATGTTTGTTCCCAAGGCTGGTGGCCAAAAATAAATAGTGATAAACTTAAAGACAGTGGCTGGTAGGAGTTAAATCAAAAACACCGTGAAGAAGCCTGGAAATTAATGAGTTAAAAAGAAGCTGCAGGAGAGGAAATGAAGGTAAACTAAACTAACAGTCCATCATGAAATTTTAAAAGAACAACTCAAAATCTACAATAATTCAGTAAAACAGGCAAGAAAACTCTACTATTCAAACCTCATTACAAATAATAAAAACACCCCAAAATTCCTTTTTAGAACCATTGATTTTTTAACAAACAGATTTTAACAAGGCCTTTATGCCTGCATCCGACGCTGCATGCAAGGACTTTGCAGACCACTTCAGAAGTAAGATTAATGTTATTCGATCCAGTCTTTATGTTGATTTTAACAGATCTAAGGCATTGTCTTTATCTGAGGAAACACTGGAGACTTTTGTCCTGGTTGATGCGAAAATGCTCAGTTGAGTTTTCTCCCAACTGAACCCAACAACCTGCCTTTTAGACCGAATTTAAACACATTTTATGGTTTCTTTTAAACATAGTCAATTACTCTCTTCAGACGGGCGTCTTCCCTGCTGCCTTTAAAACAGCGGTGGGGAGGCCCCTTCTGAAGAAGTCATTTAGATCCAAACATTCTTGATAATTACCAAAATGGTAAGTTGGATACAGGTTAAGTAAAATGACAGAAAAAGCTGTTTTTATTCAATTGCATGAGTTTTTGAATAAACACAAGATTTTAGAAAAATATCAGTCTGGTTTTAGGACAAAGCACAGTACCGAGACGGCCCTTTTAAAAATGACCTGAGACTTACAGAAACTTTCTGTCCTGGTTCTACTGGATCTTAGTGCCGCCTTTGATACAGCTGATCACCAGATTTTACTAGGTAGACTAAGAAGTCTGGTGGGCCTCTCAGGTACTGTTCTTAAATAGTTTTACTCCTATCTCACAGATTGAAAATTCTTTGTTAAGTATGGATACCTGCTCCTCAAGGATCCATAAAGTCAAGTGTGGGGTTCCCCAAGGATCAATTTTAGGCCTGATACTTTTTAATTTGTACATGTTACCTCTTGGGGATGTCATCAGGAGACACGGCATTGATTTCCACAGCTATGCTGATGACACACAGCTTTACATCGCCATGTCTCCTGATGACCTGGAGCCAGTCAATGTCCTTTTAAACTGTATTTTAAATATTAAGTCATGGATGAGAGAGAACTTCTTACAGCTTAACCAGGACAAACTTTTTTTTTCCTTTTAACAAAATTTTATTTGATCTTAATTTATTTTACATAGTTTTATTTCACATTTTATTTTCATTTTACTCAACTGTACTACGTCTTATTTGTTTACTTATTTATTTATAAATTCTTAAGCTTTTTTTATTGTTTCTTAAGGCTGTTTAATTTTAATTGTAACTCCAGTGTTTTCCTCGTGGGGATCCTCCACGCCAGGGGTTTTACCTGCTTGGTCTGGGGGCTGCTGCTGCGGTGATTGCACCTATCGGGGTGGCTGGGGCCCTGCACTGCAGCCTTTTGGCTGTGGTGTGGGCCCCGGTCTGTCCTGATGGGGGTGGTTGCAGCTGTTAAACATGGGTGGAGTGACCCCTGGTGTGGATGGATCCCCATGACACTGATATTGTTTCCTCACAGCAGCATCAGGCCGGATGCTTATCACTTTTAGTATTTTATAATAACATTTAGTTCGAGACAGAAATAAGACAATCATGTTTGTATAGAATGGGGAGGGGGGGGGGGGGGGGGGGGGGCTGCTTGGTGTGTGTGCGTGCGTGTGTGTGAAATATTTTGGTGAGTGTTTTTTTTTTATTATGTATTTCCACTTTGTTTTGTTTTTAATATGCATAAATGTTTTTAATCATGTAAAGCACTTTGTGTTGCCTGTGGCATGAAAGGTGCTTTATAAATAAAGTTTAATATGATTTAAGTAGCTCATCCTGTTGGATGAAGACCTGGAGAATCTGTGGAGGTGGGATCAAACCTTCTTGTGGAAGGGCTGTCAAAATTTGGATGCTAAATGAAAGAGCTTCCAAAAACGTGGTCCAGAGGCAGCAGGTGTGTGTGAGGATAGCTCAGGGTGATGGAGAACTGGCTGAAGATAAACAAGCTGCAGGTTCAACTCCAGGATGAAATGATTTGTGTTTTTACTTGTATCGGCATCGACCGATACGCAGATTCCTTTGCCGATGTCTTTTTTTTCCAAGGTCTTTTCGTGTTGTTGGAGACTCTGCAGTCGAGCATTACTCCTCCCCACTAGCAGCGCGCTGGTGGAAATCCTGCTGCATCAGCTTCAAAACAAGAGAAAGCTTTAAACTTTCAAAGCATCTTTAACTGTTTTAACTGGAAACAAAGTTTGTGGGCCAGCGAGGAAAACAGGTATCTCGAATGCTGCGTCTATAAAACTGCTTGCCCTTGCATTTAGGGAGCTGTAGACGTAGTTGTAGGCTATACGTGCATAGCTTACCAACATCTGTCACAGGATTAACACTTGAACTCGCAGGGCCATGAAAATGTCCTCCTGCCACCACATCATTGAAATTAGGGTACTTTACGCTTTCCTGGAAGAACCGCCTTCCTCTTCAGTTCCAACTTTCAGCTCAGGTCTATTGTAGGTTTTTACTGAGTGCACTAAATTAAATCATATTTGTTATGAAATATAATCTTGTTTATCATCGTTTTCAGATCTCTGATAGAGGGATGGTTTTCACAGCAGCTGATTGATCCGAGGGATCAGCCGATAAACAAGTTACCTTCCACTAATCTGTAAAGCCAAACAAAAGTTTCTATAAAAAAAATCCAGGGACTTCTAAAAGTTCTAGGTGACTTGGTGCCAAAGTGAGGCAAAGCTGTGCAGACCTGCACAGTGTAAATTGTGTAAATAGTGTAAATTGGCATTACAGTATAAATATTCTTGCCGTCTTTCCATGTGCTACTTCGTGTACGATGGCAGCGTGCATGTGGTTGAGGCGACTGCAATGGGGGGAAACTACCGAGGTTCCTCTACCAGAAAACTGCAGAAACCTCTTTGACCTGTTTGGGTTTCAGTGCACTTTTGATCATGTGGACGTTTATTCCTACAAGCATTCATTCCTCCAGAGAAAATGTATAGTGGTGTGATTAGCTTTAGGTAGCTAATGCTAATTCATTTCTCCATAGAAAATGGAAGGTCAGGATGCCTCCTGGATGCCTCCATGGTGAGGTTCTTAAGGCCCATCCCACCAGTAGGAGGCCACGGGAAGGTAACCCAGAGTCAAAACAACAGGTGACAAAGTGGTGAGCTGTGATCAGTCATTTCTTGGAAAGACTAACCATTTGGTGGATGCTGCTTTTATACCCAATGCTGACACCCTCACCCATCAGCACTCAATGTGCTTGTTGGAGACTCTTCCAGAATGTTGTTGGTGGATATTAAACTTTTATTGGGTGTGTTGCCACATCCCGTAAACATGATTCTAATACAGCAGCTTTTTAAAAAGCTTTTTAAAACAACCTCCATCTTCTTCAGGTCTTTTTAAGAGATCAACTTTTACAACATTTACCTGAACGGGACTCACCATATGGAGGAAACACATCAGGTACTTCACCACGATGAAGTTGTGTTCAGGGAGACCTTCAACAATCTGTTTGCACCTGGTCACCCTCAGGCTGCTCTCCACACCTGAGGATTCATTCAGAACTCGTCATGATGAAGATTTGAAGACTCATGATGATGGGGATATGAGGACTCACTCAGCATCTCCTGGACCTGGTTGTAGACTCTGAAGGTGAGCAGTGGCTCAGGCAGGTCTCTGAGAAACGTCTTCAGGATCACGGCAGGAATATGGACGTCCTGGTACTGCTCGAAGTCCACCAGCTTCCCTGCAGAGGGTTCAGGTAAAACATCAACTTCTGCCGAGAAACATCACATTTCTTTATACAATGCATTTTCAATGCTGTAGTTTGTTGCTATGGTTACATATGCAGGCTTCCCCTTCGTTAGAAATAAAAAGGCTGCAAGAAAAGAAAACTCAGAAATCCTTTTAAACAGCCAAGACCAGTACCAGGGTGGCCCCATTTATCAAATGAATTTTGACTTTATAAGAGGACAAATACCAATAATAAATAATAATAATAATTTAATAATTCAATATCTGAACCATGTCGAAGCAGATTAGGTATAGATTACAAAAAAAAATTCCTTCCTTGTACCATTAAAGAAGAAAAAACATTTAATTTATCAATAACAAAGTCAAACTAGTCATTTCAGCCAATAATCAGATCAAATTTTACACAAAACCACACAAACGTTCAGCACAACGCAGATGTTTCCATCCGGCTCAGGCCAGTCAACTAACTTCAAAATGATCCTGGTTCATTTTGTGTAACTTCAACTCTGTAAAACATCAGGAATCATCTGCAGCAGACAGAAACCAGACATACTAAACAAACTTACTACACTTAGTAAGGACGAGTCAGACTGAGTTTAATCCAGCTGCAGACGATGCTCCAGAGGAAGAGGAGGAGACAGGGCACATGAACCTGTGGTTGCTATGGTTACTATCTTGCTAGGTCTCGTCACATTGCTGGAATCATCCAAACTGCTGAAAGTGGTAGATTCTTGCTGTGTGACACCTAACACATGCTCCTTTCTTCACGTTATCATTGGACTGTGTTCAGATGTAATTTGTCCAAAGTTATCAGTCTGCTACTACTTCACTGAAGCTAGTTAACGACTTAGCGCCAAATAGCGTGATAACTTAGAGAACCATCACATTAAGTCATTGCAGGATTCAGTGATTACACACACACGCAGATTAAATAAACACAAAACTTCCAAATATCTTGTGAAATTAATTTTTCTCAATGCAAAAAAGCACAAATGGGAACTGGTTCTACTTTGAATCATTTTGTACCGCTATAAAAATAACTGTTCCATAATTATAAATGAAAACGATAGTGAAAAGTGTATCAATTAAAATGAAAAGGCTGGATGGGAGGGTCTGACTTGTAAACGAGGCTCTCCGAGTCAAACTCAGTCTGATGGTTTCACAGCTGCACTGACATGCTAACACTGCCCCTGCAGATGGGGCTGGGAGACCCCGCTCACCCAGGTCGTAGAGTTTCTGGATGTTTTTGATGACCTGAACTTGAGCCGAACGCCTGAAGATGCCCTCGGTTTTCAGACCTGAAAAACGTCCACAAACATCAGAAATATTCAATGAAAACATCAAAGAACAAGTTTGTTAAATATCAGCAGAATTAATGATCACACTCTGGTTGGTTACAACATGAAGCTGCTATTGGCTCAGACAGCTGTCAATCAAAGCTAAAAAGGCTGCTGATGTTCTGAAATAACAGAATCAATAATGTTTCCATGAAACTGGACTCAGGGACAGAGGTAGAGGCGTGGTACTAGCCACCTGTGAAAGCTGACTGGACACCCCAGTTGCCACCTCAGGTGATTGACAGGTCACTGGAGGAGGTAGAAACATTTCTAGACCTACTTGGATCACCAGTAACACTACACCAGTTTAAGTTCATACTATATTAACCGTGTAGTGCAGCTGTGCAACAAACAAAGTGAACATATTACTTGCAGACATGTATGTGATGAACTTCTGAAATGGACGGGATCAGGTTCAGTCCTACGCTGGTTAATGTGGACGTTTCTGCGTATGAATTAGCCTGAGTGCTGACAGGATGTTCACAGCATGAAAACCAAACAAGGACTCAGAGTTCAACACTGTTTTCAAAATGTTTGTCATTTTCCTTCATGCTTTCAGATTATTTTTGTTTTCTTAGTGACGGATCTGCTCAGCTGATTTACGGATGAGTCGATCAAATAGAGGTTAAATATCAGCTCCTTAGAATCCAAAACAGACTCAGTTTTCTGTCTCCATTTCTGACCAGTTCAGTAAATCGACACATCCCATGCAGTTCTGCTGCAGCTGCATCAGGTGGATGCTCACCTTTCTGCTTCAGGTAGGTGACGGTCTGGGACATGACTGGCGGGATGACGGCCCCTCTGTTCTTCTCCCGGATGCTGTCAACACAGATATTGATCGGCAGCTGATCGATGATCAGGTTTAATCAGATTAAAATTAAAGTTCACTCACTACTGCAGACTGACACCGAACTGCTGTGTGGGCAGGGGGGGGCGAGGCGGCGGCGTTTTCACTGAGGGAGGGGGTCCGCCTTTCTGAGCCGCTCGCAGCTTCTCATCATGTCTAAAACGCACATACGGAAACACTCAGTAAGAAAACAGTTGACGTGGCGACGACTTTAGAGGAAGAGGAGCAACCTGAGGACATCGGCCGGGATGAAGAGCTGCTCGTAGTTCAGGTGTTCTCGTAGCTCCGCCAGGTAGTTCATGTACATCAGCTTCTTCCCGAACTTGTGGCTGAAAGGGAAAAAAAGACATGAGGAAAAAGGTGAAGGTCCGCCTGCAGAGTGACAGGTGAGATTTTACCTGAGCACAGGTTTGAAGATGTTCCAGACAACCCTGATGAAGTTGGTGGGATGAACAACATACAGAGTCTTCAGATTCTTCTTGTACCTAAAGTTAAAGGACAGTTTAATTATCTGCTTATTGATGATTTAATCATTTTAAACCATGAACAGACGTATGACTTAGCAGAAAAAAAGACTAACACATCACTTAAAACACGCAGGCACCATTCACGTCGACTTTGGGACAAGGTTATTATAGTTAACAAAAATAAACGAGTCCTATTTGGGATTTCTTTCATTGTGACTATGTCAAAGATAAAAGTGAAAAGCAGGTGATATAAAATCTGGAAGGATGGAAGGGGGGGGGGGGGGGGGGGGGGGGGGGGGGGGGGGGGGGGGGGGGACGACTCCAATCTGAAAGTCCATTTGAAAAGCTGCACAAGAAGGTTCACCAGGAGTACTTGGACCAGGTACACCTCTGCTCACCTCCCGGAAAGAGGAGCTTCAGCCAGGCCGAGCAGGATGGGGAGGAACGTGAGTCACAGACAAACTGTCAGTTACACACACACACACACACACACACACACAGTCAGCAGGGCTGCCAGCTCTCATGCATTGGCCATGAGACTCTTGCATTTTAGTGCTCTAACGCAAACCTCTAATTTCTTACGCTGAAATACACATCAAGAGCAATACTGGCTAATCGGGAGGTTTGGGAGGATTCCCGGTGAGCCACATGACTATTGGGCCGGTGTCCTGGTGAAACAAATAAATAAGTAAGTGGGAACAGGCCTACGACATCATCCAAGTATCTGAGAAGAATAAATAGTAGTTATGTGCGGATCAATAGTGAAATATCCCTTCATCTTATACCAGCATTTATATAACTAAACTTTCATGATAGGTAGGAACTACGTCTTCCTCTGCCTGTTGGCAAACGTGAAAAAGACACAGCGTCGCATCGCAGCAGCACGGTTCATCCACTGCTCAGTGATCAGTCCCACAGGCAGCGATGATTGGACATTTCAGCCCCACAAACAGCAAAGATGCGCAGTTTGATGTGTGTGTGAAGCCAACAAACTTCATCAAATATCAGAGAATCTACCTGAACACAAAAGCAGAGGAGATGAGGCGAAATAAAGAGAAGAGGAGGAGGACAGGTGCTGCTAGGGCGGAGACAGGCGTCACTCTGAGTCCTTGCAGGCAGGTAATATCAGGTACTATCCAGGTAGTATCGGGTACTATCAGAGGGAGAACATGTAAAGCTGGTAGATCCTGTATGTGGAGCAATGTTACTTTTGTTTTGGGAAGTGGTTTATGTCTGCCTGCTGCTAGATTTCAGTTTTTGTGTGGATGTTAAACAGGAGGAGTTCCTGCAATCTTAAAACTAAGACTTCCTGTTTTTGTTCAGATGTGCAGTGATAAATATCAGTCACATTGCTGACAGCTGAGTTTATTCTGGATCTGTCTGTTTAACCTGAAAAAAGACTTTCATGATTAATAAGTTTTGCCTACCTACAGAGACTGAGAGGGCAGGGGCGTTGCTAGACATAGGGCTCTACAGGGGCCCAGGCCCCCCATTACTTAGATTATTATTTTTTATTATAAAGACCTGCTATGTTTATTAAATGAGCAGCATTATGTTCCATCTGCTTCCCTTTGCAAACCCAACTGTTACTGCTGCTTCCAAACAACTGCTGCTGTAAATGGAACAATTAATAATAATAAAAATATGGCTGTAATAGACTTTCTAAAAAAAAAAAAAAAAATCTCTTTGAGTTGTCAAACAAAAGTGAAACATACAAAAAGAGAATTTATAAACTATGTAAATGTATAAATTCATATTGATTTAAGTTAGAAAAACCTTAAAAGTGAATCAGATTATAGATTTCTTATGATTTCTTCCATGAATTTGGAGGTTTGCTTTAAAAAGCCAGCGTAATAAAAGTCCTATAGTCAGACTTTACTCATATTTATTTATATTTACAAAAAGACATTATTATAGGTGATTTGCTCCAACAAATATGTTTAAAAAAGTATGTTTATTTTTATTCTCCAGTAAATGTCACTGAGTCATCCAGCTGATACATCAGTATCTTAACCAGCTGCTGTCTCTGTGTTCTACCACACACGTGCACTTTCAGTGTCTAAAATATTCACTGCTTTCACTTTATCATGTCCAGTATAACATGTGAGGTTCTGTACTGTTAATCAGCTGCAGTGATTTGTACTAAAGCTGCTGAACCTCCAGTGCAATTCTTTATGTAGTTAATTATTAATTGTTTCATCTGAATGAATTAAACCTTTAGTCTAGTTTGTTAGGTTGTTTATGAGTAGATTGAGCTCCTTTAGACTCCTGGCTGCCAAGGACCAGCTTGTTGGACCAAGGTATGTATGTATATCTATCTATCTATCTATCTATCTATCTATAAATATCTATCTATCTATATCTATATATATATAGATATCTATATATATATATATATATATATATATAGATATCTATATCTATATATATATATATATATCTATATCTATATATATATAGATATATATATATCTATATATATATATATATATATATATATATATATATATATATATATATATATATATATATATCTATATATATCTATATCTATATATATATAGATATATATAGATATCTATATATATATATATATATATCTATATATATCTATATATATATATAGATATATATATATATATATATATCTATATATATCTATATATATATATATATATATATAGATATATATATATATATTGTAGGGTTACTTGCGTAACTCCTGGTTCTTTGATAACAGAGTGAGGTGTTTCAGTGACAGACCGGTCAAGCCGTGCTCATACTAACACGACCGACCAACCCCTCCTACTCATTCTAAGCAGGTTTTCTTGCCTCGTTTATTCTGAAACCGAGGTCGTTGAGGTGATTCAGCACCGTAACGGAATCTTTGATCACCTGTTCCCGAGAGTGCGAGCAAATGAGATAGTCGTCTATGTACGAAAATATCCTGATGCCGTTGTTCCTCAGAGGAAACAGCGCTGCTTCTACACACTTGCTGAATACCCTCGGAGCTAACGAAAGGCCGAAAGGGATTGTCTGAAACTCGTAGGCCGCCCCTTGATAGGCGAACCTGAGGAATTTCCTGTGTGCTGGATAAATGGCAATGTGAAAATACGCGTCTGCTAAATCGATCGTCACAAACCAGTCGTTTGGACGAACCGAGCGGCAGAGCACTTTGTGTGTTAGCATTCTGAACGTGTATTTTCTTAAGTGTTTGTTCAATACATGGAGGTCCAGAATAGGCCGCAGGGATGAGCCTCCCTTCTTTGGAATGAGGAAGTACCGGGAATAAAAGCCCTGATGTTTTTCCTTGCTCGGAACCACTCTTATTGCATGTTTGTTTAATAACGACACAATCTCTTCTTCCAGAACATGAGCCGACGCTCCGTTTGCTACAGAAGCTAACACACCGTTGAATTTGGGTGGTTTCATAGCAAACTGCAGTCTGTAACCCTTGGCAACCGCTGACAACACCCAAGAGTGAATTGCGCATGCACACCACCTCTCCACCCGAGAAGCCAGAGGTCCCATGTCGTCGCCCTCGAGTGACGTCACCACTCCGCGACGGCGAGAGCTCTCCGCCGGATGAGCGTGAGCTCCCCCTTCTGGGGACAGCAGACCCAGGCGGGGTTCCCTTTTCAGTTCGATTATTTTTGTGTTTTTTATTTTTGGGGAGCATTCTGCCGTCAGCAACTTGCTTGGATGCAGAAATGCATTCTTTAATTGTTCTTTTTCCCCTGAATGAGAACAAAGGTGCTGTAAAGTGTTTGGTGGCACTAACAGAGACCTTGGGGACATTTGGTGACACTGAATGAGTCCTTGGTGACACTGTGTAACCTGCCCTTGAGTCTTCACTCCCATCATTTGTGAGGAGAGAGACTGAAGGAGGGCTCCTGAAGAACCTGGAACAATGGGAGCCTCCAAACTTAGAACTAAGGGACTGTGTTCCTCCCTCCTTCTTTTGGGTGGAGGAAGAAAAGGTTGAGGAGGCTGTGCTAGGTTGCATGCTTCTTCTTCCCTTCCCTGGGGTGGGAAGATGGCCTGTTCCTGGCAGCCACTGCTGCAAAGGAGTGTTTTCCCCAAGGCTTTGAGCTCTCATGCCTTGGGCTGGTGGCCTGCCTGCTGTGCTGGCCCAGGCTTCTGCATCCTGGTGCTGCCGGATTTCCTCCTCGCTGCTGATGCTGCAAAGCTAGCACTGGGAGGCTGAGGTGAGCGAGGCTGGGGTTTGCGCGGTAAGCAGAGGTCAAAAGCTTCTCCCTCCTGCTTCCTGCGCGTGCTGGTTTCCTTCATCCTCTCCAGCGCAGGGCCAAAAAGACCTTTGGTGGGGTCATATGCTGCATCCATGATCTCAGCCTTCTGAGAATCACTTAAACCAGACAAATTCAGCCACAGGGCTCTCTCACCTGTGACTGCTAGCCCCATGATGCGGCCACATCCCTGCACTGCTCCCCTGGAGGAGCGTAGGAGGAGATCATTCACCACGCATATTTCATCCCAAAGGAGGGGGTTGGGAGTCTGGGAATCCAGCTGGCGACCCATCTCCTCCAGAATCTCAGCCTGGTATGCTGACAGCAGTGTGACAGCGTTGAGGGAGCACACTGACTGAGCTGCATACTTATACATCCTCTGGTAAATAGACGCGGTGAGGCGATCTGATTTACTGGGCAGAGAAACGCTGGATGAGGCTGAAACTGACCTACGGTTAGGATGTAGGTGGTATGCCTCTGAAGGCTCCACTGCTGGGGGTTCGGCCAGACCCAGCTCACTCATCCCCTGAATCTCCAGCTTGGAACAGCCCTTGGTTGGGAGCTTGCTCTTGAAAGGGGATGGCCAGTAACGGCTCATCTCCTTCATACAGGCCGGCACCGCTGGTAAGAGCTGTTTGGGTGGAGGCTGAGCCGGCGGGAGCCTCTTACCATCATACAGGTCCCGCTCTGTCCCCTCTGCACCCTGGGCTGCAGGCCATGCAATTCCCAGTTTGGCAGCAGCACGCTTACAGACTTTATACAAGTCGCTGTCCATGGGTGGAGCAGCCTCGGCACCGCTAGGTGGTCTCGACTGTTCCTCCATATCCACCATGTCGAGGAGGTCAGAGTCAGCATCACACTCTGCGTCCTTATCACCCAGCTCCCCATGATCTAGGTCGTCGAACAGCGGGGGCATAACCGGGGATTCAGTGTCCATCATGTCCGCCCAGCTTGTAGAGACTCGCGGCTGATGGACGTCGGGCTTGGGAGTGGTGGCTGCCAGACAGGGGTCCTGACTGTTAGCCACAGCTACTCTCAACCTCCTTTCCAAAATTTTCTCAGGCATTGAAGCACAGTGAGAACATGATTGTGGGTCAGCCAGCGAAGCCTGGGCGTGTTTAGGGCCCATGCACGCTATGCACATCGGGTGAGGGTCCCTGCCCGAGATGGTCGAACCACATGACGCGGGACACGGGCGCGATACAACCTCCTTGGCCTTGGGTTCCGACCCTTTGGCGGGGGTGACAGCCGTAGACATAATAAAAGAAAGGGGAGATAGGCCACGACAGGTTAAAGGACTAGACTCGTCACAACACGTTAGCCTGTATCCACGCTGACGCTAGCAGCAATGCTAAAACCTAGCTATCAGCAGCTGTACGAGTTAGCTCGTCGTGACACGTTAGCTTAACTCGAGTAAACAGTCCCGGTAGCAACTTAATGTCACCGAACTGCTACCACTTCAGCTCGCCTTGACGCGTTAGCTTTAGCTACACAGACACAGGCTAGTGCTACAACCGAGCAATTACGCCGGTTCACCGCGGGAACAGCTCGCCCTGACGCAGACACTGCTCTTTACTGCGCAGCTAAACTGATTACTTCCTACGAAGTACTTACTCGGCACAATCCTGACTAGGTTGAAACTGCGTTCTGCAACGTACTCCTTGACGGGACGCCTGTGAACTGTTAAGCAGCTAACCATGTAGCCTGGAACGCGCTGAGGGAGCAAGTAGTTTCTCACGGGAAGAAAGCGAGAATGAGTAGGAGGGGTCGGTCGGCCGTGTTAATATGAGGGGGCGGGGCCCCGAGCCCGGCTTGACCGGTCCGTCACTGACAGACGTGATGTCATTGGAGCTTCCGTAGTTGGTCACGCCAAGGCGATTTCCCATAGTGAAACACCGAGCGAAGTTAGAAAAAGAACTATATCTATCTATCTATCTATATATATATACACACACACACTTTTATTAAGGATCGGCAGCACATGTGTATTAAAACAGCTGAATTAAATTAAAGTACTTTTATATTCAATTAAATGTTCCTAAAACAAAATAAATTTAAAATAATTTCAATGACAATAACAAAAAATACAGATGTGCAAAATGCAAAAGAAAAAATACTTTTAACTCAAAACAAGCTATCTCGATATAAATGATATTCCTCCCTTCTATACTGCGTCTGATAAAGTCTCGATATATTTGAAAATCTCAATATATTGCCCAGCCCTAGTGGGGCAGTGTCCGGGGAAGACCCCACAGTTGGAAGGACATCTGGGATATGGAGGGGCATCGGATAGTTTCTCCTAAGCTCTGTCTACGATGTACTCCCAACACCAACAAACCTCCAAAGATGGAGACTGACAGAGGATCCCTCTTGTGTGCAGCACAAGAAACCAGCAAACCTGGAACACATCCTGTTGTCCTGTCGAGCGAGCCTGACTGAGGGGGGGTTCAGGTGCTGGCACGACTCGCTGAGGGACTGGAGAAGGAGAGGAAGCAGAAAGCAACAAAGATGCATGACAAAGACTCAGCTTCATCTGCTTTCTCCTGGGGAGAAGGCCTGATGTGGCGGGGTTCTTTGGCATGGCAAAGGACTGGGAAATGAGAGTTGACCTTGGAAGGCAACTTAAGTTTCCAGAGAAGATTGCTGTCACCAGCCTCCAACCAGACATTGTGATCTAGTCCCAGGAAGCAGCAGCTGGCATTAATAGAGCTGACAGGACCCTGGGAGGAGATGTTCGAGAAAGCACACAAGCATAGGATGGGGAAATATCACTCCCTCATCTTCAAAAGCCATCGGAGGGCCTGGAATCTGCCAGTGGAGATCGGTTGCAGGGGCTTTCTTGCACAGTCACTCGCTGCCTGGGGTCAGAAGGGCAACCCTGAAGAACCGGGGGCCTCATAAATCAACCGTGTGCACGCACAGAAGTGTGTATAATGTGTGTGTACAAACATTCCCACGCAAAGTATGGGATTTGTCAGCTAGCATTGGTGCGAAAGACAAAACTCACCAAACAAGGACTTCACGCCACTGACGGATTCCCAAACATATTTGGAGCCATAGTTTGCACCCTCATCTTAATAAAAGCACCAACAAACAATGAATTCAGTTACGTGAACAGGAAAGGTTTTCATTCCACTAAATGCCCAATGAATCTGCGGTCCACATTTGTCTGTTAAACGTGGTTTCAGGTGGTCTGGAGGAAGCACGACTGTGCAAGCAGGAGCTGTTCAGGATGGCTGGCTGGTCGGTGTACAGCATTTCAAGATTAATTTCTTTGCTTCATATGGTTCGTTTCTACAGGTGATTGGGGGTATCCACTGAAGCCATGGCTAAAGGACCCGGTAGCCAACCTGAGAACTGCGCAGGAGCAGCACTACAACCGGGTCCGTGAGAATTCAAGAAGCGTTATTAAATGGTAAATGGACTTGTACTTATATAGCGCTTTTCCAGTCTGTTTGACCACTCAAAGCGCTATTAGACGAACAATAGGCCTGCTAAAAGGCTGATGGCTGTGCCTGTCCAGCGCAGGGAGGGCACTTCAGTACAAGCCTGAGAAAGTCTGCCACATCATCCTGGCTTGCTGCGTGCTTCACAACTTGGCCATCAGTCAAGGCCACTGGAACTCCCCACCCTGTCCCACCCCCTAATGCCACTGCTTTGAAACCGGAGAGAAGTTCATGCAGAGATTTTAAGCAAGTCTTCCTGTTAGCCATTTTTAAAACAGGACAAATCACAATCAACATGTTCAAGTTTATTTAACGTGTCTTGCACATGGAGCAATATGTGCCGGTGAATTGTTTATTTGCTGTAGGGTGTTTGCAATGTTTGTCAGTTGATCCTTTATTTCATTTATGGATGTGGCTGTCCTGTTGACTTTGCAGCTCTGCCTCCGACAGCACCCTCACCCCCACCAGGATGCACCGAAGGAGTTTGGGATTGACCAGGCTGCTTTGGCTCCACCAACTCCTCTTGGTCCTTCGCCGCCTAATCTGGCTTCTGAGCGCATCAAGACTGGCTTGAGTTTGTGATTTCGGAAGAGCACATTATCGTCATGTTTACTGTAATCCTCAGGTTTAACTGTCTAAATAGATGTTTGACACCTCAGCCCTGCTTTTATTTATACACACCTGCAGCGTGACTAGTTGATGGGACAGCTAATTCTGTTCTGCGGAGCATCTGTTTTCCTTCTCCAGTTGCAGGAATTTCACATCTGTGGGCCGTAACACGTTTTTTTGTCAATAACTTTGAAGTCAAACCGTTTCTTTTTTTTTTAGACGGAGAACAATGAGAGAGCATTTTTTTTGTAGTTTTTATAAACATGCAGTTCTGCTGTCTTCAGTCTTGGAAAAGAGATTTTTATTTTAATGAGTTGTTTTTGTTTAAAAAAAAGGAAAATAAAGAATAAATAAATTCATGACAACTCCCATGCTGGTTGTACTTGCACCACTCCGATGTTTCTGAGGAGGAATAATGGAGTTTAAAAGGAAAATATTTGACCTGTGACATTTGTTTTTTTTTAAACTGGAAGAAATTTTTTCAACCAACTTTTCCTGTACATGCTCTGGCCTGAAAACAGGAGCATCAAATAAAACTTTAATACAACCATTTTATATTTGTCCCACTTAGACTTCTTCACGTGCAAATGATCTGGACCATTTACCATTTACATAGTTTGACAAAATGACCAAAATCTGTTTAATTTTCATGGATTATATCAGAAGTTTTAAAACCCAGAAGACAAATAAATCCTAAAAATGAAGAGGATGTATGAGACCTACTTCCTGTCGAACTCGCCGTATGCCTCTCGCAGCCACTTCAGTGATGGCTTGTTGCTGCTCCTCAGGCCGTAGTGGAAGTAAACCAGGATGTAGTCCATCTCCACATACTGGTCCAATGTGAACTTCAGGTACCTGCGGAGCCACAACAAGGTGAAAACCAGCCCCAACAACAGGTCTGGCTGCAGGTTTGGGTCGGTACGTACTCCAGCAGGCGGTGGTGGTTCAGCTGGTGTGACGGAGGAAGACAGCAGCTGCTGAAGACGATCAACTTCCTGCCGTAGTTGTCGTCCCCTGAAGACGACACCAAATTTAATGGATGATGTTTAAAGTATAACATGAATTCATTTGAGGTTTTGGGTTATTTTGGGGGTACATTAGTCTCTAGGTCCCTGCTAACTTTACTTTCTAAGCTAACATCCAGCCTGCAGACGGTTCCTCTTCATCAGCACCAAACTTGGAGGCAAAAAGTAAAACATTCGAAATATGCAGTTTGTCCGTATGTGTCACATGACGTCCAGCAGGATTAGACAAAATAAGCTCGTCTGAACCCTTACAGAAAAAAGACGATGAATATCTGCAAACTGAGATCAGCTTATGAGAATCAAACCCCCGGTCGTCCTTCATTCTGCAGATGTTCAGGGACAGGTTGGCAGTCTGATGCCACCACTAGTCCACCTGGTTCAGGTAGACTTGCTCGTCATTGTGGGCAATTGCTCCCATGATCACTGTATTGTTGCCCTGATGAAGATGATGGACGTAATGGGCTCGACACACGAGAGGCGGCGTCGCTCCTTCTCCATCATTTCCTATGGAACCTGCTTATTGCGGTGAAAACTGCTGTCCTCCTCCAGCCAAGCGACATTCGTGCATGTGACATGTTGCGCTCGTTCACATAGACGTGCACACAGGGTTTAAGGCGGGACACAAGAAAATGTTTTTGTTGCTGTCGCCTGGCACTACAGCCAACCAGCGAGGGGCTTCATGGACTGACCAATGAGAGCAGGCTAGACAGCGCCGTCTGCAAACACTTTGAACATGGAAGAATAGATCATTTTAGCTTAATAAAAGGCAGCCACGTGGTGCCAGAGTGAATTAGTCCAAACGTAGGTTCTGGATTTATTTGGATCAGCCTTGAGGTCCATCAAATGATGATTTTCATGATGCCGTTTCCTATTTTGTAAACTCGGATGAACCCAGGGTTGTCTTTCTTTTTTACAGTAAACAGCAAGATTTCTGTCAATTCATGCAAAATCTTCTGACTCCATCTGTCATATTACGTCAAGTCACGAACCGGTTTGAAAATGTCAAAATCCCCACCAATATCATAACCAATCAAAGTTCTTGGAGAAAAGCGATCTTAGAGCGCGATGCACGGCACTGCTGCCGTCGCTGGTCGCCTCCCGTGTGTCGAGTCCATAATACTTCAGTTGTTGAGGTGAATCACTTCAGGTGGCCATGATTACTACACACATGGAAATTGCCACATATGTACATTTGAAATAACTTCTAGATCTGGAAAAGTTGCTCTGATCATCGTGTGAAATAGATTTTTCACTTCCTGATACCTGGAATTGAATTTCAAAAATAAAAAAGAAAAAGTAGCGCCTCTCAGTAGCTACGTGGAGAACAGACGTCCTCACGCAAGTCGTTTATTCAGCTCACAGCAGATAAAAATACGATGGATGGATGGATGGATGGATGGATGGATGGATGGATAGATGGATAGATGGATAGATAGATAGATCATACATTAGGCTAATATTGATTTTAAAAATATTAAATCTATCAATTTTAAAAATTTAAATATGAAGTTAAATGTGTATCTGTGTTTATTAAAATACATTTGATTTTTATATACAGAATATATACAGTAAGATACAAAATACAAATCAAATTAAAATATGTAAATAAATAAAATTATATATGTGTAAATCAAAATATAGTTAACTTATTTTTCTCAGATTTTGAAGGAAACTGTTCCCAAAAGGATTGTGGGAAATGTAGTTTCCCAGTAAATGTGGTTTGATTCCAGTAAATGGAAGTTTGAGGCCAGACAATGAGGACAGAATTCAGGATGTTTTCCAGGCGTGAAGCAGAATTTTGCTCCTTCCGTTTCTGGTTCAGTGAATCCTGGTTGGAGATGATGAAGCTTCAGAGATGTGCTTTGTGTTCATGCCGGCGGGTGAACAGCTGGATTATCGACTTTGCTCACCTGTTCTGTTAACTGATCTGTGTTTGGTGGTCTGACTGACCTGAGACCTGGATGATGCCATGTCGAGCCACGTCGTAGTATGGATGAGACGGATCAGGACTGAACGTGCTGCTGAGTGGAACCGATGGAGCATCAGGAACACTCCTCTGCTGCTCCTCATCCTCCTCTTCCTCCTTCTGCAGCTCTGTAGGAGTTTTACATCAGTTACCAACATCCAATCTTTCTTGGAAGAACTTAGTTCAGAAACGTCAATGGTTTTCTGGAGAACCTCCGAACATTTCAGACCTCTACAGATGATGACTTTGGACTAAAACAACTTCGTAAAGTGATCCATCCTAACATTCTAGGACCATGTTGCATCCTGAAATGTAAAATAATTTTCAAATTAAATAAATTTTGAGACAACATGTGAAATGTTTCATGTTTGGTATGTTTTCAAACAAAAAAAAATGAATAATTAGACTTCCAGACTACATCAGCGACTGAGTGCAATCAGAAAAGCTGTAATGACTGGATGTTAGAGATAAAGAGGAATGAAATCAGTTTCCTGAACCTGTTTTATCTTTTTCTAAAAATACCCCATCAGAGACGGAGGCAGCAGTAGCAGGGCTGAGAGGAAACACCCTCATCCTCAAAAGGAAGCTGGTTATAAACACAGTGGATGTGATAAGAGACAGGAAGTGACCCGCTCACAAAGACCCGGTTCAGCTAGTATCGAGTGTTTCAGAATGAGATCAGCTGAGTTTTACTGAAGGCAACTTTATTTACACATCACATTTCATGTAGAAGACAATACAAAGTGCATTACAAAGCAAAGCATTACAGCGAAGTGCAGAAGCAGCATTAAAAAGTCTGTTGAAAAAACTTAACAGAAATAAAACAGAAGACAAAAAAAAAAAAAAAACATGAAGTAAGATTGAACGCACAAAATAATTAAAGGTCCCATATTATGCAAAATTCACTTTTTAATGGTTTTGGAACAGTCATACTGGTCCCCCCGCATGTGTAGGAGACCCGTAAGTGTGAAACTCTTTCAGGCGCTCTCTCTCCCCCCTGCTCCACCTCTAGGGAAGTAAGCGCTGAAATGAGCTTGTTTGAAAGCGTGTACGTTATGACGTCATAAGGGACAATAACCACTCCCCACAGAGCGATGGACCCGTCTACCGGCTCTCAAAGCCCGCCCTCTAAAAATCACCTAGCGCCCAGTGTTTTTCCCTCTTCGGCAACCCTCGTTAGCGGACATGGCTAAGCGACAGAAGCACTGTTCTGTTTGTGGCTGCATAAATGAACACGAAAACGTTTTTTTACTTCCATCCACTGAACCCACGAGGACTGAGTGGATTAATTTTATTTTTGGAGGAAATGTACCCGGAAAACTTCCAAAGGTTTTGCATGTCTGTGGCCAGCATTTCAAAGAGGACTGTTTCCACAACATGGGGGCATGGAAAGCAGGCTTCGCCAACCGTTTGAAGCTGAAGCCAGGTTCAATACCAACTGTCCGTGACACAGCTGGAGAGGTAAGAGCTGGCAGTTATTTTATCGTTTCGGCCTTATTAGTCTGATAGCTTGAAAATATATTAACCTGTCAATCACCTCATGACGGGCGATGCGATGGGCGGAGCCAACAGCTGAGCTGCTCCACCAGGGTTCCGCCCACCATAAACGGCACATTTCTGAAGCTGCTAAAAAGAGGGAGGTGAAGAGAAGCCGCTGCACTCAAACTGAGGGTCGATTTGTCCATACCATGGCGGAAATATTTCATTTAGATATTAATGAATGGTCTCAGATTGGGAATAAAGTGTATAATATGGGACCTTTAACAGTCCAGCAAAAATTAAAGTTTTAACTCCGACTTAGAGCAGCAGAGTTTTCTGGGGGTTTGATCCAGAAGCAGAACGCTGCCTCCATGTTTAGTTTGGACTCTGAGAACAGGAAGTAGACCTGACCCTGACCAGGACAACGGTCCAGCCGAGTTACCGTGGTAACTAGTGCTGGTGAACCAGTCTGCTCCGAACCAGTACAACGGTCCAGCCGAGTTACCGTGGTAACTAGTGCTGGTGAACCAGTCTGCTCCGAACCAGGACAACGGTCCAGCCGAGTTACAGTGATAACTAGTGCTGGTGAACCAGTCTGCTCCGGACCAGGACAACGGTCCAGCCGAGTTACCGTGGTAACTAGTGCTGGTGAACCAGTCCGCTCCGAACCAGGACAACGGTCCAGCCGAGTTACAGTGATAACTAGTGCTGGTGAACCAGTCTGCTCAGGACCAGGACAACGGCCCAGCTTTTTTAAGTCTCGTCCAAAAGAATGTCCGACGGGTGAAAATGGGACTCCCAAAACATCATTCCTCCAGAAAAACTCACTCACGCTGCTCACCTCATGTAATAAGATATTTAAATCTATTAAAATCAGATAAGTGTATGTTCATTGTTTCGAAAATAAATAAAGACTTTAATCTAACGAAAGTACCTCTAAAAATTGTAGTGTAGCCACACCCCCTACTTTTTGTGTAACTCCACCCACTGCCAAATTTGAAAAATGCCTGAAACTGCAAGGGTTGGGGTGGGAGGTGTGGGGTGATCAGGGGGCGGAGAGTGGGTGGGTTGGGATGCACAGGCAGAAATGATTGACAGACAGCAGCTCAGCTCACTGGCAAGATGCAAAGCGAGATTCATAAAGCAGCTACGCCACAGAGCGTCTGAGATGGAAGACGTCCCCCTCCTGAATCTTCACAGCTAACCAGGTGGTCCTGAAGCGTATCAGTCTGAGCAGGTAGCGCTGTTAGCTGCCTGTCAGCAGCTCTGGAAAGCTGTGGAGATTTGAGCTGCTGTCTGTCACCAGATGAGGATCATCAGGTAAAGTCCGGTGTTACTTTTACATCCCTCAAAAAAAAGCACAAGTCCGTCCCATCGCAGGAATATTTCATCAGAAACTCTGTGAAAGAATAGAAGTCTGAAATTATATATATATATATATATATATATATATATATATATATATATATATATATATATATAGTCTGAACTATAAGTTGACATCCTTTCATATGTGTTGGTGGGCGTGGTTTTCTATGCCTGCAAGGCGAGGACCCGCCTACCGTCATCTGGAGGGAGGGGCTGTGGAGTTTTTAAAGTTTTCTAGTGACAGAGACGGCTCAACACCACGAAAAACACAACCTGGTTTTGCCCAACAACACATTTTTGGGTGCAACACGCCTTTAATGAAAAACCCCCGGACCATCTCTAGACTGAGGTTCATGGGTTTTGTACATAAACTGTATATAAAAGATGGACGGAGCCTCCGTGAAGTCACCCGTAGGTTTCTGAAGAGCTGAATTGAAGCTCATTGGGCGGTTCCCATCGCCATCTTGGCAGCGTCACGTGTGTCGTCATTCCCGGAAAATCCAAACTTGAGCAAAGAGGTGG